>NC_080794.1:45915531-46518656 GCF_028018385.1 Neofelis nebulosa
GGACACTGTAAGTTTAATTTGTAAAACTAGGATCAAGAATACTGTTCTCTCTGATTTGAATAGATCTGCTTGAACTCAGTTTTTCTAATTTTGTCCAACTATTAGCTCTGGAATATGGTACATTAAAAATAGTTTGTATTGCTCTATTTCTGATAACACCAAGATCAATATTGTTAGAACTCATGGAAAGAGGAGAGTGAGGTGATGACTCAAATAGCATTAGTCCTTTTGGCCAATGTACTACATTGCTAAGGCCGTCTCTAAACAGAGAAAAATTAATAAGGGGACTGGATGAATTAGGTGCTAAACCTACCTTAACTTTCTGTATCGCAATTATACTGTTAAAACATATACTCCAAGTATTAGGAACCTTGAGACAACAGAAGATGAGGACAAAAAACTTTATATTGCGAAAGAGGAATGTCTATGTCCTCTGACAAATTAATCGGTACAACAAAGAGAAAATAATTCAATAGCAACAATAATGATACAAGCCAGTGGAGTGGAAAGAGACTGGCTCAGGCAAGTTAAATGACATTGTCAGGGTCTCACTGTAAGTTCATGGCAAAGCAAGTCCTCTGTGCATTGTGTCTTCACCACATTACATAACTTGTGAATTCCACCTCAGGTGCTCAGAGGTAATGCTCATCAAAGTGACAGTGACAGACTTTTAAAGGTTTCACATCTCTCTTGATGCATCCTGGGCTTGGAGTACTGCAGTTACCTTGGGAGACATGCAAAGCAGATATTGATTGCCCAATTGAGAGACAAGGAAGTAGCGACTTGGCGAGGTAAAGTGACCTGCCTGATGTTACACACTCAATGAGACAGTGGGGTGGAATACTGTATTCTGCCTTCTAAGGATTTTTTTCTTGTGAACATTTTGGGTTTTTTTTTAAATTTTTTTAAGTTTATTTGTTGATTTTGAGAGAGAGAGCATGTGGAGGAGGGGAGAGAGAGGGAGAGAAAGAGAGAATCCCAAGCAGGCTCCACACTGTCAGCAGAGAGCCTGACCCCAGCCTCGAACTCATGAGCCGTGAGATCATAACCTGAGCTGAAATCAGGAGTCAGATGCTTAGCCAACTGAGCCACCCAGGTGCCCCTCTTAGGAATATTTTGACTATAAAAATTGTCATTAATTATGTGAGCTTAGGAATTTGTCGATTTAGCAGTCAATCTGGTCTGTTTTATATTGAGATCAGTACCTTGTTTATCTTTTGAAGAATAAATTGAAATGTTTTCTCCTATGACATCTAACATGTAATTAATTTTCATGGACATTTCATTTCCAGAATTCAAATCAGAATGTTCTTCTTACCATTATTATTATTCTTTTTACATCTAAGATATAGCTAAATCCTCCTTATTTCTCTTTCTTTTTTTTTAATGTTTATTTTATTTTTGAGACAGAGAGAGACAGAGCATGAGTGGGGGAGGGGCAGAGAGAGAGAGAGACAGAATCAGAAGCAGGCTCCAGGCTCTGAGCTGTCAGCACAGAGCCCAACGCGGGTCTCAAACTCATCAGCCGTGAGATCATGACCTGAGTGAAATTGGATGCTCAACCAGCTAACTGCCCACTCAGGCGCCCCTCAGTCTCTTTTTCTTTTGACTGTACGTCAATTTTAGAGGATCATTACAAGGAATAGCTCTGAGAAAGCACCTTAGATAGTGGTTGACGGAAACATGCAAGGATGATAGAAGTGAACAATTAAAATTGGAACCTCACAGATGTGAACTACACTTTTCAAAGGCTTATTAGCCTTTCCATCTCTAAGTGTCTTGAACAAGAGTTCTCTTCTTGAAGTATGTGCATCATGGGTAGGATGCAGAAGTAATTTACCCTACTAGAAGGGCATAGTGGTGATGAAATATGTTTTTCTAGTAGATGACCTTGAGTCTAAGTCCTGAGTCTGTCACTTACAAACTAGTGAGTGATTGGGTGAAAGTTAAATGTCATCTGTATGGCAGTTAACTCATCTTTAAAATGGGAACAATGATTATAGAGCTCCATGATTGACTTCTGTCAACACTAGATACTTACAATTATGATCCTGTATTTATAACTGTTAGATGCTGAGTGCTTACCTTCTGCGAGGCAATCTGAATGGAGCTGGGATTCAATGGGGAATAAGAAATAAGGTCCCTCTCCTCATGAATCTTATACAGTAGTAGGGTACACAAGTTAAATTTTTATAAAAGCAAAATAATAGTGAATTTTGCATTGTTCTGGGAAGGAAACTATCAGGTACTATTATAGAGAACAGAAAGCACAGGTAGTTAGAGAGAGTGTGCTCAGGGAAAGCTAATTGAGAGGATATTCGAGACCAACCCCTAAAAGAGGACATGCCAGGGGATCAAACATCGTGGGCAAGGCTGTTCCAGCTTAGGGCATAGCCTATGCAAGGGCTTGAGATATGATTAGAAGTTTATTCTCCCTCGGTCTCTATCTACACTGTGTAATGTGTGTGCTGTGTCTGGGCACAGATTCTATATTTGTGGACATATGAAGCATGGGGTCATTCCCATGATCATCAGTCTCTCCATCCACAGAAAAGTGTCTGTCATGTATTATAGCAACACTTTACTCCTAACATTAGAGAAGATTTATTAAAAATAACTTTATTGGGGCACCTGGGGGGCTCAGTTGTTTAAGCATCGGAGTTCGACTCGGGTCATGGTCTCACAGCTCGTGAGTTTGAGCCCCGTGTGGGGCCCTGTGCTGACAGCTCAGAGCCTGGAGCCTGCTTTGGATTCTGCCTCCCTCTCTGCCCCTACCTCCCCCTCGAAAATAAATAAATGTTAAAAAATAATTTTATGGAGGTATGATTGATATATAAGAACTACACATATTTAATTTACAATTTGATGAGTTTGGTAGAGAGGATTTAAGCCTGTAAACTCCGAAAGAATGAATAAAGTAATGGAAAGTTTTAAAAATCTTAACTACCCTTCTCAGAAAGCTTTTTCCACTGGTGGAAGGACCTTCAGTTTTTGGTCTGATAATTGATGAAAAATAATATAAAGATGAAAAAGAACCATTGCTCTGGGACAAGATGGTCTTTTTCTGAAAGCCTAATATTGAAGGCTATATAAGTATTATCTTTGTGTTCTAAAATTCAGATGGGTTTGCTTAAGACTGACATTTTCTTAAGGAGTTCATGGTTATAATTCAGCCCTCTTCAAGTGAATAATGGATGTGCCCTTGGCAGACAAGATCAACTAGTTCGTGAAATGGATCAATTTAGCACTAGAGGTTATCTTTTTACACAATGACAGGTAGTTAAATTTACAAAATTGTTACTATTACAAAGTTATAATTCATTTCTTGATGAAAATTTCAGGAATATGTTGGCTGCTCTTAAAGAAGGAGATAAGACAAAATGAAATCCAACATTTTATTGATTTATACTTTGATTCATTCATTTATTCTTTTGTGATTTTATTCAGTGGCATTTGCTAAGCATCTGTTCCAGGAAAGCTTTTCAGACACACGTTTAGGTAAGATACGATGATAGTAACAACACAAGAGAGAAAAAGTTATGTACGTTCAGAGTGGTACTGTATTTCAAGGAGGGAAATGTTATTTATTGCTAAGAGTTTATAGAAAATTTTAGAAAATCTGGGAGCTGATAAAGGTCATGTCATACAGATAAGCTGAAGATACTTTTTTGCACACATGGAACTTCAAAGTTGGAAATGGGAAGGAATAAGTGACTATGTCTGATCTGAAAAGGCCACATTTTTACTTAGAGTGGTATATGGTGTATCTGGAGGGAAATAATAGGAGATGGGAAAACAAAGGTATAATCGTATTAGGGATGGTCCCTATAATAGGGATCCTTGTCTTAGAGGACAAGTTCAGGCAGTTTTTAGAATTCAGTCTAACAACGATGGAAGGTTTATTGTAAGAAAGAAAATTTTCAGAGTAATAAGACTGTCTACCAATTACTGCAGTAATAAGGTCCAAAGGAAAGCCTTTCCAAGTTAGATATGTCCTTTTCATTTGCATTGAACCACACTTCATCACCTATATATCAAACAAGTGGCAGGTTTACAATTTATTTAATAGTGGCATGTAAGCATACAGCAGTTGAAAGAAACCAACCGTGGTTTAGAAAATGCTTTGCTTTTTATTTATGTTTTCAGACATATTTATAAATAATAAATTAGCACTCCATTAAGAATATGGTAGATCACGCTTTGATGGGGAGGGTAAAGGGAAGGAGCTGGACCTCAATAAACAAAGGACTGAGCTGGGTAGAGAAAAAAACAGTCTTCGTCAATTAGAATAGAGTCGTCGATATTCTTTGGTGGACAATGTGTAATAAAAAAATGTGTCTTCAGTTTGTGCTAGCTGCTGAGTTGTCTGGATGGGTCACAGCAAAGGAAATATGACCTTCTTCACTGTGTCCCCGTTTTAGTTACTACGGCGACATAACAAATTGCTCCAAAACTGAGTGTGTGAAACAGCAACTTTTACTTTGTTCGCGCTTTTGCGAATTATGAACTCAGGAGGGGCCTGAGTGGGCGGTTCTCTCCTGGGATTCCTTGTGTAGTTGCAGGCAGATATGGTCTGGCCTGCTGTTACCTGAAGGTGTGATTGGATTGGAAATCTAAGGTGGCTGGCTCAGGTGGCTGGCAGGTGATGCCAGCCATCAGCTGGGAGCTCAGCTCGTGCTGTCAACCAAAACACCTCCATGTGGCTGCCTCAGTTTGGTAGTCTTAAAGTAATCAGACTTCTTATATGGAGATTGGCTTCCCCTGAGCAAGCATCCCAAGAGAACCAGGGGAAGGGAATGGCCCTGTCACACCAGGCCTGGGAATCCACCCAGTATCAAGCCTTCCTACTCTGTTGTTAAGCGAAGTCACAGCCCACTCAAAGGGAGAGGGAAAATAAATCCCAGTTCCTAACGAGAACAGTATTGAAGAATTTGTGGCCATTAAAAAATCTGCGACAGTCCTCATCTTTACCACACAAAAACTGATCATTTGCTGAGTAGATTTGGTTTAAATATTTAAAGTGAAAAGCCAACTAATTTATTCCAGTACAAGTTCTTTGAAATACAGATTTTCAATAGTTGCTTTGTATCTACACCGATGACTAAAATTAGAAATAGACCACAGTTC
The DNA here is from genome assembly GCF_028018385.1 of Neofelis nebulosa. Taxonomy (NCBI): domain Eukaryota; kingdom Metazoa; phylum Chordata; class Mammalia; order Carnivora; family Felidae; genus Neofelis; species Neofelis nebulosa. The sequence continues at coordinate 45,920,659 of NC_080794.1, forward strand.
ATTAACTCAAAGATACAATCAATTTTATGGCACAGTATTGTTTTATTTACCACTAAGAGAGAAACAGTCCCGCTCACCTGTTATGAAACTAACTCCAATGTGCTGATACATGCAAAAATACTACTTTACAGTGGGTGAAACCATATTCTAAGTTTCAGAAATAGATCCATGAACTCTTTTTCTTTTTCTTAAGATATAATTCACTTACCACAAAGTTGACCCTTTGGAAGTATACAAAGTATCAGTGCTTTTAGTATGTTCATAAAATGATACAATCATCAAAACTACCTAATTCCAAAACACTTCTTGTCACCCTCACCCAAAAAACCCCATACCCATTAGCAGTCACTTTCAATTCCCCTCTCCTTATAGCCTCTAACAACCAGGAATCTATTTTCTGCTTGTGCCTTTGCCTTTCCTGAACATTACACATATATTGACTCATATAATGTAGTCTTTCCTGTCTGGCTTCTTTTACTTACCATAATGTTTCAAGACTCACTCTGTTGTAGCATGTACTTTATACTCTTGTCTTTGTTATCAATGTTTCCATTAAGAAATGGTCCTCAGTGAATACATTTAGAATGCAATAATGAATAAGGGGATTGCACACGTCCACACTGAGTAATTGCTCATAAAACTTTATCTAGGTGGAAAGACAAGAAGGAAATAACCTTTATAACCTGATTAGGCAACAGAAAGCTGACATTGTGAGGGCTTTGAAAGTTTGATTTACAAGGCTGTGGTGTGCTTCAGAAACATGATTGGAAAGGCTGCATGTCTGCAGCCCTGGGTGAGTCAGCTGAGCTGAGCACTGAGGAAAGAGATGAGCTCCCCCTTGCACACAGGAGGAGACTGAGATTAGAAAGATTTGAGAGTAGATCCTGCTTAATCTCTGAAGACCAGTGATCAGATCAGTGTCTGGGATCCAATATTTACAAGGGCACAGAAGGGTAGAGGTGGGAGAGATGGAACGAAAGGAGGTAGAAGGAAGAAACGGGGATGGAGGAAGAAATGATTTTATCAAATGACATCTGTTTGATTCTGCTACCTTATTTCAAAAGAAGCTTAACTTGGGAGGAAAGGAGGCTGAGAAAGCTATGATAAAAAATGCACTTAATACAACTGGAATGAGCAGGACTCAAGCTGAACGTGTATGTCTCTGGACCTGTTGTCGTCAGACATCAAATAAGGGGATCAACAACCAGAAAGGTCCAGACCAACTGATATTTACTTGCTCCACTTACTGATTGTCATTCCCCTAGAAAAGTCCTCCCTAGTCTTTAGACTCTGAGCATCCCTTATCAGGAAACTCTGGCATCTCTCTAAGTTCTCAGCCACCAAGCATTTCCTCTGTGAATAACTTTTTGGGAATGAATCCTTTACCAAATTGTAAGATGTTCCAGGGCAAGGAAAAGGCTATTTCTCTTTGCATCTTTGGGTTCTGATCATTGTTTGGCTAGGTAGATATTTGGGTGGTATGAATACAGAGAATTAAAGGTAGGTCCTTGGCCCACCAGAAATTCCATACACCTACAGGTTTTATGGAATAAAGCCTTAAATTCTGTTGTGACAGTAAATAAAAAGGAAATTAAATATGTGTCAAGAAGAAATAAACAGAGAAGAAAGGTAGAGTACATAGTTCAATTCCACATAATAGGAGGAAAAGTATTCTATTAATCAAAATGAAATCATGAAGAGAAATGAGTCCAGGGTAATGCTCCCCTAGAGTGGTACAGAAATTACCAGTGTGATTTTAGGGTTCATGTGAATAACCTTTTTTTTTTTGAAGTATAGTTGACATACAACATCATATTCATTTCAAGTGTACAACATAGTGATTCAACAGCTCTATATGCTATGTTACGGCCATTTTTTACATGTTAACAGTTGTGTATTAATGTGTTATGGGAAAAAACAACATCTCAAATTTGTGATGCTATAATATAATACAAAATAATATAATATCTTATATATTTTATTTCTTATGTTTCTTAGGAGTAGGCAAATAAAAACAGGGAGTTACTTTCAATTCAATTTAAGGAAAGATACTATGTTAATAATGAATAGATATGGCTAAAATCATAAAGAGAAGAAGGCATAAAGTGTGGACATAAAAGTAAAGATTCTCCAGAGGAACAGAACCAAAAGGGTGTGTGTGTGTGTGTGTGTGTGTGTGTGTGTGTGTGTGTGTGTCTGTGTGCGCGCGTGTGTAGAGGTTTGTTTTATGGAATTAGTTCATGTGATTGTGGGGGCTGACAATTCCAGAATATATGGCAATCCAGTAGGTTGGAAACTCAGGCAGGATTTCTGTATTATAGACTTGAGGCAGAATTCCTTCTTTTGGGAAACTTCAGTTTTTACTTTTAAGGCCTTCAACTGATTGGATTGAGCCTCACCCCCCATGATCAAGGATAATCCCCTTTATTTAAGTCAACTGTTGGTGAATATTAATCACATCTACAAAAACAGCAACATCCAAACTAGTGTTTGACCAGACGACTGGGCACCATAGCCTTGCCAACGTGACAAAAAAAATAACCATCACTGTGGGAAACATTCACAGTGAATTTGGATTTACAAATGTTGATTTACATGTAATGGTGGATCATAAGGTGGGAAATGTTCAACAGAGTTTTAGAAATGAAAGTGATTCATGAGCAATCAATTTCCCTTCATATATTCACCCATTTTTATTCAGAAAACCACTTAGTCTGGAAATTTTCCTTCATACAGTTGCATGTGCTATTGTTAACGGAAGAAGTATTTCAAGGGCTTTCCTGTTAGGCTCATTTTATAGAGCTCTGTTGCAGCATTACATGGTAAATGTCTACCATAAAGGTTTGCTAGTGATTACTCTTAATTTGTATTCAGATGAAAGCAAAGAGAAGGAAAAATACACAAGCAGGAGTCTTGTAATTATGCTACATAAAATTATTAGGCAATTTAGAAAATTGTTAGTGGGAAACTGCCCATCATGCATAAAAATAATTTTGATTTTGATGCACAACATTTAATGTAAGAATGATTGTGTGGAAACCACACTATTATTTTTTCCCGTAATTATTCAAGCACATTTGAATTTGCTTTAAAGAAAGTGATATCTTTCTAAAGTTGAGCCTTTCCTGTCGAGAGAATACTTGTTTTGGCTCTATGATGAAGTCCATTTTGCAAGGCTTGCTGTGAACTGTAAAATTGTTAGAACAAGAAAGAACAATTAATTTCTGTCCTTTTTTCTCCCTAGATCATAACTAAAAAAAAAAAAACAAAAACAAAAACAAAAACCAAAACCAAAACAAACAACAACAACAACAAAAAAAAACACCAAAACAAAAAGAAAAAGAAAACAAAAAACAAAAGTGAGATTTTTCTTGCAAACTGAAGTATATGTGTTGTAGGCACATTCAGGTAATTTGAGGGTTTATCTATTTTCTTCAATATAGAAGTACTCTTAGCTAGTATTTTTGGTATACGGTTGTTTATATAGATAATTGTCAATATGCTGACAAATGTGTTCTATTAAAAGATCATGAATATGTTGCCTCTCAGTTTCTGTATTAGATGGTTTCTTGCAAATTTTTTAGCTAGAGACAGTCAATATTTAATCAGAGAGCATCTTTCAAGGGTTCAAAGTGTACTACATTGGCTGTTGAATGTGGTTAATATGCATAAATCTATTACAAATCGATGTTCAGTAGTATTTTAAGAACTATTAAACATAGCTTTCAGGATAAAGTTCAAGCTCTTTAGTATGGCGCATCAAGTTGACCTATTTTGGAATGCTTGTCCTAAATTGGAGCTTCCTCATGGGGAAATTAGCTTTGCCCTTTAACTCCTATCTACACCATATAATTCTCTACCTTGTAGCATAACAAAGAGGAGCAAAGAAGGATAGTACCACTGTGACAGATTCCCTCTCACAATAGTTTGAACTGTGAGACCAAGAAATTGTAGTCAATATGTGTAGGATGCCACCTGTAAGGGTTGGTAGACATGTCAGTTCACGTGTAAGTATTAAAAGGTTGTCCTTTCAAAAGAGAGTGGAGAGAGAAGAAAGAGATAAGGGCCATCTAAGTCGGTTTCTTTGGGGCCCAAATGGTAAGACACCTCCCATTTGTTTGACTTGGCAAGGTGAAATTCTTTGATTTCAATGGGAAACATGTAAAGCTCTTTATGTTTTAATCTTGATTTGTCTTCTCAGCTTAATTTATCAGTATCCTTTATGGACTGCCTCCAGCACACCCTGACCTTCTCAGGGGTCCCTGAATGAATCTATTTCTTTCACCTCTACGTGGCATTGCATAGGGAAGGATGTCTTGAGTGCAATGGGTGTTATAGGAGAGTCAGATCTAAATTCACCCCTAAACCCAGTGATTGGTAGGCTGTATGATTGTATGCACATTACTTTAATCCTCAGATTTCTCATGTCTAAACTTGAGAAAATAACACTTAACTTGGAGAGTTTCCAGGATAATTAAATGAGATATTATCTTCATAGTCCCCATAGTGGTGCCCAACACTCTAAAAATCAGTGGCTTCTAGTCCCATTTTTGCCTCTTTGAGACAGATTTCAGTTCATCTTTAAAGATCAATTCAATCCTTCCCTGATGCAGTCTCCAGAGTCCTTCATTCTTTCCCCTCAGCTCTCAAAAAATCCAATTATAAATATTTATATGTTTAGTTGCATCATAGTTATCTGTTTACAGATTTCTCCAGAATTAAAATAGCAAATTTTCCTGGTTCTCGCCAAATATAGGTAAAGGAGGCTTACAAAACTGTAGTGCCCAGAAGCAGACCTGTTTCAATCAGAGATGGCCTAAGAAAGTGATGCTTGAGTTGGGAGCCAAGGATTACATAGTGACAAGGAAGAAGAGAACAATATTCTAAGAAAAATACATGGAAATGCATTTCAGGGAAAACATGTACAAAGAAAGAACATAGTGAAAATAAGTCTCTGAAAGGAAGGTCACAGCAGCTAAGAACAGGTTGTTGACCTAGGTAGTGGCAGGACCTTGTGAGGCAGGTTGAACAGTGTTTGTTTCACTCTAAAAATAAGGGTAATTGTACTGCTTACTGAGTACATCATAGATGCCAGAATATCTTTGAAGCCTTCAAATATATTAGCTTATGCAATTATCAACAGCCCTCTAAGGTGGATGCTACTATCATCTGGGTTTTACCCAAGGGGAACCTGAGGCACAGGCATGTAAAGTAACTCCCATGGTATTTACAGGGAATTGTGGAAACGATGCAGACTCACACAGTCAGGCTCCAGTCTGGCTGCCCAGTAGAGAACTGCTTGCAAGGGGGCCAGAGGGAACACTGGTGGACAAGCTGGTCCGATAACTGTAGAAGTCTGAATGATCAGTGCTGGTAGTTTAGACTGGAAGTCTTAGCACTACTTTGTGAAAGACCATTTCAATTCAACCAGAACACCTTGAAGTGAAGGCTTTGAATTGTAAAGAAGGTTGTAAATTGCTATCAGGATTAGTCATTTTAGTGATTGAAACATTTCAGGGCCAATATGCCATGCCATACCTCTACAGAAGGAACTATTTGAGAGAAATGACCGCCAATTTCTACAGCATATGGGTCTAAAATATGGATTTAAAAGAAAAGGCAATCCACCCTATCCCAAGTGGGGCCTAATAGAGTTTATGAACAGCCACATTTGGGGAGGATCTTTTAAACTTAATTAGCTCTTGCATGTGAACTAGCAAGAGTAAATCAATCTCAGGTTAGATATTTGAGAAGCTTTGTATTAATATGGAAAATTTGACTCTATATTCCAGAGATATAGTGGACACCATAACTGAAAGGCATCAATGTATGCAAGTCAGAAGACAGTGTAGGAATGTTATGTTTGTATTATTCATTGGGAGCACTTGTGTTTTGCAGATTAATGTTGTTGGTGGAAAAAGTTATAATGTTGACAGTATGCCTAATGCTTTTATTCCTATCTTTAATTTATGAAAAAAACTCAACTTTAAAGACTTTAAAATGCAGTCAGATGTTTAAGCTTAATGAACTCTCCCCAGAGATTTACTGAACTTCTTCTTTAGATGAAAAATAATTTCTGTAATCAGTGGTCTCTGAAAAACCAAACCAATTAATTTGTGCATTTTTATGGATATAATTAGGCAGCCGAATACACTGAACTTGATACTTTAGAGGTAAGCTAAGAGCATCACTGATGTTTACAAGGAAGTACAAGTATTATGTCTTAAACTATCTATATTCCATTGTTGGACTACCCTGACTTTAATGAAATAATCTACTTTGAAAAAATGGAAACCCACTGATTTCCCATCATTATTTCAGAAAAGATCCATAGATGGTGATAATTTTTTTTTCTAGTTTTAAGGTAAACTGGGATACCAAGAAGTCACAGTGTCTGTGTATAATTAAAGTTGTATGTAAACATTTCACAAACACCTAACTGCATTTCCAAATTTAGAGCCTGGTTGGGTTTGGAATAATGCCTCTTCTTTGATCACATGCCTAAATCAGGAAGTAGGAGCAACAAAGTCACTCCTACTTTTTAGATATTGATATGGAGGCTCAGAAAAACTAAATAATTTACTGTATTCATACTGGTTACTAAAGTTAACATTATTTTAATTAGATAACTTGTAACTTAATAAAACTTATTAAAAATATTTTGATTTTTTTCTTCTGTATAGAAAGTCATCAGCATTCAGTAATTTAAATTGAGTATTTCTTTATTGTGGACTTAATATGGTTTTTTTAAATGTTTATTTATTGTTGAGAGAGAGAGAGCACAAACAGGGAAGGAGCAGAGAGAGAGAGTCACAGAATCCAAAGCAGGCTTCAGGCTCTGAGGTGTCAGCACAGAGCCTGATGCGGGGCTTGGACCTGTGAACCATGAGATCATGATCTGAGCCGAATTCAGACACTTAGCTAACTGAGCCACCCAGGTGCCCCACTATGTTCTTAAAGAAATATAATCCTTTTATGGAAACAGATACATTTTGAAATCATGTATTTTTATTTACATGTTGCTTCTATGAAAGAAATACATGCTCATCAAATAAAAGGTACAAATAGAGATTTAAAAACAAAAACAGAAACAAAAACAAAATGGCTGTATAGTTCTATCATCCAAACAGTAATAGTGTCTTACTTAATTTCCAACCTTGAACATGTTTGCCCTCAATTTTTGACTATATTTTGTCTTATTTTGGGTTTCCTTAGAGAGTTATAATATACCATCTATATGAGGATAATTTGTATGGCAAGTGACAGAAATTCAGCGCAAACTAATGAACTGATAGGAACTATTGGAGTATGTTGTTCTGTCAAGGTTCGATTCAGCAACTCGAAGTCTCCAAAGACTCATTTTCTTTTCATATTGTTTCTTTCTTTCTAAGCAAATGCCTTGCAAACTTGTTTCCATTTCTACTTCTCTCCTGGACAACTCGATAGAGGACATACTTACTGAAGTACTTGGCTGCAGTTGACTTATGACTCAGTCTTGGTTTCCGACTTGATTTATGCATTTGTTTTCTAAGCTGACTTGAGTCCTTTTTGCCACTGGTCCTGGAAATAGGAGGAAACAATTCCTAGCGATCCTGTCTTGTTAAGTCTGTTGCACAATTTAAAACATTCAGTAATACCAGCTGTTCTTAGAAGAACAGAAGTCATAATTAGGGATGCAATGATTTCACACTAAACTGTAGTTATACAAGATGTAACTACATTTTAGTGTTCATCAATTTTTATTTCATACTGTATTTATCTTCAAGGAACAAATGAACCAAGTGCATTAGATTTAAGATACACAGCACTGAGTTTGTTTAACATACATTCTCTCATTTTTGCTGTAAAAAATTATTCCATTTTTGTAAGCTCCCTATAAAAAAATAATTTCCTCCTCGATACTGTAGTGTCTGTTTGCTAAAGTCCAAATGATGCCAAATGATAAAGCTACCCTAGAAAACAGTTTGGCAGTTTATTAAAAAGTTAAACATATATTTACCCTGTGACCTCACAACCCCACTTCTAGGAAGTTACTCTAAAGAAATGAAATTTATGGGCATATAGAAACCTGAACAATAATGTTTATAAGCAGTCCAGTTGCCCCAAATTGGAAATAGCCCAAATGTCCTATAGGAGGTAAATGAATAAAACAAACTGTCATGTATATATAAAATATAATGCTACTTAGCAATGAAAAGGAATCATGTATATGCATACATATACATGTATGGATGAATCTAAGTGACAGTAGCCATATTAAATACCTTGTGATTCCACTTACAACATTCTGAAAATGCAAGGGACAGATAATAGACTGCTAGGGGTTGGGAGGGGGAGAGGGTGCAGTTGTTAAGGGGGCAACCTGAAGAAATTCTTTGTTGCGATGAGATTGTTTTGCATCCTGTTTGTGATGGTGGCCGTGAGGATCTTTGCATGTGTGAAAACCCATAAAACTATACACCAAAAAAGTGAGTATTACTGTATATATATAAAAAAAAACCTCCAAGTTCTCACTAGTTTCACTAGTTCTATCACATGCAAATAAAATAAATATATAATCACACCTGCAACTTCTCTCTTCTCATTTCCCAAAGCTCTGAAACCCAGTGTTAACAATATGCTTCATATTTCAGTTAAATGATGATTTTGATTCTTGCATGACACATATGATGGACTTGGGAACCAAGTTAAAGAAGGAGAAAATCAGTTCAGATGCTGTGTCAAGAGAAGTCAACATTATCATTCCATAGAAGGGAGCAGAGAAGGCTATGCAGTGACAATGATGTAATATTTGCAGGAAATATGGTGGCTTATGGGACTGGTCTAAATGGCAGATTATTAAAGTCTTTGTACTTGGTTACAAAAAAAAAAGGGACAATTATATAAGAAATCTGGATCACCCACCAACAGATATAGAACTGAATTGTTGGACACTGTCTACCTATAAAAATTGGATTTCCCAAATGTTTCTGTAGTGCTTATTCACCTCTACTTGAGGTTTTATCATTCTGCTTATTTTTCTTTTCTTTTCATGGCCAGAAGTGAGGACGGTATTAAGGGCAGTGCTGCGTCCTAGTTCTGTGTCCACTTGGTCCTGTAAATTAGCAAGAACATGCCCATTATATACCAGCCCCCTGCTACCCGTGAGTAATGCTTTGTGACATCAGCATGGCTTTCAAACAGGACCTCCTTCTCCCTTTGGAGCACCTTTAAAGTTTCTGGAAAAGAGCATATAACACTGTCTTGGAAACTGAGTTCCTTCTGAGTCTATCTTTTCAACTACTATCAGTTTAACTTCAAATATGTGCAAGGAATACATTAAGCCATTCTATCAAGCAGTTGCCTGTATTCCTTGCCTGAGCACGGAATTCAGCTACATCCACTTTTGAGGATAGAATTATTTAGAGGTTATGCATGATTCCTTGGCCAAATAACAGTGCTGCAGAGGATCTTCAGCTTGGCCCCATCCTTTCATTGTGCACCTGCAATTTCAATGCACTTGCTTAAGCTTTGTGGAAATGTTGTTCATTTAATCAGCAAACGTTGGTTTTTGCCTATCCAGAATCAGACATAACTTAAGATATTCAAAGAACCTTTATATGTGTGTTTTGGAAAAAAGAGATAGGAAAAGATGGGAGTGGAAGCAAAACATTGATGTCAAATATGTTTGATAAAACCTGGGTTAAGCAAACTTAAACAGGATTCTTGCCAGGGTGAATTTTGAGACCTCATAATGGTGCGTTTGCACTCTGACCTTGCAAGGCTGGACCCTAATGTGTGCTGGCTTTCAAGTCTCTCTGACTGTGGAAACCCCTGTCAGAGTTCCCCTGTTTGTTTGTTTGATTGATTGTTTATTTATTTTCTAGTTGTTAGAACAACTTGGTGGTCCTAGTGTTCTGCTCTAAACACTTTGGAAAATGCTTGTATGGATGATAGCAAAGAAAAGATTACCTTTCACATCTTAAATATTTAGTACTGATTGTTATTAATCATGCTGCATACGACCTCAGAGCCTGGGAAACTGAAAGCAGTGACCGAATTTGCCAAGCTTCTGATTACATACATGTTTTTCTGAAGTATTGTTTGCAAACTGGAATTTAGCTGTGCCAGTGGTAATCCCCAGAGTATGTTAGAATCCTGGAAATGGTATGGATACCAATTTGTTGTAATGTTTGGGGGAACTAGGTGATTAAGCCAGCTTTGCTATGTGGTAAATTATTTTCTCTGCTTGGGTAAAAATTGCCCATTAAAAATGGCAGATTTGCAGTCAGAATTTGGTGCGGATGGCCCATGCACTGGGTAAGTACATTCTTTGCCCTAACTAAGCTGAGTATATGAATCATGTCAGTTGTATATGGGTTGTTGGTAATTTGAAGAGAAGCCTAGTATGTGAATACAGTTTTCTTTCTGTTATCCTAGTGCATGTATCTGAGCTATATTTAGTGTCAGAAATGTAGTAGGTGCTTTTTGGTGAATGATTTCACTTTTTAATTCTAGGTGAAGAATTTGTGCTCAAACACAATAGACTTGTGTTCAAAGAAAATAGATCACAGTTGCAGACTAAATCAATTTCTAGAAAGTGATGATGATTTATCATTTAATACTGTTTTTTTCTAATGTCTAAAATATATGAAGTAAGTGTCAGTGTAGCACTGTATTCAATATAATGTCATGAATTTATACTATCTTTAAAAATGTCATTTTATTAATAAGCTGCCAGAATTCATCAGGCGGTCTGTAATCTGGTAGCATGCCAGCTTAAATTGTAATTATGTCATTATAATTACATATGGAAAATGATTCCCAAAAGAGAGCTGAGCTATATGTATTGTTATTGAAAGTGAATTTAGAGTACATAATTGATCGTATATTAATGTATTCTTGATATCCTTGGCTCATTCAGAAGATGTTAAAACCTTAATTGACAGACACATCAGAGCTGAAACATAGAGTGAATATTAAAATTTTCTTAATTTCGCCAAAATGTCAGTTTTTCCCCTGAATTCTGTATGTGTGGGCAAACACATATGCATAGTGACGAGTGTTCGGAAAGGTTCATGAAATCATAGTGGTGCTTATTTTTTATCTATCTTTCAAGAGCTTTATTGAGATACAATTCACATACCATAAAATTTGTCCCTTGTAAAGTGGACAATTTCAAGGTGTTCATTGTATTCACTGCGTGGTACAATCACTCACCACTATCTAATTTCAGAATGTTTTCATCTCTCCAAAAAGAAACCTCATATCCATTAGCAGTCACTGTACATCCCCTCATCCTCTCATCTCCTGGAGACCACAAATCTGCCCTCTGTATCTATGGATTTACCTCATCTGGACATTTCATATCAAAAAGATCGCACAACATATGGCCTTTTGTGTCTGACTTCTTAAATTAACATAGTGTTTTCAAGTTTCATTCATATTTTGGCATAGATCAATACTTCATTAATTTTTATGGGTGAATAGCATTCCATTGTTGGGTATACAAAATTGTATCTATTCATTAGTTGATGGACATTTGGGTTATGTCCACTTTTTGGCTATGGTGAATAATGCTTCTATGAACATTTGTATGCAAGTTTTTACATGGACATATATTTTCAGTTCTTTGGGGCATACACACAGGAGTGGAATTGCTGAATCATATGGTCACTCTGTGTTTACCATTTTGAAGAACTGCCAACCTTTTTTTTTTTTTTTAATTTTTTTTCAACGTTTTTTATTTATTTTTGGGACAGAGAGAGACAGAGCATGAATGGGGGAGAGGCAGAGAGAGAGGGAGACACAGAATCGGAAACAGGCTCCAGGCTCCGAGCCATCAGCCCAGAGCCTGACGCGGGGCTCGAACTCACGGACCGCGAGATCGTGACCTGGCTGAAGTCCGACGCTTAACCGACTGCGCCACCCAGGCGCCCCACTGCCAACCTTTTTTGATGCATATTTTTTTTGCTGCATAATTTTACAAGCCCACTAGCAAAATGTGAGAGATTCAATTTCTCCATATATTCACCAAATCTTGTTGCTAAGTTTTAGATAGTAATCATCCTATTGGCTGTGAAGTGATTTTGATGTGCATTTCCTTAATGTCTGATGATGTTTAGCACATTTTCATGTGGTTATTGTCCCTCTGTGTATTTTCTTTGGAGGAATGTCTGTCTACTTAAGTTGTTTGTCCATTATCTATTTGGGTTTTTTGTCTTTTTATTGCTGTTATAAGAATTTTTTATGTATTCTGGGGGCACCTGGCTGATTTCAGTTGGTTAAATGTTGACTCCTGGTTTTGGCTCAGGTCACGATCTCACATTTTGTGAGTTTGATCCCCACATCCGGCTTTGCCCTGACAGTGCACAGCCTGCCTAGGATTCCCTCCCTTTCCTTCTTTCTCTGTACCCCCATGGTGTGTCTGTTTGTCTGTCTGTCTGTCTCTCAAAGTAAATAAATAAACTTAAAGAAGAAGATATTTTTTTATATATTCTGGATTCACGTCCCTTATCAAATATATGATATGCAAATATTTCTCCCATTGGTGGGTTACCTTTGAAATTTATATCCTTTGAAGCACCAAAGTTTAAATTTTGACGAAGTTCAAACTACCTATTTCTTTTGTTGCTGTGCTTGCTGTTATTCCTAGTAAACCATCTAATCCAAAGTCACAAAGATTTTCTATGTTTTTTTGAAGAATTTTGTTGTTTTACCTCTTACATTTAGGTTTATGATCCATTTTGAGTTAACTTTTTATATGACGTGAGGTTAGGTTTCAAATTCATTTGTTTGCAAGTGGATATTAGTTTTCTACTTTCCCAGAACAATTTGTTGAAAGAACTGTTCCTTCCTCCATTGAATTGCCTTGTCACCTTTGCTGAAAATTGATTGACCATAAATGTAAAGATTTATCTTCAGACTCTCAATTCTGTTTCGTTGATCAACGTATCTTTCCGTATATGAGTGCCATAAGTTTTTATTATTTTCTTTGTTACTGCAACTTTGTAACAAAATTTTAAAGTAGGAATGGTGAATCCTCCAACTTTGTTCTTTTTTTTTTTTTCTTTCAAAGATTGTTTTGGTTACTCTGGGTTCCTTGCATTCCTATATGTATTTTAAGGTTAACTTGTCAATTTCTGTTAACAAGTCCAGTTGGGATTGTGATAGGGATCATGCTGAATCTGTACATCAGTTTGGAGATTTTTGCCATAATAACATTATTAAGACTTTTGTTTCATGAATGTAAAATATCATTCCATTTCTTTAGGTCTTCTTAAAAATTTTTTTAACAATGTTATGTTGCAAAGTTGAAGTGTCATACTTCTTTTCTTAAATTTATTTCTAAGGATTTTATTTTTAATTATATTTTAAGTGGAATTATTGGAGTTCCCATCTCTCTGCTTACAGTACACATCTGTTCTTGCATGTTGTCCATTTTTCCCCATTAGAGTTATTAAGAAATTAACCATAGTTATTTTAAGTTTCTGGTCTGATAATTCCAAAATCTCTGCTATATCTAAATCTGGTTCTGATGCTTGCTTTGTCTCTTCAGACTGTGCTTTTTCCTCTTACAATATTTCGTTTGGTGAAAGCCAGGCATAATGTATTGGATTATTGGATAAGACGAACTGAGGAAACTGATCTTTCAGATCTGGCTATGATTTAGGCTGCATTTACTGTTTGCTCTATCTGTGGTGTTGGAGACTAAAATTTCCTCCAGTGTCTCGTTTGGGTCTGCAATATTGTTTTCTGGGGCTTCCCTAGAAATTCCTTCATAAATAGGAACAGAGACTTGAATTTTGTCCAGCTCATAACTTGTTTCAGACATCCTTACTCCACCATTCTGGAAGCACTTCTGAGACTTGGCTACATAGAAACTAGCAGTCAAGTTAGTTTATAAAAGAGGACTAATTTTTGGCCTACTTGCAACATTTTAGTTAAATCAAAGTATTTTAAAAAATACTAGTAATATCTCCTCACTGAGGTAGCTATTTTAATATACTGGTGGTTATCTTCTTGCTCAAAATATATACAAATGTAGTGAGCATTTTTTTAAATAAAAAATAGACAATCTATATTATTCTGCAACTTGAATTTTTTACATAACAATAAATCATGGACATTCCTCCAGGGATATAAATACACTTACATAAATGTATGTGCTCATCAAATGTATGCTTCTAATCAATCCCATAATTCCATAGGATAGATCTGTCATTTCCCTTGTGAATAAGTATCTAGGTTTATAATAATTTTTTAAACCACTAAAATAGTATGTAGTTTACATATTGTTTTATTCCTATGGGAGAAGTTCTTTATAGTGAGATTGGTGGATGAAATGTGTGGAACAATTCATACTCTAAAAATTCCTGAATCTACAGTTTTGCACAACTCTACAAATCTGACACTAAAAAAAATTGTATCTATTTTTATTTTTTAAGTTTGTTTATTTATTTTTGAGAGAGAGAGAGAGAGAGAGAGGGAGGGAGGGAGGTCCAGAGAGGGAGAGAGAGAGACAGAGAATCCCAAGTGGGCTCTGCACTGTCAGTGCAGAGCCACCAAATGGCTCAAGCTCAGGAACTCTGAGATCATAACCTGAGCTGAAATCAAGCATCAGTCACTTAACTAACTGAGCCACCCAGGCTCCCTTGTATCTATTTTCAATAATGCTTTTTTTCTGTCTAAGATTAAGATTTCCTTATTTATCTTATTTAGCTCTTTATTGACAGTTTACTTTTCTTCTTCAGCCTTCATTTTCCTGACCTGTTCATATCTTATACTCACTTATGATTAACTAGCTTCTTTTTTCTTATCAATTGATAGAAATGTTAAAATTATTACATAGTCGGTGGTGCTACTTCCTTTCCCTTATGACTTTCCAAATTTCATTCTTGATTTAGTCTCTGCCACCTATTCTAAGTTTACACTAAAATCTCATAGATTTGCTTCTCATATATTTGGTATTTTATTTTAAATACAAGTATATAATATATTGAGAATGTATTTTTGTATGTGGTTGGTAATGGGGTTCTAGTTTTATTTATTTTAGACACCTAGCCAGTTATACTAACACCATTTGTGAAATGTTTTTCAACTGAATTGAATCATTACTTTTTTATATTAAATTCTAATATCCGGTTGCATTTACTTCTGTTTCTTTCTTTAGGCCTATTTGTGCATTTCTATGTGAGTATCTGTTTTGATTACAGTAGCTGTATAGTGTTTTAAAATCCAGAAACAGTGAGCACTTGACTGACTCAGTTGGTAAAGCATGAGACTCTTGATCTTGGGGTCATGGCTTTGAGCCCCACGTTGAACGTGGAGATTACAAAAAAAAAAAAAGGAAAAGAAAATCCCAGAAGAAATGTATCTCTCATTTTTCTTCTTTCTCAAAATCTTCTTGCCTGCTTTCAGGTATTCCTCTTTCTCTCTGTATAACAAAGTCATTTGTTGATTTCTTTTTAATTTGAGATTTTATTTGAAATTGCATTATACCTTTATATTAATACAGAAAAATGACTTATGATATGATATCTCCTTTAGGAGCATGAAATGTTCTCTGCTTGCTTTTTATGGTTTTCAATAAATTTTATAGTTTTTCAAAAAAATTATATCCTTCAACTTTCTTATTAAATTTGTCCTTATTTTTTGAGGCGAGGATTACTATTTTAAATAAAATTTCCCTCTAATATATATAATATCTACATCTTGCCAAATTCTCTTAGGAATTGTTTAAATGTTCAGCAATCTCTAGTATTTTACGGATAAATCATCATATTATCTCTAAATAAGTTTTACTTTTACTCTTCTTTTGGGATATTTATACTTCCTTAATTTACTTGTCCTATTCATTAGTTAATATTCTTTTTTAATGTCTATTTATGTATTTATTTATTCTGAGAGAGAAAGAGAAAGAGAGAGAAAAGACAAGTGGCTGAGGGGAAGAGAGAGAGAATATTAAGCAAGTTCCATGGTGTCAGGGCAGAGCCTAATGCGGGGCTCAGTCTCAGGAACTGTGAGATCATGACCTGAGCTGAAATCAAGAGTCGGCTGCTTAACCATCTGAGCCACCCGGGTGCCCCATTAGTTAAAATTCTTAAAACAATGCTGTTAGTTGAGAGTGAGCATCCCTTCTCTGTTTGCCATTTTAGAGGTTTATTAAGTTCCTTTTTTACTGTTTTAATTATGAATGCCTTCCAATTTTATTAATTGCCTATTGGTTGTCCTCACTAAATAGACTTAATATTTGCTTAATTAATGATGGCTTTGGAGTTTGTAAGGTTGGTCATCATGTTTTATTCTTTTAATGTATTATAGATTCACTTTTTTTCTTTTTCTTTTTCTTTTTTTAATGAGAATTATACTCTTTAATCCCCATCCCCCATTTTCTCCATTCCCCTCACTCGCCTCCTCTCTGGTAACCATAGGTTGTTCTCTATAATTATGAGTCTGTTTCTTGGTTTGTCTCTTCTCTCTCTCTCTCTCTCTCTCTCTCTTTTTTCTTTCCTCATTTGTTTTGTTAGCTAAATTCCACATATGAGAGAGATCATATAGTATTTGTCTTTCTCTGACTGACCAGTTTTGCTTAGCATAGTACTCTGTAGCTCCATCCATGTCATTGCAAATGGCAAGATTTCATTCTTTTTTATGGCTGAGTAATATTCTATTGTATGTATTCCCCACGTCTTCTTTATCCATTCATCTATCAATGAACACTTGTACTTCTTCTATAGTTTGACTATTGTAAATAATGCTGCATAATTGTAGGGGTGCATGTATCCCTTTGAATTAATGCTTTTGTATTATTTGGGTAGGTATGCAGTAGTGTGATTCCTGGGTCATAGTTCTATTTTTAATTTTTTCAGGAACCTCCATATTGTTTTCCACAGTAGCTGTACCAATCTGCATTCCCACCAACGGCGCATGAGGGTTCTTTTTTCACCTTGTTTCTTGTGTTTTGGATTTTAGCCATTTTAACAGGTGTGAGATGATATCTCATTGTAATTTTGATTTGCATTTTCCTGATGATGAGTGATACTGAGCATCTTTTCATGTGTCTGTTGTCCATCTGTATGTCTTTTTTTTCCCCCTTTGAGAGAGAAAGAGAGAGCTCAAGCAGGAGAAAGGCAGAGGGAGAGGGAGAGAGAATATCTTAAGCAGGCTCCTTGCCCAGTGCAAAGCCCGAGGCAGGGCTCAAGATCATGACTGCAAGATCATGACCTGAGTTGACATTAAGAGGTGGACACTTAACTGACTGAGCCACTCAGGTGCCCCTGTATATCTTCTTTGGAGACATGGCTGTTCATGTCTTTTGCCCAATTTTTAATTGAATTTTTATTTGGGGGTGTTGAGTTGTAATAGTTCTTTATATATTTTGGATATTAACCCTTAATCAGATATGTCATTTGCAAATATCTTCTCCCATTCTGTGGGTTGCCTTTTAGTTTTATTGTTTCCTTTGCTGTGCAGAAACTTCCCATTTTTAGGTATTTCCAATAGTTTATTTTTGCTTTTATTTCCCTTGGCCAATGTCAGAGAGCCAGTAATTCATTTTGAATTTGTATCATTGTATACAAGTAATTAGTATGTAGTTCTTTTTGCATTATATTTATTAAATGTGGATATTGAGAGGTTTTTTTTAGTTTTCATAAAATATGTTTTACAACCTTGTATATTATCCACTTGCTTAATATTATTTATTTGGATAGATACAATCTCTTATACTAAGGTTAGTAGAATCTGGGAAACCGTTTGAGTCTTTGGCCACCTGATAATGACAGACACCTGATTATCCTTCCCATCTTTTCTGTGGTCATTGGACTGTTTAAGTTCCTTACCATGTTTGCCATCAATTTTAGGACATGATATGCTGCTTGAAATTGTATTTTTCTTCTAGATTTTTCAATTACATGCTACCAGACGTATCCATAATATTTTTGTAATTTCATGAACATCTCTTTTGTATATCTTGTTATATGTCACTTATATATAATGTTCGTGTTTGCTTCTCTTACTTTTTAAAAAATTAGTTTTTCCCTGAGTAGCTGTTTTGTCACTTTTGTTACTTTCTCAAGGAGCTCTCTTTCAGTTTTATTTAATTATATATTTTTGGCTTTTGTTTTAGCTTTTTGTTGCATTAATGTTAGCTTTTTTTTTTTTTTTTTTTTTTTTTTTAACTTCCCCGATTCTCCCTCTTGTTTTCTTGTAGTTTAATGCTTATTTGTCTTGGGAGCTGTGGAGTGACACATGTGGGTTAACATAATTGGGATTCAGAGGCAATTATGCATGACCAATATCTTTATCTGTAATCTTGCTTAAAAATAACTTCAACCTTTGTTGAGATGCTACCTTTTTTCCTAAATGCTTGAATCAGCTTTGAACCAATGGAATCGATTTACCTGTAATTCAAGTGGCTGCAAGAGGATAGATCCCTTGGCAAATGACTGCAACTATTGCATCTGCAGTTATAAAATTAATGTGCTAAGCACTTAGCACAAGAGATCATATATAGCTTACAATAAGCACTTGCTTTTCCATATTGTCTCACTGTAATTATTAAGCCTCTGTTGCAAATGTATTTTAAATTTTGAGAGTGATTAAAATGGCGTTTTTATTGTTTACTGTGGTCATTGCTGACTATAGTAAATTGCTTGCTGAGTCAGCTTAAATACAGAAAATGTGTGCATATTTTGGATTTTTTCCCAGAAGGGGATGTGACTTCTGGTCACATAAATGCAGAACAAATCCCTTTGGATTTAGAAATTTGTGAATTTCCTTAGGCACAGCAGATTGGTAGTTAATCTTTCTTCCTTAGCTAGGTTTAAATCTGTGAGCAATTTTGTGGACTATTAGAAGTAATATTTTTATCTTAACACTGGTTATTTTGTTGGAGATAAAGAAATAAGACCACTAAAAGGAATACTTGGCTTATATCAGGGAGGGAAATAGATAATACTTTTAAAAACCAAAAGGAAAATCATATAATTTTATCACATTAAAATATGAATCCATTTGCATATATGCTACTCAGATGGAAGCAATAAATCATAATATACATGGGAAGAATTTCAGAGAAAATGATATCAGTAGCTGATTCCTTGTCCTGGTAACTGTTAGCTGAGGGAATATCATTTGTTAGTCAACTGGATTGCAGTAAAAATAACATTGGATTTGGTGTCAGATCTAGGTCCTGCTAGCTACTATTTCTGTGAACTTGACAGTCACATAACATCTCTGAACCTCCATTTTTACAGGTATAAAAAGTTTTATAAATGTCAATACTTTGTATAAGGGGACAGTTCATGGACTCCCATAGTTCTGTAGGAAAAATGAGTAGGTCTCCATCATGATGAAACAGGTGCAGTACCACTGTGGGAGTTGGAAGAGGATCCTGGCAACTCTTCATCAAGAAGAGATTATTGGAAGAATTAATGTAGTTAAAATGTCCATATTACCCCAAGTGATCTACATAGTCAGTGCAATTCCTATCAAAATACCAGTGGTACCCTTTACAGGAATATAAAAAAAGCAATCCTAAAATGCATATGGAACCAGAAAACCCTCAGTATCCAAAGCAATCTTGAGCAAAAAGAACAAGCTGGAACCATCTCGCTTCATGATTTCAAAGTATATTACAAAACTACAGTAATCAAAACAGGATGGTAGTGGCATAAAAGCAAATACATAGACCAACAGGTCAAAATAGAGAGCCCAGAGAGAAATCCCCACATTTACCTTCAACAGATCTTTAACAAGGATGCCAAGAGCACACTGTGGGGAAAAGATAACCACTTCAAGAAATGGTGTGGGAAAACTGGATATCCACATTCAAAGGCATGAAAATTGGTCCTTTATATGACATCAAACACAAAACTGAACTCAAAATAGATTAAAGGCTGAAATATAAGCCCTGAGACTCTAAAGCTACAAAAAAATGGGAAAAATCTTGACAGTGGTTTTGGCAATGTGGTGTTTTTTTGTTTTGTTTTGTTTAGTTTTTCATTTGACACAAAAAACACAGGCAGCAAAAGCAAAAAAAAAAAAAAAAAAAAAAAGATAAGTAGGATTGCATCAAACTAAAGGCTTCTGCATAGCAAAGAGAGCTGTCATCAGAGTGAAAAGGCAGCCAATAGAATGGGAGGAAATATTTGCAAACCATAGCTCTAGTAAGGGGTTAATATCTGAAATACATAAGGAATTTATACAATTTAGGTGCAAGAAAACAAAACATGATTAAAAATGGCAAAGGACCAGAACAGATGTTTCCAAAAGAGGACTTACAAATGGCCAATAGTTATACAATAAGAAGTTTTCAGCATCACAGATCATCAGGGAAATGTAAATCAAAACCACATGAGTTATCACCTCACACATATTAAAATAACTGTTATCAAAAAGACAAAGCATATGTTGACGAGAATGTGGAGAAAAAGGAACACTTTTGTACTGTTGGTAGAAATGTAAATGGAGATTGCATGGTATTTCCTCAAAAAATTAAAAATAGGACTATTATTATATGATCCAACAATCCTACTTCTGGATATATATCCAAAGAATTGAAAACAAGATCCTCAATAGTTTTCTGCACTCTCATGTTCATTGCGGCATTATCCGCCAATAGCCAAGATATGAAAACAACCTAAATATCGGTCAGTTGATGAATGGGTAAAGACACATGCTGTAATATTATTCAGCCAAAAAAGAAGAAAATTCTGACATTTGTGACAGTATGGGTACATCTAGACATTATGCTAAATGAAATAAACCAGAGATAGAAGGACAAATACTGTGTGATCTCACTTGTATGTGGAATCTAAATTCTAACTCAAAGGAGCAAGAGTAGAATGGTGGTTATCAGGGGCTGGGGGAGTGGGGTAAATGGGGAGATGATGGTCATGGGGTGAAAACTGTCAAGTTATGCAAGATGAAGACATTCTGGAGATTGAATGTACAGCAGTGTGACTACAGTTAACAATACTGTATTATAAACTTTAAATTTGCTCAGAGGGTAAATCTTAAGCATTCTCACCACCAAGAAAAAAAAAAAATGATAGCTAGGTGAAGTGACTAAAATGTTAATTAGCTTAACTCTGATGATGATTTCACCAGGTACACATATATCAAAACACCTTGAATTTATTTATCATTTATATCTCAGTGAAACTAGAGGGAAAGCAGCATGAAATTCCTCATTTTGCAGCTCAATGAGTATTTAAAATGTAAAATTAGTCTATCTCTTTACATTTTATTTTATTATTATTTTTTAATATAATTTATTGTCAAGTTGGCTAACATACAGCGTGTTCTTGGTTTGGGGGTAGATTCCCATGAGTCAGCGCTTACATACAATACCGAGGGCTCTTTTTCTTTCTTTTTTTTTTTTTTAACATTTTTATTTATTTTTGAGAGACGGAGAGAGACTGAACGTGAGTGGGAGAGGGGCAGAGAGAGAGACACACACACAGAGAATCCAAAGCAGGCTTCAGGCTCTGAGCTGTCAGCACAAGAGCCCCATGCAGGGCTTGAACCCATGAACTGTGAGATCATGACCTGAGCCGAAGTGGGACAGCCAACCGACTGAGCCACCCAAGCACCCCTCTCTTTTTTTTTTTAATTAAAAAAAATTTTTTTTAATGTTTATTCACTTTTGAGAGACAGAGCGTGAATGGAAGAGGAGCAGAGAGAGGGAGGGTCAGAATCCAAAGCAGGCTCCAGGCTCTAAGCTGTCAGCACAGAGCCTGATGCAGGGCTCAAACTCACTAACTGTGAGATCATGACCTGAGCCAAAGTCGGATGCTTAACCAACTGAGCCACCTAGGTGTCCCTCGAGTGCTCTCTTTTTAAAAATAAAAATCAGTAATAGTGATAGTAAAAAAAAAAAAAAAAAACAAAAAAACAACAAGACATGAGATGGGACTTTAGGCGGGGAAACCCAAATGTGGTATATTCATGACAGGTGGGAAATAAAGGAAGGAATTAAATTATTTTGGTAGTTCTCAGAAAAAGGAAATCCTTCACCATTTTGTCAGGATCACACAATCAATGGTCAGGACTGACCACACATGCCCGTGAAGCTTTTTTACTCCACTTTGAAGATACATGCACATTTTAGTCATAAGAGGTGGGTTCTTGTCCTAACAAATTTCTTACTTTTTCTTGTTGGAGAATTTAGCTCTGATACCTATTTTGGGGAGCTTGCCATTGTGTTGCAGACAAATGACTTCTTTGAGTCTCCATTTCTACATGTGGAACGATGTGGTGGTACCTCCTTATTGGTCAAAGTGAGATGTATTTACATTCACAAACTGCTGACAGCATCATTAAATGATTGATGCATGTGAATTACCTCTCCTTGACTACTTAGTACATTTTCATTGGCCACGCATTCAGCAAATATTTACTGATGCTGACTCTGTGGTAGTGACAATGCTAACTTCTACAGTAGGAAACAAGAGTCTTTGCCCACCATAACAGAGCTGCAGAGGAAGGGAGGCAAGTAGACATGAATCACACAGTCATGGGCGCAAATGGAATTCCAAACTGTAATACGGGTTAGGAAGGTGCCCTGGGCCTGGTCCAGGGAGCTAAGCATGCCTTCACAGAGAAATGGCATTTAACTAGGATCTCCAGTGCCAGTAAGAGCTGGCAATGCAAAGGATGGGTACAGAGTAGAGAGAGGTTTCCACATATAGGCAATAGCATGAGCAAAGTACTAGCTTCAAGAGGGATCCTGGTAAATTGAAGCTGCTGAGGAGACACTTAGGTGGTTAGAGTTCACAGGAGTCAGGAGGATGGTGTAGAACAGTCTTCATGCTCTTGGGGTTTGCTCCAGTTTCAAAGGTTGGTGTTATCTGTGAGGGGAAAATGATCAGTCTTCAGACTATAAGCTTCAATAGCTGGAAATCATTTCATCAGAAACTGAAAGTAAAAGCATCAGGTGGGGACCATCCAGTATCTAAGATTATATTTTTATGTGAATTTCCTATGACAGAAGGCACATCTAAGAGGGTGTGCATTGAAGTTGCTTCGAAGTGACATCTAAGAGGCCTGTTTTTACCAGCTGGGTTTGGTGTTCTAAGATGAACCAGAAGTTGATATAATTGGGCTCAGTGTGTGTCTTTCCTTAGAGGAAAGTTGCCAGAATAATAAATCACCTGAGAGCTTTCTGTAGCTAGTGTTGGGATCTCCTTGACTTTTACATATCTCCCTGACATTTACATTTGAATATGATACTCAGAAAAGCAAGGGTTATAGATCACAGCCTGACCTCCAAACAGCATATTTGTAGACCTGAGAGGAGTAAGAAAGAAAAGATGAGAGAGAGCACTAGCCCTATGAAACTTCTGTAATGTTGGGTGCTCTTTGGTTTTCCCTCCACCATGATATCC
The DNA here is from genome assembly GCF_028018385.1 of Neofelis nebulosa. NCBI lineage: Eukaryota > Metazoa > Chordata > Mammalia > Carnivora > Felidae > Neofelis > Neofelis nebulosa. The sequence continues at coordinate 45,944,031 of NC_080794.1, forward strand.
CACTCTACATAGCACTATTACCAGTGATGAATGTCCTAGGACAAAACCACCAGCCTGGTGAAATTGGGTTTTCATTCATGTAATAAATATTTATTGGACACTTACATTGTTCTAGGTGGTTACAAAGAGGAATAATTGTATCTCTTACCTTTAAATTCATTATCCATTGGAATGCTAGACTCAAACAATTACAATGGTATTGATTAACGTTTTTGAGAACATACAATATCAAGAACTTTGATAAATGATTTATACCAATTATTTCATCAATCCTTTTGACAACAGTTTTTTTTTTCAGATAGGATAACCAAGACTCCAAGGACTTGAGTAATTTGGCCATGAACTCACAGTTTGTAAGTGACAAACTTAGGATTAAACTCAGCTTTCTCTTCTACCGCAACTCATGCTCTTTACCACTGTTCCATTTTATTCGGAAAAATTGAAAAATAGATGTATGAGCAATAAACTAAGGGAGCGTCTGAGAATGATTAGGTGATTGTGACTGAAGAAACTGAAAAGGCCTCAAGGAAGAGGCAATGTCTATGTGCTGGTTCACTCCTCTTGATCTGGGCCAATTGTCTTCATTGCCAACCAGGTCACTGAGATTTTATAAATACAGACTCCTTCCATGCTGGTTTCATTATGGAAAAAAAAAGTGAATTGGTCATCTTTGGAAGATAAAGGAGAATATATTCATTATCTTAAACACTGGTAAGTGGAACAAAAAGAAAATCAAGCATTTACCCTTTTCTATATAAAAGCATTCTGGCTAATGAAAGAGGAGATAATAGAATAGCACCATTTTGCCACCCCTCAATAAATTAGCATGTTCACTCCCTCATAAACTATCCTGATGTGGCTTAAGAAACAAGAAGTTCAGGGGAATTCATGAGCTACAGTCTGGAAGGTGAGACAGTCAGTGGACAAATGACTAATATATAATTTAAACTTGTGACTAGCACTGCAGAGAAGAAACACTGATAGGAAACAGTAAGGTGTAGAGTGGTAGCAGAAGTTAAGGGAGAGCCTTCTGGGGTAGGGTGTGCTGGGCAGGCCTTCCTGAAGGAGACAAATCCACGAGATGGCACCAGGCATGAAAAGAGCTACTGAAAGAGTTTCCAAGGCAGAATGGAAGACAGGTGTGAAAGCCCCATAGCATGTTCAGAACACAGAAGCAGAAAGGTTTTATTGAAAATATATTGTCAAAAAGAAAGTAAAAGTAAAATAAATTAAAAAGATCACCTCTGTTTTCATGTATCCTAATCCATTTTCCCTTCCAAATGGAGGTTTAGAATGAACAGTGCTACAGGTCAAATTCTCGACTGATGTTATTATCAGAATCTTTGTAAAATTACTTAGTGCAGAACCAACAAGGATGGATTTGCATAAGCAGTGATCTGAATGCATGTAACATTTGAAATAATAAATGCTACATAGTCTGACCAAATATTTAAGGAGAATAAAGGCTTTGATTTAGTTTCAAAAGCCACGTGGGGCACCTGGGTGGCTCAGCTGGTGAAGGTTTCGATTCTTAGCTTAGGCTCAGGTCATGATCTCATGGCTTCGTGGGTTAGAGCCACGTGTTGGGCTCTGTGCTAGCAGAGTGGAGCCTGCTTGGGATTCTCTCTCTCTCTCTCTCTCTCTCTCTCTCTCTCTCTCTCTCTCTGTCTCTCTCTCTCTCTGTCTCTCTCTCCCTCCCTCCCTCCCTCCCCTCTCTCTCTCTCTCTCTCTCCCTCTCTGCTCCTCCCTCACTCATGCTATCTCTGTCCCTCTCAAAATAAATAAACTTTTTTGAAAAGCCACGTTATGGAGGCAGTTGAAAAGGTAAATAATATCCTCTATCTAATTCTAGCATACAGTATACTTGGAAGGCCTAAGTTCCCTTTTTTATTTAGCACATTCTTCTTGCTGGATGTCCCCAGGATGATTTTCTTTGCCGCCGTACAAATTTTCCTAGCATTACATAATCAACTCCCATTATTTGAACTGCCTTGGCAGATGAAACCAGACTACGTATGCCTTCTAGATATGCACAGGTATCAACCAGGGGTGGCCAGAACAAGTGCCCTTATGAACTAAATATTTAAAAAATGTAATAGGAAATCACAATATTGTACATGTATATACCTCTCTTAAATGCATTCCCAATTATCTAATTTACATCTGTGTGTGTGTGTGTGTGTGTGTGTGTGTGTGTGTGTGTGTGTGGTTTGTATGTGTGCCCGCACGCTGGACAAAGAAGAGGGCTCTGAGCTTTATTTGACAGTAGGATGTTAGTGTGTCACTGTATCCTAGATCCATCTAGAGAAGGGTAAAATGGGCATACGTTCTTAGGGATCTTACTGTGTCTGAAGTAGAAGTGTTTTTCTCATGAAATACCTTCCTCTTGTTGCAGCCCCTGGCTTGGTGGTTGGTGTGGCTATCCAAGTAGTTTCTCCAGCTAAAAACATGGGAACCATTTTAGATTCCTGTCTCCTCTGTTCTTGCAGTTTCACTTAGACACCAGGACTTGCTGATTCTCTCCCTTCTTCTCTACACCCCTTCTGTTTTGGTCCTGGCAAATCATGTCTGAACTCCTATAACATCTGTTTCACTGCTTTGAATCTCTCCAATTCATTCTCCATATGGCCACCATCATGAACTTACTAAAAAGTCTCATGTCACTACAATGGATAAGGTTTTCTACTGAGTATAGAACAAATTCATTCTTAACTTTGTTTCTTTTCATTCTTAATGTTTATTTTGAGAGAGAGAGAGAGAGAGAGAGAGAGAGAGAGAGAGAGAGAGAGAAGCACGCATAAATGGGGAGGGGCAGAGAGAGAAAGGGATAGTAAGAATCTCAAGCAGGTCCCATGCTTTTAGTGCAGAGCCCAGCACAGGGCTTGAACCCATGAACCCTGAGATCAGGACCTGAGCCAAAATCAAGAGTTGGACACTTAACTGACTGAACCACCTAGATGACCCTTAACTTTGTTTTCAAACTACAGTAGTATGTGCCCTCAATTTGCCCAATTCTGATATACATTTTCAGCCATCAGCACTCAGATACTTAAATTGGGATTAAAATCCTTGCTTCGTATTATCAACATTGCCTGAGATACATCCTCATTTCTGATACCAAGCCTTTTCAGTCATTGTCCTTTTGCCTGGGGGCACCACTGGTTTTACCCTGGCTACCTCCTGCTCATTTGTTCACGACCCAGCTTACTGTCAGCACCTCTGAGAAAACTTTCTCCACATTCCAGACTGATTAAATCACTCCCCTCCTTGTGCTCCAAATGCTCTTTATTAATAATTCTACCTTAACATTTACCCAGCTGAACTCCAATTATCTGCTTAGGCATCTTTCTCATTGGCAGGACGGTGAACTACCTTCCCTGAGGGCAGTAACCATGGACTTGAAACTAGTACAGTGTGGGCACAAAGTGGATGCTTAATAATTACTGATGGAATGAATGAGTGAATTAACTGATCGATGTACAGCTGGATTCCAGAAGTTGCACTAACATTGTTAAATGTCACTTTTCTAAGTCAGTTATGGCTCAAAATTTTATATGCATTTTCTTTTCCTTCTTAGTACACACACACGCATGCACACATGCACATCTTTGATACCAAGAAATTTGCCTTATCTTTGTATTCTCTGTGACAACAAACACAGTTGTATTCCTCTCTAAATAGCTATTAGGTTGAAAATAACAAAAACGTGGTAGAACTTTAAAGATGTCCAGGAACTCTGGGTCAGGAGAGCTTAAGGCCCCTTTACACATGGTGCTCTAGTGGATAGAGAATTGTTGAGTGAATATTAGAAAGTTCTACATCCTTCTGTCATGCAAATATGAAAGACTGGTCTTCTTGTTACACTCAGTCCCATATACCCCGTCTCACACTCCGTGTAAGACTTAGCTTATATAGATTGCCTTTTAATAGACATACTTCTGACTTATCTTTTAAATGTTGATTGATGATCAGATAGGGTTTATTGGACAGACAAATGGTGGCTGGTGTTGATAACCGCATTTCTTTTAGCCCCAAATAGAGGAAGCATTTAAAGATGGTGCAGTTTACTTGAGAAATTGCCCCAAGAAATTTGCATCCCTGAGAAATGTTAGATCTGCAGAGGGATTCCAGTCAGTGCTTGGAAGTATCCACAGACATCATAGTCATAATCTGTCACTGAAAACACCTGTGAAAATTGACAAGTGAAATATACATTGTGATTTTCCTGGGAAGGAATGTACTATTCAGTATTTTCCAAGAAATATTTGCCCACAGTTGCTCCCTTTGAAGCTTCTAGAATAGCTGCAGTTTCACCAGGAAGAAACTTCTGTTTGGACTGGGTTGTAAGAAATGTGTATTTTAAAAATATTTTTTTGAAATTCCACATACTCAGTTCTTCACATACATTTACTGAATATTTTCTGTGAACCAGGAGGTTTGTATGTGGTGAGTAATTAGACATGGTCTTTGCCTTTGCAGTGCTCACATCTTTAGATGTAAACATACTTTTTTGGTTGTAATAAATTTAATTTATACAGAAAATAATCATAAAGGGGTTTAATGTTTATGTTCAAGGCACCCAAATCCTGCTTCTGTCTTACAGATACTACTCCTCTTCCCAGTTACCCTGGATTAGAATGCTTTCACCTCCATTAAGGAAGTGATTTCCTTCTGGGCCCTGTTAATGACAACTTTTATTTTTTTTAATTGAGACGTAATTGACATGTAACATTGTGTAAGTTTATGGCGTACAACATGTTGATTTGATACACTCGTACATGTAATATGATTGCCATTGTAGCATTAGATAACACATCTATCACTTCACATAATTAATATTTTTTGTGGTGGGAATAATTAAGATCTCGTAGCAAGTTTGACGTCTATAATACAATATTGTTGTTTATACTCAAATACTGTGCATTAGGCCTCCCGGACTTATTTATCTATGAGTTGCAAGTGTACCCTTAAACTACGTCTCTTCTCTTCCTCTCCCCACCACCTCCTGGGTAACCACTCTTCTACCCTCTGTTTTTACAAGTTTGACTCTTTTAGATTATACATGTAAGTGATATCACACAATATTTTAATGATGACTATTTAACAAATGTTTTCTTCCACTTGCAATACACATTTTTACTGATTTGATGAAAGGTATATCTACACACACACACACACACACACACACACACACGGATCTCCTAAATGCACTATCAAAGGACCCCAAAACCCTGTTACACTTTGGTGTCTGAAAGTCAACTGCAAAGCCTTAACTCTGCAGTTTTGCAAGAGTAATACAACCCATGCTCTGACCCTGTGTGTAATTCAGTGTGTAATTACCTCTGACCCTGAATCAATAAGGAAAGTAGCAGGAGTGTGAGAAGCACTGGGACACTGCACGCTTTCCATACTGCTTCCAAGCACAGACTTGGCGAGGCTGGGGCAGCCTAGGAACCGGAGCCGTGTGGATCACGAGGAGCTCTTTGGAGCAGCACTTTTGGGTGATGTTGTGACCTGAGGCCAGGCAGCAGCTACTACCCTGAGAATAGAGGAGGCTTTCTCAAAGGAGGTGTAGGTTGAACTGGGGTCCAAGACATGAGGAGCGCTTGTCTATGGAACATTTTGCAAGAATGGGAAATGAGCCAACAAACATCAAGAAGAGTGCATGAGATTTAGAGAAGTCAGACCAGTTTTTTATTATTCTTGCACCCCTGGACTGGCATAGGACTCAGAACACAGCTGGTCTTGCCTTTCCACTGGCCATGTGAATGAGCGAAACAAAGCCTGAATGAAAGAGAAACCCTATTTTCCAAGATGAGATCGTTTTTGTATTTGCCCCAGCTTGGGGCTGGTGTGGCTTTGCAGATTGCTGCAGATAATGAGGAAGAAGAATAAATGCAATCAATAGCAAAGAGTGGGAACTTGACGTTTATGATGAGTCAATCTGTGAATGAATTTTTGTGTCCATCTCAGCTAAGATGGACTTGAGTGGCCCAAAAGACCCAATACAAAGGAGTCACACCTTCAGCAAATCAACACCTCCTCACTCTGGTCCCCATCAGGTGCGGATCTGGTCCCAGGCTCTCATTCCTAACTTGATTCAGGGTAGAACTAGTCCTACTCACTCATTTCGTTTCTTACTTCACATAGTTTTTGAGCACCCTGCCTGTATCAAAGACTGTGTAAAGTGTAGGGATAAAAATAATAGAGTTATAAGAACTTGTGAGCTGGTGGGAAGAGAGACAGCGGAGGATTGCCTGGGGATGTGATAAACACTATGGTAATTCTCCACACTAATCTCCAGGATTGGGTGCTAAAGATGAGTTTAGAAAGAAGCTTCATGAAAGCGGTTTCTGTGTGTGTAGTTTTCATTGTTTTTGCTGCTGGTTTTAGAGCATCGTTTCTGTAGAAGACTTCAAGAGAAAGGAGGGAAGGGTCTGTAGGCAAATAAGTTTGAGAAACACTCTTAACATCCCTCCCTAATAAGTTTAAATAAAAAATGTATTAGCACACTGCAGGTTCTCAGAAATCCTGCAGTAAAGAAACCTGCTTATTTAATTACCCTCATGGATCTCTCATTGGAGAATGCTGGTCTGTAACTTCCAGAGGGCTTTCCTTAGTTTTTGTGGGTATGTCACAGACATAATGAGAACAGAAGAGACATTAAATAGAATTTGTAAGGGCAGAACCTCCCCAAGATGGAACCAACCTCAGATATCATTTTGGCCAGCCTTCTGGCCAACCAACCAGTTAAAGTTTCTACAGAGGGTCCTTGGCAGCTGGCTGACAAGTTCTCCTTGGCGAGAATCTTAATTCACCATATATTAAACTAAGATTTATAACCTCTGATGTCTCTCCTGGATGTTCCCTTTTGAAGAAATCTGCCTACACTCTCCTCTGGAGGAAATTTGAAAGCATTCATCTAGTCTTCAACTCTTCTCAGAACCTTGACATACTAGACTCAATGAAGGTGTGGAGTCAAATTTTTCTTGTCCTCTGCTTAGGTAGATTTTTAAAAAATGCATTTTAAATGCATTTATTGATGAGATAATTAGTATGGATTTAATTTGGTCAACACAAAATTATTTATCAAGCTTTCATTGACATTTTTTCTTTTGGTGAATCTTACTCAATCCAACAGAGATCACAGTGCAATGACAGCCTGATAAGGTACTCACCAGGTGCCCTGGCACAGCTAAGGACTTTGCTTCCTAGTCACTCTCTTAGTTAATGTCTTAGATTAACTAAGAGATTAACTTAATTTAGATTAATTTAGTCTATCTGTTAGATAGACTTTGTGTTTATCTGTGTGTTCTCACCAGTGTTCAACTCAACATTATCCTTAAGTTGGTATGAAAGGTATTTGTTTCCTATTATGAGCCTTATCAGCCACGTGACTAATGAGCTCTTTCCTCCCGGAACAGAAAAGAATGGCAAGATAATACCAAACAGTTCTGTACTATTTGCTATGTACCAAACAGTGTTCTAAGTGCTATAAACGATTTAATTCATGCAAGTCTCAGGGTACTCTATTGGAAGGTGAAATTATTATCCCCATTTCATAGAAGAGAAACTGAGATTAAGAGGCTTTAAATAACTTGTCCAGATGACTCAGATAGCAAGGATTAAAGCCTGGATTTGAACCCAAGCAGTCTTGTTCCAAAGCCCACAATCCTAATAATTATATAATATTACTTGTCTTGGTTGAATTCGTACAGATTTGATCCCAGAAAGGTCCGGCACAATTTATTCAGCTGTCAAATATTTAAAGAAATGAAGAACCACCTGTGAATGTGACAAGCATCGTCTATTTCTGTAGACAAATATTAACATTAGAAAATTTACCTGATAAATGCAAACAATTTAACAAAACCCAGGAGCAATGGCTTGGGGAACCGGGGTGTTTGTTTCCCATTTCACAAAATAAAGCAGCCAAGCTTGCATTTGTCTCAACAAGTAGTTTGTTTGGCTTCTCAGAGGAATAACAGCAAATGTAAATAAAATCAATAACAACGACTGAATATTCTTAACGGGTGATATATATCAGCTCTCCTCTGTGTGCCTCAGCTTGTCTATTTTACTTCAAGATACTGCATACATGATTTCTCATTTGGGTTTCTGAGCTATCTAGTGCTTCAACAATACATGCATCAACTATTTTGAAAGTCTTCCCCAAGAGGCAAGGGCCACTTGAATTATATATACATTGCTGTGCAAAGTGGTGACAGTTTAGACCTACCTGCATGATTGTCTTGGAAGAATTTCATCCAGGACAAACAATAATAATAATAATAATAATAATAATAATTTAAAGAGACTTCTGTGTTTGATGATTCAGAACAAAAAATGTTAGCCCTGTGAAATGTCACAGTGGGTGAGCAGGGTCCATGCTTTTTCTGTTCAGTATCCAGCATGGTCTCTCCCAGTGTTTTGCCCACTAAACCTTTGAGTGTCCCTGGATCTAAGATGTTTTGCAAAATCAGAGTTATTATCCTTGCTGATGTCTAACAATCCTATTTATGGCCCAGCCATGATGGAAGTAATTATTAGTATTCACAGCCATGTTCTATAAACTCATAATGGTGTGTTTCATTGTTTGTGGTGTTAGCCTTGGGCTGTTAGACATAATTCTGTTTATGGCTGTGAAGTCAGGCTGTCCATCCAGAACATGATGGATTATATATTCTCTACATCTGCTGAATCAGCTGGGTTTGTGCCATGAATACCACATACTCATTTGCAGAACTCATTGGGCTTCTGAGGGAACATCTATAGGCTTTGACTTACAATGTTTAGAACACAATTTATTTCGTTTTCCTCAGTTAAATTTATCCCTTATGATTTTGTTATCTGTAACTTGTATTTTGCTTTACAAGTTGAAATTCTGATTTGCTTTTGCCATGGTATAATACCTGGGTGAGGATCCTCTTTTTTCACCTTGGATCAGGAAATCCAAACAACCATCTTATCCACCCACTCAGAGACTGAGGTATCACATTTTTCATGATGCTGGATCAAATGTGGTCATGGTCAGCTGTCCTCTTGTTATGTTTTGTCTTGTTTTCTGATACAATAGGAGTCCTAGACCCCTTATGCATGTACCCCCTCCATGTACTAGTTTTGGTCATGTCTTGATTTAAGAACAAGATTCCTTCTATCTTTGGCTCTCCCACATTCATCAGTGGCTTTCAAATCTCCTTGAGTATCAATGTCCATTGGCAAATGAAGAGGAGAAAATAAGGAGGATTTGGGGCTAGGTTTGGAGAGGATGCCCATCCCTTCTAATCACATTCCTATGGTCAGAAGGCAGTCATATGACCCCACTTAGATACAAGGTGTTCTGAGAAATGTCCTCCTTGCCTTTGGGGATGTTCAAGCAATTCTGTATGTGAAAGAGGAGAATGAATCTTTGGTAGATAGCCCTCTCTGCCATACTGTATATTTGAGAGCCTCTCTGAGCCTCAGTTTCTCATATTACAAATGAAGGAAATTTAACTACCTTACAATTATTATCATTAGATGGAATTATGTACATAAAAAACATGTGAACTATGAAATGCTACATGGATTTAATAATTTTAATGTTATGTAATAATAACTATTAATGATATTAGTGTAAAAATGATTTCATTTATCTTATCATAGCCTAGGAAATGAAAAGAGTGCTGAGGAGCTGGGCTCCATTATGAACAAGGTGTCTTTGTTTTCAGAATTGTCCTTTTTCTTGCTAACCTCTATCATGCCTATCTGAGATATGCCAGCACCACTCATGGGGTCTAATATTACAGGTAACAAGGAGGATTCTGGACCAACCAGGATGGTTGGTCACCATATCTACAAACTAATTTTGATCACCTCCTAAAACAGTCTTCTCTAACCATTGCATTAACTCAAAGGGAAAAGTTACCAACTAAAGAAAATGCCCAAATTAAGCCTCACACAAATTTGTCTCAAATAATAGCTCCATATGGAATGAAACCAATGCGCAACGTATAAATGGTGCCTATATTCTGTACTATGGGAATGGATGTAGGAAAGATAATGCATAGAGTAAAAACATGAGGCTTTGAGGTCAGAAAAACCTAGCTTGAACTTAATTCCACATTAATCAGTTGCATGAAACTCAAGCAAGTTGACTGTTCCTCTGTTTTCTCATTTATTCAACAGAGAGAAGGTTATAAAATCATACAGTTTTTATGAGAGTTGAATGTGATCATGCTTCTGAAGTTCTGGCTGTAGAGGAGATGTTCTGTAGGGACTTAGGTAGGGCTATTCACATGTCATATCCTTACTCAGCACAGAAATCCTGTACACCTGTGAAATCACACAGTGAGGAATCAAACTGGAATTTGAACCTAGGAATCTCTGAATCCAAAGCTTTTTTCTCATAAACACTACATTTTACTGTTTTTCTGGGCTTGGCACTGTGCCTGCCCCTTGGTCACACCTCAGGAAATCACAGTAATTACTGTTATCTTTCATGTCTGTACCCAGGTCAATTTTGCCTAGATGATAGTGTGTATTCCATCCCCCAGTGATCCAGTTATTACATATAAGCTGTCCCCACAGTGCTCGTGGAGCCTTGACAGCTCCACACCCTCTGAGATCTTGGGCCTTCTGGAACCTTCTCTTCAGTGGCACAAATTCTTAATGGGGGAAGGTCAAGGAAATCTCATTTCATCGATAGGCATAAAAAGTTATGTCCTGTGTCCTTCATCTCCATTACTTACGTTCGTCTATTTGTAATTGTTTGGTATTTCTGGTTATGAAGTTTGAATTGTGTCTTCCCTCCCTTGTAAAATTGGTTATGAGGAAGAACAAAACAGAACAAACAAGAATATCTTGGAAACAAAGAATGGAGGATAGTATATGCTATACAGGTATTCAAAGAGCTAAAAAATGAGAACAATCCCAAAATAATTTGCAAAAATAAATAGGTCAAGGAGAAAAATATAAAGCCCCAAGTATGAAATATAAAGTATTATTGAACTGGTGTTTCTAATCAATGAGGAAAGGCTCCATCATTTGATAAACACCACACATTCAGGTGAAAAACATAAGCTCTTTTTCCCATCTGACAACATTTGGCAAACACAATTTCAGATGGATTAAACATTTAAATGAATAAAGTAAAACTACAAAAGAATCAGAAAACACAGGTGAATATTTCTGTGACCTCAGGGAAGGAAAATGGTATTCTAAACAAAAAAGCTTGAAAGGAACTTTAGAGGCAAATTGTATATTTGCTAAATAAATGCTTAAAGAAATCTGTATGTCAAGAAACATATAAAGCAAAATTGAAAGGCAAACACTAAACTAGGGAAAACATTTGCAACATACCCTTAATTTGCTTTTCACAATATTCCTGGGAAGTTGATATTTTCTCCATTTGTATATGAGGAAGTTGAGAGCCCAGCATACTTTAATTTTGTAACTTGCCTAGTCACTCCGCTAATGAGCAGAGGGCTGGAATTTGAACCCATGAAAACTGAACTCTGAAGGCCCTTCACCTCACAACAGACCTCCCCAAGTAAGAAAATAGCCCTAGAAAATTGCTGTCATAGTTTGTTTTGTTTTGTTTTGTTTCCCCATATTAAACAGCCATTTACTTTCACATGAAATGATTTTGGTACTTCTGCACAGCATTTCCTAACTAGAATAAAATAAAGTTTAATATTTAGTATAATAAAGCAGAATTACTGATACATACATACATACATACATACATACATACATACATACATAAAATGAGAGTAACAACATGCCCTGGGAAGTGCTTTAGGACACCTCGTTGCCTGCTGAGTCCCAGCAGCTCCTCCTGGCCTGGCCCTTGGTCCTTCTCAGGCCTGTTGTCCTACAAGCTGATAGGGACATGCTCTGAAGGTTCGGTCTTCATCCACATTGGTTTCTTTGAAGTCTCCCTGTGCTTCCCACCTCTACCCCCACCCCTAACCAGCAGTCTCAGGAGTCTATGCTATGGGATGTATCATTTTCTTCTCCCTGGAATAGCTTTGGTCATTATGAGTACCTAGAAAACTTACACTTCGAGACACAAGACAGTATCAGGATGTTTGAAATTTCCCCCAGAGTGAGGTAGTCACTCCTTGTAAATGCCTTCTGTACATCTGTTAAAGCAGATCACATCAGGGTGCAATTATCTGTTCGCCTATCTGATTATGATTACTCTCTTAAGCCTCTGATTCCTCTGGTAGATACCTTCTTTCTTTCTTTCTTTCTTTCTTTCTTTCTTTCTTTCTTTCTTTCTTTCTTTCTTTCTTCTTTCTTATTTTGTTTTAGTCTCTCTGTCTCCTGAATCCAGCACCCACTCTGGAATGTTGTAGGAGCTGCAGAACTGTCTAGTGAACTGAGCCAACTGCATGGTAAAACAACAATGCTGTTTATTCTCAAATGAATTCATCTGGGCTGCATACTCCATAGGGCATCACCTAGCAGCAGAATAGAAGGGGTGGTGGGGCTCAGACAGACACCATCCTGCAGGCCCCAGGGGACTAAATGCCAGCAGAGTCAACCTTAGGTTGACTTAGGTTCCCTTCTTCATTTCTCATATGAATTTTTACTGTATAGCCGTCCTATTTTTCATATTACTCTAAGTGTTCCTAAGTCAGACTTCTCACTTGGATTGCTGCCTTACATCATTCACCATCACCACTACTGTAGGTCATGTGTTCTCCCCCCTAGGATATTTTCCCAGTCCCCTGCTCAAATTCCCTCCTTTGTTCTCCTTTAGGTCCCATATTTTCAGCATGGCACCTGTCACACCCACTAACGGTGATTCTGGATTAAACCCTATAGAATGTAGGTTGTATAGATTGAACCATATGAAATTGCTCACATTTGACCATTTTATTATTTCACATGATTCAAAGTAGTATTAATCTACCCACTTATTAAAATATTAGTTACATTAGAAAGAGCAAGGAGAACTTCTTTTTCTCTATTTTGGCAATACTGGGGACAGTGCTTGGTGCATAGTTGATACCTGAATAGTATATATTGAATATAGGTATATAAGTTAGGTATACAAAAGTGCTTTATAGACTCTGAAGCCCTATTCAAATGTAAGAGATTGCTGCTATAAAACAGTTGAGCCTATCCTAGTATATTCGCATGAAAATAATAACTTGTCTTTAGAGCCTGAGTTGGGAGATGAAGAAAGAAGTCAATGTGAGACTTTGCACCATGTAAGCTAAAATATTTTCCTGAGGTGATTCAGGGGCAGCCATGGGGACGAGGAAATAACACTTCGGAGAGTTCCTTTTATATATATATATATATATATATATATATATATATATATATATATATACACACACACACACATATACATATGTGTGTGTATATATATATGGAATATATAATATAAATTTCTGCTGCTTATAAGGAATTTGCGAATTGCTGCAATAGAAGTTGTAAAGCCATTGAAAGATTTCAGGCAGGGGACTGTTTGTTGAGACCTACAATTTGTGGGCAGTACCCTAGCAGCAAGCATGCATGATAGGATGGAGAGGTTGAGGCTGGAAGCTGAGAGAGCAAAGAGAAGGTACCCAGAGATTCTGAGTCCTGAGATTAGGCCACAGAGGTGGGAGCTGAGAATGAGAAATGGACAGGAAAGACAGATGGGTATTTCATCTCATTGGAGGGAAACTGGAAGTGCAATGGGAAGTCTTCACTGATCCCCAGATTGGGGGTGATTGGGGAGATAGTATTTGTAGGGAGATAGTAATGCCATTCTTTGGTGCCTTAGGAAGGAAAGCTTTGAGGAGAAAGATAATGATTTTGATTTCGAGCATACTGAGTGGGAGGTATCACTGTCCAAGTCTGGAATTGACCTTGCAAGGTGAATAGGCTGGCACTGTCTCTTGTTTTGATTTGATTCTGTTTTCCTATTTGATTGACGTAGAGACAATGGCTCAGGGAAGTGCCTTGAATGGCCAGAATGGGGGGGGGGGGGGCGGGGAAGGCAAGAGATAGGGCTGGTCCTGAACTCAGGACTAAGACATTCTGTAATCTCTTCATTATCTGTCCACCTACTAGAAAGTCTTGCTGGAATTAATGGATGTCAGCTCCCCGGCATGCTTGGCCTCCTCAGGATTGGATGTACTCAGAAATTGACTAGTGAGCACTGCTTTTAGGATTTTAATTAATCATTAACTGGTTTGCCCTCCGAGCACTTTTTGCTCCTGCTTTGAATTTTTAGACAGATGGCAGGCAGTTATGTTCTGAGCCTTGTCATCTATTCACATGGCAGCTGAAATATCAAGCACAGACTTGGAGAAGGACCATAATTCATTATAATTAGTCTTCTTTGATCACTTGTCCTTTGTCCTAAGTACAGTAGCAACATTTAATTGTGGCTGAAGTATTTGTCAAAAACAGCATCCAAACTGCTCCCTCTTTCTCCATAAATGCCCAAGGACATTACTGACAGGGAGAAGCCACATTCCCATATCTTTTTAGAAATAGCTCTCAAGTAGTAGAAGGACTGGATTAGAAACACAGACTTGCATATGGGCTATTCTGGATCATGCCAGTTGATATTGTTAATTAATCAATACTGTGAGGATTTAGAGAGAAAAGGAGCTAATAGCAAAGGAGGGCCTACTATGTGCTTGAGAATTTATTGACATGACGTCAGTTGATCTTCACAACATTCCAAGGCTGTATAGCTGGGCAGAATCACACAGCTGCCACATGGCAGAGCCCCTCCTCTGCCTGAATCAGAGCTCATACATGTGTGCAGGTTCCTTCAGCTGTCCCCTGTTGGAGTGGAGTTTTGGGCAAACCAAGTTAGATAGTAAAATAAAATAGGTACCACCGTATCACTGTCTGAATCTTGAAAAGGTTGTCCTGGGGGTGACACTGAGAGGGACAGTTGCTGGGTGATGTGTTGATGCAAATTTATTCCCTGTTCAGTTAATGAAAACTATTGTTATCAAGTAAAGGGATAATGCTATCTTGTGTCTGTAGTGCGATTTAGACTTTAATAGTTAAAAAGTACAGTAAAACCTTGGATTGTGGTAACTTGTTCTGCAAGTGTTCTGCAAGACAAGCAAACATTTCTAATAAATTTTAACTTGATAAACGAGTGATGTCTCACAATAGGAGTAATACGTGATGCCAGATGTCACATGATCACAACTGAGCCAATGCTTGTCTCTCTCTCTCTTTCCTCTCTTTGTCTCTCTCTCTCTCTCACTCTCTCACTGTGGGATTGTGGGTGATCATCTCCATGCTTGGTCTTAGGCCACAGTGTTAGGCAGAAATCAGTGATTTTTCAAACGTTGGAAGGTCACTACAGCTGGCACTAATGTATTTTTTGTCACTTCAAAGCACCTTTAGGGGCGCCTGGGTGGCTCAGTCGGTTAAGCGTCCAACTTCGGCTCAGGTCATGATCTCATGGTTTGTGAGTTCGAGCCCCACGTTGGGCTCTGTGCTGACATCTCAGAGCCTGGAGCCTGCTTCAGATTCTGTGTCTCCCTCTCTCTCTCTGCCCCTCCCCCACTCAGTCTCTCCCTCTCTCTCTCTCTCTCTCTCTCTCAAAAATAAATAAACATTAAAATTTTTATTTTAAGAAAAGCACTGATAGACAGTCCTTTGGTTTTCCATACAAGTGTAAGCTTAGGAATACTTTGCTTCATTTTAGGTCATTGGACAGGTTCCTTGTTAAAGTTGCACGAAAAGAAAAAGCTTCCATTGAGCCAGTAGATCACGGTGATTCCATAAATGATAGTGAAAGTCGTCCTAACAATAACCTTCCTCTCTCATTTCCCTCACACTAGCCAAGAAAATTTTCAAAGGTGAATTCAGGTTAATTAATTTATTTGTTTTACATCTTGTATTTTCTTTATTATTTTGTATTACAGTATTTTAATCATTTTTATATGAATATTTTTGGGTTATGGAATGAATCATCTGAGTTTCCATTATTTCTTATGGGGAAATTCACTTTGATATGTAAGTGCTTTGGGTTACAAGCATGTTTCTGGAATAAACTGTACTCATAAACCAAGGTTTTACTGTAATTATATGACTTACTTCTCAATCTTCATCCTCACCTGAGTCTTATGGATTAGGTGAGGAAAGGGATATTAATACTAAAATATGAGGAAATTGAGGCTTACAGGGTGCCACAGCCATTAAAGGAGGTCAGGTAGTTTTTAAAGCATCAGATTCTAGGAACAAATTCATTTGCTCTCCAAAATAAGATCCAAGCAGAAGCAAACATATATGAAGAATTAGACTCAGGAAAATTTTTCTTAGAAGCTGACATTCACCTCTGAGTCATATGGTTAGGGTTTGCTTCTTTCCACTTTTCAATTTTTGACACTAAGTGATAATTATAGAGACTGAGAAGCACCCAGTGCATTTGCAAGAGCTAATTGACTCGAAGGAGGGAAGGCTGATTGTGCAGCGGAATCCAAACTACCAATTAAAAGGGAAGGAATCCACATGCACATGATATCCAGTATATTTATATCACAGAGAAGTAAAAGAGCCAGTCTTCCCTGCCACTGTGGAGATAGCCAGAAGTCAAAGGGCCTGGCCCCAGGGTGGTTAGCTTGAGGCCAAGACCACAGTGAGGACTGGGAAACCCACCCTCTCAGCAGCCTTTAATGAGTGTTTCAGAGGCTCCACTTCCAAAGGCTAAAATGGGAAATCTTGGCAAATGAAAAGATTGGATTCAATGTACAGTGAGAGAGGAAATCAGGCCAACAGGAGCTGTATCAATCGATGAATTGTCAGAAAATTGGGCTCAGAGTAGACTAATAATACTAGCTTTTGTACAGTGTCTTGGAGTTTATAGAGTTTATGGCCTTTACGATAGCAACCGTTTAAGAAGCAGGAGTATTATCCCTATTTACAGAGGGACGCGCCTGGCCCTGTTTTCCACATGTCCTGGGGCTAGAGGAGCCAGGGCATAAATCAAAGTTTTTGACTTTGCAGCCCGACGGACTGTCCCTGCTTACGGGAGCTGGGACTGGTAGGGAGTGTCCTAAGGTTTGGTTTGTGGTTGATTCTCCTGGAAACCTTTTTTTTTTTTTTAAAAACAAAAACAAAAACAAAAACATCTGTCTTACTAAAATGTGTCTGTACAGTGGCACAGAGGGGTGGCTGTAAGGCTAACAATAATGGGGTCATTAATTGAATAACAGTGCTGGCACAAAGTAACAGCCATAGTAGGGTCTTAATTAGGTTCTGGCTGAAGCAGAGAAGGAGCATATTTGTGGGAGGTTCTGGTTGACTAAATTGGTATCAAGTTAAGAGTTTTCCCTCTGGGAAGTCTCAAGTCAGTCACCATGTGGCTCAAAAAATTATCCAAGCCTGGGGTTCCAAGAAGGCCAATTTCTCAGAAGAGAGGACTTGCTTCCCCAAAGGCTAGCTCCATTGATTAGATTAGCTTGGAATTCCTTTATATTCCCTAACAGTTTAACCTCAGAGACTTCTCAACTGTGAGTCCAGTGTTTCTGTCCCACTGGCAAGTGCTAAAGCCTGGCTGTATACCTGAGTGCCTAGGGCTGAAAAGCAGTTAGCAGTCCCCACTGGATATTTTTGCAAAAGAAGTTAAATGTTGCTGGGAAAGAAATTAGGATCAGGGATGAACCTGAGGCCCTGGCCCAGGACCTGGGAGCTGAGGGGCTGTAAGACCAGTCTGGAGTAGTGGGGACAGCACTGAAGTCCCATGGACCTTATATTAAATATAACCTCTACTTTCCATTGCTTGTGGAGGTAGGGCTCTCATATTAATATTGCTGAGCCCTTTTCAAATACCTTTAAAATGTGCATAATCATTTCTACGTCTAAGAGAAGTCATGCAGATTAGATGAGGCAGAGTGTAAAACAGACATAACCATACACACAGTAAGTGCTCAGGGAACTTGAATTGATTCTGGATCTATCCGGCCTGGGAAGCTTCTGTAAGAGCTGATTCTGTCAATCAAGATGTATCTCACTTGCATGGAATGATTGCCTAAGCCCATGTGTCCCTGTTTAGACTGACATCCCAACCTGTGAGACCTCATTGCCTCTGCCCCACGCCATTCCCTTGACCTCTTCTCTTTTTGCTTTTACTGCCAGGCACCTGCCTCTGGCCTTTCTATTTGATGCATGATCAAAGCCCTTTCATTCTCTGACTATTCCTCCAGTGTCTCTCTCTCACTCTGTAATTTGGTACAGCAACTCTCACTGCTTCTGGAATAATATCCTTCCCCACTCAACCACCACCCTTTGGGATCATGGACTCCAGAGAAAGTGCCTACTAGCCCTTCTTCCCTGAAGAGAATATGTGTCATAAGAGGCAATTTGGGCATGCCTGGGTGACTCAGTCATTTGAGCATCTGACTCTTGATTTTGGCTCAGGTCGTGATCCCAGGGCCCTGGGATCCAGCCCCATGTCAGGCTCCATGCTGTGGAACTGGCTTGATATTCTCTCTCTCTCTCTCTCTCTCTCTCTCTCTCTCTCTCTCTCTCCCTCCCTCCCTCTCTCTCTCTCTCTTCCTCTCTCTTCTTCCCTCTCTGCCCATCTGCCCCTTTCCCCTACTCCTGCTCTCTCTCTCTCTCTAAAATAAAAATAATAAAATTTTAAGAAGAGTCATGTGGTTGGAGATCCATAAAGCAGTGTCCTGGCCCTTTTCTTTGGCTCCTTGATAGATTCTGTTGGGAAGGAATTAACCTCAATATCCACTTTTTATTGGAAATAGACTCATGAGATTATGACCAGCTAGACAAGGGCTGAATGAAGCAGAGACTCGCTGGACTAGGCCAGCCAAGGCTTAGATTACAGATTTCTTCTAGGTGGAAACAGGTAAGCAGTGGGGGGCCAAGAAGTCAGAAGAAGGCAGGTAAGTAAGCAGGACTCTGCCTGTTGAAAGATGACGAATGATAAGCCAGCAGGCAGTCACGGTCAGATCCCAGGCTGGGGGTTCAATACTGGGCTCTGAAAACAAGGAGATAGCATTAAGGAGTAGACGTGTTCTCTAGAAGTCATAGCAGTGCACTTCTAGGAAGACGGTCAGAGTCTCCTAGACTCTAGTTCCTCAAGTAGGCCCAGGGAAGAACATAGTGTGGCCTCCATCTCAGAAGGAGTTGATATGAATAGGCCATTGACGCTCTGGATTAGGCACAAGACACAGGAGCCATTTATTAGAGCAACACACAGTGAGGAGGTAGAAGCAGGGAAGGGGAAATGGGTGTGATGCTGGGCTCTAGGACTCTGGGATTGAGCCCCTATTTGGGGCAGTTGGCCATAGACCCTGAGGCAGAGGAAGCCCAGAGGGAGAGGCCTGCAAATTGCTGCAGGGACTTGCAAGCTGGCAAGTTCACAGACTGACTGCAGAACCCCAAAAACTTACCAAGAAAGAGGCCATTATCACATATTTGCCTACTCCACAGGAGATAGGATCTCCTGTGACAACATGTGAAGGAGCCCTACAAACAGTAAATCTCTGCACTTGATTTACAAGTTTATTCTTTGAATATAGAACTGCTGGTATTTTTTGAGCTCATCATAATGTTCACTAAATGTTAGCCATTCAAATATTTGTAATTATTATTGTAGCAGGAGAAATTCAGAGATATTAATTTATATGTATGCATTGTCTCTTTTCCCCATTCAAGAAGTCATAGGCTCTAGGCTTCCTGACTTATAAGATGCTTTAGTTCCTAATTTTGTCTTCTCCAAGCTGCCAAATTCATAATGAAGATTTAAGAGACAGTGTACCTCTGCAGGCAACAAGCAAAAATAGGAGTTGTTTCCCTTGATGCGAAAGCAATCTGCAGTTCAGGACAGAGGAGAAAGGAATGTGGGTCCCCTAGAAGAGAGAACTGATGTTCTGTTTTCTGGAAGTATACTGGGAAAGTGCCCTGCCTTCAGAGAGTGAAGTCTGGTTCCAGGGCCCCGACTGCTGGTCCTAAAGGAAACAGGAGGTCAGGGACAGTGGAACACTGATTAGTAACCCATGGGTGCCGTGTGATGGATGAACCAGTGCCTCATGCTACCAGGGAATTCTGGACCTTACACCACCATGGGGTTTGAGGTCATGCTGGAGGATGGAATTTATCTCAACCATGAGTATGTTTGATCTTATTTTCTCCTTGGCAAAGAAGGCTATTTGGAGTTAAATTTAAGTTTATTTCAAGGAAATAAATGGTATGACCTTTCTACACACACATATGTGTGTGTCTTAAAGGTCACACATTGAGTGCAATGGTTCTGTGGCCACATACCTCCTGTGAGAAATAGAGAACATTTCCCCAGCATCTACTACATGCTGCCCCAGTTTCCAGCATGTCACTAAGGCCATCATGTTTCATCCTCAGAATAACCTATGAAGTATTAGTGTCCCATTTGTGTAGATAAGAAAACTGAATTAACAATGGTGAAGTGACCTTGCACTGGGATCTGTGGTTCACGTCAGAACTAGGCTCCGAACCCAGATTGCATGACTCCAAGGCCCAGGTTCCCTCCACCACACACACGGGTCACCCAAGAAGGAGGAGATTAGAGGTAGGAGTGCTCATCCCTCGTGAGGAAATGATATGATGAAGTGTGATATAAAATAGTTCTCTTGAATGTATATGAGTGTCGGATCTTGAGAGAGAGCACAGCTGAGGGGCTGAATCTTTGAGAAGGGTCAGGTCACATTTTAGAGACCTTCAGTATGACCTAGACCTGTTTCATTTTGGAAAAAGTTATCATCCCTCCCTGCTCCCAAAGCATTGAGGAGGGAATTTCTGTGGATATGTTGGCATTGTCCAGGAGACAAGTGATACAAAAACACCTGACAGTTTTCTCCTAGGGAAAGAATTATGTGAGGATGCTACTGAATTACAGCCAGGAATAGAATGGACCGCAGGGCCTGCAGGCACTGGGAAATGCCTCACTGAGGATCAGCTGGTGCTTTAGATCTATTGCATGTAATTGAATCTTCAGCATGGCTAGCAGAAGTAGCTATGCTGATCATATTCTGATGGAACTGCAAGGACATGAGGGAGGGTGAGGGAGAAATTGAGGGGGGTGGGGAGAGAGAGACAAAGAAAATATCCACGCATTTAAATCAATGACAATGGGATGGTGGGAGAAAAAAACAAGCAAGCTTCCTGACTTCTTGCTATAGCAGAGCAAGGTTTCTTATAGTTGAGGAAGACAAGCTCCAGGTCAATCAGTCCTCAGTTTCTTTGTGAAGTGTGTGAGCATACCTGCAACTTATCACTTCTAATCATAACTGATTTTGTAGTTAATAAATAAATAGCTATAGTTATTTACTTGCCCTGTGGAGTTATTTCTCATTTGCTTTTCAAAACTGGTACTTTTGGGGGAAGGAGGCATGTTTCTTCCCTCTCTCTCTTCCTTATTTCCTTCTTTGTTTTTCTTTTCCTCCTATTTTCTTCTTTTCTTTCTGCTGCACAGCTTTATTGAGCACCTGTGTGTAACCAGGCACTGAGATAAGTGCAAAGGAGACAGTGATAATCATACACAAAGAGCTCATGGTTGGTTCTATAAAGAAACCCAGATCCACTGAACATGTCAAAGGAAGATCCACAGAGTCAGAAACATTTAAAACAGATCTTGAAAGATGGATAGCATTTCCATAGGCAAAGGCTGCCTGCCTTTTTGGGGAAGAAGGTAGGATGCTCTCTGTGAGGAATCTCAGTGACTGCACTGGTAAAGGCCTCAACTTGAGGGTGTGACCATTTCTAGGCTGTGGTGGTTAGAATAGGTGTAAGTCGGCAAGACATGTTCCAGGCCCTTGTGAGGGTAGAGGATGTGGTCTCTGAATGCCTAGGAGTCTGGCCTCCTCCTCTGGGCACTGGGTCCTTTTGAAGCTTCCTGAATGGTGAGATGCATGGCCAGCTCAGGCACGGGGATGTGTGCTCATGTGTGTCTGAATGAACATTAGTTCAAGATGTTTACTTACTGGATATTGAAACTCAAATTAGAAGATGAAAAAGATCATGCATCATCATTTTTATTAATCCCTCCTAATCACCTTCTTGATTATGGTCAAAACAGAGCCAGGAGCGATCGTTTTAACTTGTACCTTGGGGACATTCAGTTTAATGGCAAACTATTGCCTTCATTCCATCCCATCTTGTCAGTTGTGTAAAACTGGATCCTGGTTGTGCCCTTTCAGACTGTTGAAGAGGAGGTACCTGGGAGGCTGTGTGTATTCTGACATCAGGTGATGGCCTAACCTCTGGCTTCTTCAGGAACCTGCTTCTGAGATACAGGCCTTAAATTCCATGCCATAGAACATGGCATAAAAGAAGGCCCATTGGTTTCTGAGTCCCCTTACAAATGTTTCTGTTTAAGTATATTAGGGTACATAAATTATTAATATTTTCAGTAAACATATTTTCTAATGACAGCCAGGTAGTTTGGTGAAAATCATCCAAGCCTTGGAGCCAAATGAGAGCTGGTAAAAGTTTGCATTTCACTACTCAGGCCTAGGTAACTGTGGACAAGTGGCTGAACCAGTCTAGTCTTACATTTTCTTCTCTCATGAGAATGTGTTAAAAGGATAATGTGAGGTAGAATGTGTAAAACACACAATATATAGTCAATAAAAGAGAACAATCATTTAACAAAGGGAACTACAGACACTGAAATAATAGAGCTCAGCAGTACTTTGATAAGACTGGGGGAATTTTACATCCTCAGGATGGAGCTTATCAGAGCTTGCAACCTCAAGGCAGGTGCAGACCCTGTGGAGGATCCAGCTGGATAGAGCCACAGCTCTGGGTCACAGTCCCAGGGCTCAGTGCCTTCTAGCCATGGTTACATTGTACCCACGGCCCCAACCCCATGGACCACCACTGCTTAACCTCAGATTCGGCAACTCTCTCTTGCCCCATAGTTATGTTCCCTGCAATTAAATCTCACCTTTAGTTCCTGGAAATAGTACTTAGTCGAAGTGAGAGATTTCAGGCTCTCTCTTGGGGTCCTCTGCTCCTGCTCAGTCCATCAGGTGCTTCTGTGTGGATAGCTGGGTTGCATCCCATTCCCAACACTGACACCCATGCAGTCCCAGTCTCCTAATGCCCTGGTTCTGCAGCTGCCTCTCTTCTGTCATGATCCCCAGCCTTTTCTCTGCAAGAGCTGGCAGGAACTCCAGAACCCTGAATTTCTCCTTTTTGACCCTTTGTGTTCTGCCCCACTAAAACTCTTCTCTGGTACCTGATTGCCTGTTGCCTACCACACCACCTGAACTGTTGAGAGAACGTGGGACATTCTGAAGATAGTTCTAAATGTTATTCCTCTGGCACAATTGAATGTCATCTTCTCTATAAGCCACATTATACACAAATATATATTTTTTTGTTACTGATAGGTCTGATCTTTTCTAAAGAAAAGGTGCTAACGTAACTTCAGGAGGAATTAAAGGATTTTATTAGTAATTGAGGTTTGCATGTTTCTTAAAGTTTGGAGCCAAATTATAATTGATTTTTTTCAGGAAATAACTCCTTAGCATCTGCTATGTGAGGGGTTATGTACGTGCCAAGAAGGGTAAATTACTAAGTAAGAGTGGATGGTAGAGATAAAAATTATATTTGAAATTAAAAGCTATATTTACTAGAGCAAACACCATCTCTCACTTCCATGTAACCATAATCTTTTATATCTTCAAATTACCACTGGTCAGATTCTTAATGTGTTTTGCCACTTATGAAAAAGAATTGCTAGGTATTTGAAAAACCAAACAGATAATTGGGAGCCGAAAGCTGGGACTTTGAAAACATTTTACTAAAAATATATTTATTATGGATGCGTACCTGTCACATATATATGCATAGGTAGCAAGATGGTTATAGGACAGAGGATGATCTTAAAATACATTAGTTCAATGATTGGAGATTCACTGCCGAAAACAGATCCAAAGTGTGTAAATGACAGCACTCCAGTTATTTATTATGTTGAGAGAAAAAGAGCTTGTTTTGCTGACTTTCAATAAGTATTCTCCCTTAAAAATATCACCTTATGATGGAGGCTGTTTAATACAATATTTTCTAAAGGGTTATCAAACATCTCCATTTAATGGCAAATCCCCATTGGGTATCCCTATCCAAATAATGGGCAGTTCTTCTTGACTAATCCATTTGGGAGGACAACAGACACCTCAGGGGAGGCATTTAACGTCTTTCTTCAGAAGGACTCCTGTGCGTGGTAATGAAAGCCAAGTGTGTGTTCCTCTTCTCCTTCATTTTCCATTATCTCAGATAACAGGAATTAATTAGCATCCTGCAGTCTTTCACTTTAAGCTTTACTTTGAGAGACTCATATACTTAGTGTTTTTTTTTAAATTTTGGTTTAGTTTTTGATGTTTTCCTTATTCTTGAAAATACCAGAGCTGCTTCTCAAATCTCTTGAACAAGCCATATAAACAAAGGAACAATACTTCCCTCTCTTTCTGAGTAAATACCCTCTTTTCACTGAGAGAAGGGGTGGGGTGCAGGCATTGAAGAGAAGTGGTGCTCATTTTCCCTCTGAGCCAATTCACAGTGCCTGCTGCAATTTCCAAAAACAATGTACCCACTACAGGATCTCAACAAAATCAGTGTGGGCTTTCTGTGAACACACTCAACTGTTGACACACATTCTGAAGCAATGCTATGATTGTACAGCTGGGGAAAATGGTGGTGATATTCACAGTGCTTGATGATGTGATGTCTACACACATAGGCTTGCTTTCCTTTATGTAGTGTTCAATTTATAATGAATGCCTATTCTGAGCCAGGCACTGAACTTTGTGCTGTATGAAGAGAGGACCTTTTCTGTGTCCTTGAGGAGTTTAATGGGTGACAGGAGTAATAAGAAAAGTAGAAGCTAAATGAATTATAAGACAACATGTAAAAAAAAAGGCAACATGTAGCCATCATCATAGAGAAATGCATCAAATGTATTAGTGTTGAAAAAACTTATTTTTCAATATACAAGAGTCCAGAGATAGCATGACATCAACAATATTTCTCCATGGACTTGAAAGCAAATACTGGAAACAGAGTAAAATAACTGTATAGGAGCTTTGGAAATCAGTCAAAGATCTACAGTGGCCAAATGAACACACAGTTAAGAGAAAGTCACATTCAAAACAGTTGGAATTGCTGTGGGTTTTCATTCACCCTTGCCCCTCCCCCTTTTCATTGTGGCACAGCACAGTTTGGAGGAAATGGTGGCTCACTCCCCATTACCCTTCATTAACCAGAGAGAGCAGAGAAGACTGAATATGCAACATGCTAACCTGTCTGTGGATTGCCTGGTATTTTGGTCTCTGGGTCACCTACGTTGGAGTTCAGACAGCCAGAAGGAGCTTGGATCTCAGGCTTGGGAAGCCATGGGAAGCAGTGGGCATGGCTCATAAAAATTACAAACAGCTACAGACCTGCAGGCACCTGAGACAAGATTACTGATCGAAAAATGCAATAGACAGAGAAAGCCCCAAGAAGAAGCAAAAGTGAGACTCTTGGAGAAAGCATGACATTTAAATATGGTTGTGTATATGGGGGAATTGTGAAGAAGCACATGCACAGTCCCTGGGATATATATATATATCCAAAAAAAAGTCCAGCAAAAACCTTAGGACTTCATACCAGGCTGATGATCATGAATGTTGTTCCCTGCATAGCACCAGTCTGCAAAGATTGGGAAAGGTAACTATTTTTTCAGATGCCCAATTTTTAATAAAATATTACAAGGCATACTAGGAAGCAAGAATGCATGACATATTAAAAGGAAGAAAATAATCCCCAGAAACAGTCCCGGAAGGAACCATAGCTTTGTACTTACTATATGAAGACTTTAAAACAGCCAATTTAAATATGCTTGAGGAGCTAGAGGAAAACGTGGACAAAAAATTAGAAGAAATCCGGGGAAATAATATATGAATAGAATGAAAATATCAACAAAGAGACATAAATTATAAAAAAGAACCAAACAGTATGATGGAGATAAAAACAGTCACTGAATTGAAAACTTCACTATAGGAGTTCAGTAGCAGAATAGGCAGAAGCAAGCATCAGAAACTTGAAGAAAAGTCATTTTAAATGATCAAATGATCATTTGAAAGGAATGAAGAAAAGCGAACAGAATCTAAGAGACCTATATGACACCATCTAAAAGATGAATATATTCATTATGGGAGCTCCAAAAAAAAGAGAGAGAAAGGGGCAGAGAGCTTACATAAGAAATAATACCTGGAAACTTCCCAAATTTGAGTAAATAAGTGTATATACAAATACAAGAGGCTTAAAAATTTCAAGTGGAATCCAAAGAGACCCAAACTGGGATACACTACAATCAAACTGAGAGGTCAAAGACCAAGAGAATATTGAAAGCAGCAAGAAATAAGCAACATGTTAGATACAAGAGAACCTCTGTAAGATTATAAACTAATTTCCCAGGAGAAACATTGCAGACCAAAAGACATTGGGATGATATTTTTGAAGCATTGAAAGAAAACAAAAACAAAACAGAAAACCCACCAACCAAGATTTCAAATTAACAAGCTAACTTTACACCTTAAGGAGCTAGATGGTCTTCTGATGGAGAGGACAAGTCTAGTGGTATCCCTGGGGCAGCATGGACAGTAGAGTCGAAATGTAAAACCTCATAGGAGAGCATAGGGGCAGGCAGTCCTAGAGAAGTGTATGTTCAACAAGTTCCACAGAAATAAAGGGGGCCATGTATGGGGCTTTTATGTGGACGCTCATGGGAACTGGTGGCAAGGGTCCCCAGAGTGTTGGAGGGAGACCACAAACCCTGGTTGTGGCCTGAAACATGGGAACTCCAGATCCATATAAGGAGCTAAGGGTGGAAGCACAGAGATGGGGCATAGTGAGTTCCAGGAAAACAAAACAAAACATGATCAAGGCATTAAGGTAAGAAACAGTTTTATTGAGCTGCATAATAATAGCAGTGATGTCATATGTGGCACTACAAGTTTAACATATATTATCATAGGGCCCCATTAGCTGATTTTTATTACTTTCCCTTTTTCCATGGGTAATTTGCCTACTGCATGTCAAGAGCAAGTATTTGACTCCAACAACTTGAGTCCATGTCCTTGACCACTTATGCTATATAAATAGAAGTAGCTCAGTATAATACTGAGCATGGAGTATATAGGTCACATTTTAAAGGGCTGACCTTCAGATGGTGGTGTTTATAGGGCATGGTAGAACCTTGAACATTTTTAGCAGGCAAGAGATGAGAATAGAAATTGCTCTGGGAAGACAATTTGCAACACAAATATGAAATAAGTTGGTGAAAGGCAAGGCTGAAAAGAGAGAGATCCATTAGGGAGCCAAAAGGAACAAGATCTAAACTAAGATGGGGGGCAGGATGGAGTATGTGCAATGATTGGAAAAGCTTTGAGAAAGTGGAATCAATGGAATTTCACTGCAATTAGCTAAAGGGGGCCAAAGATGCTAGTGGAGTTTATAGTGACTCTGGGGCATCTCAGCGTATGTTGGGGCCAATAACTCGTGGCATAAAGAAGGGGAAGGAAGGGAACTGTTCTGAATTGGTTAGAATTAATTGCAGAAATCCCCATTCAGATCTTCTTTGGGATTTAAAGAATACATTTTGAAGATGCATAATTAATCTGAAAGTAATAGCATGAATCCTAAATACTTAGGAAACTCATTACTACCATGGACTGAGCTCTTTAGGGCACTGTAACCTCTGTTGACTGGGTGAGATTTTAGATGTTCGGCAGTCACATGGCTGCTCCAGCCATTTGAGATCAGACTGAGTACTAGCTTGTATCTCTCCTGAAAATTAGTTTGAGGTTCTTTAGACTTACCCTATTATGTCCTTTTATATGTCATACTAGTGTAAACTTGGAAATAATTAAAAACAATAGACAAGAACCTTCTTATCTTTTTTAGTATTCCTTTATATAGGGAATAATTGATTGGGCAAAGTGGATTATATTTCAATATTCAGACAGGCTCCTTTTGTTATTACTTTCGACTTTTTATCTGCTTTTTAAATTACCTTGCCTATTTCGAAAGCACAGTGCAGTTCTCTTGTGTTTCTTTCTTGGTGCAAGACAATGTAGAAAGGCTGAAGGCATAAAGTTGAAGGATATCCACTATCCAATTTAATATCCTTAGATAATTGACATTTTTAGAGAAATAGTCCTTTGAAATTAATATGAGGTAATGCAATAGCGTGGAAAAAAGCATGGAAGCTGGAGTCAAACTGACTTGATTTTCTCTACTGGTGCTGGCACTTAAGAGCTATGCAACTTTGGGACTTCAATAGATCATTAAGCCTCAGTTTCTTTGTCTGAAATGCAGGAATAATAATGCATCTGGCTCAAAGTGTGTACCCTCATAATAGATAAATGCTTGACAGATAGTAAAAAATAGTCTGCCATTCAGGAAAAAATGTGTTTCTGTCCTGCCCTAAAAAGGAAAGCCTAATGTTTTTGAGGTTCATCTATTATGGTTAATGAAAGAAAACAGACACAAGGCACCACATATTGTATGACTCCATTTATATGAAGAGCCAAAAATAGCCAAATATATAGTCAAAAAGTAGATTAGTTGTTGCATAGGACGAGGAGGTGGCATGCCAAGTGGCTCTTTATGTGTACAAGGTTTCTTTTCGGGATGATAAAAATATTCTAAAAGTAGATAATGGTGATTTTTTTTTCACCACTCTGTCAGTATACTAAAATCCATTGAATTATATACACTTTCAACAGGTGAATTTTATGATATGTTAAATATATCTCAATAAAGCCATGTAATACTGAAAGTCATTTCTGTATGCTGACCTGAATATCCTAAACAAAATAATCTGTGCCTGTGGAAAATGAGAAACGCTTTTTGTGTCAGGGGAGTGGGGATGGGGGAGAGATCTCTTGTATTTCTTTTTCTCTAAATGTCTATCTTTATTTGTGTCTTGGTCAGATTTGTTTGGTAATAAACAGCTCCCCAAATCACAGTGTCTTTTAATGTTTTTCCTACTTGTATTGCATGTGGGCATCTGTTCAGATCTATGTGTTTCTTGTCTGCGGTACTCAGTTCTGCTTAGCTCTGAGTGCATGAGTCTCCTCATCCAGGAAGCAGCTGTGATAATGGTGCATGCTGATTCTCATGCCATGGGGAGAGAGAAGACTGAGTCAAACCTATTAGCTTTTAATTTTTTTAATGTTTGTTTATTTTTTGAGAGAGAAAGAGAGCTCACGTTGGGGAGGGGCAGAGAGAGAGGCAGAGATTTCTCTGACAGACTCTGTGCTGTCAGTGCAGAGCCCAATGCAGGGCTTGAACTCACGAACCTTGAGATCATGACCTGAACCAAAACCAAGACTTGGGTGCGTAACAGACTGAGCCACTCAGGTGCCCCAAACCTACTAGCTTTTAAAGCTTCTGCTCAGAAATGATGTATTCCACAACTGTTCACGTATCATTGGCCAAAGGAACCCACATGGTCAAACCTAGTGCCAATGGAAGTAAACATGCACTCCTTCCATGGAATGAGGTAATTATGAATATTTTGGAATAATACTACAAGATAATCTAACAGTGCTGGGGTAAGACCTGTCTAGCATCCTTACTAGAGTGGAACCTTCCATCAGTACCTATGACCCTTCCTATTATCTTACCGTGCTGGTGTTCTCTTACCCCTTTCCCCACTGGGATCTTTCCCATGATTTACATCAAGGGTAAACCTATAAATCTGTAAATTTGTTTCTCCCCTACCATGAAAGAACCTGCTGATATTCCTAGTTACCAACTGTTGCCTTCCATTCTTTGTAGTGCCAGACTTCAAAATTACTACCAATTAAGTGTCACTGTTGTTTCTCTATGAAATTTAACTATTTACATTCTGGCTTGATTTCCCTCTCAATCTATTGTAATTCCTTTCTTAAGCCTTCGGTGGCCTCCATTGACAACTCTAATGACATTTTCTTCAGCCATTATTTATTTTGATAGTGGTGGCATTTGTACTATAAACTCCTAAAATGCAGAATTTCTGACCAACACCCGGCCCCCGCCACCACCTACCAAATTTCACATTCTTCGTTCCCTACATTCCCTTCCTGTGTGATCTCAGATAGTCCCAGATCTTTAGTTTTTACTTCTGATAATGTGACTCCTATATTAACATGTTTGTTTCAGCTTTCTTAAGAATACTATGGGTCAAAAATGTTTGCTATTTAGGGGCACCTGCGTGCCTCAATCGGTTAAGCGTCCAACTCTTGATTTTAGCTTCGGTCATGATCTCACAGTCAAGAGATCAGCCCCGCATGGAGCTCTGCCCTGGGCATGGAGCCTGCTTGAGTCTCTCTCTCCCTCTGCCTCTGTCACCCTCTGTCTCTCTTAAAAAACATAATTGCTATTTTAATTAATCACAGTCATTTTACCTATTATTCTTACTGATCTTTTCTTAAAGAAAATGTGAATTAAAAGCATTTATTCCTGAGAAACTTAAAAACAAAACAATCTTAAGTTTAATGTTTCTACTCATAAGGATTAACCTATGTAGCTGCAAGTAGTTTGCAAATTGCAAAATTTAACTCTAGGGTAGAAATATAACATTTTATTTAGAAGTATAGCCTTGCTTTATGCCTGTGTTTTGGATAAGCATTCAGGAGCCCGGTATTAAGTTTATAAAGAATCAATGTTTGTGGACATATTTTAAGACATTCACATATTAATCAAGGGAAGAAGGGAAGAAAATAGGGCAGTATTGCTGGGCATTCTTTCTTTCACTGCCTGGCACTGTATAAAACATTTGTATTTATTCCTTTTAAAAACACCATGAAGTAACTAGTGTGACCTCCATTTTCTATAAGGAAATAGAGAATTTGAGAACTTAAATAATAGATTAAAAGTTAAATCAATGTAATTGACCAAGTTTGTATCTTACCAGGGCTGTGCAACTTACTGCTGTGTGGTCATGGTGGGGTGGGGGGTGGGGGGATGCATTTCTGTCACTGTAGTTGTCTCATTAGCAAGTAGACTTCACATGTAAAAAAAATCCAGTATATATGGAAAGTTGCAAAATAATAGCCAATATGAGCAAATAAGAAAAATCTGTTGGTTGAAATAGGAGTTGGTTGACAAATCATGCAGGTTGGCTGAGAGGAGCACTCAGCCTTGGGGTGCCTGGGTGACTTAATCCGTTAAATGTCTGACTCGATTTCGGCTCAGGTCATGATCTCACAGTTCATGAGATCAAGGCCCGTAGCGGCTCTGCGGTGACAGAGCTGAGCCTGCTTGGGATTCTTTCTCTCCCTCTCTCTCTGTCCCTTCTCTGCTTGTGCGCTCTCTCTCTCTCTCTCTCTCTCTCTCTCTCTCTCTCTGTCTGTCTCTCTCTCTCTCCCAAAATAAATAAACTTCAAAAAATTAGAAAAAAGAGGAGCACTCGGCCTTAGGAGCTAGTAGCGCTGAGATGGGGCTCCTTAAATACACTCTACATGCTCTCTGTTAGTAGCCCCTCAACTACCATGCTGAAGCTGCCAAGGTGTGCCATTTATATGAGTGCCATGATTGGTTAAGGCTTAAGGCAAAGCTTCCACAAGAGTGGACACTAACACTGTGTTCTGAGCAATCTGCTATGGTGATCCCATTTCAGATGAGCAAGACTTGACAGGTCTGCCCTCCTGACTGCTTCTGGAGGTGGCCTCACTATATAGCAGAGCCTTTGTGGTTGTCAGTAACATGATACTCAGTAACATGATATAGCCTTCTTACAGTCTCTGTCTGTCAGTCTGCCTTTTGAACCCAGAATTCCAGTGAGTGGAAGCAGAGGGTCCTCTTTACTCCTCACTTTCTCCAAGACTCTTTCATGACTTACTTGAACCCACGTCCCTGCTCCCTGTTTATGTCTTTGTAACCAATGCAATACATTGCTTACTTATGCTATGCCTTATATTGGGAATTGATGGGGTTTGGTACTATTGAACTTGGAGTCTGTTGTCAGACAGACTGGGATTCATCCTCTATTTCACCACCATGAGATTATCTCTCTTACTGGAAAATAACACTATCTCATTAGGTTGTTGTAAACACTCAATTCTTTTTGGAAATATCAGTGCAAAGAATGATCATAGTGTTTAATACAAAATGAGTTGTCAACAAATGTTAACTGTCATTGTATTTATTATTATTATTAGGATACGATGCAAGTCTATGTCCTTTTTGTCCCCCAAAGAAAGCTACTCTTCCTGTGTTTACGCCCATCAATTACATTTTTGCTTAAGGCAGCCTTCTGACTTGGCTTTAAAGTAGATCTTTTCCTTCTTTTCACCTATCACATCCAATTCCATCAATTTTACTCTTAAAGATTTTACTTCTGAATGCTTCTTCTCCTCCTCACTGTCACTCTATCTTTTGGCTAGTAATTTAATGTGCTTTTAACTAGGACATACCGTGGCCTCCATGGGATGCTGGGA
The DNA here is from genome assembly GCF_028018385.1 of Neofelis nebulosa. Lineage (NCBI taxonomy): Eukaryota > Metazoa > Chordata > Mammalia > Carnivora > Felidae > Neofelis > Neofelis nebulosa. Next base: position 45,976,457 of record NC_080794.1, read on the forward strand.
AGAACAAAATGCATCACAGATTGAAAATGTACTTTGTGAACTAAATGCTATTTGGTTAAATGAATGATAACTTATTTTATAAGATAATATATATTTAAATGATTAAAAATATTCACTTCCAGAAATATTGTGAACTAATCTTCATTTTCCTTTTGGCCTATATTGCCAAAGTTATTTCTTTCTCCACAAAACAAAACAAAGCAAAACAAAACAAAACAAAAACAACAACAACAAAAATCCCAATCACAGTAAGCATGCAAGCACTCTGGAAAGATTGGTTATTCAGTATTGATTATTCCTCTTTCAGGAGCTAATTACTATTGGTGAAACCCCTGAATCGTTGCTGTGTTCTGTTGCTTATTGAGGTGGGCATCAGAATTTACAATTTTGGCAGTGACTTTACTGTGGTGTTTCTATTCTTTTATCCCTGAAAACTTTGAGGTGATGATTCCCAGGAGAAGAGCTCAAAATCACATTAAAGGATGAATAAATGAAATTTGGGTATCTCTTCAATACAGTGGTTTTTTCTCCATTTTTTAATTTGAAAACATACATAGGAAATGTTTAAAGTTTGTACGCAACAAATTAGAAGTACTGTGTTAACAAAGAATCCATATGTAGAATATTGCAAAAAGATTGGGAAGATATAAATATAGAATACATATTTTCCTTAAATCACTATTTTCAATTGTCATTGAGGCTTTTATGAGCATGGAGTGTGGTTAACGGAAGGCAGCCACCTTGTGTCCAAGCTTACTACCCTGAGCCAAGGTTTTTATTCCTGAATAGTCTGATGCTAGGACTTATCCTGTAGCAGCTCTGAATTCCCTATGTGTGGTCAGAGGTTCAACTGTGTTCTGGTATGGAAAGAAGATGCATTCCCTCGTTTCCCACTTACATTTAGCTGAAACCAGAAAGAATTTTGTCTTAAAGTGACAAGAATTTGGAGACCTGAGTTTCTAGTCCTGGCACTGGGTTTCAAGCAGAGGAACTTGGAAGAACTGAGATGCTCGGTTAGTCATACAAAGTGCAGTTCTCGGGCAACATCAATAGCACCAGAGAACGTGGTGGAAACGCACACTCCTGGGCCCTACCCAGATCTACTGAATCAGAGTTTCTGAGGGTGGGGTCCGGCCATCTGTGTTTTAATCAGCCGTCTTGGTCTTTCATGTGCTTGGTAAAGTTTGGGGAGCACAAGGCTAGTCACCTCTTTATGGGCAATGAGGTTTGTTTATTTTCCTCGAGATGTAGTCATGGCAGGGTAATGGGAATAGTGAGTGAAAGATGGTACATAATAATGCGCCCAGAGTATTAGGATATGGGCGCAAGTATGAAGGAGTCATAAATCCTAAGTCTAGGTTAGCCAGAATAAGCCCTGGAGGGAGCAGACCTTACTGTAAACAAGAACTGGCTTCACCAGCCAGTCTGGATCCTAACATCCACAGGTGTACAAGGACTTTTTTTTTTCTTAGATGAATTAACAAATATCCTCAGTTTGGATCAGTTCCAAAATTGAAAGTTTCTGTCCAGGAAGAATGGGGAAGAAGGGCTCTGACACGGGAAAAGAAAGCAGGCTGCTGTGGGGGCTTTCTAGGAATATATGCACTTCTATGTGAGTGTGCCGGACCTGGGGCAGAGGCCAGCATGGCCTTTGCTAGAGACCTGGGTTTCAAAGTTGAAAGAAGCTAACAGGAAGATGTGCTTCCTGTGAAACATACATGATGAGCGTACAGAGCTGGGTGATGGCAGGCAGTGCAGTGGTGACTGGGTCTCCCAGACATAGGGCAGCACCTTGTTCTGCTTTGTAAAGGATTCAGCAAATTCTGACTTTAAGCTCTCAAGCCTTATGAGGTGATTGTCTTAAACACCATAAGCCTTCCTAAAAAGGGAGCAAATAATCTCTGAAGTCCCTCAGATAAGACCCTTTGTAAGTATTCATAAAGATAATAGCAATGATGATGTAATGATGCTGATGGTATAAAGCAGACATCCCTGGACGTAGGTGGTTCTCTGCTTTTTAATGTACAGGCATATCTTGGTTTATTATGCTTTGCTTTATGTTGCTTTGAAAATACTGCAGTTTTATTTGTGGCAATGCTGTGTCAAATCTGTTGGCACCATTTTTCCAACACCATTTGCTGCTCACTTTGTGTCTCTGTATCACGTTTTGGTAATTCTTGCAATATTTCAAATATTTTTACTATTATTATATTTGTTATGATGGACTGTGATCAGTGATCTTTGGTGTCACTATTATAATTATTTTGTGGCAATGCCAACTGCGCCCACACAAGAGGGCAAGTTTAATTGATAAATGGTGTGTATGTTCTGACAGCTCCACCGACTGGTGATTCCCCCATCTCTCTCCCTCTCTTCAGACCTCCCTATTCCCTGAGACACAACAAAATGGAAATTAGGCCAGTTGATAACCCTATAATGGCCTCGAAGTGTCCAAGTGAAAGGAAGAGTCCCAGGTCTCTCACTTTAAATCAAAAGCTAGAAGTGATTCAGCTTAGTGAGGAAGGCATGTTGAAAGCCAAGGTAGGCTGAAAGCTAGGCCTCTTGCCCCAAACAGCTAGCCAGGTTGTGAATGAAAAGAATTCTTGAAGGAAGTTAAAAGTGCTACTCCAGTGACCACACACGTGATAAAGAAAGTAAAACAGCCTTATTGTTGAACTCGTGGAGGAAGTTTTACTGGTCTGGATAGAAGATCAAACCAGCCACAACATTCCCTTAAGGCAAAGCCTAATTCAGAGCAAGGCCCTGACTCTCTTCAATTCTTTGAAGGCTGGGAGAGATGAGGAAGCTACAGAAGAAATGTTTGAAGACAACAGAGGTGGGTTCATAAGGTTTAAGAGAATAAGTCATCTCCATAACTAAAAGTGCTGGGGTAGAAGTTGGATGTGCTGGTGTAGGAGCTGCAGCAAGTTATCCAGAGGATCTAGCTAAGACCATTAATGATGGTGGCTATACTCAATAACAAATTTCAGTGGCATTGAAGCATGCTGATATTGAAGGAGACTGCATCTAGGACTTTCATTGCTAGAGAGGAGAAGTCAGTGCCTGGCTTCAGAGCTTCAGAGGACAGACTGACTCTGTCGGTAGGTACTAACACAGCTGGTGACTTCAAGTTAAAGCCAATGCTGATTGATCATTCAGAAAATCCTAAGGCCCTTAAGAATTATGTTAAGTCTACTCTGCCTGTGCTGTATAAATTGAACAACAAAGCCTGGATGACAGCACATCAGTTTACAACATGCCTTACTGAATATTTTAAGCCCACTGTTGAGACCTACTGCTCAGGAAAAAATTCCTTTCAAAATATTACTGCTCATTGACAATGCACTTGGTCACCCAAGAGCTCTGATGGAGTTATACAAGATTAATGTTGTTTTCATGTCACTATCACAACATGCATTCTGCAGCCAATGGATCAAGAAGTCATTGTGAGGGGTACCTGGGTTGCTTAGTTAAGCGTCCAACCCTTGATTTTGTCTCAGGTCATGATCTCACGGTTTTTGGGTTTGAGCTCCACATTGGGCTCTGCACTGATAGTGCAGAGCCTTCTTGGGATTCTCTGTCTCCCTATGCCCCTCCCCCGTCAAAAATAAATAAATTAACATTAAAAAAAAGAAGTCATTTTGACTTTCAATCTTATTATTTAAAAAATCCATTTTGGGTTACCTGGGTGACTCAGTAGGTTGAGTGTCTGACTTCGGCTCAGGTCATGATCTCATGGTTCATGAGTTCAAGCCCTGCATCAGGCTCTCTGCTGTCGGTACAGAGCCCACTTTGGATCCTCTGCGCACCCCCCACCCCTGCCTCTGCCCTTCCCCATGCTTTATTGCAATGCTCTGGAACTAAACCTGCAGTATCCCTGCCTATGCCTGTAGATGGGTTCCCAGAAAATTATAATGAAGCTGCATTCTACAAAAAATCAGACCCCATTCTCTTTTTTGAAGAGGTTTTATTCCCTGTTACTAATGGAGATTTTTTACAATAATATCTTGAGTTGTTAAGTATGGACAGAACCAATTTTTCAAGGCCAGTTTATGGTAAATAATCTCTGGTTACCCCCAGCACTTCGACAGCCAAGTGGATTTGATTATTGTGTGCACTGCACCCAATGTACCTGTTAGCATTTAGGCCTAAGCAGTGTTTAGGAATTTAGAGATGGGAGCAAATCCTGACTTTTAATCGCCATGAGCACTTCTAAGAAAATAAAAGAAAATACTGTATGCATCAGACTTTAATTTTCTTTTCATATGTAAAGACCATCTGGAAATGTAATTATACTTTAAACTTTTAATTCCAACATCTAGTAATTTTTACTGTATTTGAATCTGTGAGCATGCACGTTAGTTTTTTTTTAATTGTTTTTTTCAATGTTTATTCATTTTTGAGACAGAGAGAGACAGAGCATGAACGGGGGAGGGTCAGAGAGAGGGAGACACAGAATCTGAAACAGGCTCCAGGCTCCGGGCTGTCAGCACAGAGCCCGACGCGGGGCTTGAACTCACGGACCGCGAGATCGTGACCTGAGCTGAAGTCGGCCGCTTAACCGACTGAGCCACCCAGGCGCCCCCATGTTAGTTTTTTATAATGTCTTTATGGTTCACAGAAAGCAATGTGGTGATTTGAAACAAGGTCACGTGATTGCCCATTTTCACCTGGATTGACACCTCTGATCTTGGGTACGGTTTGGGTGTTTAGTGAATGGTTTACTTGCCTGTTTTTCCTTCCTGAGTTTCAAGAGCAAGCCATGTAGCACAGTGGGTAAGAAGTAGAGTTTCAGAGGCAATCTAAGATGTTTCTGAATGCAGGCACTACCTTCTGGCTTTATGCCCTTGGACAGATTGCTCAACCTCATTGAGCATTAGTTTTGTTGTGTAGAAATGAGAATTATAATGACTCTATCCCAGGGTTGTTTGAATTTTAAAGGTGGTGATGTATATTAAGAATGTAGCCCAGCATCTTGTTACATGTGTGCAAGATGTACAAGCATTATAATGCTCTCATTATAATTGTTGTCATTATAATTATTTTTAAATGTAGCTATTTATTATTATTATTATTATTATTATTGATACCATTATTGTTTTTAAATTAATGCATTTTTATTCATTAAATAAGTTACCCTTGGTGGTACCACCATTATCCTGTTTCCCAGTTTTCACTTGATCTGATTTTCCTTGCTTCATATCACAGAAACCCCTGCTCAGGAAGAGCCAGAACCTTGTATGTCAGTGGATTTCTTATGAAATCTCCTTATGCTAAGCCAGAGTTTGATTTGAAGATCTTCTCATAAGAGCTGCATTGCTAGTGGAACCATGTGTCAGCCAGGGACAGGGCTGGATTAGAGAACTGTCCAGGTACTTCCAGATTTGGGATTCCCAGAGTCTATAAGCTCTTTAAAGAGAGTGGCAAAGTCTTTGTCCTGGATTTTGTAACCAGGTGTGATATACGTGACTCAACCAGTTTTTCCCAGAATACTTTCTACTAGTGACCTCAATTTCTTTTGGCTTTAATCATCTAAAAAATAGAAATAATCTCAGTTTACATATTTATAAAATGGGAATGATACCTCTGAAAAATTGTGCTACAATAGAAACCAGATAATGTGGTTATGGTATCTTTCACAATTCATCTTGGCTCTAACAAGCATAGTTAGATTGTGTCTTAAATGCTTTTGGGGTGTCATGTTTCATGACCCCAGTATGGTGCTAGAAGAACTCAATCCACACTTGTGTCCCCACTATATCCCTGCTCCATCCAAATGGCTTTACAAGCCTCTGATACTTTAAATGAATCTAAAGATGGGCTATTTTCTAGATAAACCTGAAAAAGAATGTATCTTTAAATTAATTGCCTGTTTTTAATTTATAAAACACCCTTATACAAATTGATAATGATGTATGTTTGAATAATTCAAGAAACAGGATGTCAATAGCTTTTAGCATCAGGTACCAAGAGAGCTTCTGCCTTTGAATATTAATTTGACTAATTTGGTATATTAGGGCATTTAGTATGGTAAGCACATACATAGACTAGTAGGATTCTTGAAGGGTAATCTAATCAGGAACAGGGCATCTATCATTTCCTTAAAATGTAACAATTATCCTAAAGTCTCATCAGGAATATTCTGCCACTGATGAAGAGCAAGATACCCCAACTAAAATGTGAGTGAACATAAAATGATTTATTGGGAATGATTTTGGGAAGAGCATGTTCCAGTCTACTTTGTTTGTTTTGTTTTGTATTTTCTTCCCATTTAATCATATAGTATTTTTTAAAAACAATTTTGTAAGTTCATATAAAAGCCAAGAGTTTCATCTTCCTGTAAATATGCAAATACATTTAAGATGAACCTCATCTTACCTCAGAAGATGGAGTTGTTAAGTCAAAGTTTTCAGTGACTAATTTATGACCATATTGGGTGGAGTATATGAGTCTTCTACATGCTTTCCATCATTTGTTTGTTTATTTTAATTTTCAAAATTAATATGGATGATTCTCTCATTATTTCCTTCTTATGGGGAAATAAATGCAGAATCAGAGACAGTAAGTAACTTTCCCAAAGTCATACAGTGGAGTGGAGCTGGTGTGTAAAGACTGGCCTCTTGCTCTCTTCCCGTAAGCAGCCTGAGGTGATCTCTGAAAATGGTTCGCTGTTCACTTGACCCGGAAAACCCGACAAAATCATGCAAATCAAGAGGTTCAAATCTTCGTGTTCACTTTAAGAACACACAGGAAACTGCCCAGGCCATCAAGGGTATGCATATCCGAAAAGCCACCAAGTATCTGAAAGATGTCACTTTTCAGAAGCAATGTGTGCCATTCCCACGCTACAATGGTGGAGTTGGTAGGTGTGCCCAGGCCAAACAGTGGGGCTGGACACAGGGTGGGTGGCCCAAAAAGAGTGCCGAATTTTTACTGCACATGCTTAAAAATGCAGAGAGTAATGCTGAACTTAAGGGTTTAGATGTAGATTCTCTGGTCATTGAGCACATCCAGGTGAACAAAGCCCCCAAAATGCGGTGTAGAACTTACAGGGCTCATGGTCGGATTAACCCATACATGAGCTCTCCCTGCCACATTGAGATGATCCTTACTGAAAAAGAGCAGATTGTTCCTAAACCAGAAGAGGAGGTTGCACAGAAGAAAAAGATATCCCAGAAGAAACTGAAGAAACAAAAACTTATGGCCCAGGAGTAAATTCTGCATGAAAGACATGCAAATAAAAGTAAAAACAGAAGAAAAAAAAAAAAAAAGACTGGCCTCTTACACAAAGTCAGTGTTCTATGTACCACCAGCTGGACCAGCCTTGTAACCCTGAGGAGAAAAATTCATGCAGTTTAAAAATAGTTATATGGTGAATACACTCCAAATTCCAGAGTCGAGGTTAACCATGTCAAGAAGACATTGCTAATTTGATTGTTCGTGTAAATCCTTGTTTAGAATATAGAGATGTGATTATTTGAGAATGGCCAAGACAGCAATTATTATACACCATTTATTACAAAAAGAAAAGCCTTTTGCCTTTATCTTAGTGATTTATATACCTATGTTAGTTGTGAGAAAAGAGAAACACATAAAATATAGAGCAAAGCAATGACATTTCCTTTCACATTCCTCTGCTTGTCTCATGAAAATTTTGTACACTGAATTTCAGAGTCTGATTTGTGGAGCCCAAAATGACATTTCAGTATATATCAATATATTGATCGCAGCCTCCTTAGGCTCACAATAATTAAGGACTATCACATGGATACAGTATTTGTTTGTAAGATAATTCTCAAGACTTTGTGTATGATAATAAAGCCCTAACTATTGTATGTACATCAAATCTATTTTGAGTCTAGTGAAAATAATTAAACTTAATTAAAATGGTGTGAATTTATTTAAGTTTATATGAGGACAATCAGGGACATAATTATGAGCCTATTCTTGTTTTTTTACAGGACGAGGCTAGCCATTTGACAATTTCGAACCCAAGGTAGATAAGGGTTAGTTAGAAGGTATCAAAGTGTGAGAAAGCATAAATCTACTGAAGAAGGAGAACTTCCAATGCTTGAACACGTAGGCCTGATGTGTTATACATACAATTTCATTTCATCTTTATAACCATCCTCTAACTGAAATACCATTATTTCCAAATGTGGGGACCAAGACCTATAGAGGACATGTAACTTGCTAAAGGCTATACAAATAGTAGTAGGAATGATCTTAGAATGAAGCCCGCCAAACTCCAAGTAAAAATTAAATAATCACACAATAAATTACTTTGATTGGATATGAAAAATATTGGGGGAAATCCTTATTCTTTTTATCATAGAGCTCACATAAAATTAATCTTTTGCTTTAAATTATAGTATGTATAAAATGGTAGTTCTAACTTCAGTTGGAATAGATACAGGGATTTCTTTCCAAAAACAGTGTCTCATGAAAGCAGGGGTGAATTGCATGGTTGTAAGTAGAACTGACCTTCAAAGGGAAGCCTCCCACCTAGGATGAGATTTTCATTCTGACTCGGGGGCTGTGAAACCATCACCAGGGACAGCATGACCAGCTATGTCTTGAGTGGAGAATTACATAAAACCTCTTTGCCATAGTCTGTCTCAATTTAATTGTTTCTTTCATGAAGAGATTCATACTACAAGACCTCCAACATTTGGAAACATGTTTGGATTATTGCCTCTTGTGCCATTACTGTTGTCTTAAATTGTGAATTTTTCAACAAGATTTTAGTGTGAAACTTCAGTGTGTCCAGGTACCTAATATGCAAGTAGGGCTAAACAACAATAAACATGACTATTATTTACTCATATCAGGTACTTTGCTAAGAGCTGTTGCTTAAATTGTCTCATTTTACATCACAGAGATCCTGAGATAAGTTTTGTAGACCCAATTTACAGATGAGATAGCTGACATTTAGAGAAGCTCATTCACCTGCCCAAGTTCATCCAACTAGTGTGATTGAAATTGGATTTGAAGTCATTTGTAGTTGACTCAGAAACTGGTATTTTAGCTGCTCTGTTTAGCCAGTACACTTTTCCACATGATGCATTTTTTTATGTTCTTAGAGATTTGAAAATCTATTTAAGAAAATGGTCTGAAAAATTATACCAGAAAACATTTAGTGTATCTCTGATTTAGATCTATTTGATATTTCTGTAGGTAGTTTTCTGAAATAATCTTCCCTAGCCTGTTTGATTGGAGCTCAAGGGAATCAGAGCATGGGTAAAGGGTAGGTGGGCAGAGGTTGGGGGAGTGAAGTCATTGTTAGGAGTGAAGCGATAATCTAAGCCAAATAAATAGTCACAGGAGAGCCTCGAGCTAAAGTATTGTTACAAATGGACAGTAGACCTACTTCATCAATCAAAGGGTAAGGTTGAAGTCAATTGTGCAGAAGATGTTCATTAAAATAATTTGAATCTTGGTGTGAGACATGATAGAGCATAGAGCAGACAACAAAAGCAAATCACACTTATTGCATCTGATATGGGCCAGATACTATTCTGGCCAAGTGATTTGCACAAATTCTTACCAAATCCCAGTGGAACAGACATTATTATCTCATTTCAAGATGAAGATGCTAAGGATCCAAAAAGAAGTTTCTTGCCCAAGGTCAAACAGCTTCTAAGAAATCTAAAATATAAATCTCAATCTCTCTGAATCGTTCCACAGTCCAGTGCTGTCTCTTTAGAAAGCCAGTTGCAACCTCATACATACTAAGAGAAACCGAGATTCTAGAAGTTAAGTAACTTGTCTGAAGAGGTCAAAAAGTTAAGGCTGTCATGTTCTCCTGCTGAGTGAACTTTTTTCACTTGGCTCCTACCATCATACACACTCTTGATTTTTCTCCTACTTCACTCTTTACTCATTCTCTTCTAAGCTTTTAATGTGGGAGCATCTCAATCCTTGATGTTCTTGTCTCTGTATCTCTCTTTCCTTATGACTTGGTGAATTGAATGCAGCATCATGGCTTTATGTACCACTTGACAACTTCCAAAATTATAGCTTCAGCCCAGACTTCCATTCCAAACTCAAGACTTTTATTTCCAAATGTCTGCTTTATATCTCTACTTGGATATCTAAGAGATATATCAAACTCAACATTTCCAATATTTAATATTTAATTCCTGTTTCCAATATTTAATTCCTGTTCTTGTCAACACCTGATTCACCAGCTACCTTTCCTGTCTCAATATCTGCCTATTTCTCATTATTGCCACTGCTATTACGTTTATCTAAATCAGTAGTATTTCTTACCTGGATTATTTATAAGAAATAATAAAATGAAGACTTAAACAAGTTTCCCTACTTCAGACTTTGCTCATCAATACTCTATTTTCAATATGGCTACCAAAGTGACTAAAACATAAGTCAGATCATGTCACTACTATGCAGGAAATCCAGCTCACCATTTCACTGAGAGAAAAAGTTGCAGGATTTACAATGGTCTACCTCTGATCCCCTGTCTCCTCTTCCCATGCTTTTCCTACTGTAGTCACACCGCCACACTCCAGCTGTAGGTTCTAGATGTTCCCTCTGATCCATTGCTCTTTCCCCAGATATCAGCTTTACTAACCACCTCATCCCTTTTAAGTCTTTGCATGTATTTTACACTCTAAGTGATCCTTACTCTGAGCAGTCCATTTAACTCTGAAAGCTACCTGCCACCTCACTTATTGCTCCTCATCCTGCTGTCCTATTTCATATTCTTTTAAAAAACATGTCACAGGATGTATTACCTTCTAACACACTAGAAAATTTATTTATTTTAGCATGGTTGTTGCTTGTTGTCTGACTTTTACATCTAGCATATAAATTCCACAAGGACAGACATTTGGTCCTTTCCCACTGGTGTATTCCAAGCACCTAGAACAGTGTCTGAGGCATAGTAGGTCCTCAGAAAATGCTTTTTGAAAGAAGATATGAAATAAAGTGTATAATAGAACTTTTTAAGCTGTCTCACCTTTGCAGAAACTTACAGTTACTCTCTGAAGTATCTAAGGATGCAATCATTTCCCCTACTGTTTACAGATACACATCATCTTAGCTATCTAACTAGCGTCTCATTTCCTCCTTATTAGTCATAGGTTTATGCAGATCTATTTCAGCCTGCATATAAATTACCAGTGGTATTGATCTTCCTTTCCACTTAATGGGGCTGGTCAAGGATCAACTCCAGACAGGCAAGGCCCTGAATCAGCTTTTGCTTGTGTGCCCTCTGGCTCATAAATAAATGGAAGAACGTCCCTTGGCTTTGCTTCTGCAAGCTCAGGAACCTCCTTCTTCCTCTTAAATGTTATAAATGTTATCAAATGTCTATCTATGCTCTCTTTTGCTTTGGTTAAGAAAATAAAGGAAATTTAAAATCATGGGATATCAGGAAGAATCAAAGTCATTCTTAAGTGTTTTCTTCAAGTTTACTCTAATTTCCCTGAGATTAATCTTCTTATTATGACAGCAAAGCCTAGCCCTTCCAGGATTTTTGGAACACCACATTTTGATAATTCGATCTTCATGGACAGTGAATCTTATCTGTCACAGTCAGTTGTACTTTCACTCTTTGAATCGACTGGTATTTACCTGTATCAGACTCCATTTGTCCACCGCTTCTAAAACTCTTGATAATTTCCAATTGCTCATGGAGCTGAGTTTTAAGGTTGACATGGATCATCCATTCTTTCCAGAATGACAAATAGCTTTACATGGCGACCCTCACATTTTATCTTAATTTCTTGGCAAACGTTAATTTAATTTTCTGCTAAATGGTTTCAATCTCATGCAGAACCAAAGTGAACTAAGTAAGTATCTCAGGAATATTCTCCGTCTTGTCAGGATAATTCTTTCTTCCCATTTAAGTGAAAATGAAGTAACATTCAGTGGTGATTAAAAAATATCATCAACATAATTACTAATGTCATTGTGAACCTCTGAGAAACCTTAAGTTTGAATTTCCCACTGGGCTAAGAGTGGTTATATAAATTTATTTCTTCAGTACAGATTGGATAGAAAGCTCATAGAAACTGAGAACATCTTGGAGCTAGAAATCCCCTTAGACATTATCAAGCCTCATCATGACAGAGTTTGCAAATAGAGGAGGAATCAAGGCTGAGAAGGAGAAGATGAATTCACATTCTGTCACATTGGACAGAGGAACTATAGACCTTTGTCTTTTGATTTAGTCCAGAAAAGCTCTGAAATTACATGAAAAATATTGGTGAGCATTGGCAGGAAGACATTTATTTGAGGACCGCGTCCATTGCAGTTTTTTTTAAAAAGTCAGTAATCTCCCAAAAGTTAAGTATCAAGTTCCACCTTGCTATTTCACAGATATAATTGGTCCCTTTTGCAGGTTTGATCCCAATACCAGGTTAAAGCTATATTGAATTTTGTATTCAGTTTCAGACAATAGTAACTTCTTCCCCCACCAAAAAGCATTTGTGGGTTAGTTAGGTGTCAACCCAGGACATTGATTTACTGTGACTTCAGCATTCTCTGAACTCAATTGCAGTCCTTGGAATAAAATGCTAAATGTATTTCCAGGTGACTGTGTGGGGATTGAAGAAAGCATCTGAAATTTGTAGTTCTCATAGAGAAGAGAATTCGTTTTATGTCTTCAACCAACTTCGACCTCCTTTGCACAATTTGCAGGTAGTGAAATGAGAATAAAGATGCACATAAATAAGAAAGTACAAATGCAGTATATTTTCAAAACTTTTATCATGGGGTTTTGAAATAATAGGACATGTGATAAAATACAGTTTTATCACACAGAAAAGACCACTGTGATGTGTGCATATGTGTGCACGTGTGTGGCAAAGTCAGATAACATTAAAATACTTATTTTCTCTTTAACATACCAGAAAACTTATTTTTCTTTAAATAAGGTACCATCCAATATGCAAAAATGTGCATGTATGGAAATGCATATATGGAAACAGCATTGATTTCTCTGCTTTGCCACTAAGTTCATCATCCCAGGCATGGCACTTCTTTCTAAGCTCCATTTTCCATCTGTAAATGAAGGAATTGAACTAGCTTGTTAAGGCTCTTTGTTAATAGTCAGTGTTTCTGTGATGATTTGCTATTAAAGCCAAACTGCAAGTCCCCTCCATCATTTTCTGAAATTGAAATTTTATGAGTTGTTTTTTGTGTGATCCAAAATAACATACTCATCTGAGATCTTGGCAATTAAGAATTGGCTATTGTAAGCATATCAGACACAGAAAAGGGCCAATAGCCTTTCTTTCTTAAGCTGCGTTTTGAACAATGATAGTACCAAAGCCATTCCTCCTATGGTCCCCAAATTCACCCTCTTGGAGTATAATAAATAAGACGGGTTAGGATTTTCTGTTGGGAAAAGACCAAAACTTGATTTTAGTCTCAGTTCTTTAGGGTCAACAAAGAGCATTTTGTCATACTTGATCCCTTTCTGTCTACTTCTCTTTCCCCTCCATTTCTTTTCTGTTCTTCTCTCCCCTATATTCTCCACCTCCATATGCCCAACTAGGTCTTACATGTTAAAAGTCAGTTTCAGAAGAAACAGAGATCAGGGTTGTTCTCCAAGTGCTACTGAGAGTAATCTGGGAAAGTTGGCCCTGTCCAGTGGCTAATCTAAATTTTGTGGGATATGTATCTTCTGTCACTTAAGGGGTCTCTACAAAATTACAAACTCAAAACATATAAAGGGTCTTCAGTGGAACCACAAGCAAGTAGGGGGGCCCATGTTTAAGTTTCATCAACTTCCTGGTGAATGTATGTGGGGCCAAATCTGCCAGCTGTGTCTACTCTTGTCTGTTTCTGTGTGTCAGCCCAGAAGAGAAGTTGTAAAGTGCTGGGGTTCTGCCATTTCCCCTTGAAGAGATGTGAGAATAAAAACATTCTTCAGTGGATTCTTGCCTAAAGAAAGCAAGACTATTTTGAAGGCTCCAGAAGATAGTTGTTGAGATTTTACTTTCCTTGCTCATTAGAATTGGCATTTATTTAATTTCATAAAGGCGTTGAGAGCTGCCTAGAATACAGACTCAGATGTGGTCTTTCTGATAAGATACCCTCATGGGCAAAATGTTGGCATTAGCATTATGCGTACAATTCTTGTAATATATTCAGAACTACTCTGAAACAAAAGAAGAAAATGTTACTTTAAGAAGGAGACAGATTTGATCAAATAATTTTAGGCTTACAGAGTGATAGTAAATGATAAAACTTGGAGAAGAATTAAAGGTGAGAGAAAAAGTAATTGGCCTCCAGTAAACACAACTCAATGTCAGTACAGGCGAAGAGACAAGGTCAGCATTCATATTTCATAAACCTGGTAATAACACCACTGTAATCTGTACAGCTGCTTTGGATGTGAGATGATATTCTATTTCAGAAGGAATCAGCTTTTTTTTTTTTAAATGTAAGGTATCCTTCCAGTTCCATTTAAAAGTTATTTGTATTCATTTTGGAAAAAAGAAAGAAAAAAAGAATTATAAAACAATTGCCCATTTCCTAGCATTCTCTATTGGCATGATTGCTTATTTTCTCCCAGTCTTTATCTTTAGAGCTGCATATTTAACATATTTGAGAGTGTGCTATCCATATATTTTTTCCTGTTTTATTCTCTTTACATATCCCCATGCTACCATCACCTCATTGTAAATAACATTTTTTGCAGATGTTTACATTATGCAAAATACCAAATGACAAAGTTTACTTAGCCTTCCCTCCAATTATTGGATATTTAGATTAATTCCAAATTTTTCCCATGAAACATACACTGCAATGAGTATTTTGTGCATAAGCTGTTTCTCTATTTCAGATTATGTTCTTAGGATAAATTCCCAAAAGCAGAATTAGAGACTCCTACAGTTTGAATCTTTTTTGTTGTTGCTTTTTGTTTTTAAGGCTTTTTAGTACATGGTGCCAAATAGCATACCAAATGGATGCATTGATTTTTTCCCATTTAAAATCTAAACTTATGAAAGATTCTGCTAAATTAACTTTGTAATTTTTTCTCAGACTGTAGCTAAAGATTGCTGTCTCTGTTCCTGGACCAGCTATAGGATTGAACTGACTACCAGTCACCCAAAACTACTAGGTTTTTTCTAATTTGGTTGAATGATTATAATATCTATTGTAGTGAGTATTGCCTGGGGCAGTTAATTAACATAAAATGCTGTCTGGAGGTCCCCTTCCTGCTCTCAGATTTTGCATATCATTTTGAGGTTATCTTGTTTTTTCTGCCTAATTCTTAAAAGGCAAAATAACCACATAAATAAAAACAAAAGCCAAAATAATGACATCTTATTGGAGCTTAGTATTTCACTACAATTGCCATTTTGATGTGGTGCACATACTTGAACAGAATACATTTTAAAAATCCCATTATTAAGGTAAAATAAATAAGAGTGATTCTTTTTCTCACTTTGTGTTGATTTTTCTTCTTGGTAACATAATCCTCATTGTGCAGCACTAATGAGACTTGGGGAAAAAAAAGACAGAAAACATCCTTCACTGCACCTTTGGTGTGAATCATGGGCAGGAATGGTATGTGAAAGTTAAAAAGCCAGTTTTAGCTCAAAGAAATACCGTCTTGTAATCATCACTGAGTGTTACAATGGCCACTTGGGAGGGATATTGTAGTGAGGATTTACCATTGATGAGTGAATGGCTTCTTTGACTTTAAGGGTGCCCTTTGCAATTCAGTGATTCTCTCATAGCCAACTTACCTGGATTGACAAATAGCTGAGACAAAAAGGATGTAGGAGTTAAGAGGAGAGCAGAGTCACTCATACAGGTTTGGCTCAGGATCAAGTTTTTATTCTCAGTGTAGAGGAATCATTTAGAGAATTGCTTGTCACCCGTCACTCAGAGTTGTCCTTGCCTAGGTATCCATAAGGCACTGTGGGGGTTCTTCAGAAAAAATGTAAGCAAAAGCTTAAAGAATAATGTTCAGTTAAACTCTTTAAGACATTAAGGTATAAGAGATTCATGGTGTATTATACCTACCATAACATGGAAGCAGTCCATTTCATGGACCACAGCTCAGTTTGGACTCACGGACTGCAGAAGAGGCTCTAGGACATCAACAAGAATATGTGATGAAAGCAGTTCATTGCACCAGCAGAGATGGGAACATGGCGATCAGCAGGAACAAAGGCCCACTTGAAATGGAAGATGCAGTAGATATTAGTGATTCTCCAGGAGGAAACAAAGATGTCCTGAGAAGAAGGGTCTGACCTAATGATGAGTAAGTGAAATAACACATGAATGTGTTCCTCACACAGTAGTCCTGCAGCAGGAGTATTGAATTCAACTGGAAAAATAATTCTCTTCTTGGGCAAATCCCACACTGCTTGAGGCAAAGAGCCAACATTATGAACTCCCTACCATGCTGAGCCATAACTCAGTTTGATTTTGTTTTTACAAACAGTTAAAAAGAGGCTTGGCTGATACTTTCAAAGGGGAAATTGAGACAACGAACAATTCTGGAGAAGGAATATTGCATTTTTCAGGTTCATTTGCTATGACTGCCTACTAAAGCAATTACAGGAAAACCTTCCTTTCTTTCCTAGAAGATAATAAAAATGATAATTAGCAATCTGCTCCTTCATTTCTTCACATGTTCTTGACCTTGCCTTGCTATTTAAGGCTTAACATTTTACAGATGATTTTTAGAAAGAATATGATTTGATTTCTTTATAGTGGCATCATTTTCTTAAATATAAATGTTTGTCTTCAATGTTCTTTAAACACAAAATAGGAGAATTGAGAACATCCCTGTTCCTTCTGTTCCTTTACATTCCAGGAAGTTATATGAGTTTGTTAATTGAATGACATATATTTGAAATATTTATTGGACACTTACGAGTAATACATCAAAGCACGAGAGTTTAATTATATTTATTTTACCTTTAAGATTATGTGCAGGGCAAAAATGCAGGTTTTGGCTGTCTCACAAATCTGTAAGTAAAGTCTCACTCTATCACATACCCACAGAGCCTCAGCTTTCCTAGCTGGGAATGTGTGATACTCTAACAAAGAGTTCTTGTGAGGATTAAATAGAATGAAGGATAGAAGACATCTTGCAGGAAGCTCTCAGGTCTCAAGAAGTATGCATGATGTGTATAAGGCTGAAATAAATTGCCTTGAAAACGGTGTGTAAGTAAGGACCACAGTGTCAGCACAGGCTCTAAGTGCTGGAGAATGATAGGGAATGGCAACTTCTAGAGCAGCGGAGAATGTTAGAGAAGGAAGGGAACAAACTGGAACTTGGAAAAAGATAGAGAGGGGTGTGTGGTAGGTTGTCTCTTATCCCCCAACTCAAGATCTGAAGTCTTTGGGGCGCCTGGGTGGCGCAGTCGGTTGAGCGTCCGACTTCAGCCAGGTCACGATCTCGCGGTCCATGAGTTCGAGCCCTGCGTCGGGCTCTGGGCTGATGGCTCGGAGCCTGGAGCCTGTTTCCGATTCTGTGTCTCCCTCTCTCTCTGCCCCTCCCCGGTTCATGCTCTGTCTCTCTCTGTCCCAAAAATAATAAAATAAAATAAAATAAAATAAAATAAAATAAAATAAAATAAAATAAAATGATCTGAAGTCTGCATCTAATGCTTTAGAATGACCACCACCCTGAAGCCTTGCAAATAATCTCCCACTTTTCTCATAGGGCACATTTCATGGTCTCTGGCCCCAGTAAGAGTTGGAATAATCTTGGAATTCAGTGAGCCATACTAAGCATATAAATCTAAAAACCAGAAATCACCTTTAAGCCTCTTTCTTCCTCAGCATCCCCATTTCATCCCCTTCTCCAGTCCACCTGAACCTATTTCTTTTTTATTCACTGAATCTATCCATTTCTCTCCATGTTAACTTTCCCTGCTTGTATTTAATGCAGGCTTTTTTTTTTAGCTTGAATTATTTCAGCATTTTCAATTGTTGCCCTTGATCCACTGTAGTGCATTATTCATACAGACAGAAGAACACACTCTCTAATTTGCATCTAATCTGCTACAATCCTTTCAGTGGGTCTTTAGAACACATGTCCCTTGGCAATAAGGAAGAAATAGTAGAGTAAGCATGTGTCTGTTCCAAATGATGACTATGCTATCTTGGGTAGGAATAATTAGATCTTTGCTGGGCCTAGGCTGAACTTTTGTATCTGTATGTCTAAGTGGACCCATCCTACCTATGAATAGTTGTTAATGACCTCTGGAAAAATAAGAGGATGTCCTGAACTGAGACAACAACAATAGGAATATTAGGATGGTAACAGGTTTGAAGGTGTAGGCAAGTGATTATTTGTTGAGGAGTAAGAATGGAGTATGATTTAGATTTATAGGTAGACAACTGAGTGTGTAATATCATTAACTAAGATGAGAAATAAAGCCTTCTCAACTTACTAATGTGAAAAATTAATGAGTTTACTATCAACCTACTGTGGTTTGGAGGTAGCTTTAGGGCATCCAGAAAGAAGGGCTTGGTTCTAGGCTATTGTCAAATAACATGGAGCTGATGGGAGGGGTCTAAGTTAGAGACAGATTTGGAAGTGATCTGGACATCGATGATGTGCAAAGGAACAAATCAGAATGGGTGGGACCATTCAAGCGCAGCCAACGGGGAAAAAGAAGCAGAGCAGGGATAAAGCCATCATCTCTTGTCTGGACTGTACATGCACTTCTGGCCATGACCTTGCTGCTTCTCCCTTTGTTTTCTTTAACATATTCTTGGAGCACCTGTGTGGCGCAGTTGGATAAGTGTCCACCTCTTGATTTCAGCTGAGGTCATGATCTCATGGTTCGTGAGTTCAAGTCCCACTTTGGGCTCTGCACTGACAATGCAGAGCCTGCTTGGGATTTTCTCTCTCCTCTCTCTGCCCCTACCTCACTCTGTCTCTCTTTCTCTCTCAAAATAAATAAATAAACTAAAACAGAAGAAGAAGAAGAAGAAGAAGAAGAAGAAGAAGAAGAAGAAGAAGAAGAAGAAGAAGAAGAAAAAGGAAGGAAGGAAGGAAGGAAGGAAGGAAGGAAGGAAGAAAGAAAGAAAGAAAGAAAGAAAGAAAGAAAGAAAGAAAGAAAGAAAGAAAGAAAGAAAGAAAGAAAGAAAGAAAGAAAATAAAAAGAAAAAAGAATCTTATGGAAAAAAAAAAACCTCCAGGGACTCCCCAGGATACTGAAGTTAAAAGCCAATGTCCTTTCAAGCATCCCCCATGCCCTTTGTGACTTACTGTGCTCTCCCCCACACCCCATGTGCTTTCTCTCCTCATACAATTGCCCTCTTTTCACTCCATCTCAGAGCTTGTCTGCCTTAGTCTCCCTTCAGCATACCACGGATACTCTTACCCCAGAGTCTTTATAGAGGCTATTTCTTCTACTTCGAGTATTGTTTTCCTAGAGAAGAGCACTTCTTGGTCTATTTCCTCTTTCAGATCTTCACTCAAATGTTGACTTTGGACGAAAAATTTCTTGACCACATTCTAAGAATGATCAATTCCTCAACCACGAAAATGGGACTCCCTAGTTCTATTTCCTGCTTTATTTTACTCTGTAGCAATTATTCCCTTTTATCCTGCACATCTAATCATTATTTGTGTATTGTCTGTATTTTCCCATCAGACTATAAACTGATGAGGTCAGGGATTATATCTCTTTTCTTCACTGCTGTATTCCTAACATCCCAAAGAGCACCTGGTACATGATAGACAATTACTAAATGCTGAAGAACTGAAGGAAGAAATGAATGGATGAAATCTGAAGAGATCCAGTGTCTTAAGTGACAAGCAGAGGAGAGATGTTCCATTTGAATGATGGGGTGGGGGGATAGAATATGTCAAAAAATATCTTGGCAGGAGTTGACATAGATTTGATTGCTTTTCTCCATTTTATTTTTCCCATTTTATCAATAATCTCAGAGTCTTGGTTGTGAGCTTACTGTGTTCTGGAATCCTGTTTCTCATGGACAAAGTGTTGGTGCCTGGCTGACAGGCTTGATGAACCTGTTGGAGCCAACAGTATCCTTCACTTGCTCTGATAATTCCAGATTCGTGATAACATCAGTTTAGTGGCACAACTTTCCGGGTTCTTTTGGTGTTTTTGTTGTCCTTTAGCTAAATTGTAAAAGGCTTTATGGCAGACACAAAGTACATTCTTTCCTTTTGTACCCTCTGGTGCTAGACACCTTAATAAAGACAGGTTAGCCAAAATATACTGATTTTAATAAATATGTGTTCCTTGTGATATTTCAATAAAAACTTTGTAATAAAAGGTAATTATATTTCTATGTTTTGTCAAGAATACTAGAATCAAAGCCAGAAACTGACTTTGAATCCCCAGTCAGCTACTTTTTAAGAGTGTGAACACGTTTCTTTGTGCCTCAGTTTCCTCACGTATCAATGTGATGATTATATCAGTCTTACCTTACTTCACACAAATAGAGTGACATTTAATGAGGCAGTTTTGAAATGACTTTGTAATGTGTAAAACTGCATGAATTGCATTTTTTATATAACTGTCTACAAAGATACGGCTTTCCTCTGGGATTTCTTTTTGGATCACTCTAAATCTGACAATTCTCAGCTTAGTCTGTGACATAGACATACTTTAAATATCCAAGCTATCTAAAATGTAATTCTGTTCTGGGATTTACATTGTCTTGTCTTCCAATTCGATTCACCTGATATGTTGTGAAGACTATGTGACTGAATGATTGTAAGGATATATCTGGAGTCATTAAAAAGTGCTACTTAACTCAATGGAGATAATCGTTTTATTTTGTAACTTATCCATTTCTACTAGAAGAAAGCTTAAGAATGAAGCAGGGTGTATCTGTATTCTGTACCTCCTGATTGATTTTGAAAATGATGTTCTTAGTTCTGTCGAAGTGAAACAGAAGAGAAGAAATGATTTAAATGTGTAAACTATGTAAATGGTCCCTCATATAAAGAGAGTTGTGAACTTTCACACAAGATGAGCAGAAATGCATCTCAGAGTCATAACCAACATGGCTAATGAAGGAGTAAGTCCTTCAGACCCAAATGAGCTCAGTCTTGAGCTTGGAGCACTTAGGAAATTCTAGTCAATAGAGTCTTTTGAGAAAAGGGAGTTTGTAGTGTAAGGAAGTATGCTTTTGAGAGAGAGTTGATAAATCTACTGATCTTAAGAAGACCTATGAGTATTTTAATAAATAAGCCTAGAGATGAGAACATGCTTTTCAACTGCTATTATTGTTTGTATTTGCTCACAAAACCATCAACTACTTCTCTTTCCCTGAAAGTTCTGTAACATTTCTAGTAAGTTTTGCTTCTGACTTTCTAGATACATTCCATTTCATTTTAAAGTGAACCAAATTCTGCTTATACATCCTGTGACCACGAAGCCATTATAGGAACACTGCTGATCTCTCAAGTAGGATACCATAGTAGGTCACTACATTTCTAGTTCTGGGTCTTTGCCTTAGAGGTCTACTGATTTCATCATGTGACCACACTCAAATTCTAGGGAACTAGTCCTGCAATCTTTAAATGCAGAAGGGACAAGTGAATGTCTAAGATGCCAGTGCTGATCTTTGGTTGAGAGATGAAATTGCCAAGGAGAGAAGGCATTTATGGCAGCTGATATACACACTTTGCCTCTGCAGAAAACCTAGGTTGGACATCTAAAAATAATGACATGCTTCTTTGAGCAACTTGGATTCAGAACCAAGTGATTAAGGAGGAGAAGCCAGTTCTAGGGAGCAAGCCTCCACCTGCGCTGTTGGAGATACATTCATTTGCTCAAGGTGTTCATATCAGCATGTCAGTTTCCCTTTGCCATGGGCTGAGTTGGAGATTGATTCTTCATTCAATATATATTTATTTAGTGCCGTGCACTGGAATAAGTATGGGAACTTTGGTAAGCAAAACATTCCAGCAGTAGCTTTCATGAGGACTTTTGTCCACTCCGAAAGGCAATTTACAGACAAATACTTTTAAAAGTGTTGAGTGTATGGCAGAAGACTATGGAATTGGCCATAGGATTGGCCACTAAGTGTACGTAACCCTGGTTTGAGGGCTCAGGAAAGATACTGTACCAAACTCAGTACTAAAAACTTGAGATGTCAATTTCTAGGGCTGGTGCAGCCTCACTCTGAGTGCTCCAGATATAGCAGTACTGCTTATGAGGACAGTGCTTTCACTAGCGTGTGACCAGGCTTCAGTATGTTGTCAGACGCTTCTTGCTTTTTAACTAATGTAGTGGGACATAGTTTAGAGGAGCAAGATAGCATGGCCGACAGCCATGTGTAATGTAATCTCTGAACCTCCTCCATTCAGTGGTGAAAATGTCATCCTACTCCCCAATCTGCTGTAAGTATTGCCTGAAATACTGTTTGTGGAACACAGAGCTGTCTCTTATTAATGATCGTTCTGATGTCCTGAGCCCTCTACTGTGACACTGTTGTTAGCTCTTGTCTGTGGATTTCCTGGGTTCACTTTTCCTGGAAAGCTAATTTTCACCCCTCTGCACCCTTCATAAATGACCAGTCAGATGACTTCTAATGAGGCTCTTTCTGGTTCTGTTTTGCGTTCTCAGCCTGAATGTTCTTGTCTTGTGAAGAGTCATCCCATAGCCTTCCAGATAGAGCAATGGATGCATTGTGATGTATCACACTGATATCAGCACATCTGTCAATGGCACTTTCCCCCAGCATGACATTTTTTCCTGGGTTTATGGATGAGCCCCTCATGCTGTGGTGTGGCCAAAGCTGTCTTATTAATGAGAGGGACAGCCCTTAAGATGGCAAGGTGTGATAGTGCAATTCTGAACGGGATTCTTAATGTATGAAAGATAAAAAAGGTGACCCTGAGGGCAAATTGATAATTGTGGCAAGCTTAGTTCTTCCCGCTAATATACAGAGATAGGTTAATTTATATTTCACCACAGGTGTTTGTCTGATAGACTGACGATGCTAAGCAGAATAACAAAATCTGCATTTAAATGAATGTATTATAACATGGAAAAGTGGAGCTGGAATACAAAGTAAGTACCATCATGTTTGGGAAGATAACAAAGTACAGTATCTCAGAGTCCTCTGGGAAAACTCTTGCTTGTGATTTATGGTCTTCTCGGTAAGTGGCTCTTAGAGACTTCCCTGGAGCCTGGCTAATGAGTAAAGGAGAATTCTGCCCCACCATACATCCCATTTCTCCTCCTCCCCCTCCTCCTCCTCCCCCTCCTCCTCCCCCTCCTCCTCCTCCTCCTCCTCTCCTCCTCCTCCTCCTCCTCCTCCTCCTCCTCCCCTTCTTCTTCTTCTTCTTCTTCTTCTTCTTCTTCTTCTTCTTCTTCTCCTTCTTCTTCCTCTTCTTCTTCTTCTCCTCCTCCTCCTTCTCCTCCTCCTTCTCCTCCTCCTCCTCCTCTTCCTCTTCCTCCTCCTCCTCCTTCTTCTTCTTCTTCTTCTTCTTCTTCTTCTTCTTCTTCTTCTTCTTCTTCTTCTTCTTCTCTTTCTTCTTAACTATAGCACAAATACACATTCCCACTAGATTAATGTTTCTAATAAATAAGGAATAATTCTAAGTAAAAAAAGGGCCCCAAAATGGAAATTCAATGAGGCACAGACTTTGTGGGCCAAGAGGTAAATTACTTTTATTAGTGTTTTTTTCTTTCAGACCATCATGAAAATAATGACCTAGCTATTTTTATTTCAAATATGGCACAATTTTAAAATCTAAAGTGGATCCTGATTTAAAGTCTTGCTATCTTCTTTCCTAAGACTTATACAGAAACAGTGGTAAAATTCAAAATATTTTGGTATGAAACTGACTGCAACTAATCAGACAGGATGCCAGCCAAAATTCAGTGTCAGGATCCTAGTTGTCCCCTGGAATGCCAGGCATTAAATCTTTTGTTGTTGAATCATGGTGAGGTCTGAGGACTTAAGGAGACTGCTTGATGGCCAGAGTAGCAGTCATATGGCTTCCAGAGAGCCTTTATAACTGGTTGGGAAATATTTCAATATTTCAAGAACTGATATTACTGTAATGTTCATAGCACCTGAACATCAGTCCTGAGTAGAAAAATCACTGACTTTTATTTTGCTCTCAAATTGGAAAACAGGAGGTTTCAGGCAAGTGATCATATTAAATAGCTTAACAGAAGCTGTGCCAAGATCTAGTCTGGACTCTGCTGTTTACTAGATGTTAACTTTGTGTAAGTCCATTATTCTCCCTGGTCCTCTGTTTCCTTAGCAATGGCATTAGGATACTACTACCTAATTAATAAGGCTGATTGAATGGTAAGATCAGGTAGTTGCATGGGATACTACAATGCAAAGCCTGGGACAAAGCATGGTGACTGTGAAAGGCACTGCCTGATTTTGCTGTTTCTAGGATTCTTTTCCCACGCTCTCTTTGGGACACCCCTGGGAGCACTGAGTGTCTAGGTTCTACAGGCTGTGACTAGGGTGTGGGTAGGAAATCTGGGACAAAACCACACTCTTTTCAGTTTTATTCTTAAGAGTACCACACAGGCACTTGAGCGGCTCAGTCGATTAAGTGTCTGACTCTGGACTTTGGCTCAGGTCATGATCTCATGGTTCATGGGTTCAAGTGCTGCATGGGGCTCAGTGCTGACAGCACAGAGACTACTTGGAATTCTCTCTCTCTGCTTCTCCCCCACTTGCTCTCTCTTTCTTTCTCTCTTTCTCTCTCTCTCAAAATAAATAAATAAAACTGTAAAAAAAGAATGCCACGAGGTATTTAATGCTTGAAGTTCATGTATCTGGTACACAGGAGTGTCACTGAGAGACTGTGTGAGAAATTTTACAACCAACATCTCAGCACTGCCTTGATGTATCTTTTCAGAGACAAGAGACTCCAGTTTTTCTATCATTCTTTGCAAGCAGTTCTTTCCAACAAGTTCCTTTTTTGCTAGGTTTACTAGAATGGGTTTTGTTGCCTGCAATCACAGAACCTTAATCAACACTCTAACTGATTTCTGTTTTTTCAAAGAAGTGACCCTTTGGTTTTCAGAGAAATACAGATGTTTCTACATGCATCTTTTCTGTCTCTGATTAGAATTTATTCTTTCTTTGCCTCCCTCCCTCCTTCCCTTCTCTTGTCTCCTATCTTTCTATTTTGAACCATGGTATCAGTCAACTCTGTGTCTTCTAAACATATTAACTCTGGACTACCACACCCTCCCCCATCAGTTTCCTGGAATTTACATGTTTTGGGGAACAGATTTGGGAAAGAAGTGATTTGTAATAATTTTATATGTGTTACTCTGAAACCAGGAAATGTACCCAGAATAAACAAGTTACTGACATCAATAAACTCTTAGGTAAAGCTCACATTCTATGTGATAATTTACCTGACTGAATAATTTCTGCTCCCAGTGAAGTGATTTTCTTGATTCAAGCTGTGATTCTGTCCCAGGGCTTTCACCCAGCATCTCAGGTGGTGCTGTCTCTTGACCAATTTTAGTGCCTTTGTGGGATTATCAGTAAAGTTACACACAGCAGTACAGGTAAGATATCCCGTTAGGACTGCTGTTCATGTCAAAATGTAATCGTGAGGTGGAAATTGTGTGCAGAACAATGCTGTCTCAAGCCTATTAAGGAGAAAAGAGAATAAATGGGAACAATGTGCTGTCATAAAACCTTGTATAATGATTTCAAGACATGCTGGGCCCTGATGGCTGATGGGGGAACAGGGATTAAGTTGGTCCCACCCTTCCTAGACTTGTATGGCTAATTCAGTAATAGGGATATTGCTTCTCCTGTGATGGGGTTAATAGTACAAATTGGCAGGTCTGAGGGAGTTGGTACAATCTGTTGTTCGGCTGATTTAGAGCAGTACAAAACAGAAGGGAAGGGATGTGGGGAAAGGAGACTGTGGCCACATTTGGCCTTGAGCAGCAGGTTTTAGAAATCAAAACCTCATTCTGAGAAGGAGGAAAGGAGTATGAGGTCTCTAGTCAAATGAGATCAGTGCAAGTTCAGCCTCAGTTCTGGAGGGAACATGTGTGGGATGCCTGTGCATTAGCTTTAGAGCTACCCTAAAACATGAGTTGCAAAGCCTGTAGCTGGCATGGGTCTATGGGTGTTGCCTCTTACCCTGCTAAACCCTCAGATACTTTGGTAACCCAGAGAATGGGGAACCACTGGCTTTTCTAGCTAGGTTCTTCCTCCAGATGACCACTGGGCCAGGCTAGCACATATAGTGACCTTCCTAATGTTCCTTATGTGTTCCTCTCAGTGCAGAAAGTAACTTCCTAATGAATGGGAGAAAGACACATATAGCAGTGGTGATTTTTTTGAGAGTGCTTCTCTGCCCATCTGCTGATGCAAAGAAAAAATAAAGTATAAGGTCTGATAAGGGCAACTCAGATTGTGATGAAGGAATTTACCAGAAAAAACATTGGGAAATTGTAGTACTTTGCCTAGCCAATAGCATTTCTCTAATGGAATATTTCCTCAACAAGGTTATTTTGCAAACCAATTAAACAGAAGGCTTTGTAATTAAATGTTCTATGGTTTAAATTGGGCTCCTATGGGGTTTCATGTGCATTTAGTAGTTTGAGTATTTTCCCACAAGAAATCAATATTTCTCTAAAACCTATGGGAATGTACTGTTCATTCAAATAGAGTCAATTAAAATGTTAACATGGTAAAACTGCAAACTCAGTATGGGATACATTATTTTCATACATAGCATGAAGATCAGAATCTCAGATTGGCTGTTAGTTATGGGGATTTAAAGTAGATCAGATATGACAGGTTTGTAACTTTCCCCTGATCAACTTAATTTTAACCTGTTGACACCAGAACCATCAGGGACGTCAACTTAAAAGTGAAGGGTAATAAGGAAATATAATGATGGAAGCAAAAACAGCAGCACCCCAGAAGAGCTGTAGTAAAATTAAAACACTGAAAACACATCAACAATGAAACACTGACCATTCAAATAGACTTGATGACCACAAAGAGCTAATCAGTATCCAAGATAATTAAAACCTACTGAAAATGAGTCCCAAGGAAAGTGTTTGAGATTCATGGCAAAGAATACTTCTTAGGGAGATGAGAAGTGTGGGATCATCAAAGGTTGGTGGGCTAGGGGATGCCTGGATGGCTCAGTCAGTTGAGCATCCTACTCTTGATCTCGGCTCAGGTCATGATCCCAGAGTCATGGGATTGATCCCCACATCAGGCTGGTCACTGAGCATGGAACCTGCTTAAGATATTCTCTCTCTCTCTGTCTCTCTCTCTGTCTCTCTCTCTCTCTGTGTCTCTCTCTGTCTGTTTCTTCTCTCTCTGCCCCTGTCCCCTGCTGTTCTCTCTCTCTCTCTCTCTCTCTCTCTCTCTCTCTTTCTCTCAAATAAAACAACATCATCAACAACAAACAAAACAGCGTGGTAAGCTGGAAGGTTCACACAGACCTGCATTTAGTGCTCTTGACCACTCCCTCCTCAAATTTTCTACTCATTGAAATTCAAACCATAGATTTTATTGTTCAAATTGAACACTTTCATCTAGGTCAAGTGCTGAACCAGTTAGATGCTGGAACAGCAAGCATAGACCAGAGCTATTCCAGGCAAATCAGGACAATGGTCACCCTAATGATGACTCTGTCCAGGGTGCTGCCCTCACAACCGTTCCTTCTCAGTCTTCTTTCCCATGAGTCTCCACTTGGGCCACATTTTAAATGAAAAGTTTTTCATGTGTTCCATTATTCTTTATTTTCTCAAGTGACCTGGTTTTCCTGGTGATCTCATATGGTCACAAGTTAACTCTCTACCTTGTTTTTGATGACATCTAAAGGCACATCTCTATTTAAAGGCACATCTCTATCTTCTCCTCTCTCTTAAGCTCCAGGCACATAGGTTTTCTAGTTCCCCTCACAGAGTTTCCCTTAAGTAGCTCTGGATCAACATTCCTAAACCCAAGCTCACTATTCTTACTCCCCAAACTCCTCCTCTTCCTTTGTATCCTAAAGTGTTCCCATCTTTGTCACACTTCTGCTTACCCTCACCTTCTAACTAGTTTTCCTCTCCTAATCACACTTCTGCCGAACAATAAATGACCAGAAAATCAGACTTTTTCAACTGTGAAGAGTGATGGCTTCTTAAAGTACTTTAAAGTAATTACAATGCAAAAAGCACATAGGTCTGTATTTTCTGTTACATTGCAATAGCCACCCCCCATTCAGTAATCCCAGTTTGCCATAATTTAATCCTAGAAGAGGAGCCATATAGAAACATTTTACAATGGTGAGACATAGGCACATGCCAATAGAAATGGATGCCACAACAAAGTATAACAGTTGCTGACCATGAACAATCAGTAAGCCCTTCTGGTGGCATAATAGCTAATTATTATCCCTGAAGTTGGTGAGGCCTGTGGCCACATTCAAGGTACTAAGGGAGAGGAAAGATGCCCAGAGGCTGCTCTGGTGACCAGGCTAACTGGGCCTTTAATCTCCACCACTGATTTACATATTTTTTAAGTTGATTTATTTATTTGAAGAGAGAGAAAGAGAGAGCAAGCATGGGAGGGTCAGAGAGAGGATGAGAGAGAGAATCCCAAGTAGGCTCCACGCTGCCAGCACAGAGCCCGATGCAGGGCTTGAACTCATGAACCATGAAATCATGACCTGAACCAAAATCAAGAGTTGGATGCTTAAAAGTCTGAGCCACCCAGGCACCTCAACCACTGATTTACATTTCAAAATGCATGCTTAATGATTTAATTCCTTACTGAATAATTATTACAAGTTTTTATGGGGCTAAGAGAATAAAAATTTTCAACTTGACTTCTAAAACCCTTCACAGTCAGGCCCTTGCTGCTTCCCTACGTGGTATCCTTGCATGCTTCATAATCTCTGTCCTGGCCGTTTTCTGCTGTGCTTTTGCTTTTCCTCCTATGGGCCCCATTTCTCCAGGCCTTCTTGCTCTTGCTACTTTGCAGACCTGGTTTCTCCACTCCCTGCAGTGCTGTCCCTACCCTGCTCCCCAAGCACTGGGATCCACCTACCCCTTGTTTGTGTAGTGAATTCCAACTCACTGTTCACAAGCCTCAGTGCATAAATCTTCCTTTACACCAATGCTTTTTTCATCTGAGTAGGGTCTGTCCCTTCTGTCATTCTCTGTACCTAGCCCTCAGAGCACTCATTAAATGGTATTCTAATTATATCTGTGTCTCACTCCATCACCAGACTGAACACCCAAAGCAGACCAGTTTCATCATTTTCTCCATTATGCATCTAGTTAACGGTTATCTGTTCTATAAATTCCAAATTCTCAAAAGCTTGATACTGAGAGCCCAGTGCCTGTGGGCTGACACTGAGGCAGGATCCTGTTAGTGGAACATGGATGATCTCTGCTCTGACATGCAGCCAGAATACTATTCACACCTCTCCTCTCTCAATGGTGGCTTCAGTCCAGGGTTGGGCAAGTAACATAATATTGTCAAATAGGACTTTCAGGGAGGCTTTATCATGGGATTATTTACCCCAGTATGGGTATAGTTGAAAAGATGTGTAATGAGAGATATAACCAGTATAGGGTGGAAGACACAAGAATCAGAAAGGGTGATACCCGGAGTCCACTTGAGAGTGTGAGTCAGAGGAGAGTGTATAAGATGAAAATGACCCAGGCTGTCCCATTCTCCTCTCTCTTATCTTCATGTCTTCTCATCCTCCTATCTTTCTGTGTTGCCTGCCATTTACCAGATGCAACCAAAAGCCGGAAAACAAGGAAACCCAGCAATGGACCCCAATAAGGTCAGCTTCCTGGGCAAAGAACAGGGCAGAAAAGAACAGAGGAAAAACATAGATAAACAGAAGATGGAGAAAAAACTAGCACAGTGGCTGAGCCCCCAGTTTATTCAGAATGTTTTGATAAAGGGCTTCAACTCATAAGAGTTGATAGGGCTTTCCCACTGTATGAGATGGTTTTCACCCCTTGTCATCCCAGCGCTGCCTCTATGTGGAGGGTGGGTTCAGCTGCCAGAGCAAGATTTGAGGCCCCTTGAAGGAAGCAGGCTAGTTCACCTAATGCCTAGAACTGGGCTGGGACCCATAGAAAAGAAATATTTATTACATGAGTGATGTAAGTTTCTTGACCCTCACATATTCCAGAGACTTCTTTATTCTAACAGCCTCTGCCCATTAGCCTGTTACAAAATCCAAACTCTGCTGCCAAAATGTAACACTGGATATTTGGTTCTCTTGTGGCCAGAAGAAGATTGACCTAAATTCTAAATGCAAGGCAAAGCATGTTCTGAAATCCAGATCATCTAGAAACATATAACAGTCAAACCTACATCCTATTATAAAGAAGTAAAACAAAATAAGCAAAATCAACAAGAATAACATCAACAAATCCCAGAGAATAAAACGAATGCTTTGTATCCCTAACTTGTGCACAATTTTCTATGGTGGCTCATATGTATCCCAGCTCATTACCTAAAATCAGTGACCTATTTTCTTACTCTTGCCTACACAGTCTCTGTATGAAAAGTGTAACTTCTTACAAGAATGCTATCAAAAGCAATCTCTCCACTTGGCACTCTACATCCCTGCTGGGCACTTTCTGGGAAATGAGGGTCCAATTGAAGAAGCCGCGGGCTGGTGAACAAGTCCAGCAGAGATGTGATATGGGGGGTGGAACCCAAATAGCACAGGCCCTGGCCACTTTATTTCTTCTCCAAAGCACAGGAAATCATAGTCAACAAGAAGCAGGAAAGAGCCAGGGGATTTGTTCACAAACACCAGAGTAGTGGAAAGAAAGGACAGAACAGTTATTTCGCATAGCTTCGGCTGTCCTTGTTCTGCCCTGTAGTAAACAAAGGGGGAGAGTAGATAAAGCCTGTTCAGGAAAAAGAAAAAAAAAAAGGATTTCTATTAACTAGCAGCCACATTCACATTGCAGATGGAAGTGGTTTCAGGAACTGTATTCCTGTTGTTATTTCTTTTTTTTTTAATGTTAATTTAGTTAACATACACTGTTATATTCATTTTCTTGGTTTTTTTTTTTAAGTTTATTTATTTTTGAGAAAGAGAGAGAGAGGAAACAGAGAATCCCAAGCAGGTTCTGCAGTGAGCATAGAGCCAGATGCAGGGCTCAAACTCACCAACCATGAGATCATGAACTGGGATGAAACCAAGAGTTAGGTGCTTAACTGACCGAGCCACCCAGGTGCCCCTGTTTTATTGTTTTTAATTGAGATATAACTGAACACATAGCTTTGTGTAAGTTTAAGGTATACAATGTGCTGATTTAATACGTTTATGTATTGCAATGTGATTATTACCATAGCTTTAGTTCACTCCTCTATCACATCTAATCGTCTGTTTCTTTTTTGTGATGAGAACATTTAAGATCTCATCTCTTAGCAGCTCTGAAGCACATGATACAGTATTATTGGCTGTAATTTCTGCGCTGTGCATCAGATCTTTAGAACTTATTCACCTTCCAGTTGCAGGGTGGTGCCCTTTAACATCTCACTAATTCTTTCCTTTTTAAGATCATAAAAAGCACATCTCTTAGATTTGTGCGCCTACATTCTCCAGCGAATATTTAAGATAGTTTGCCGATAACATTACTAAGAAATAAAAATTAACACACCAAGGTAAGTACTAGTATATGCATGCTAGGCTCAAATTAACTATTGTTTTTCACTGTCTTTGTGTATATTTGAGCTTATTATGAGATATATGAAACTTTCAAGTGAATATATGCCATATATGTATAGTTTAAAGGAGAATACTAAAATCAGTAAGTATCCAAAGTCTACTTTAAGAGGATACTCCCAATCAGTTGAGTTCTTATATGCCTCTCCTTCATTGCATCCTTCTCTTACCACCTCCAGCCTGAATTTTTGATAGATTTTTTTGTTACTTATCTGTTTAGCTTTTCTATTTATCTATCTATCCATCTATCTATCTATCTATCTATCTATAGATATAGATGGATAGAATGGATGGAATAGTTATATAATTTTAAAATTACGACTTTTCTATTAGTGGAATTTGAGTGTATTCTTTTGATACCTTGTCTTTTCAATTTAATATTATTTATTTTGCCTTTAAAATTTTAAATGTTTATTTTTGAGAGAGAGAGAGAGAGAGAGAGAGAGAGAGACAGAATGTGAGCAAGGGAGGGGCAGAAGGAGAAGGAGACACAGAATCTGAAGCAGGCTCCGGGCTCTGAGCTGTCAGCACAGAGCCCGATGCAGGGCTCAAACTTACAAACCATGAGATCATAACCTGACCTGAAGTCGGATGCTTAACTACTGAGCCACCCAGGTGACCCAATTTTTAAATTTACTCATATCAATGCCAACAGTTACATTTCTTCATTATCACTATTTTATAGTGTTCCAGTGTATGAATGGTTGTGGCCACAAATTATTGATATATACTAGCATATGTTTGTCTTGGTTCTATTTTTTTTTTCCTTTTTGCTATGGCAAATGAGAATACTAGAATAGAATCAGTGGATCATAGGGAACGCTCATCTTTCTTTCTTAGATAATGTCAAATTGTTTTCTGAAGTAATCATACAAATTTGCTCTCTGGCTAACAAAGTGTGAGCCCTGTACACAAAAGTGTGTGCTAACATGTGGCAATAAGTGGCATTGTCAGAGTTTTTGACTTCTGCTCATCTGGTAGAGATTGGTGGTACCTTGATGTGGTTTTACTTTGTATTTTCTTGAAAACTGTATGAGTTGGTAAAGGTTAAGTTTACAGTTGTATCTAATTTCAAAAGGGAAAAATAAACAACTTACCTGAAATAAAAATAAACAACGTGACAACCAAATAGCAACAACACACAAGACTTGAACATTCACAGAACATTATATAAGTGATCTTTTTTGAGGCAATGAGTAATTCCCAGTTTTCATTTTATTTTGTGCTCTACTGTCATGTTTAAGGCGATGAGCACATTATAAAGACAGAAACCTCATAAACCCCAAGCCAACAGTGTGAAATGTATGCTTTGGAAGGAGGTGGAGGTCCTGCCAGGTTTCCTTTCGTTACTATAGAAGTGGGAGAGAGGATGAGAACGAAGGAAATTTTCCAAGTGCAAGAAAAGTTACAAATCTGCTTGCATTACTCATTAGGTTTGCAGTGATCTGCTAAGCCTTTACTTTATATAGAAATGATCGATCTTTCTCTTGATTCTCCTCTTAACAAGTTCTGGAATTGCACACAGCGACAACAAAAATCTGAAAATTCCTTCGACCAATCCAGTAGCCACCACTTCTATGTCACTACTACCATGCCATATGAAAAGTGGCTGGAGGCAAGGATTTTTCCTTCTAGAAGTTCTCTTTATTCTAGAGCTTCTTGTTAAAGGGCAAGTGTGCTCCTTGAATTCTTGAACTTTCTACTCTGGCATGAGTTTTCTTGTATTCTTTCACACCTCGTGGTTTAGGCTCCTGAAAGCATCAGGTGCAAGGCTGATAGTTAGCACTGCACCAGCATGTTCTGCCACTTGTTAAAATATCGGAGAACCCCCATGCTGGTTGGTCAGTAGCCACTCGCCTGGGAAGCTGTGTGGCCATCACTGCAGGAGGCCTCGGCCTCCAGCACCCTTTTTGACCATTGTGGGCTTGTTTTTAATACCAGTTGTTTTGAATATTGTGGTGTGTGTGTGTGTGTGTGTGTGTGTGTGTGTGTGTGTGGATAGATGTAGAATAAGGAAAAGAAAGGAAGCAATGAGCTGTTTATCACCATCTCGTTCTCCCTAGTTTCTTTTTTCCTCACAAAATTCAGAGAGGAACAACGTGAACTTAATTTAATTTAACTATTTTATTTTATTTTAATTTAATTTATTTTTCTGGATAGATAGGATATCCACCCATCAGTTTACTTAAGCTAGAATAAGTAGTCTCTAGCTTTTTCATCCTTACTTTTTCCCAATGCCAGCCTCATGACCAGGCTTGAAAGTTTGGTGGAATGATTGGAGAAAAACCCAACCTACCAGTGTGCTAAGTATAATAAATGAAACTGGGGGCATTTCAAAAATATATCTACTATTCCACACATGCAAAGAGCACATAATGGCCTTATTGGTAGATTAGAATAAATGAAAGTGTAAAAACCACAACATAGGTTGTAAACACACACACACACATACACACACACACTGCATAACATAACATAACATAACATAACATAACATAACATAACATAACATAACAGTGTCTGCATAAGAATGCCTCTGGTATCATTCATGGTCTTCAATGAAAGATTTTCTTTAACCAATAATTCACCTTCTCTTTGTCAGTCGAATTTATCTACCTAGACACTAAGATGATTCTTCTTTACTTTTTGGCTCAGATGTTAGAAGGCTATGTCCAAATTTCATTTTTTTCCAGATTTTTTTTGAACAGTCATGAGTAAAAGTTATTTTCAATGCTTCTTGCAAAGTTAAGAATGTTATCTCAAATATTATCTCAAAGAAAAATATAAGTGACAAACACCATCCACCTAATGCTAAAAATCAGAAGTTCTTTGTTGCTGAAACCTAGTCTTACAGACAGGCAAAGCAGTAAATGAGAATAAAGATTGTCAGTAAAGCATATATGAAGCAACACTCTTAGTCATTTTATTTTTTGGTCAATTTCTCATGATATCTGTAATGCTCTGTGTACAAATGAATTTCATACTAATTAATCTGGGAGAAAAGCTTTTGGTTTTATCCCGGAATCATCACACTCTTTCTATCTGACAGATTCTTCCAACAGAACATTGGAGTGATTTTGTCTGGTTATTCTTCTTAGGTCTCCGTGGAAATTTCTTCCTTTTATAGATACCATCTGGCCTAATGAGATTCTAACAGCTTCTACACACTCTGTCTTTCTTTGCATTTGAATTTTTTCATTGGAGTCATTGTTGGGAGTGAAATGTAAAAATAAGGGGGAAAAATTGTGTGTTAAATAAGCTTGGCGCATTTACTTGGCCATTTAAAGAAAGTAATCATGATTATTCATTTGATTTACTGAATGTAAGTGTTCAGTTTGAACATTGTCCAAAGGATGTTGCCTTCCTTAAGTATCCAGTGATCCCTCAACTAAAATTGCTGCCATAGTCACTGCTGGATTTAGTCTAGGAATACATAGTCTTGTGGTAGCAAAGTGTGTATATCCATAATGTTAACAAGAAATCTTATTAAGCAAGAGTTGATTGTGTGTTCTCAAACGTAACTAATCTTCATTCCTAATCAATACATGTGAGTGGAGAAGTATGGAGGGGTAAGAATAAATCGAGTTTTAAACCAAGACAGAGTGGCTAGGAAACCAAACTTGAAGCAATTATTCTAGGACTCATATCATTAGCTCCTCATTGACCAAATGTACAAATTGGTCTCATAACAAATAACCTATTTTTATGCAAAATTTCATACAAGATCAATACTGGGCAATGAAATGAAAAATAGCATTAAGCAGACACTTATGTCTTGACAATGTCTTTGTTATTTCCTAAGAACGCTGTCCCATGGGATAGAACTGTGTGTGTGTGTGTGTGTGTGTGTGTGTGTGTGTGTATGGAGGCACTTTGAGTAGAGGCTCAGAGTGTGGCTCTGAGATAAGAAAGACCTAGATTTATGTTCTAACTCTTCAATTTACCTAGGGTGCATTACTTAAATTCCACTGGTCTATAAAATGAATGGAGTAGAAGTGAAATAACATACTTCAAAATGTACCTGGCACATAAGAAGCAATAAACATTAGCCAATATTGATTTTAATTATATCTTTGACTTTGTAATTGTGTTCTTTCAAATCAAAATTGTTTACATCTGAGAAAGGAAATGACCAACAGAATAATTTAGATAGTAACATCCTTTGCTTAATGATTCATTTGACAGGTGCTGTTTTTCTACCGTGTCTGGGGGCTGGTGGTATTGGGACTGTGTCAGGGAATCAATGAGATAAAATCCCTGCCATCATGGAGCTTTCAATTTAGTGGTCAAAAAGTAAATCACAACTCGGCAAAATCGTATTTCATTTGAAAGAAATGCCCCCCACACACACACACGTATTAGTTATTTCTGAATGTTTGGAATGAGAAACAATGTTATGTTATTGTTTATTCTCGTCTCTATTTTATTTATTTCTGATTTTTCTTTTTTTCCTTCCTCTACTAAATAATAGCTAAGTTTCTTCTTTTTCTACTTCCTAGTGGTGTAGTGTTGTTTATTTGAACTTTTTATTCTTTTAAAATTTTTTTTTAATATTTATTTATTTTTGAGAGAGAGAGAGCATGAGCAGGGGAGGGGCAGAGAGAGGGAGACACAGAATTGGAAGCAGGCTCCAGGCTCTGAGCTGTCAGCACAGAGCCTGACGTGGGGTTAGAACTCACGAACTGCATGATCAGGATTTGAGCCAAAGTCAGATGCTCAACCGACTGAGCCACCCAGGCACCCCTGAACTTTTTTTTTCTTAATACAAGCATTTATAGTATAATTTTCACTGTAACATCTGCTTTTGCTGTGTCCCATAGATTTTGGAATATTGTGTTTTCATTTTCTTTTGTTTTGAGACATATTTTGATTTGCCCTGTGATTTCTCATTTGGCCCAATGCTTGTGCAGTAGTGTGTTGTTTAATATTTACATATTAAATATTTAATATTTACATTGTAGATTTTCCAGTTTTGTTTTATTGTTAATCTTTAGTTTTATACCATTGTGGTTGGAAAATATACTTAATATGATTTCAGTCTTCTTGAATTTGTAATATTGTTATGTCTCTTTTTGTGTGATTTAACTAGGGGATTCTTTTTTATGCACTTGAATAAAATGTGTATTTTTCTTGGATGGAATGTTTCATATATATCTTTTAGAACCATGTATTCTGAAGTATGCTTCAAGTAAAAAAATGTTCTTGTTCAAAAAAAGTAATAACTTTAATTGAAGCTACTTGTTTATAATAAAGCATATCAATAAACATTAAAAAAATAATAATAAATGGGGGACCTGAGGGTGGACCTCAGTCGGTTAAATGTCTGACTTCAGTTCAGGTCATGATCTTGCCATCCATGAGTTTGAGCCCCGCATTGGGCCCTCTGCTGACAGCTCAGAACCTGGAGCCTGCTTCAGATTCTGTCTCCCTCTCTCTCTGCCCTCCGCCCACTCACACTCTGTCTCTCTCTGTCTCTCAAAAATTAATAAACATTAAAAAAATAATATTAAAATAAAGCATATCAGAGAGGAAGTAGGTGGTGGGTTGGTGAGATAGCTGAAGGGGATTAAGAGTATACTTACCATGATGAGTATTGGGTAATGATGTATAGAATAGTTGAATCACTATATTGTACACCTGAAACTAATATAGCACTGTATGTTAACTATCCTGGAATTAACATTAAAAACTTAATAAAAATATAAATGTCAATATAAAATAAAATAAAAGCTACTTGTCCTTTAAAAAAATATTTTGCTTAGGTTTGCACATGGCAGTAAAGTTCTCCTGATTAAGCTTGTACTTTTACTATGATATAGGAAGAAATATCCACAGCTCAAGTTAACACTGGTAGAGGCTTTATCTTCAAGGACAACTGGTGACAGGCCATTAAGGTCTACAGAGAGAGGTAGATGCAAGGTTGGTCTGAATGGGCAATTTCCCATTTGTAGGATTGATCCTTGATTTTATCAGCAAGCTCACGTTCAAAAAAATCCCATTGTGAGGTATAATAGATGACACCTGATACTAAAAATCCACATACCAGCCTGAACAGTTCAGAAATTAATGCCTCCCATAACACCAAGAGATTTGATAATGAAGCCAGCTCAATAGAGGTCAAGGGGAAATGATATTATGTGTGCTCCCCTATGAATCAGTGTAGTCCTGTTGCTTTTCCCCAGATGTTCACTCCTGGCATGTGCAGCCACAATGTGATCTCAGTGACTTTCACAGGAATCCTGTTGAACAATTCTGTACTAACTTGAGGCACTGTCAAACTGTTTATGGGTGTAATGGCCATAGTTCATATATCAGGTTCCTCTGCCTCTTGAGATCTGATGAAATAGCCTCCTGGTCCCTATCCCATGTTCCTTAATTATACAAAGCACCCCCAAGTGTTCTGAGAGTTCTTAGAAGGATTTATAGTGTTGGGGTCACTTTTGGTTTCATACTTTGGCTTCTTGTAAATTTGAATTGCCTTGCTACGTTTTGAATGTTTGCTCTGTTTTTCATTGCATTGACTCAGATGCACAAGTTCATTCCTTCCTCATTTTCTCCACCCTCTGCCCCAGTCTCAAAAGCCATTTGAATGTAGTATGTTGTACTAAAGATTTAGATTATGAGGTGAAAGTGAGAGCGAGAATAAAGGTAACAATGCAAACACCATCGCAATTACTTAAAACATTCCTCTTCTTTAAGTTCCTTTGCCCATTCCTTCACTAAGGATATTCCACAGAGGCTGCGTTTTATGTCCTCAGTACCCAGCCTTGTACTGTCTCTCTTCAGGGCCCTCTTTTATATGTTCAAACCTATCAGGATCCTCTGAAGACCCAGTGTTGCTTAACACATCCCCCTACTCAAAGGGAATAGGAGCCTTTAAATAATCGTGTTACTGTGTTGACATTGTAAAAGCCTTGTGCATGCTGGAGCCTAAGGTACATGGGGGAGAAAGCCAAGAGGCAAGGTTGGAGAGGTAGGAAGGAACCAAACTGGTGAAGCATTATGGACAGTGTGTAGTCCGTGAAGCATTTTAAAGGGAGTGAAGCCATAGCTAAATTGATGTTTTTGAACAATCACCATTAGTTTTATTGAGAGTTAATTCATATACCATAAAATTCACCCATTTAAAATTATAAACCAGTAGATTTTAGTATAATCACGCAGTTGTACATTTATCACCATAATCAATTTTTGACCATTTTCGTCACTCCCAAAAGAAACTTTGCACCTCTTAGTTGTCTCCTCTCAATCCCTACCATCACCCATAGACCTAGGAAAACACTGATCTCTTTTTCCCCCTGCATATGTGCCTATTTTGGTTATTTTATATAAACAAAATCATACAATAAATATTGTGCAGCTTTGTGTCTTTGCATAATATTTTCAAGGTTCATTTATTCTATAGCATGTGTTTTGCTTTATTGTGGACTAATATTACATTGAATGGATATACTACATTTTATCAGCTCACCATTGGATAGACATTTAATGTACTTTCAGGTTTTGGCTGTTGTGTATAATGTTCTGTGAACATTTGTGTACCAGTTTTTGGGTGGACATGCTTTCATTTCTCTTAGGTGTATACATAGGCCTGGAATTGCTGGATTATGCCATATGCCAAAAATACGTTTAACAGCATGAGGGACTGACAGTTTTGTTTTGTTTTTTCTTTTCCAAAATGGTTGCACCATTGGTCATCTCCATCAAGAGTATATGAGGGTTCCTCTTCCAACAGTCCTTTCCAGTACTTGTCATTAACCTTCTTTTGGATCATAGTTTTGATTTGTTTTTTTTCTTAGTAACTAGCAATGGGGAGCATCTTTTTATATGCTTATTGGCATTTTAAAAACAAATTGGGTTGTTTATCTTTTATTATTGAGTTATACACACACACACATATATAATATACAAGTCCCTTACCAAATAAATGATTTGCAAAAAGTTTCTCCCATCCTTTAAGTGGCATACTATACTTTTACTGGAGGAAGTAAAGAGTATTTAAATATGTGGAAAGACAAGGAAAACCACAATGGATGAAAGAATAGCAGGTAAACAAATTAAAAAATTCTGGATAGAAAGTACTTTATAGGAGTAGAGATCAGTTTGATTAACTAGCGCTGCACTGAGGTCTACTTAGGAATAAGTGCAGTGAGGTGAGGTTTACAATACTCTAGAGTTTGACCTGAAAAATGTATGCTGTGGCCAGGCAAGTTTAGAAAAGCTGTATTAAAAAGAGCTCTTATCTATATTATTTCAGCCTTTAATATACCAGCATTTTTTATACCCCTCCAAGAGAGAAAAAATAGTCGGTAGCCTTCTTGACTGTGGAGCTCTTGACAGAAAAAAGTGGTGAAAGGAACTATTTATAAGGTCGTTAATGTGAAAATATGTACCCTTGAAAGAGATACGTGGTAGATGCTGAATAACATCAATCTGTTCACTTTTTTTCTTACTCAAGACTTTATTTTAAGCCCCTCAAAAGAATTAATCAGGATATGGAAATATACATCTGCACAGTGAAATAATTCAATAACTGTAGTATTTTAACTATCTATTAAAAGCCTAGGCATTGCTTTAGAAGCTTAACTCATACTGTGTCATTTATTTACCTCTATCTTTCTGTTAGATAGTTGTTATAATTTCTAGACTACAGTGATATTCATAGTCTCAATAACAAATTCATATTCGTATAAATAAGTGTCAGAGCTGGTCTTAACGTGTAGCACAGTCTTCCTTCAAAACTCATGTTCGTTTTAATACAGAAAATTTTAGTTCAGACCCTATATATTTTACAAATGTTCCTCTTTCCAGAAACATCTGATCACCCTGACTGGAAATATTTTATTTTTTAATAAATAGATCTCCAGAGCAATTTGTTTGAGTCCTTCCTATGACACTTAGCTTTTTTTTTTCCTTCAGAGAGAGAGAGAGAGGGAGAGAGAGAGAGCAAGAGGGGAGGGGAGGGGGGGAGGGAGGAAAGAGAGAATCTTAAGCAGGCTCTATGTCCAGTGTGGGGCCTGACATAGAGCTTGACACGGGGCTCAATCTCATGACCTGAGCCAAAATCAGGAGTTGGATGCTAAGCCAACTGAGGCACACAGGCATCCTGGCACTTAGCAGTTTCGACAAGTTTTTACAGTTACTGGTTTCTTAGTATTTTCATTGGGAATTGCATTTTTCTGCTGATCTCCTCTCCTTCTTCTTTGTTCAGTGATAGGTCTTTCAGACAAAAGATGCTTACTGATACGTTCAGAATGAACCAATGCATGATATGTGGTGGTGTTTTCCAACCTATTCTATCACGACAAACAGAAAATTATATTGCAATGTGAGTTAGATTAAAGTTAGATAAGGTTATTTGGATTAAGTAATAATTTGGTAATTATTATGTAATAATTCCTGATAATAATTTAAAAAGTTGGATCAAAAATTTCTAAAAAGCATAACAAATCCAAGAAGTTAATAAGAAATTAGCATTTCAAAACTGATGAGAGAGGGTACCTAGAAAGGTTAGTCAAACATAGATGAAAGAATTTATTCATCTAGGCAAATTTGACACTTCTGTCTAACTGCCTAAAGGGTGAGAAGTCCTAGTCCTGGATATGTTCACATTCTCCTACTCTGGAGAATTTAACAGGAAATCCTCCTATCAAAAAACTGGTATCTCAAGTGGCTAATCCTTAAGAATAAATAAAGAGAAACCAGCTGTCTCACTGATTTCAAACTTACATTGACATCAGTCAGAAGCTCAAAAGCATACATTTATTTTAAAAGTTTTAACAGAACTGGAAAGACTCCTAGGTACCTAAAAAATAAAGTCTCTATAAAGTAATGCAGCTTTATCTTAAGCCTCCAGTTATTGCTGAAGATTTCTTTCTAGGATTAAGAACACCATACAAAGACAATCAAGCATGTCAAATATAATGAAACACAGAAAATGAAGTACTATGTGTGAGAACTGACAAAAACCACAGAGCAGGACATAGAATTATACAGCTTCATACAGGGGAACTGTCGGGTTTAGATCACAAGCTACTGTTACTACTCTTTTTAAAGAAATTAAAAGTAAGCAAAAAATGTGTTCCAAAACCAGGAAACTCTAGGAAGTTACTTAAAAAGTAAAACTTGTGGGGTGCCTGGGTGGCTCGGTCGGTTGGGCGTCTGACTTCGGCTCAGGTCATGATCTCACGGTCTGTGGGTCCGAGCCCCGCGTCAGGCTCTGTGCTGACCGCTCAGAGCCTGGAGCCTGTTTCAGATTCTGTGTCTCCCTCTCTCTCTGCCCCTCCCCTGTTCATGCTCTGTCTCTCTCTGTCTCAAAAATAAATAAACGTTAAAAAAAATTAAAAAAAAAAGTAAAACTTGTAGAAATGAAGAATACAGTAACTGAAGAACTAAATGGATTGAACAGCAGAATAGATATGATTGGAGAGAAAACCGGGGGAAAAAAGGTCAGAAAAATTATCTACAAATAAGATTGCAGAGAGGAAAATACATATATATGTTGATGATTAGGAGGGCTCAATCTAATGTGTAAGTTATATGAGAGGTTATGGATGGAGTGGAAGTGTTTTGATTTCCTGGTGCTTTCTGGGAGGTAGTACAAGTGTCACTTGTTTTATGCTTTGATTTAATTTGTTACAATTATAAAAGGAATGCAAATGGGGAAATTAACTACAGAATTCATAGGTCACAGTGTTTGAGGAAAAAAAAATTAAAGGAAAACAGAGAAGAGAGGGATAGAAGGAGAAAAATTGAAACCGAACATGCAGATTTGAAAGTACCAAGCAGGTAGTAGAAAAAAATAATTAAATGTAAATTGATTAAATGCTGTTAAAAAAATACAAAGATTATTAGACTGGACACATATATTCTATTTATGAGGTATATGTGCTGTTTTCAAGTGACATGTCTAAAGCAGAAAGATTAAAGAGAGTGTTAAAGCAAGATGAAAATAAGCACTCTATACCACTAGTAAGTTTTTGAAAGGTGTGTAGCTATAAATAGTGTAAAAAACACCATTTTTAGACAAAAATCATTAGTAGGGATAAAAAGAGACACTTTATAATCTGAAACTGGGTGTCCACCAGTAATGTATAATATTTCTAAATTTATATGTACCTGGCGAGAGTTTTGAAATATCTAAAGAAAAAACTGACAAGAATAAAGAGACAAATGCATTTGCAGTAGGAAGTTTTAACACAGCTCCCTCAAAAATTTAGAGAACAAGCAGACAAAAGAGGTCAGGTAGGGTCCAGAAGATTTGAGCAATAAAAGGACATACTTAACAACTGAAAAACACAAATTGCTTATAAGCACACATGCAACAATCAGAAAATTGATGATGTGTTGGGGCACGTGCCAAGCATGGTGCCAGTATTTTGGTAACAT
Source organism: Neofelis nebulosa (assembly GCF_028018385.1). Lineage (NCBI taxonomy): Eukaryota > Metazoa > Chordata > Mammalia > Carnivora > Felidae > Neofelis > Neofelis nebulosa. The sequence continues at coordinate 46,019,496 of NC_080794.1, forward strand.
TTGATAACATCTAGTGTATTTGAAGATACACACATCTTTGAACTAGAAGTTTCACATCTTGCTGAATACTTTAAATCATTAAATTGCCCATCAGATCGCAGATTCAGGAATGTTTTGTAGTGAGACTATTTTTAGTAGCTTCAAACTGTAAGCACACAATATGTCTACCAACAGTGGCATGAATAAAATGTAGTGTTTTCATACAAAGGAATTCTATTCATCAAAGAAAATGAAGGGACTACATATACACATTTCCATATGGATCAATCATACCACTGAATCTTAAATGAATGAAAACATGCAAAATAATGCTTATTGTATAATTCCATTTATGTGAAGTCCAAAAACAGGCATTAGTAAACTTAATTGTTTAGAAATTCATACATAAATGGTAAGACTATAATGTAAAGAAAAAAAATTTGTCACAAGAGTAAGGTGTGTGGCTGTGTTTGGGAAAAGAATGGGAAATGATGGAGGAGGGCTTATGAGATATTATTGGCGGTGTTCTATTTCCTAACCTGGGTAATTTATTATCCCAATGCTTGCTGAAACATTTTGTAAACATTTGTATTGTATAAACTCTTCTCTTTTTAAGTCATATTTGAAAATATGAGGGTTTAAAAAGCAATTTTGGTAATTTTTTAGAGCCCATGCATGTAAAGAGGAGAAGTCCCTTTCAGCTGAAAGGGAGCCCCAACTTTTGCCTGATATCCGTAAGAGCTTGGGAGGAATCAATCGATATTCCTCTTCTGTAACCCTTGCAGGCCAACCACACTGCTGTTCCTTGCTTTGTACAGTGTTCAGATCAAGGAAATTTAAAATCTCATTCTACTTGATTTTCATGAGCTACACTTACCTTTTCCTCCCTCCCTCCTGTTCTCCCTCCCTTCCTTCCTTCCTCCCTTCTTCTCACCCTCCTTCTAGTTTATGTAAATGGCAGGACCTATGATTCTTTTGGAAGCAATCTTATGTATTTTATAACAGATTTCTCATCCCAGGCACTATGGACATTTTGCACTGGATAATTCTTTTTTAAAACATATTTTATTGTCAAATTGTATAACATATAGTGTGTACAGTGTGCTCTTGTATTTTGGGGTAGACTCCCGTGCTTCATCACTTACATACAACATCCAGTGCTCATCCCAACAAATGCCCTCCTCAATGCCCATCACCCATTTTCCCCTTTCCCCCACCCTATCCACCCTCAGTTTGTTTTCTGTATTTAAGGGTCTCTTATGGTTTGCCTCCCTCCTTCTCTGTTTGTAACTACTTTTTTCCCCTTCCCTTCCCCCATGGTCTTAAGTTTCTCAAGATCCACATATGAGTGAAAGCATATGATATCTGTCCCTCTCTGACTGACTTATTTAACTCAGCACATGTGGTTTATATATACAATGGAATACTACTTGGCAATGAGAAAGAATGAAATCATGCCATTTGTAGCAATGTGGATGGAACTGGAGGGTATTATGCAGACCGGATAATTCTTTGCTGTGTATTAGTGGGTAGAGGCAGGGAGCTGTCTTCTACATTGGAAGATGTTTAGCAGCATCTCTGGTCTTTACCTACTACATGATTGTAGCACACACACCCTGCCCCTGAGTTGTGACAACAAAATTGTCTCCAGGTATTGCTAGATTTCACGGGGGTGGGGGTGGGGTGTGGGCAAGATTGCCTTATGTTAGGAACAATTGACTTAGAGCCATAAGTAAAACAAGTCTTCAGCTACTGCTTACTTAATAAATGAATGCATATTCAGGCAGCAAGTTAGATGCCACTTTAAGTTCTAAAAGAGAAGACTTGAGGGAGGGTGACTAAATATATGGAGGCAGATCACATTAAGGGGAGGTTTATGTATTTTGCTAGTTCCAGATGGTGAACTTTGGGTGGAAGTTTTAATCAGGTCAGTTACCACAGGAAATTGTTTACAATTCTAATTATTAGAGTGATTTATAAATGGAGGTAGGGATCTTGAGTTATAGTTAGTATCCCAATAGAAGCTTCATTGAATACTCAGGAGTACTGAAGAGGATGTCCCTGATCCATACATGTTTTTGAGTCTGGCTTCCAAAGCCTCCTCTACTGTCAGGAGGATGACCTTCAAATTTAGGGCTCATAGACTTAACAAGGGCAGTTGCTAGTTAAAGGCCAGAATCTTTCTCTGCTGTCTTGGAGACAAGTATGCTGTTATGGATTTTTCACTGGTTTTCTGATTGCTTGTGGCCTTCAAACCAAGTGCTGAGTAAAAATACATTTTCATTTTTCCAGCATTTCTGAGCCATGCAATTGCTACTTAGTTTAGAAAAGAAGATTGGCTTTTTCTAGGAGGTATAAAAAGAAAGTATTGCCAATTCAAAAAAAAATGCATAGAGACTATCTATCACCTTCATCAATATATATTTGACTAAATGTCCCCTCTTTCTTTGGGGGGACAACATATCCCAGATGACTCAGGAAGGACCTGATTTGCCTATGCCTGGCATCACATTTGTTTTAGCATTTTTTTATGTTTTATTTAATATTTGAGCAAGAGAGAGTGAACAGGGGAGGGGCAGAGAGAGAGGGAGACACAGAATCTGAAGCAGGCTCCAGGGTCCAAGCTGTCAGCACAGAGCCCGATGCAGGGCTCAAACTCACGAACTGCGAGATCATGACCTGAGCCGAAGTTGGACGCTTAACCGACTGAGCCACCCAGGCACCCCAAGTTTTTTTTTAACTTTTAGTGGAACATCATTAATAGTCATGTATTTAAATAGAATGGAATGGGTTGGTGGGTTTCCACTTTGGCTTTCAGCATTTAACATGGTCTTGTCTTAGGAGTGAGATGCACATACAGTCATGCAGTGAGCTGAATTCTCATTTTAACACAGGCTTAAACATGAACGATGGCCAGATGTTATCCATCTCTGCTTTCATTATTCTTTCCAAATGCAACATAGCTAACTTGTCTTCAAAGGGCAGCATACAGGGTGCTTGCTGATGTAACGAAGTCTTCTTAGACCTGAGTAAGGACAGCTAACTGCCCTGGCTTCAGGTGTCTGTGGAAGAAGTGTTGTGTGGAGTTACACCCATTGGTCACTGGGTGTATTAACTAATTAGCTAGTTCTGTGAAGTGTGCTAAGTCTGCATGGAGCAGTTAGATGCTAGGCACCCTGTGTGAGAGAAGTCAGAGTAAAACACGGGAAATTATTGCTTAAGAGCTTGTGAAATAAGGGCAGGTAATAGAAACTGAGCATTCTAGTTGTTGAATATACAGAAAGTAGTATGAATGTTAATGATACAATGACAGTGTCATTTATTGTATGGTTTAAATCTATAACTGTTTATTTTATTGTTTGGCTATGCTTATTTTTATATAAGTCTCTGTACTAGCAACTGTCCAAAAGTTTATACATAAGAAAATCTCAATTGCTAAGAAAGTTGGTGATAAACATGTAAATTGTACAAAATGTTTCCCATCCTCTGTGGAAGTCATAGTAATATCACTAACAGCCCAAGAACCGGAAGACTCAAATCTGCTACAGAAATATCAGCATCTATCTCAAAAGTCACTCGTTGTTTTAAGAGACTATGCCTGAAGATGACAAATTAACATGGTTGGCTCTGAATTGTGACTATGTCAAATGATTGTTCTTCTAAATTAATTTCACTCATTTATATTCCAAGTAGTATTATGCATGTACAAAAAAGTGAAGCCATAATAATTGTAAATGTCTTGGCTTTCTTAACAGAGACACTTTGCAAACAGTTAAATGATGCCAGGTTTATATCAGTGCTATCAGGTGCTTTAAAGAGAAAGGTAATGCCAATAATGGGATTTCATCTAATTCATAGAATGAAGCTAAAGATTTTAGAAGTTCCTTCTAATGAAGACAAATCATCTAACAGTAATTTGAAAGCTATAAGAAATTCAGTTGATAAAAGTTCAACATTGAACAATGAAGATAAACTTTTTTTATGGAGGTAACACATAGAAATTTTGAGATGTCTTGTGTCATGGTAAAAGCAACATTCTTATTAAATTATGGAATCCTTGGGAGCGCCTGAGTAGCTCAGTTGGTTGAGTGTCTGACTCTTGATGTCAGCTCGGGTCATGGTCCCGTGGTTCATGTGTTTGAGTCCTCTGTTGGGCTCCAGGCTCGCAGTGCAGAGCCTACTTGGAATTCAGTCTCTCCTTCTGTGTCTCTCTGTGCCTTCCATGCTCACACTTTCTGTCTCTCAAAAGACAGAAAGAAAGGAAACTTTAAATTATGAAATCCATGAAGCAGAAGTAGGCTGTTGTGCCCACATCATTCATAACTGTATCCAAATAATATTCAATAATCTACCAATAGAAAGAGAAGATTAAGTTGTCCAAATTTACAAATATGTTTAATAAGAGTAACTTTAGAGACACAGCTAACACTTATTTATCAAATAAATATTTTAGCCTGATGGTCCTGATTTCTCTTTACATGTTCATTATTAAACATTGAGAAATGTCGAGCTTTTTTTTTTTTTTATTAAATTTTTTTTTTCAACGTTTTTTATTTATTTTTGGGACAGACAGAGACAGAGCATGAACGGGGGAGGGGCAGAGAGAGAGGGAGACACAGAATCGGAAACAGGCTCCAGGCTCCGAGCCGTCGGCCCAGAGCCCGACGCGGGGCTCGACGCGGGGCTCGAACTCACGGACCGCGAGATCGTGACCTGGCTGAAGTCGGACGCTCAACCGACTGCGCCACCCAGGCGCCCCGAGAAATGTCGAGCTTTTAAGGAAGTACCTTGTAAATCAGCCTAAGTATCCTGCAATCATATAGAATTTTTTTGGTAAATGTGTCTTCTGACTATTTTCTTACAAAAAAAAAATCAGTTGGAAAATTTTAGTGAACTTATGCTTTCTGCAGACAGCCATCTTGAAAGTAGAGTTCTCACACAACAAGATGATTTTGAAATACATCCTTGCAAAGGCAAGGGGAAACTGAGCAAATTAAACTCGAATCAAAGGTTGGATAGGATTAACTTTTAGAATTCAATCTTTGTGTTTTAGAATATCTTGACTTAGATTAACAAAATTTTGATGGAATTCTGTTTTTACTGCATGAACTTATATTGTATACTGCCATGGCATGAATTTGAGAAGGACTAAAATTTTACAGTAACTTAATTTAATGCAATGTTTAAAAGAATGATAAACAGATACAATTTAGTTGTTGAATTGTGTCTCATGAAAATAGTTAACAAAGAAAGGTGCTATAAGTTGAAGCAAAACATGTACTGATGAAAATATTTGGGCTGAACCACTTGCATATTTCATTATGAAAAAAAAATTGGAGTTGAAAGTAGCCTGCATATAGAGTAATTGACTCTGAACTTACTGTAGTACGTTCAGTGAAAATGTTTTCTCAATTAAAGATTAGTCTATACAGAAGAATCAGTTCAGAGTATCAACAACTTGAAATCAGTCCATAAAATGAAATATATACATGCTTATAGGTAACTTAAAAGTGATGACATCTTTTCAAAGATACATTCTTTGGTATGTCAATAACATGGTATTGGAAAAGATATGAATAAAAATTAATTTATAAGAATATGTACTAAGAATGAATATTATGATATTTTTATATATGTAAATAATGAAAAACCTTCTTTTTTATTTATTTTGCTTTGAATGTTATTATGTATAACAAGAGGAGATATTTTGGTTTTACATTTTACAAAGGATTTGACCCTTGAATGTAGTTTTTTGAATAGAAATATTTTATATCTACTAATATAATAAATCTTTTTTAGTTAATAACTTTATAAAATATACAGTTTCATTATTTTTGGCACACCATTTCACTCTCAGCCATATCTCAATTTACACGTTGAATCATATACTCACTGTATCTATGATTATAATGGGAGAGTGGCCTGTATACATACTCACATATATACAGGAGCACATGCACACTCAACAGATAATAGAGTTTTTGTTAAGAACTTGTATTTACATTGTCACTTTTATTTTATTTTATTTTTTCAATATATGAAGTCTGTTGTCAAATTGGTTTCCATACAACACCCAGTGCTCATCCCAAAAGGTGCCCTCCTCAATACCCATCACCCACCCTCCCCTCCCTCCCACCCCCCATCAACCCTCAGTTTGTTCTCAGTTTTTAAGAGTCTTTTATGCTTTGGCTCTCTCCCACTCTAACTTCTTTCTTTTTTCTTCCCCTCCCCCATAGGGAAGGGAAGTTAAGTTTCTCAGGATCCACATAAGAGTGAAATTATATGGTATCTGTCTTTCTCTGTATGGCTTATTTCACTTAGCATAACACTCTCCAGTTCCATCCATGTTGCTACAAAGGGCCATATTTCATTCTTTCTCATTGCCACGTAGTACTCCATTGTGTATATAAACCACAATTTCTTTATCCATTCATCAGTTGATGGACAGTTAGGCTCTTTCCACAATTTGGCTATTGTTGAGAGTGCTGCTATAAACTTTGGGGTACAAGCTCCCCTTTGCATCAGTACTCCTGTATCCCTTGGGTAAATTCCTAGCAGTGCTATTGCTGGGTCATAGGGTAGGTCTATTTTTAATTTTTTGAGGAACCTCCACACTGTTTTCCAGAGCGGCTGCACCAATTTGCATTCCCACCAACAGTGCAAGAGGGTTCCCGTTTCTCCACATCCTCGCCAGCGTCTATAGTCTCCTGATTTGTTCATTTTGGCCACTCTGACTGGTGTGAGGTGGTATCTGAGTGTGGTTTTGATTTGTATTTCCCTGACGAGGAGCGACATTGAGCATCTTTTCATGTGCCTGTTGGCCATCCAGATGTCTTCTTTAGAGAAGTGTCTATTCATATTTTCTGCTCATTTCTTCACTGGATTATTTGTTTTTTGGGTGTGGAGTTTGGTGAGCTCTTTATAGATTTTGGATACTAGCCCTTTGTCCAATATGTCATTTGCAAATATCTTTTCCCATTCCATTGGTTGCCTTTGAGTTTTGTTGGTTGTTTGCTTTGCTGTGCAGAAGCTTTTTATCTTCATAAGGTCCCAGTAGTTCATTTTTGCTTTTAATTCCCTTGCCTTTGGGGATGTGTCAAGTAAGAAATTGCTACGGCTGAGGTCAGAGAGGTCTTTTCCTGCTTTCTCCTCTAAGGTTCTGATGGTTTCCTGTCTCACATTCAGGTCCTTTATCCATTTTGAGTTTATTTTTGTGAATGGTGTGACAAAGTGGTCTAGTTTCAATCATCTGCATGTTGCTGTCCAGTTCTCCCAGCACTATTTGTTGAAGAGGCTGTCTTTTTTCCATTGGATGTTCTTTCCTGCTTTGTCAACGATTAGTTGGCCATACGTTTGTGGGTCTAGTTCTGGGGTTTCTATTCTATTCCCTTGGTCTATGTGTCTGTTTCTGTGCCAATACCATGCTGTCTTGATGATTACAGCTTTGTAGTAGAGGCTAAAGTCTGGGATTGTGATGCCTCCTGCTTTGGTCTTCTTTTTCAAAATTACTTTGGCTATTCAGGGCCTTTTGTGGTTCCCTATGAATTTTAGGATTGCTTGTTCTAGTTTGGAGAAGAATGCTGGTGCAATTTTGATTGGGATTGCATTGAATGTGTAGGTAGCTTTGGGTAGTATTGACATTTTGACAATATTTATTCTTCTAATCCATGAGCATGGAATGTTTTTCCATTTCTTTATATCTTCTTCAATTTCCTTCATAAGCTTTCTATAGTTTTCAACACACAGATCTTTTACATCTTTGGTTAGATTTATTCCTAGGTATTTTATACTTCTTGGTGCAATTGTGAATGGGATCAGTTTCTTTATTTGTCTTTCTGTTGCTTCATTATTAGTGTATAAGAATGCAACTGACTTCTGTACATTGATTTTGTATCCTGCAACTTTGCTGAATTCATTTATCAGTTTTAGGAGACTTCTGGTGGAGTCTATCAGATTTTCCATGCATAATATCATGTCATCTGCAAAAAGTGAAAGCTTAACTTCATCTTTGCCAATTTTGATGCCTTTTATTTCCTTTTGTTGTGTGATTGCTGATGCTAGAACTTCCAACACTATGTTAAACAACAGCAGTGAGAGTGGACATCCCTGTCGTGTTCCTGATCTCAGGGAAAAAGCTCTCAGTTTTTCCCCATTGAGAATGATGTTAGCTGTGGCTTTTCATAAATGGCTTTTATGATGTTTAATTATGTTCCTCTATCCCGACTTTCTGAAGGGTTTTTATTAAGAAAGGGTGCTGAACTTTGTCAAATGCCTTTTCTGCATCGATTGACAGGATCATATGGTTCTTATCTTTTCTTTTATTATTGTGATGTATCACGTTGATTGATTTGCCAGTGTTGAACCAGCCCTGCATCCTAGGAATGAATCCCACTTGATCGTGGTGAATAATTCTTTTTATATGCTGTTGAATTCAATTTGCTAGTATCTTATTGAGAATTTTTGCATCCATATTCATCAGGGCTATTGGCCTGTAGTTCTCTTTTTTTACTGGGAATCTGTCAGGTTTAGGAATCAAAGTAATACTGGCTTCATAGAATGAGTCTGGAAGTTTTCCTTCCCTTTCTATTTTTTGGAATAGCTTGAGAAGGATAGGTCTTATCTCTACTTAAACGTCTGGTAGAACTCCCCTGGGAAGCCATCTGGTCCTGGACTCATTTGTTGGGAGATTTTTGATGACTAATTCAATTTCTTCGCTGGTTATAGGTCTGTTCAAGCTTTCTATTTCCTCCTGATTGAGTTTTGGAAGCATGTGGGTGTTTAGGAATTTGTCCATTTCTTCCAGGTTGTCCAGTTTGTTGGCATATAATTTTTCAGAGTATTCCCTGATAATTGCTTGTATCTCTGAGGGATTGGTTGTAATAATTCCGTTTGCATTCATGATTTTATCTATTTGGGTCATCTCCCTTTTCTTTTTGAGAAGCTTGGCTAGAGGTTTATCAATTTTGTTTATTTTTTCAAAAAACCAACTCTTGGTTTCGTTGATCTGCTCTACAGTTTTTTTTAGATTCTATATTGTTTATTTCTGCTCTGATCTTTATTATTTCTCTTCTGCTGCTGGGTTTAGGCTGCCTTTGCTGTTCTGCTTCTATTTCCTTTAGGTGTGCTGTTAGATTTTGTATTTGGGATTTTTCTTGTTTCTTGAGATTTCTTGTTTCTTGAGGCCTGGATTGCAATGTATTTTCCTCTCAGGACTGCCTTCGCTGCATCCCAAAGCGTTTGGATTGTTGTATTTTCATTTTCATTTGTTTCCATATATTTTTTAATTTCTTCTCTAATTGCCTGGTTGACCCATTCATTCTTTCGTAGGGTGTTCTTTAACCTCCATGCTTTTGGAGGTTTTCCAGACTTTTTCCTGTGGTTGATTTCAAGCTTCATAGCATTGTGGTCTGAAAGTGTGCATGGTATGATTTCAATTCTTGTATACTTGTGAAGGGCTGTTTTGTGACCCAGTATGTGATCTATCTTGGAGAGTGTTCCATGTGCACTCAAGAAGAAAGTATATTCTGTTGCTTTGGGATGCAGAGTTCTAAATATATCTGTCAAGTCCATCTGATCCAATGTATCATTCAGGGCCCTTGTTTCTTTATTGACCGTGTGTCTAGATGATCTATCCATTTCTGTAAGTGGAGTGTTAAAGTCCCCTGCAATTACCACATTCTTATCGATAAGGTTGCTTATGTTTATGAGTAATTGTTTTATATATTTGGGGGCTGCTGTATTCGGCACATAGACATTTGTAATTGTTAGCTCTTCCTGATGGATAGACCCTGTGATTATTATATAATGCCCTTCTTCATCTCTTGTTACAGCCTTTAATTGAAAGTCTAGTTTGTCTGATATGGCTACTCCAGCTTTCTTTTGAGTGCCAGTGGCATGATAAATAGTTCTCCATCCCCTCACTCTCAATCTGAAGGTGTCCTCAGGTCTAAAATGGGTCTCTTGTAGACAGAAAATAGATGGGTCTTGTTTTTGTATCCATTCTGATACCCTATGTCTTTTGGTTGGCTCATTTAGTCCATTTACATTCAGTGTTATTATAGAAAGATATGGGTTTAGAGTCATTGTGATGTCCGTAGGTTTCATGCTTGTAGCGATGTCTCTGGTACTTTGTCTCACAGGATCCCCCTTAGGATCTCTTGTAGGGTGGGTTTAGTGGTGACGAATTCCTTCAGTTTTTGTTTGTTTGGGAAGACCTTTATCTCTCCTTCTATTCTAAATGACAGACTTGCTGGATAAAGGATTCTCGGCTGCATATTTTTTCTGTTCATCACATTGAAGATCTCCTGCCATTCCTTTCTGGCCTGCCAAGTTTCAGTAGAGAGATCAGTCATGAGTCTTATAGGTCTCCCTTTATATGTTAGAGCACGTTTATCTCTAGCTGCTTTCAGAATTTTCTTTTTATCCTTGTATTTTGCCAGTTTCACTATGATATGTCGTGCAGAAGATCGATTCAAGTTACATCTGAAGGGAGTTCTCTGTGCCTCTTGGATTTCAATGCCTTTTTCCTTCCCCAGATCCGGGAAGTTCTCAGCTATGATTTCTTCAAGTACACCTTCAGCACCTTTCCCTTTCTCTTCCTCCTCTGGAATACCAATTATGCGTATATTATTTCTCTTTAGTGCATCACTTAGTTCTCTAATTTTCCCCTCATACTCCCGGATTTTTTTATCTCTCTTTTTCTCAGCTTCTTCTTTTTCCATAATTTTACATTCTAGTTCACCTATTCTCTCCTCTGCCTCTTCAATCCAAGCCGTAGTTGTCTCCATTTTATTTTGCAGCATTTTTTAGCTCCTCCTGGCTGTTGCTTAGTCCCTTGATCTCTGTAGCAAGAGATTCTCTGCTGTCCTTTATACTGTTTTCAAGCCCAGCGATTAATTTTATGACTATTATTCTAAATTCACTTTCTGTTATATTGTTTAAATCATTTTTGATCAGTTCATCAGCTGTTGTTATTTCCTGGATGTTTTTCTGAGGGAAGTTCTTCCATTTCATCATTTTGGATAGTCCCTGGAGTGGTGCGGGACTGCTCCCCCTGTACTGTCTTGAATAACTTGCGTTGGTGGGCGTGGCCATAGTCAGACCTGATGTCTGCCCCCAGCCCACCGCTGGGTCCACAGTCAGACTGGTGTGTGCCCTCTCTTCCCCTCTCCTAGGGGCGGGATTCACTGTGGGGTGGCATGGCCCATCTGGGCTAGGGAGGGGCAGGCTCAGCTCACTTTTTCTTCAGAGATCCGCTTCAGGAGGGGCCCCTCTTCCATGGGCCTCTCGTCTGCGCTTGGCTCCAGAGGCACCATTCTGCTAGTCTTCTGGCATTTTTCTGGGTTATTTAGGCAGGTGTAGGTGGAATCTAAGTGATCAGCAGGACACGCGGTCAGCCCAGCATCCTCCTACGCCGCCATCTTCCCAGGATCCTCTGTCACTTTTATTTTAATCAACAGATTCCAAGTGTGTCCTCCCTGATTAATTCTTCAAGTTAACAAATATTCATGGAGTATTCAGGAGGTCCTAGGCCTTATGTAAATGATAAGAGCTATACAATATCTATTATCAAAGAATGATCTATTGGAGAAAATTACATATACACACTACACAACAAACACAAATAATTTTATCACAGTGGGATAAGTGCTATATTAGAAAGCTGTGTTGAGGCATAGCTATTGTATAGATGATAGAATTATCAAGTGTTCCAGGAAAATGAAGGGTCAGTTGAGGAACAGGTGCTAGATGAGATGATATTCAAACTGTCTAGGCAGTTCCCAGATGTGAGACTATCGTGGATAAAAGGAACTGAGTTGTACAATAATATGATGTATTTAGTGTGAAAAACTTGACATTAGAAGGAGTCTGCGAACACAGCAAGAACTCACATCATAGAGGGCGCTGTGGAGCATGACACTTGGCTATAGACTGTGTTTTCAGCAGGGTCAGGAGGTGCGTTCTTACCAAAGTGTGTTTTCCAGAACTGTTAGTTCTACAAGTATCAGTAATCCTTATTATAGAAAGATAAAAAGTATGGTTCCGTGGCCAAATAAGTGTGGGTAATGCTTAATAATAAAAGTTTAAAAGATAGGTTCAGCTCTTCTTTTGCTCTTTGGCTTTGTTTGTTTCCTTGTTTCCCCCTAGGAGAACTCCTCAGAGCCTTGGCTATCCCTGTATGCAATATTACTTGTTTCAGCACAGAATCCTTTCTTTAGAGTGCATCTCATGAAACTAGAATGCTTTCTTAGGGAATACCACTCTGTAGAAGGAAATATTGAAAGGATTTTTGGTAAATGAATGTAACTCAGATTTTCGCATTTTGAGAAGTATGGAGTTTTTGTTTGTTTGCTTGTTTGTTTTTGTTTTTGTTTTTTTAATTGGAAAGTTGTGGAATTTCTGAGTTCCTCAAGTAAAACTAGATACCATGACTGCAGTTAAAGAAAAACTACTAATGCTTTGAGAAAATTGGTGAAGGTCTGAAGTTGTTTTACATTTAGTCACACAAACGGGGGCTAGAGAGAATCCTGGAGAGAGCCTGCATCTGGGAGAATCTCCATGGGGCTGGGTCTTTTTAGAGAGGTTGGTCTTCATGTGAAAATACGTACATGCCTAAAAATAATTTTCGTGGAATTATGTGTATTGCAAGATTAACATATTGCTTTATACAAGGCACCAGCACATTTTCCTTTAAATAATGAACTCTACCACTCTGTACTTGGCCCAAATATAATTTCCAGGAATTTGATGTGAAAATATTTTTTTTCAAATCTGTTTTTCTAAACTGACATGCACAAAAGCTATAGCACTCTTGTATTCGTAAGTATAGTTTGAGCTTAAATTGTTTTGGAAATGCCCTAATCTGAGATGTCCGACAAGTGGCATTATCCCTGCTTTGTAAGTGTTGATCCCTGGCTCAGCTTCTTTGGCTGCTCAGTGTGTTCTATACCACAGACTTCTGTGAGCTTATTTTGCTAAGCAATCAATCACAATCTAATAATTGGTAACCCTTTCTATGTTTCTCACAAAGCAGACATATCACTCAGAAAGATTTTGTAACACTATTTTCATGAAGCCTGGATCTACTAAGGATTTGATGGATTCAAGAAGACAAACAAAATGACTTGTTGGCTACCTTAGAATGGAAAATAGCCTTTGATAAAAGTATCAGAAGTATGAGAAATTGAAGATGGAAGATGCTTCTCTGGAACCAGCCAGGGGACAAAGAAGGGGGAAAAAAAGCCAGGAGTGAATTGTTTTTCATTATGCAAGGCTGGGTCAGACTAGAGCTCTCTTTCTCATAAGAAATAAATTTATGTCACTCACATGGAGTTTAGGGTCAAAATTACTGTCCAAACAGTGTATTTTTCTTTTGGTTTCTATACTTCTTTAAGAGCATATATTTTGGGATATGTCCAATAGAGGGTGGCTTTGACTCACAAGTAGGTTATGGTGACCTTTCTTTCTTTCTTTCCTTTTTATTTATTTATTTATTTATTTATTTATTTATTTATTTATTTTTTTACCTTTGCTGTTTTCCAAGTGTTTCAAACTTTGCTGAACCACTTGAAGAACTGGTTTTCTCTTGCTTGGATCCAGGGAGAAGAGACTAATGCTTAATTTCCTGCCATTGAATTGTGATGGTATAGTTTACCTCATCATTGGACAGTAAACATTGTAATCTAGAGACCATGAGATTATATAATTTATAGAGGGTTCATCAGAGTCTAGCCTTGCTTGCTGATTAGTCAGAGGATGGCATAAGGTTGCCAGGACAGTTGGCTCCAAGGTCCTTAGTTCCAGTGAAAATTATTAAATAAATTATTCTAAATTTTTTTACCAAATTATTAAATGCACTAACTAGAGAACTTACCAAAGAATTAAGAGTTACTAATAAATTATTAAAGATACCCCTGCCAAAAAAAAAAAAAAAAGGCAGTTGTCAGGGAGAATCAAGCACTCTAAGAGTCAGACAGGAAAAAGTTAAGGACCTCACGCTGATTAATGGTGTGATCTTATGAAAATCTTCTTGGAACCTCTGGTTACTAATTTGTAAAATGCATGAAGTCTTCATTTACCTTAGTGTTTTTGGATACTATAACAATACAATGAAATGGGTGGTTTATAAGCAACAGAGATGTATTTCTCACCATTCTGTGGCTGGGAAGCCAAGGTCAATATGCTGGCAGATCCAGTGTCTGCTGAGAACCAGCTTCATACATGGCCACCTTCTTCCTGTGTCCTCACATGGTGGAAAGATGGGGACAACTCCCTGAAACTGCTTAAAACAACACTAACCCTGTTCATGGGGACTGCACCCTCATGACCTAATCACTTCTCAAAGGCCTCACCTCTTCATATCATCACAACAGGGGTTAGGATTTCAATATACATTTTGAGGGTACATAATCATTCAGCCTGTAACATCACATAACACCATGTTAGTGAAAATTAAGCAATATGAAGAATCCACAAGTGGTCTGTAAACTGAAAATTGCAAATCAATATAAGGCATTATTAGCCCTTTACAGAATTTACTTAGGTTAATATATACCCCTGCTCTTGCTCTGTCTCTCTCTGTCTCTCAAAAATAAATAAACATTAAAAAAATTAAAAAAAAATAATAAAATACATGCCAATATTGCACAGCCCCAAAGCAGGAAAAGAAACAATCCTCAGTTTTCAAAGATTATTTTTAAATATGTTTTTAGATGTATTCTAAAAGTTCTATTTTCAGTGGTGTTAATTCTTCAGATAATGGTGTTAATATACTCTATGATTTGGGGCAAAGTGTTTGACCACTAAGCTCAGTGTCTTGCACCGTAAATCAAAGGACTTAGATGGGGTGAATGTGAAAATCTCTTCTGATTAGATCTTTTGTGACCCTGTTACAAACAGTTACTGAATGAACTGATTTTGGAAAACAGGAGGCAGCAGAGTTGCTGCTGTGAGTTTGGGCAGGGCAATCTTGGTCTTGACAAGGTTGTAAATATGGCAGCATGTGTCCCATTCAAGAAGGGAACCAGGAATTAATGAGCAAGGAACATAAATTCTTTGAGGACCATCTGAATTCCAGAGACCTTTGAGTAATGAAACTAATAATAGTGAGAGGTCTCTATAGCCCAGACATGTACCCCCATTATTTCATTTGATCCTTGAAACAATCACCCAAAACAATTAGGGTCCTACCCCAGGTTTTCAGTGGAAACTAGAGTTCAAGAGATTTTTCCAGGCCCACAGCCAGAAAATCACTGAGCTGCAGTTTGAACCCAGAGTACCCTGACTTCAAAACTTGTGCTATTCACGTCTACAACATGCCTATTTCTAGCTGTTGTTTCCATACTAAATATACCATTTCTAAATGTATAATATTCTGATTTATACTAAAATATCCTGATTTAGCTACAAACAAAATAACAATAAACTCAAGAATTAGTATCTGAGTTCTGTATTTTTCTTTTGAAATGCCCTCACACAATTTGTCAGATTCTAACCTCATATGGCTAATAAGGAGATTATTAGTTATTAGTTATTAGTGCAATGTTTTGGCAGGGCCACTTGACTGTTTCACTGACTGTAATCTATGTCCATACCTAACTAAGGCTGTGAACCCTGAAATCTACAATAGACAGCAAAGGGACATGCAAACCAAGAAGATACTCTGAAGGGTCTAAAGTGACTTTGAGATTCTACAACAGATCTCCACATTTTGCACAAGAAGAAAGTAAAAACTGGTTTCCCTGTAAGCTTCTGAAAACAAAACATCTGAGGAAGCAAACTACATTCTAAACCAGTTATCTTACTGTTACTCAGACTGTGGAGGTAAAAAGGGCTTTACTTTAGATTAGTGAGAGGGGGCACCACCAACCACTGAAGTTTGGAGAGAGTTCCTGCAGAACCAAGAGGCTTCCCTACATCCTCAGATGTGGTATCTGTTTTGCTGGAGTCAGGACGGACCAATGTTCTGGTCTTCATGAATGGCTAGGCCCTAGACCTTGACATAGTACCCTGATGAGTGGTCATCTTTTAGGATCAGATTTACTCTATTCAATTATAAGAGAAGCTTGTGTATAATTGACATCCACTTAATACATTTGTAATTGAAATAATAACTATCAAGTGGTTCAGTCAACTGACCAGTCCATTGTCTTCATTTAGAACAGTAGTTCATAGATATTATTCTGCCTAAAAAAGCTGACATGTTGCCACAAACGTGCAACACTCCCAGTCGTGAAGAATGTCTTTCTGGACTGCATGATGAGGTTTGTGCAATTCCCAAAGCATTAGCACTGATACTGTCCCTTCTTTCCTAAGAATCTTCTAACATAACACTGTGGCTTTACTGCTGCTAAAGAAAATTTTATAGGAGAGCACCATTATAAACAGAAGTTTGTTTTATGACTCTTAGGATGCTAATAGGTGATTTTTTTTTAATTTACTTATCCTTTATGGCATCAGCTAATGATATCTGGATACATCCTTTTCCACATCCACTGGGCCAGGAACTTGAGTAAATAAATCAGGATGCCCATTCTCTGAGGATAGTACTTGGATGGTGTCTTTAAACAAATGCCTCTCTAATTATTATCTTTGAATGTAAAGTCTACTCTTTATTAAAATGTTTTTAATGTTTTATTTATTTTTGAGACAGAGAGAGACAGAGCATGAGCAGGAGAGGGGCAGAGAGAGAGGGAGACACAGAATCCGAAGCAGGCTCCAGGCTCCAAGCTGTCAGCATAGAGCCTGACACGGGGCTTGAACTCATGAACTGTGAGATCATGACCTGAGCCAAAGTCGGACACTTAACCAACTGAGCCACCCAGGTGCCCCAAATGCAAAGTCTACTCTTAACAAGCCCCATTCTGATGGCTATTCTTTCTTTCAGTATTAATACCATCCACTACTTTTGACAAGATCAGTCAGCCGATCTGCCTTTGTAGATTGACCTTGGAAATATCTGTTCTCATTTATTTTGTTTTAATTTCACAGTTTATTTCTGAGAAGAGAAATTTATTTTCCTTATTTTGGAGAACTGGAGAAGTGTATTGTTATTTCCACCCAGTTTCCTTTATGGCTTGATGATGTCTATATCCATGCCATAATTCATAATCTTCCTAGTCAATAACTCCTATTTAGTAGTTACCCATGTTGACATGGGAAATATAGGTAGATTTGAAAAGAAAAATGGCCTTAATTAGTCCAGTTTTAGAACTTGATTTTACTTGTTTCCAGTGGTTGCCATTCTTTTTCCCTCCATCTCTTCCTACGTTTCTCCCTTGCTTTCTCCATTCCTTCTTCCTTCTTTTCCCTCTTCTTTGGGAATAATTCAGACTAAAGACATTTGTGGGGGTCAAACAAATCAGGTGTGTGAGCATGTGCTGGAGGTTGGGAGGATGGCAAACATGCAGCTGGAAGTATTGGGGCCTGAGTGGTGTAAGGAGGACATCTGTCCAGGAATGACAGGGGGTGCAGGAGGTAAGTTGCTAGCTACAAGAGATAGGAGATTGGTTCCCCATGAAGAGGGTTAATCTAAGATGTAAATAGATGGACTATAATTGCAGTCAGATTTATTATTATTGGAGCATATCTTTACAAAATATAGAGAGAAAACTAGGATAAGCCTTGTGGTTTTGTCTTAGAATTGATGGTAAACTCATAATTAGGTTGATAGTGTTATAGACTGAATCGTGTTTCCCCAAAACCAATATGGGGAAGTCCTAACCCCTCTAACTCAGAGTACAACTATATTTGGAGATAGGGTCTTTAAAAAGTAATTTAGGTAACTAGGTTAAAAGGTAACCTTGGGTAACTAAGGATAGAAAAGGTCATATGGGTGGGCCTTCATCAAATCTGACTGGTGTGCTTATAAGGAGAGGAAATTTGGGCACACAAAGAGAGACCAGAGTTGCATGGGCACAGAGGAAAGACCATCTACAAGGCAAGGAGAGAGGACTCCGGGAAACCAAACCTGCCAACACCTTCATCTTGGACTTCTAGTTTCTAGAACTGTGAGCAAATAAATTTCTGTTGTTTAAGCCACCCGGTCTGTGCTATTTTGCTGTGGTAGTCCTAGAAAACTAATGCAGGTAGATGGATAGAAATATGGAAATAAAAATGGATACAAATGTAGGTAGAGATAAGTCTACAAATATATATGTACGTGAATATGCGTGCATATATATTGCCTACCTCTGTCCACAGAGAGGTCTTGGGAGCAGCAGTGCCCCCATAAGAATAAGGAAAACTTGGTTTCTAAGTACCTAGTCCTTGGTTACTAAACACCACTCCCCACTAAAAGGCATCAGGCTTTTTGGAGAAACAGTGAGTTACTGGATGGGGACAGAGAAAGTACAGGATGTGCTTGGAACAGTTTGTTTTGCCAAAAAGAAAGTGATTGCTTAAAACATGATAGAGGTATGACAAAGAAGAACCATTCACTGATGTTTCCATTAGCAACATCTAAAGATGGTCACCCAGTTAATAAAAAAAGAAAAACCTTGAGTGCAAGCTGATATAAATTAACAAATGAACAAATCAAATGTTGAAGAGTGATCTAATACTTCTATTGTTTCAAAGTCCTCTCCACGAAATCTTTATTAATTACAAGGAGTCAGAAGTGACTAACTTCACTGTTAAAAAAAAAAGCATGGCAGACATGACCAAGTGTCCAAAGTTAACACCATGAGGAATGGAACAAATCAAAATCATGCAATACCTGATAGGGTGAAACAAACAACAAACAAACAACAACAACAACAACAACAACAAAACACAGCATCACTTCTGTGACAATCTTGCCAAAGGCACAAACACTGAATATCTGCTAAGGAGACATGAGATAAACCCAGATTGAGGGACATACCATCACATAATTGTCGGGAAATCTTAAAAAATATCAAGGCCAGGTGCACCTGAGCGGCTCAGTTGAGTAAGCATCCGACTTAGACTCAGGTCATGATCTCGTTCCTCTTGAACTGAATTATATTGTAATGTTGAATTTAGGATTATGAAAGTGTTCCCTGGGAATTAGAGAAGATACAATTCAGGTCCCACGGTATTACAGGGACAGTGATGAGTATTTTCATCCATACTACATCATTTAAACATACAGTGGTTTCAGAAAGCAAAGTTTTTGCATCTGCATTTTACAGGTTAGGACGATGAGGCTCTGTAGGTTTGGATGATATATTCAAAGATTTGCCTAGCTCCTTGAGTCAGAGTTTAGAATCCAGTGCGTCCTGCAGCCCATTGTTGTTTCTGATAAATCACGGTGGCTTTGCTTAGCTCAGGGGGTAATACAGTCAAAGAGTAAGATTCTCTGGGATCTCTTTGCAGTGCTAAAGATACGAGAAGTAAGCAAAGTCTTCTGAGAAATTGTGCAAGGAGACAATACATTTCTGTGGAAAGAGAAGTAGGTGGCTCATTCCACAATGACAGTGCTGGCCTTGATTTTATCAACTGTTTTGCTCGTGACTGTTCAAGCCATTTAGAGACCTAGGCAGATATAAAAGTACTTTTTTCTTCCTAAAGTGGGTACAACCCTTGGCCTATAGTTGCATTTTGTGGTTTAAGGAACACATGCGGTGATGAGTGAAAAATTGGTTTATACCTATAAAAGTGTTATATTGACATAACATAATGCTCCTTTTTATTCAGGTATGAACTGTCCTTAGTATCAGAGTATGAATTAGAACAAAGGAATAAATCCTTCCTCATGGATGGGTCAATACATAATCTCCTCCTGGTACTAACTTGCTCTGACTTGTCCTCTGCCTTCACTATTCAAAGGGAATGCCCAGGTGAGCAGCTGGTCCCAGGAAGAGGGTGAGAGATGTGGAGTTCTTGGGTTTGACATCCTGGCCACTATCTTCCTAGATGAACTGACAGAGTGCTGACCCCTGAGTGTGCCACAAAACAGCTAAGACCAGCTCATTTATTACCACAGAGAGCTGAGCCCAGTAACACTACTTAAGCCCCTAAACAATGCTTTGTTTTTGCATGAGAGGGTATATTTGTAATAGGAAGTAAAAGACAAAGTCTGCATAACTTTATGGTGACATGACAAGAGGCTTCACAAGTACTTTTGTATCAGCCACCTTCCATTTTGAACATTTCCTTATTTCCTCTGTTTCTTGGGCAGCTAGAGACTATGTTTCAGAAATAATGGGCTAGGAAATACAGCACCAGCTGCTCAAGAGATTCCAGTATTGAACTTCCACTTGAAATCTGTTCCATTGCACGCATCTCTAAGGCTTAGTATAAAAATAAAGAACTAAGCATACCTGGGACCTAGAATTTTATGTAAGTGTTTACAATTAAGTCATGTTAGAGTTTTCCCCTAGGATTATGGCAGCTGGGGTCCTTTTATTTTGGGTTAGTTGGGGGTAGGTGTTTGATTTTATGGTAAATCCCTTTACAGTATCTTTTTTTTTTTCCATAATGTCTATTTGCCTCTAATAATGTAGGCACTTTAGTATTTCTTAAATTATTGTTGTAATTACAATGAGTAATGATGTTGTAGATCTCCCTTTCAAATTTTAGAAGTAATTTTGCCAAAAGCACTTTTTAAATTTCTGTGCATCCTCCATGTAGGGCTATCTCTCTAGCAGCAGAATGGATGAGTTTTTCCTTGAGTATAAAATGTAACATTAACTTTTAAATCCCATTCCTGAGTAATGGATTTTGAATGGCCGCATTGTAGGTTGAATCAGAAATGTTGCTGTCCTCCTTTTGAAAGTAAAGAAATATTGTTTTAGGAGAACAGGTGTTAAAGCTGGTATTCTGACCAAACTCCAATTCCTCACAATTTCATTCTAACTACTGAATTGCTTAAATCATTGGAACTGCACCAAAATTCTTTGTTTCCCAGTTTTTGATTAAAACTTGCAATGGTGGGGGAAAAGATTTACATAGTAAATGTGAAGATTATTTATTTAAAAAATTAAATCCTAAAGTAAGGATGAATTAATTAAAAAACTGGACAAGGAGCTGGGGTGCCTTTTCCTGGTTCTGTCATCAACAGCTGTGTGACTTTTCCCAGTTACTTTGCCATACCTGTTCTGAATGTATTAATATGAAAAAATATCTGTGACATATGTTGGGTGAAAAAGGTGAGACACAATAGTATGTATAGTCTAATTGCATCATGATATATATGGGTATCTCATTATTCAAGTCCCCAACATTAGCAGGATATGTATGGATGTGAGTCTTTATACCCTGAAAGGATTCCCTAGTGTACTAAATACTTATAAAACCAGCCTCCACCCAATCATCTGTCTCTGCTTAACTTTTCCACTCATACATTATGTGTATGTAAATCATCTCTAACTGATTTCTAAATGCTGCATCTGTGAATATAATATAAATGCAAGGCAAATCAGTCACAGAATGGAATTGCAGGCCTTGTAATATGTGCACTATATCGTAGATCCTTGACAGTAATGTTGGAGAATTACTCAAATCATACCCAAAACTATGGACCCCAAATACTTGAAAATAAGGAAAGAAAGAAAGAAAAAAAAGAAAGGAAGGAAGGAAGGAAGAAAAGAAAAAAAGAAAGGAAGGGAAAATGGAAGGAAAGGAAGGGAGTGTGGGAGGGAGGAAGAAAAAATGGAAGGAAGGAAGGGAGGCAGGGAGAGAGAGAGGAAGGAAGGAAGGAAGGAAGGAAGGAAGGAAGGAAGGAAGGAAGGAAGGAAGGAAAGAAAAGGAAAAATGGAAGGAAAGGAAGGGAGTGTGGGAGGAAGGAAGAAAAAATGGAAGGAAGGGAGGCAGGGAGAGAGAGAGAGAGAGAGGAAGGAAGGAAGGAAGGAAGGAAGGAAGGAAGGAAGGAAGGAAGGAAGGAAGGAAGGAAGGAAGGAAGACCACAAAAAAATAATGATGATGCAGGATTGGCTCTGAAAAAAAGAAGGCAGGGGGAGGAAGGAGAAGGAGAAAGAAATGAATTCCAAAAGATTAAGCAAAGCCTTTGCACATTGTAGAACTACTAATTGTTTTTGATAGTTTGTTTAAGAATGGATACTTTAGTATCAGGCTGAAAAAGCCAAATATGAGGTGGAGATGGCATGCCATGCAATCAAAATGTGTAAAGCAAAACTACTCAAAAATGTCAGGACTTTATCCATACTCTGTTCATTCATAGGATTAGTACTTGGGCCATTTGAAGCCTACATGTTGTTAAATTTAAGAGAAAATACACACCTTTGTATACATAGTTTCATTCTTCCAACTTTTTTTTCTTTCTCCTCCAATGAAATTTTGCTACCTATTTTAAATGTTTTTATTTTAATTGGCCTAATATCCATTATCTTAAGAATAAGAAGGTCTTCTAGATCTCCCATGTAGAAATATACATATACTGTACTATACACTTATATGTATATGCACATAGGCAATATATACATATTTCCCAATTTTCCATTGAAGCCAATATACTATATTTGCTGGCTTTTCCCCACCCAAGTCCTGAGTGGACCACAGCTCCTTCTCATTTCTAACATGGAGGTGCAAAGCTAGTGTGCAGGACAGATAGATAAGAAGCCATGGTCACTATTTCACAGGGCACTAGGAATTTCTAGCTATGCTTAACTGTGCAAAATAGAAACAAGAGAAGCTAATGCTATAAGGAAATTCATGGAGTTGCCCTTTGAGTAGATTTTTAGCAATTCAGACTCAAAGATTAAATTGTTTTATTTATTGGAAAGAAAAATTGTAAATTTAAATGGAAAGAGCAGTTGTGACGTGGACAGCATGGAGCAGAATGGAGAATCAAAGAAGAATCTAGAATTTGTAGGACAAAGAAAGTGGCCCAGCTAAGGTTTTTCTTCATTGACAGCATTCTTGATGATAATAGTGAGACTACCCTCTGTAAAATTTATAAGTTATGGAGGGCGTGAGTGTGTGTGTGTGTGTGGTATACATTTTGTACTGAAGGTTCAATTTATCTGTCTGGCAAAATCTACCAAGTTCTCACTTTGTGTTTTAGGAGCAAATAATTATATCAATTTTTGGACATCTTAAGAGGCCTAAATAAAAGAGATTATTGCAAGATTATTAGAGATTTCTAGTTATACTAGAGATTTCTAGTTATACCTTGACTAATGCAGGCAATATCCTGGTTCCAGAAGGGCCTGAACAGGGTTATTTCTTTGGAGTTGGTTGGACATTCTTTTGAAGTTGGTTGGACATTAGCTTGGATCTTCATTTTGGCATTTACTGGTTGTATGGCTTAGAGTATTATTTTTATGAGACCCAGGAAAGAGGTAAGTTTAAGGACAGATCAGTAGCAAGAAATCTATTAGTAATTCACAGTGTAGATCTTAAACTACTTTAAATTCATCTTGCCCATACTTCCAGAATTGAAGTAAGAGTTGGTTCTGATGGACAATAGGTGAGATAACCAATGGTTTCAAGTGGTCCCAGGTTCATATAGTGGGGGTCAGCAATACAGAAGGTGGAGAGCCAGACACAACAGTTAGTCTTATATAGGAAACATAAGCAAGATTGATTTTCTAAATCAAAAGGTTTTTAATTTAATTCCCTTTGCACCTGTTCTTCCGCCTGGGCTCCTGTTATATTAAACTCTAAAATAGCTATTATCACCATTTGTTATAAAGCTGATACAGAATAATTGAGCACGTCCCTGGAGAAATTACACAAATTCTTTAATTCTGCAGAATTATTCAAAGAGTCCAGAAGGGGATTCCACATGCTCCCTTACTTTCTCATCAATGTTGGACAATTAGTTTTCTGGCTGAGGTATATTTATGACATCAGTAGAGTTAGAAATGGTCAATGGAATGATGCCTGCATGCCAGTAATGGGGAAACTTGGCACTTTCCAGTGTAATTAATTTTTTAAGGTTCATGGGACGATTCAATATGATTCAGCATTTCCTGCAACTTTTTTTTCCTGGATGGTTCAGTGGGAAACAGAGAGTATACATCAGAAGAGACAGAAGCCAGGGAAGGAAGTAGGTATGGAGAAGACAAGAGGAGACAAGGATTGCATTACTGAAAGCTCCAAATCATGGTTCCCCTCAGCTAAAGAAATTTCTCAAGAGACAGATGAGAGTGCCAATAACCTGTGCTGAAATCCTCCTGCAGACTGTGAGTTACCTTAAGGCTGGGACTGTGTTTAATTCAGTTTATGATATGCGCACATTGCATGGTGTGTGGCATATAGAAAGCTCATGAAATATTCTGTCTTTTTTGAAAGGCTGGAGGAAGAAATAAAACAGTAGACCAACTCTATTAAAGATTTAATACTTGTTTATTTTCCTGCATAATTTACCTTCATTATCCACCTCTGGCGAGGACTAACCCAGAATATTTCAGCCTGGCCACAAGAAAGCATCTGAAATCAGAGCAGAGGATAGTAGTAGCCTGAATCACCCTTGCCAGAGGATTCAGTTAATTTTGTGTTTTGTGCTACTTCTGCCCAGCTACTGACTCCACTGATTGAGATTCAGCTCTTCTTTGGTATTTCCATTTCCTCAGTAGGTCTGCTTCTTTCCTTTGTATCCAACGGCTTTGCTAAGAAAACAAGACAGTTGGCAAAGCAAATGGCAAGAACATAGGTTATAAGTGGTGTTGACCTGGTTCTGAATCCTAGCTCCGCCTCCCTAACTTAATTCTTGCAGTCTCAGTTCCTTGTGTGTTTGAGGCCCTTATCTGAAAGGATATCTACTTCCTTGTTATCATGTAAATTAATTAAAATGCAAGTGTAATACACCTGGAAATATGCCAGACCCAAAGTTGGAAGCATCAATTAGGAGTTGGGCCCATGTAATACCTGTGGAAATGTCACTTTTGTTAGCTAGAAATTGGACCAGCACAGTTTGAAGGTGTTTGGCAAGATTACATTCTAAGATTCTAATATTCTATTTTGGAAAATTTGGACCTAGTCACAATAACTTCACTCATATGCTGCAGAAATACAGAAGAAGTGTATCCACATAGTAGGGGCTTATTAGCATTAAAACTTTATTTCTACCCAAGTCTAGGATGTACCTCAACAAAATCTTTTGGGGTACCTGGGGGTGGGGCTCAGTTGGTTAAACATCCAACTCTTGATATCGGCTCAGGTTGTGATCTCAGAGTTTGTGAGTTCGAGCCCTGCATGGGGCTCTGCACTGACATTGCGTGGGCCTGCTTGGGATTCTCTCTCTGCCCTTCCCCCACCCATGCGTGTGTGCTCTCTCTCTGTCTCAAAATATAGATAAATAAACTTAAAAAAAGTAAAAATCTTTCATTTTTGAAACATTCTTTTTGTTGCTGTTGAGAATCCAAACTCTGTTGTCTTTAAAGTTGCAGAAATAGTTAGTGTATAGAGATAAATGTAGAAGCCTTGGAATGCTTACTAAAGAGAGAAATAGAAAGGGTTTAAAATACCATTTTAGGTAATGGAAACAAGAATCTGTGGGAATAAATCTGCTTTCTTGGGTATTATTTTTAACATTTGTTACATGCATTCTATATTTTCAAAAAACTCTGACATTCATGGATAAGAGGTATCTTGCAGAGTATTTTCTCTAATTCTCTGTTAGAGCAGGGGGGGAAAGAAGCGTCTATATATATCATGGAAGCAATTCTGATTGTGGTAGTAAGAAGTGAGATTAAGTTACCCTACTAGTAATAGAACCTTTGGGCGATTGTTATACATTGGATTAGATGTTGATGCTGAGTACCAAGGATTTGGTTTTTGTTTTCATTTTAAAATGTTGTAACTTATTGGGGCACCTGCGTGGCTCAGTCAGTTAAGCATCTGACTTTGGCTCAGGTAGTGATCTCACGGTTCATAAGTTCAAGCCCTACGTCAGGCTTTGTGCAGACAGCTCAGAACCTGGAGCCTGCTTAGGATTCTGTGTCTCCCTCTTGCTCTCTGCCC
The DNA here is from genome assembly GCF_028018385.1 of Neofelis nebulosa. Lineage (NCBI taxonomy): Eukaryota > Metazoa > Chordata > Mammalia > Carnivora > Felidae > Neofelis > Neofelis nebulosa. The sequence goes on from NC_080794.1 coordinate 46,045,362, forward strand.
CTATCCCACTCATGTGCTCGCATGCATTCTCTCTCTCTCTCAAAAATAAATAAAAACTTTAAAAAAAAATTATTAAATATTGTAGCTTATTAAACACACACACACACACACACACACACACACACACACACATATACACACATGTGCGGGAAGCAACTCCAAACAAATTTCTAGCTTAATGAATTGTTTAAAGACAATACCCTTAACTTTGCCAGCAGCCACAGAAGCCCTCTCCCTTTTGTCTGCTCCCACACATTCACCATCAACCCCCTCCGTAACTATGCTGACTTTTATAGTAGTAAGTGCTTCCCTGATACTTAATTCAGTTTTATCACTCAAGTGTTCATCCCGGGACATTATCATTTAGCCTGCTATTTCTTTTTCCAATTAGTTCTATCTTTTTTTTTAATCTACAGGTTATTTCATCCTTGTCTTTTCTGCTTATTTTTTGTTAGATAAAATTTATTTGTAGAGAGACCAGGCCCATTTGACCTGTACAATTTTGCATAGTCTGAAATTTGTGGTCGTAGCCTCTGAATTAGGCTCTGCATCTATCACTTTAGTGAGATTATAATTAGAGTTATCTTCCTTCAAGGGGCACGTAAAGACAGGTTTTGTTCTTCCTTTGATGTTAGCAACTATTGATGTTTTATGCCTAGACTCATTAAGTAATTGAGGGTTGAAAATGGTACCATTCTAAGTCCATATTTATTTACATATTAGTGGAAATAATTCCATAATGACACACTTAACCTCATCTCCTGTTTGGTTACCCAATGATACAGTTTATATTAGAAAGATAGATAAAAGCTTAGTAATTTTTCTTTATTTACTAGTTTTGCAGATTATGGGTGTTTTGGGGGGGGTATTTTTTGCCTATTGCCCTTCTAAGATGACCCTTTAAAAATAGCACTATGGGGGCACCTGGGTGGCTCAGTCAGTTTAGCATCCAGCTCTTGGTTTCAGCTCGGGTCATGATCTCACAATTTCGTGAGTTTGAGCCCCTGCATCAGGCCTCTGTGCTCACAGTGTGGAGCCTGCTTGAGATTCTCCCTCTGTCTCTGTATCTCCCTTGCTCATACTCTCTCTGTCTCTCAAAATAGATAAATAAACTTAAAAAATTAAAAGAATAGCACTATGAACTCATGGATTTAAACTTGTTTGATGGATTTTAATCTATTGCAACTATTAACCTCGTAGAAGATAAAATTGTCTCGTTTTTGAGGCTGATATTTATTATTAAAAATATTGACTGTTGTTTATTGACTGATGACTGTTTTGAGTATAAACTTTATATGTGTTATGCAATATAATGCTCCCAAAAGTCCTACAAAGTATTCCTTCATAGGTGAGAAAGCTGAGGCACAAAAAGTTTAAGCAATTTGCCCAAGTTCCTTCAGCTAGAAGCAATAAAGCTGCAGTGGAAATCAAGGCCGTCGTACTCTTTTATCAGTTTGCTACATTCATCACAGTACAAGTTTACTTCAGGTTTTTAGGCATTGTCTCATTTAGCACAACATTTATGTGAGTTAGCAAATCTAACTTCATCACCATTTTACCAAGGAAAAAGAGACTTAGAAAAGTTAAAAGTCCAATCTCTCACCTTGAGACCGATGCCTTTTTTTTTTAAAGTTTATTCATTTATTTTGAGAGCAAGAGAGAGCAAGTGGGAGAGGGGCAGAGAGAGAATCCCAAAGCAGGCTCTGCAGTGCCAGCACAGAGCCTAATTCAGAGCTCAAATTCACGAACTGTGAGATCAGGACCTGAGCCGAAACCAAGAGTTGGACGCTTAACTGACTGAGCCACCCAGGCACCCCATGAGACTGAGTCCTTTTGAAGCAGCGCTGTCCTACTCAAGATGTGGCCACTGCCATAAAAGGGAAGCCAGGTACCTCCATCCAGGTGCCTGAATGTCACAGACCCCAGTGACAGGTGGTGAATTTACATATGCCTTTTAAGGAAGAGAAGAATGGCCAGCCGTGTAATAAGCACAGTGTTCGAGAAATGTTGCAGTTGTAAAGTCCAAGTTAGGAATCTTTCCAAAACAGAGAAATGGGGCTGCACTCAGGTCAGTGTCCACTGGCAGTCATAGTGTCTCAGTGCTCGATTTTCCCTTGAGGCTAATAGGCTTAATTATTGTACTTTCTATAGAGTTTCATCATTTTCTTCCTTTTCTTTAAAGAAAAAAAAAATAGGGAGGAGGGTAACTGGTGAACAGCTCCCCAACCACCACTGCTTTATGTCTTCTAATAAGTTGCATATATTTTACAAAAACACACATAAATCTACTTTCCTCTCTTTGTACAGAAACTTCTCTGTCTCCACTTTACCTGTACAACACATCTGTACTCCTCCCATACCCATGAATCACCAACTTCTTTTATCAAAATAAGTGTTTGCTAGAGAAAATTTTAGAATGCTGAACACTTCAGTTACCTACTGTTTAAATTGGGAATGTTAGCAGCCTTCTCAAAGGTATTTTTGGTGAGGTCAGAAGGAAAAACATATGATCTTTAATATTCTGAGTAGAACTGTCTAGATAGCTAAATGTAAAAGCATCCATAGAAGCTTATTATATATGCTGAGAACTGGAGCTAGGAATACCTCAGAGAATGACTCATAGAAATCTGAATTGGGATGGGGGTGTCGTTACTTAAAATAAAGTTTCTTGTTAGTTACGTGAAGTAATAAAACTTTCTTTAACAATCACCCAGCTCCAATATTGAGATAAGTCTCGTCTCCATCCCCCTCACCTCGTGATATTTAAGTATATGTACACCTGCCTAGATATTTTCTGTTTGTTTATCGACAAGATTTAATTAGGCCTCTAAAAAAAGCAACAGCTCAGGAGACAGTTATGATATTTCAATTTAATGCAAATTTACAGACTTAATTGCCTCCAATAGCAACATAGGCTGCATTTTAAAATCCTCAGGATCTGGGATCATCTGTGAAACGCTGTTATATTTTTACACAGGGCATTGGAAGAATGGGTTTGCATCAAACAAATGCATCAAAATGCTACACTTCTTACAGGGTGGAATTATGTTTTCAAATGAAGGTGAATTAAAATTAAAGAGTAGATGAACTTCTTGATTCCACAGTATATTTTAAGTGGGACTGTCTTGGGAATGAAATTAGCGTCTAAAAAAATCAAACCAGCTACTCTGAAGCATCTATAATGACCTCATAGTATATAATTGGGATAGAATTTCAATGTACAAAAGTGCAAGGGAGTTCTCATGTCAGTCTTGGAGCTGATGGTCTCTCCTGAAGGCTGTGACATTTAATGCATGTTCCCTTATTTTAAAGACTCTTATGGGTCATTCAGTGGAATACTCTGAGGACCATGGAGGGAATTCAGACATGCCTGGAAATACTGGATAGTTTTATCTTTCAATAGAATGTACAATTGTCATAATTCTAGTCATAATTTAACAGTACACACTCAAGCTAAATATCCAACAATAGAAGATTAACTTAAATACACATAACAGGACATTATGCAGCCATTAAAAAGCAATGGTGGAGACCTGTATTTATTGGCATGTTAAAACATGTATAATATGTGTATTTTTATGTGAAAAAGACAGTTAAAGGAATGGCATATATAATAGTTCACTTCTTTTCTTACACAAAGAAGTATGTATTTCGCATGCTCTTGTACTTCCTGTTTGTCTCCCAGCAGAGATCTGGCTTCCCAGAAGTTCTCCTTTCTGCTGCTCCTTCACTATATTCATCTTCTTTCCCTAAAAACCTCCAACATTTGGAGATCCGACAAACTGATTGAGATACAGCCAGTCCATCTTTAGCAGAGATATGGTGAGATCTCCAATCTGTTGCTACCACTATTTCTCACTAGAAGACCCCTCTTCTCATTAAAAAAATTTTTTGGGGGGGATATCTTAGTTATGTCCCATGACCACCATCACAATTGTATATTTTCAAATGCAAATTGCTCATTCCTTTTTATTTCTGAGGTGGTAAATTCTCCATCCTGGATAAACCCCACTGTCCAGTTCCTCTATGTCCACACTCAAGGGGCAGAACATTTCTGAAGGAAACCTCTAAAACCAGATAAGCTTCACTTTATATTCAAAGTGAGTCAACCCTGTCTAATAGTCTTCTCATAATTATCTCGTAAGTTTGTGTTTACACTCTCAAAACCAAATAATTCTTAGATCTCTTCCCTCCTGAAACCCACTCTCAATCCTATACTTTCTCACTTCACTGCAAAAATGAATCTTATCTTCCCAACAATCCTAAAATTAATTCCCTCAAAATATGTTTTCTCTTTCTGCTTTTCTGTTAAGAGTAATTCAGTGCCCTGCCTCCTACCAATGGCCAAGCCCATAATCCTCTAGATTGGTACATACTTTCTCAAAGATTCAACCATTTGACTGTCCCCTTTTTAGCTAAAAACAGGAATATGGCTTTCCCAAATAGTCATTGAGAACCTTTTCTAAATACTGAATTTTCATCCTTAAGAAAGAAAGAAAGAAAGAAAGAAACAAACAAACAAACAAACAAACAAACAAACAAAGTGTGCTTCTCCTACATTTCCAGCTTCCACCTCATTTCTTCTGCCTGTTGTTTTTCCTATGCCAATGTTTCTTGAAAAAGTCATTTATATATTCTGTCACTAACCTCTTCTCCTCAAATATACTTCAACCCCTGCAGTTGGGATTTCATCCAAACCACTGCATAAAAGTGCTCTTGTCAAGGTTACTAAATTCAGTTGCCCTATATTTCTCTTCATCTTCTAACATCTCTGCTTCATTTGACACATTTGATGATATTCTTCTATTTAAAACACTTTTTGGTCTTGGAGTTACATCTCACTATCTTGGATTCTTCCTATCTCTCAGGGTGTTATTTCACAATCTGATTTGAAGTCTGCTTTACCTTTTTCCAAATTTAATTTTTTTTCGGATTCTACAGGCTCCTGTACTTCCTTGTAATTACCCTCTCCTATGTTATCTCATTACATCTCGGGGCTCTAGATATGTTAGAGTTTAAGACATGGTGAAGAAACTTCTGGCTATTGTTCTCGTACTCTTCCAATCATTTTGGAATACCTGTTGCCTCTAATGGTGAAGTTGAGGCATGGATCAAGTTTACATAGTGCTAATTGAAAAACCAGTAAAGGCTTAAGGGCAATTCATCTCTTGCAGAGATCACTTTAATGCATAGATATGATGACAAGAGGGGAGCAGGTTAGCTGTATAGGTAGGTGCCAGCCCTTGTGGGATGTACTTGGCCAGTGGCTTCAGCTATTTGCGGCCCTCACTTTGCTCTCTCTCTCTCTCTCTTTTTCCCCTGGTGATAGTATGCCTTTGCTATTGTGATTTTCATTTAGCAAAACTACTGTTCATGAGCATGGCACTGAGGTGTGCATTGAGGACAGCAATAATAATAAGAGCAACCCTGATACAGAATTTACTCTGTGCCAGGCATGCTCCTAAGCCCTGTAATTAATCATGTACAACTATCACATTGTACATGAGAGGACTGAGACTCAGTAAGACTTCAATAAGTTTCTCAAGATCAAAATGGTGGGGGATGGCAGAGCTGGCTTTGAGATCTGGCTCTGGAGTCCTTGAGGTCACCAGCTGTGGAGAAGAGACCAAGCTCTCATCACATTACAGTGTGGTAAGAGTTAGAAGAGAGGTTCAGGACATGTGGGAGCCTTAGGAAAGGATGTCCTTACTGTGCCTGGGAAGGATTCCCAGAGGTGGTACCATTTGAATTAGGCCTTGAAAAAGGATAAGACATTTCTATCAGAGGAATAGGAACAATCTCAGCAGAAGGAAAAAGTTGTGCAGATTGCAGAGGCAGGGAAGAGTGTGGCGATCATGAGGCACATGGAGAAGTTCAGAGTGGCTAAAGCATGAGCTTGTGTTCATGCTGCTATGAGAAGAAAGTTCAGTGTTGTTGGAAGACGCTAGCCTGGTGACAAGCAGGCTTGGCCGGAGCCCACTTTGTCTGAGTAGATAACCTTCTTAATGTCTATTATAAGACAATCAGATGAGAAGAATCTTTCAGGTGGCTCTCAGGTCAGATTTTATGTAATTATAGACAAACCCAAAGAAATCAGAAGTATCTTATCCTGAAATACCAAACCCAGACCCACCTCTCCTGTGGATGAATCCAGATGGCCTAAGCCTAGTTCTGTGGCCCATTATTGAGGGCTTACCTTCTACTAATTATCATTTGAAGGCAGTGGAAGGTCAAAATTGTCTGGGACTGTAGGGCTTCCTAGGTTGTGTTCTTTTCAGTGCTAAAAAAAAAAATTGAAAGTCTTAGGCAAACAAGGATGAGTTGGTTACCCTGACTGAAAGCCAGTGACTATGCCAGGATCTCACAGTGTAGAGACACGGTTCATGGCATGTCATGATACATAGGACTCAAACTGGTATATTTGTAAATTGTAGAAAATTTTGAGAGACAGACATGGGTATTTCACTTTTTTCATTAATTTTACCAGTAATATTCAACACAGTTTATGAGATTTGTGTTATCTAAGAAGCCTGATTCTGAGAGTAACACCATATACTTGGACCCTTCTCTCTTATTTTTTCTTCCTATTGGATTTGTATCTTCCATTTATTTCTGCAAAGGAGACAACTCTATTATTTCTGATTATTTAAATATCACCTGTTTCCTCTAAAAATATTTAACGGTACATAAAAATGTAACAAAAACTTAAGCCACCTGAAAGCATGACACTCCAAGATGACCACCATCAATACTTTGTTGAACAGACTCCCATGCATTTCTTTGTGCACACACATATTTTTTTATGTGTACATACAATTTAACACAATTGGGATCATATCATCAATATAGTTTGTTTTTACTGCAGATATATTTATTCTGATTCATTTCCCCACCTCATCTATATTTGTTTCCTTTTTTTCCTACTTCCTCCCAGCCAAGTGGGATAACCACTGTTAAATTTTTGGAGTCTATCCTTCCATTTAGTTTGGATTCTCAAGAGGCAGATGTCAAGACGCGATTACATGTGAACGTGATATATTAGGAGAAATACCTATGAACAATAAAGGAAAGGAAGCAGAGGAAGCTAGAGAGACCCTTTAGATAGGTCTAACTACTGAGAAGGAGAAGAGAAAGGTAGGAAGATAGAAAGTCTGAAGCTGCAGTATAATTCTAAGACAGTGTGGCTAATAAGCTAATGGGGACTCAACTAGCCAGACACCCAGTTGACAACTTATAGGAATGGGGCTACATTACTATCCATGTGGTGCTAGGTCATGGGCTGACAGCAGCCTGCAATAAGTGTGGCCTCAGCATGAACAAGGGTTGGACTGGAAGGACAGTAGCCAGTCTATTTTGTGTAGCAGATGATCTTAAGAAGCACAGAACTTTCTCTGTTTGTATAGCAATGTACAAATTCACATGCATACATTTTGGGTTTTAGTCATTGTTTTTATAATTGTCAGATCATTTTATACACGTGATTCTGAATCTTGCTTTTGTCACTTAGCATTACATCCACCCAAGTAATGTAATATAGAGCTCATTCCTTTCAGGAGACACCATGTTTTATAATGCTTACATATCAAAAAATACTCAAGTTATAAAAGGTATGGCATAGTCAAGGATATTGTAATAGTGTTATATGGTGACAGATGGTAGCTGCACTTGTGGTGAGCATAGCATAACATATAGAGTTGTTGAATCACTATGTTGTACACCTGAAGCCAATTTAACATTGTGTGTCAACTATACCTCAATTAAAAAAAAATTACCCAAGCTGTTTCATATTAATGGAGATTTTCTTAAAGACGTAAATGTAAAACAATACTATACACTTGTGAAGAAGTGTATAGTATACAAACACACACATACAACCATATATGTTAAATATATGTACTTACATATATAAATACATATATAAACTAGATATATGAAAATCTAGTTTTTAAAAATTGAACATGTAACCCATTTACACCATGTTCTGATATGTGGCATGAGATTAGTTCAGCGAGGTCAGTTGTTACTCTTCCATCTTCTGTGGGCTTCCAAAATTTTGTTGATATCATTTGTCCATGGTCATCATCTTCCTATTATCCCTTCCTGTATTTGTGTTTTTAAAAATATGTTTAATATCTGTATTCTCTTTTTTGCTTTGGTGGGAAAGTAGAAATAAAAATGCATCAATATATCATATCTCATAATATATTCTCACCTATGAGCTTTTATCTCATTTATCCAGCTCAGAAATTTAGAATTCTATTTGGAGTTATATATTAAAAAATGAATTCATATTTAGGGGTTGACATTTTTATTATTTTGTCTTTGCATTTAAGAAAAAGATATGCCATAACTTAAGTACAGACCTTGTTTTATGTCTTCCAATAAGATTTAATAATTTTTGCCTTATACCTGCTAAATTTTCTTATTAAATTAATTGCTATGCAGTTTATAGTTTTTTCACTTTTCAGAACAGAACAATTTGGTTGTTGCTAGTGTAGACAGAAGTTACTTATTTTTGGAAATGTGTCATATCCAACCCTCTTCACTAGTTTCTCTATTAGTTTATTTTTTTTATTTGCCATCTTGTTTTACCTAGATTTATTATTGTATTTTCAGTGAAAATACTGTTTTGTTTTTCTCCTGATCTTTACCTCGATTTATTAAAAATGTTTTTATCTCAATACAAATAATAACTACATAGGTATCTCTTTCTTACTCAGATTTTAATGGAAATGGCTTTAGTGTTTTGTTTTGCTTTTTCTAAATGTATTTTAATATTTATTTATTTTTGAGAGAGAGAGAGAAACAGACAGAGCATGAGTGAGGGAGGAGCAGAGAGAGAGGGAGACACAGAATCTGAAGAGGCTCCAGGCTCTAAGCTGTCTGTACAGAGCCTGATGCAGGGTTCGAAGCCATGAACTGTAAAATCATGCCCTGAGCCAAAGTTGGATGCTTAACCGACTGAGCCACCCAGGCACTCCTTTAGTGTTTTGCTTTTAAAAAGTTATGGGGTTTGTGTGTATGTATGTGAGATGTTTCTCATTTAAAGGACATTTCTTCTATTACTGTTTTAATTTCATTTCAGGATAAGAAATGACTACTTAATTTTAATAAATAATTTTTCATGTATTGAAATAATTTGTATAACTTTTCTCCTTTAATTTTGTCAATGAAATATGACTCCCACATGCTTCTAATATATTTATCTATGTAAAGAAGTATTGAATTCTCTCTTATAGTATTTTACTGAAAATCATTGCATCCATGTAGGCATGTATCTATTTCTAAATATATATAAATGCCTATTCTATAATTTTCTTTCTTTTTACCATCTTTATTTAGGTTGGTTATTAATTCCATTCCTGCTTTATAAAATGAACTGATAAGATACCCATCTATTCCTATAGTCTGTAAAATTTGAATTATCTTTGTAATTATCACTTATTTAAAAGAAGCTTAAACCTAGAACAAGAAACTATCTTGCTCAAGTGTCTTTTGGGGGAAAGAGTAAAATCTTTAATCACTTTGCCAGTATCTTCTATAGAAACTGGCCTATTCAAGTTTTCTGCTTTTCCTTTGGTAATTTTCATGCTTTTAAATTTCTAGTATGTTGTTCTTTCCTTCTGGACTTTCAATTTTATTGTGTTATATTTGTATTCTCAGTCAATTCCATCTTTTGTCAAGAGACTGAAACAAAGAATGGCTGCAACTTGGAAACCATGGATGGCCACTATCTGATATGTGATTAAGGAATGTATGAGTAGGGCTATGGATGACACAAAACAGGTAGAAAAAACCCAGAGACAAACAAGAGGGCAATTATGCTTTCTTTATTTCCTCACAATACTGTTGTCCTTGGTAGGAACCCATTGTTAGTAAGCATACCCGCACTTGAATTTCAAGAATCATACCAGACCCAGCAAAATTTCTCAGTCTTGCTTGAGCCAGGTTAGTAAATCCCAAACCCCACCACACTTTCTGTTTCTCACACACTCACATGTGTGAAATGGACTTGCTGTATTTATAGAAAACCAATGGGAAAGATTATAGAAGCAGGAGAAGTTAGCTCGTGAAAGGTCTTTAAATCATGACATATCATTTGGACTTTAATAGGACAGTGGGGGTGGGGCACAGAATTATATTAAGCACAATTACTTGATGAGCCAGGTTTATTTAAATACTTTTTTAAAATAATTTTTAATGTTTATTTATTTTTGAGAGACAGAGGCAGAGCACTAGCTGGGGTGGAGGTGGGGATGGGGGTGGAGGGCAGAGAGAGAGGGAGACACAGAATCCGAGGCAGGCTCCAGACTCTGAGATGCCAACCCAGAGCCTGACATGGGGCTTGAACTCAGGAACCATGAGATCATAACCTGAGCTGAAGTCAGATGCTTAACCGACTGAGCCACCCAGGTGCCCCTATTTAAATTCTTTAATTGATTTCTCTTTAAGTGGTTACTAAGAGCACTGGTCTTGGAATTAGACCAGCCTTTCTGCACTTATTAGCTTTATGACTTTAAACCTCGGTTTCCACACCTTTAAAATGAGGATACTGAAGCACCTGGACGGCTCCGTTGGTTAAATGTCTGAATCTTGGTTTCAGCCCAGGTCATGATCTCATGGTCTGTAAGTTTGAACCCACACTGGGCTTTGCACTGACAGCGTAGAGTCTGCTTGGGATTCTCTCTCTCTCTCTCTCTCTCTCTCTCTCTCTCTCTCCTTCTCTCTCCTTCTCTCTCTCTGCCCCTCCTGCACTCACTCTCTCAAAATAAATAAATAAACTTAAAAAAATAAAAATAAATAAAATGATACTAATTTTGTTTTCACATAGATCATCTAAAATAGTAAAATCGTTAAGTTTGTGTAAAATGTTCATTGCGTGGTAAGTGAACATTCAATAAATGGTTGGTATACTCAGCTTTCATCATGATCATTATCTTCATGCTCACTATCATTTATGTTTTCCAAATGTTAGGGACATATATGAACATCGTGTTGTTAGTGCAGCATGCAGATTTTCCCCACAGACTTGGTAACAGAAAGAAATGAGAGCATAGCTGGCTGGCAGAACTCAAGGTCTGTTCTACTAACTAATGTGGACTATTCATTTTTTACTTTTGTTTTGTTTTGTTTTTCTTTCAAGTATATTTATTAAAAGACCTCTGTCTTTGTTTCAGAGCTTTCTGTAAATGCTCATTTGTAATCACTATATTTTCAGTGTTTTTGATAAAATGGGTTAATGGAATACTAGTTGTAAAGATAAACTCAGAAAGATTTGGCATTATTTTTTTTAAGTTTTTATTTTATTTATTTGAGAGAGAAAGAGACAGTGTGAGTAGGGGAGGGGCAGAGAGAGGGAGAGGGAGAATCCCAGGCAGTCACTGAACCGCCAGTGCAAAGCCCCACGTGGGGCTCGAAACCACGAAACCAGGAGATCATGACCTGAGCTGAAACCAAGAGTCGATGCTTAACCAACTGAGCTGCTCAGGTACCCCTAAATTTTCTGAAACACAGTCAGTCCGTCTGTAATTTGCAAGCAGCATGTCTTTCTAAGAAATGGTAGTAGTTCTATTAGGGTAACTAACTAAGCAGTTATAACACATAGCCCACCAATTCTATGGCGTAACAGAAGTTTGTCACTAACGTCACAGTCTCCTGGCAGCTCTTTGGTTGTCTTGGGGATCTACTCCTTCCATCATTTGACTCTGCTGCCTGAAGACCTCCACTCCCAGCTGTGAGGATGAGGGACAAGGTGTGTGGGGAGGGCACCCCAGCTCTTCACTCCCTCAGTCTCAAAATGACACACTTCAATTCCAATCACATTTTAATGGTCAGACTTTAGTCGCCTGGCCACATATAGCTGCCTATTTCGCTGAACTCGGGCTTCCTGTGTGTCTAGGAAGAGAATACTTGATAGTTTAGTAACCCCAGAGATGCAGAGGCACGTGGGTACCATTTACGTAAAAAGCCAGCAGCAATTAAGGATTTGTCATGAGATCAAAATCCATACATCATCTTTAAAAAAAAAAAAAAACTTTAATGAAATTATGATGAAAACCAATGGTGCATTGCAACTTTACCAAGATCAAAATTATGCTGTTTCCTAGTCATTTTACATTTTTGTCCACATAAGAGAGGAAAAAATGGGATAAATATATGTGCTAAATAAGAGAACACTGTTGACCTATTTTCTCCTTTGAATTCCACTGAGAATTCTTTTTTTAAGTTTATTTATCTATTTGGAGGGAGGGGGGCAGAGAGACAGAGACAGACAGAGAGAGAAAAAGAGACAGACAGACATAGAGAGAGAGAATGAGTGGGGGATGGGAAGGGGGGTGGGGAGAAAAGGGACACAGGATCTGAAGCTGCCTCTGTGCTGACAGCAGAGAGCCTGATGTGGAGCTTGAACTCACAAACTGTGAGATCATGACCTGGGAGGAAATCAGATTCTTAACCGACTGAGCCACCCAGGTGCCCCAACACTGAGATTCTTAACTAAAATAATATGTATCCTCACAAATTAAAATGTGATTGGATTAATTAAGAACCTAATTTTTCATTTTTTTTATCAATGATCATTACCAAGGTGATTGTTAATATGTTTAATCATCCTCACACTATCACTATTTTTGCTTCTGGTAGCCTGTTGTTTGAGTCTTTTTCCTAATTTTTGACATTCTACTGAAATTCTGTTTTTTATCATCCCTTTGATGTTTTGACAATTTCAGTATTTAAAAAAATATTTAAGAGCTAAAGCGTTACTGATGTATCTTATTTAAGCTGATATCTTCCAATAGAGATCATACAATATGGTAATGTTACTGAACTTTTTGTTCATAAATGTTCAATAGTATTAAATAAATTACAGTGTACCTCTGCTCCTATAAACTATTTATAAATAATGAAAAGGGGTTATTTTTGGAGAAACTGTCATTATTTTTCTATTTTTTGTCACTAACAGCTAAAAAATTCAGATAATAAAAGTCCACTAATCACTTTCCCATGTGCACACATTCTTTGGATAAACAACTGATTGATGATGTCTCATCCGTTCAATCAGAAATTCATTTGGAGGAAGGAAAAATTGTTTGTGAACGCTTGAGCTGAGGCTGTCAGTGATATTATTTTGCATAATTATATTGTCTGTTGATTTATTTTCCATATTTCTTTGGATGGAGCTTCTCCTGAATGGATTAAAACCTCCATTTTATAGTCTATTTGAATTCAAATTTTTCTTCAGAAATTCTGCTTTGATTGGATAGTCCAATGCATCATTTCCCAAGGGCATTGGTAAGAAAAAGAAAAGAAAGCTACAAGTGTGAGACCTGGGGTTTTCCACGTTATGTCGATCTCTGTACCATCTGTTAGCTGGTTGCTAGTTCATACTCTTTGATGTGCGGTTGGGAGAGGGTTAAAGTCTTGTAATGGGTAAACACACAAACATTGGGAGTCTCTTTGAGAGCTGATGAAATAGAATTAACCTCTGAAGCTCAGGGTTTCCCAGCCTAGCACTGGCTGACTTTCATCCTAGTGAAAAGTCTGCTGTAGAACTCTCTTACCAGACGCCCTGCCTGAATTTGTCTTCAGCATAGAAAAATAGAAATTCTTACTTCTAACTTTTTTAGCTTGCTGATTTTAAGATTACAAATGGATCTAGACACATAGTACCAATTTTCCACAATAGGATCCTATTGTGCTGAGTGTTTCAGAGGATATCCCGACACCTCAGAGCTATTTCTGGTAATGGAGAAGGATATGGGGATGGTTTCTTTGTTGTGAGATGCCATTCTCTGAGTGCTCACTATCTTCATAACTCAGCAGGAATATTCTCTGTAATACAGAAAAATTGCACAGCTTTCCTAATGTGTGCATTCTTTTTTTCATTCCTAACTCAAGTATTGAGTACCTCCTTGGTGCCAGCTTCTAGTGAGACCCTGGAAATTCAGAAAAGAGCAACTCCCATCCTGTGTGCTTAGATAACTATGATATAATGTGATGAGATGGCACTGTGAACACTGGTGGGAGCAAAGTTGCAGAAGATTCTACAGGAAGCCTATGGTTTACTAGGACTTTATGGATTAGAAGTAGAAGGGCATCCCAGGCAGAGGGAGCATCAGGTAGAATGGAAATAACATGGAATAATAGTATGAGGAAATGGGAAACTACACACTGTGTGGAATGCCTGAGTGTGAAAAAGCCAGGTAGGGGACAGTTAGCCATCCCTTAACACTGAGAATCATTGTTCCTCTTTCCTTACACATTTGGTCTTTTAGGCATGCTACCCTCAGTACATCGAGGACTAATATATAGGTTCTTATTTTGCTGTTGGTGGCCAGCAAATGACTCTCTTGGGCACTGTCTCCAGCAGATCCAGCCTCTGAACCTAGGTTATGACTTACAGTTAAGAGTCTTGGCTTCTATCCCCTACGCCTCACCAAAGAAAGCAAATAAAGCACACCTGATCTTTATGGAACCAGTGTTGTCCCTGACCCTGTTTCAGGCTGTGCTTCCTTAAAGCATGAACTGAAGACTTTCTAGAGCTATGTAGCCACCACATGACCTCCATACCCAGAAGGAGGATGCTGGCATGTAGGCCACTCCCTAGTAGACTCCTGTAAGCATTGTAGCCGACACTGATCAGGCTCCCTTTTTTCTACCTGATGTTTATCTTTTGATGGGTAGTGACACTCTTAGACATGGTAGATTGCAGACCTTTGAATACAGCTTGGAACACTGTCTTCAATCCCAGGACACTAGGGAGGTCTTTCTATAGGCTTGGCTTTCTATAGGTGATTTGATTTAGGGCACAGTGATAGAGCCATTATCTCCTGACCTAGGACTAGGACTTCACTCTGGCAAAGACTGGACATTTGGTAAGATATTAAGTACACTCCCAAACAAGAGCCAAGAGATAAATGAACAAAAAACCAAAACCGACCAACCAAACAAAAAACCCCAAATCAAATAAAAACAAACAGGCTTGTACTGAGAGATAGTATGATGTAAGTTTTCAAAGTATGGGTTTGAGAGCAAGACCTGGGTTGAAACTCTTCTTGTTTTACTGCTTATTACATGTAGACTGCATTCAGGAGCTAACTTAACTAGTGACTTGGTTTCCACTTTCATAAAATGAGGTTAATAAAATTTTCTACATTATCAGTGTTGTGGTTATGAATAAATAAGATAATACATGTAAAACTACTTTTTATAGTGTCTGGTACTTAATAAGTACCTAATAAACTTCAACTATTATTTTTACTTTCAGGACTTGGTTTGTGATCCCAGGAAAAGATGGCAAGCATGTCTCTTTTTTGGCTATTTTGCTTTGTTCTGATTTTTGTCAGTTAGCCATTCAATAGACAGTAGTTATTATTTTGTTTTAAAATTTGAAAAAGTAACTGTTTTGTTTTATTATGTTATATATATGTATATTTCATATATATATGTTCCATATATGTATGTTACATATATATAGGATAGATGTGTATATGTATGTATATATATATACACATATATATGTATGTATATATATACACATATATATGTATATATATGTATATGTAAATTATTCAATATGGTAAATTAGCATAAAGGAAGAAAAATGTTTGCTTATAATGGACCCTGGAGTAGCACGTGCATGGTGTCTTAGGTGTTGGAACAGTTAAGAAGTGAAGGTTATCACCTATATTTTTAAAAGTTCAGTGAAAAGGAAAAAAAATAGATATGGCTAGAGAGTCAGAAACTAATGGTTTAAGGAAATCTCAAAAGTGCAATTTGATTTATCAAGTAATAAATGACCCATTGAGGTAAAAAGGAAAAGACACTTGAAAAGATTAATCTTTCTATTCCCAAATACTCTGATCAACTTAGAATTTAAAAGCAAAGACAACACAGGAAACAGTCATGAATGTTGTAGTTGTTTATCTTTATTATGATGTGGTATTTTGATTGCACCAGAGAGCTAGGACCAATGCATTAACTTATCTGGTAGTAGATATTAAATCAATACAATGAAGAACTTTCTAAAGAAAAAAAATAGCCACCTGAAAACATAATAGGCTTTGTTAGTGGGAGGTTGTTTAGGTCGATATGAGATAATCACTCACAATGGTGTTTTGCTCTGCTGTGGTAACAAATAAATTCCACCATTTTAGTGGCCTAACAGTAAGGCAATTTATTTCTCATTCACAAAGAGTTGCAGTAGGTCTGGCAACTCTTCACCCCAAATATCCCACAGGCAGTTCCAGAAGGATCCACACTGTTTTCATCTCTGACCCCTCTGACCTTTGAAAAGCACAGGGAGTGGGAGGAGGCCCACCAGTTCTTATTACCTCATACTGGAAATGAGGCATCACTTCCTGTCACATTGCTGTTTCCTAGTATTTTGTTTTCTATGACCTTATCTTGCCTTTAATGAAGTCTTGGAAATATTATCTTCCTATGATATAGGGAACACGTTCACTCTCTTGACTGCTCAAGGATCAATGTAATGGTTGGACTAAAGCACAAACATAAATTTAATGTCTGAAATTTCAGTGATAATAATTGTAGTTTATGAAATTCACCTACCAAATCTTTACTTAACCAATGCCTGAAATAAGGGTGCTTACACTGGAGA
Organism: Neofelis nebulosa; assembly: GCF_028018385.1. Taxonomy (NCBI): domain Eukaryota; kingdom Metazoa; phylum Chordata; class Mammalia; order Carnivora; family Felidae; genus Neofelis; species Neofelis nebulosa. Next base: position 46,061,980 of record NC_080794.1, read on the forward strand.
AATATGCACCGAACACAGTTAAACTTTAGTGGTTGGGTGGGTATAAAAAATGTACTATATCACATAGACAGCCATTCCCAGATATGTATGAGCAGCAAGTTGCTTCTCTTGTAATTCTTCCTCGCGTAGACAGGTAGTTACACTTGACATTTGTTTTGCTTGCTCAAAGCCAGCTCTAATAGTTCAGCGAGAGAGATAATGTGTTGAGACAAATACATGCAAATCAAACTCTATGCATGGTATTTCTACCTCTATAAGCAATTCCACACTCCTCCATGCCATCTCTGGGACCTTAATCCACCTTTCCCCTTCATGGAATCATCCTAAATTCTGCTGATACTTCTTCCAAAGCTTTCTTCATATGTGGCTGTTTTTGGGTTTTTTGATTGTTTGTTTACCATCCAAAATGTTTTTTTTTTTCTTAATGAAGCCTCACATATTTCATCTTCAAAATAATTAATAAACTCATGTATATTCCTCCTTCCTCTGGCACTTCTTATGCAGCTACCAAAATCATCCTCTTAAAGCTAGAGACAGTAAACCATTGTACTTAAGCACAGAAGTTTTGGAGTAAGACAGTCTACAACCTTGGACAATTTTCTTAACCTTTACCTCCCATTTTATCAACTGGTGAATGGGAGATAATGAGACCTCCTAGGCTTAAAAGCAGATGAGAATGTATTTTACAATTGGCATATCATGCACAAGTGAATTACAACAGATGTAGGCCACAGCACAACCACGGTGGTACCAGCTAATAACCCTTAATTTCTGGGTCATGGGAGGTTCTGGCAGCACTTGTGAGAATGGACTTAAGAGCAAGGACACAGAGGAGGTTACATTAGGGTTGGATAATGGCTATTTGCCAACAGTACAGAAACATTTTAAAGTTCAGTATTTTAATGGTAATGTAAGTTACCTACCAGTTGAATATCAACTGTAGTTAACCCATTGAAAGCACTGAACACAGTGTACAATCAGGCTAGGTTAGGTAATGCTGCAGTAACAATAAACCCAAATCTGCAGGTGTTAACAAAATAAACATTTATTTCTCCCCCATACAGCGTCTGCAAACGGATTGAGTCAACACTCCATTCTCAGGCTGATGGGCTTGTCTGGGGAGGGGAGCCTAGATATATGTCCATCAGCTCTAAAACACTTATCCTTGGAGGTGACACCTGTTTCTTCTGCATTACTTCTTATTGGCAAAAGCAGGTTACATGGCCATATCCATCTTTAAGAGGGTGGGGATGTGTGATATTTTGGTGTGCTCAGAAGAGATGAGCCATGGTAACTTCTACACAGTGTCTAGCACAGTGTCGAGTGCCATGATGCTTATTAAAGCATACTCTGATCATTGCATTTCTCTCTTCAAATTATTTTATTGTGTCTGCTTTACCTTGCCTGTAGCACTCAAACTCCTTATTATCATTACCACCTTCTGTGATGTAAATCCTAACTATGTTTTTCTTTATACCTTTCACTACTGCTCTTCATTTTACCTCTGGCCTTTCCAAGCTGAATCATTTATTTTTCCTGTCAATCTATTGCCTACTTCATATCCTCATCTCCACTGTTGCTTCAGCTTAAATGCCTTTACATGCCATAAGACCTCACATTTCTACCCATCAAGTTCAGATGCTTTAAATATCCATTCCCACTGTGAACTTCCATAGCAATATTCCATTAATTTTTATGGCACTATTAGGTCCAAAATTATGTATTACATTTGCTTCTGTGAATGAGTATGCCCCATTCTATCCTGAAATGTCTTTGAAGGTAGGGTCCATGCCTGATTCATCTGTGTAGCCTGGCTGATGAGTAGCTTATTCACAAGGGTTCAATACATAGTGTTGAATGTATGAAGGAGGCAGCCTGGTATAGCAAAGTGAGCATTGGACTTGGGATAAGAAATTCTAGATTTTAGTTGCAGCCTAGTTACTAAGTATAAATATTACCTTGAGTAATTTTCTTCACCACTTGGAACTTCAGCTTCCTTATCTCCAAGATGGAGACAATTATAACTGCTTTGTCTCCTCTTTCTTACAATGTTGTTGGGAGAAGCAAGTCGGATGTGAGGTCACAGTATATGAAAGCACTTTGTATAAATTGACCTCATTACGACATAGAAAAGCTGAACTCTGATTTTAAGTTTTCAACTGGTAATTCTTCAGCAGTATTTACATCTGTTTACCACTCTTTGCTCTTTACAAAAAACCTCTCTTACCCTTTGAGTCTCATGATATTTTATACCCTTCATTTTCTGCCTACCACTTCTTTATAGGTCATTACATTTTGGGGTTTTTCAAGGCCTGCCTTTAGCCATAATTAACTCTCCCTCTGTCATTTTTGTCCCTTTAATCTCTACTCTTGCTACGGGTTCATCCTGACTCATAAGTTTTCATCTATATGCAGATAATTCACAAATATCTACCTCATCCCTGGATCTCTTATACAAGCAAGAGATCTTTAAATTCAACTGCTTACCTGATAATCCGCACTTGGATGTGTCAATGTATCTGAAGCATTACATTGTCAAAACTATACTCTTGATTTACACTTAACCCTCATAAAGTTTGCTTTATGAATATTTGCAGTGTTTTTTCTCCAGCAAATGGCCCTACATCTACTTAATTTTAAGCATCAAAATCTGAGTTACCTTCATCATCATCCACAATATCAACACTCACTGAAATAGTGTGAACCTTACCATAGATATTTCTATTAATAGCACTCTAATGGAAATCCCCACCATGTCTCATAGGTTTCTTAGAAATACTTTATTACGAAGTGGTGTTTCTGTCCCTTGTCAATCTATTACCTATACTGCATCTTTTTCAAAATTTAAATCTTATGCTTTACTTAAAGTAGTTCCCATTGTTTCCAGATAAAGGTTAAGTTCCTTAACATGGCCATTAAGAACTTGTATGGTCTTCTCAAATCTACCTCTTATTATCATAAAGATTTACTGACATTTAAAAACACTGAAAATAGGGACCATGCTACTTGGCACACATGAAGTCAAAAAAAAAAAATGTGTTAACTGCTCTGAACACTGAAAAGGAAATCTATATATTCAAAAACTGTTGAATATGTGAAATCCACAAGATATGAAACCTATATGAAGAATGTGTGGTCACTCAGAGAGACCCTGCCACAGGGAAAGAAAGAAAACAGTGAAGAGGTAGATGTTGTTGTTGTTGTTGTTGTTGTTGTTGTTGTTGTTGTTGTTGTCATCGTTATTACTATGAGCTGATATTGTCGGTCTGGTCTGTGCAAGGTACAGTGGGAGAAGGAAAAGGTATGAATCAGCTTCCAGACACTTTCTTCTCTGGTACTTTACTTTTTTCATTTTGATGGACTCTTTACTATCTTCTCTTTGGCTGGATCATTTTTCTACATTTTAAATGTGTTAGTTCCTAGGCATTCAGTTCTAAGACCTCTTATATTTTACTCTACTTTTCCCATGAATATGTAAGCCACATATTTGTATTTCTAGTTCAGATATTTCTCCTGAAGATTGAAGCCTGGGCTACTTACTGGGCATCTCGGTATATATTTCTCTGTATATATATTTCTCCTTCCTTCCTGCCAATATATATATTTCTTCTTCCTTCCTGCCAATATATATATTTCTTCTTCCTTCCTGCCAAGTGCTTTTCTTTCCTTATGATTCCACTGGCCTTATCCTTCTTTGGTGCCTCAATTATTCCTGTGACCTTGCCCTCTTGGACATCTAATATAATCTTTACAGTGTGTTTGGGTTTTTCCAAAGGCAAGTGGAACCATTGGTTATGAGGTAAGAACACTAAGACTAAACCTCATATAAGTAGTAAATAGGTACCTAGTCAATAGGTAGTGATCCCTCTGTATGTTTCTTGCAGTAATTACAGAAATTGCATCCCTCTTATCTGGTATTAGGTCTGGCTAAGCAAATTACTATCCATGTCTGCTAATACCAAGTTCATATATTCATTTTGGATGCAATTAGGGTTCCTACTTTACTATCTTCTTACTCTACCATTGGCTATTCTAACCTTTATATAAAGATCTAGTAGGCTCATAGCCTTCCAGCCTGATGGTTTTCAAGCTATGATTCAAATAATTCTATGGAATTTAGCTTATTCATGGGCTATAGCCAAGATCAGTATTAAAAAGAAACTCTCTATCAATGATAAAACTTAAAAATAATAACCGCTGATCAACTCTTCATCTTTTTGGCTGTAGGGAAGGAAAAGAAAATAATAATAATAAGTAATATCAAGGTTAAATATGATTATTGTTTGGAAATTTATCACATCTTACCTTGCACATAGTAAATTCTTCAAAACAGCTTTATTTTTGTTATCAATTCATAAACACTCTTTGTATATGAGCGTGTGTGTGTGTGTGTGTGTGTGTGTTTATTGTATTGTTTTTTTTTTTTTTGATCTTGTTTGTTTTTGGTCTTTGATTCATTTTATTATATGTTGCCCTATGTATGTATGTGTATTTATTCAAATCTATTAATCTTTTCTTTATGCCTTCAGGTTTTAAATTCTATTTAAAAAAGGCTTCCCTAAACTCCATTATTTAACTGACAAACATTTGATATAAGGAATAATTTCTTTAACTTATAAAGAATTTATACTTATCAGTAGAAGGTATACATCAATAGAGACTAGGCAATAGGTTGCCTAGTTTCAACAGGTTGAACAGAAAAATCAGTACAAATAAGAAATAATCTTAAAGAAAAATGTTTTATCTCACCGACAGTGAAAGAAATACAATTCAAAGCAACATGAAACTTCTCATCTTTTCAGTTTGGAAACAAACATTCTATCTAGGCTGTTGAGAAACATTTATTATATACATCATGATTCAAACTTCAAATTAATATAAAATTTTGAAGAATGCATTAAAAATATCTGTCAAAATGTAACTGTGCATATGCTTTTTGTACCAGCCTCTCTACTCTTAAGAATTTACCCAATAGATATATTTTCCAAAGCACATCAAGATACTTCTGCAGGAATTTATGATTTACCACTCTTTGAGCTATCAAATAAAAAATGTAACATGCTAAATAAGCATTAATAGGGATGTGGTTAGGTAAGTCAGAGATTCAGTCAATGAACAATATGCAGATCAAACCATTGAAATGGTTGAAATACAAAAGTGTGTGTTTATGTAGAAATCACTTAAGAATCATGAATACAGGAAAAGCCCAAGGTAAATAACTAGTGGTTACTTTGTGTAAATAAATAATATATATATATATATATATATATATATATATATATATACATATTTTTGTAAAACTACATGTGAAACAATTTTTCTCAAATGATATACATTACAAAAATATATTGACAATGACCACCTTTGGAGAGAAAGAGTAGGTGTGGAATATAAGGGAGGAAAAAACTATCTTTTTATTTTGTAACTAATTTTACCCTGTTTAAAAGTTTTTTAAATTATTTTAAGTACACTCTGCACCCAACGTGGGGCTTGAACTCACAACCCTGAGAATAAGAGTGGCATACCCTACTGACTGAGCCAGCCAGACATCTTGACATTGTTTAAATATTTTTACTAAGTATGTTACTGTTGTGTTTTTTTTGCAAAAATAAAAATGATATTAAACTATTTTAATTCCTATGTTTTTATAAAAATTTCTAAAACTAAAGATTCTAAAAATTCTTCCTCCTTTTGTAGAAGGAATTTTTTCACTTCTTTTTGTGTTCTCACATACTGAATGCACCCTTATTAAGTTGCTAATTCTGCTGTGAGAAAGTTCTTGGTATTTTAAGTTTATGCACCTAAAACTGAAGGCAGCTGTTTTTGTGGAAGGATTATATTATTCTTCAAGGTGGAGGTTGGTTTTGGAGACACCTAATGTGAACTCAATTATAGATTCTGAACCAGAATAAATACCCTCGCTTGTTCTCTGTTGGTGTGTGTGTGTGTGTGTGTGTGTGTGTGTGTGTGTGTGTGTGTGTGTGTTTTGCCTGCTATCTCCAGTAATAGCCTCTATCTATACCTCCTTTGAATTCAACATTACTTATTTCTTCCACCACTCTTGACCTTCGAACAAAGTATAGTATTTTAAAATTGTGATCACTGTCTTAAGAATAAGTGACCAAGTGATAAACAGCCAGAAATGAACAATTTGAACACTGGAAGATTTTTCCTGTGCTATGAATTTAAAGCAGTCATTTAAAAGAAAAATAGAATCTGGTTTTTCCATGTGTCATGAGGCTTCTTTTTTTTTCTCATTCCTCTATGCTTTTTATTTTTCTAGACATTCTGGTCAAACTTGTGGACAAAATGTAAATACTTGATCAGAGGAGTTGCTTAAGAAGTGTCTCAGCTGAAACCAGCCCTTTACCGCAAGTGCTAGCTGCTTCACAAGTCAAGAGTGTGAGGAGCTATGAATAAGGAGAGAACATTTTGCCATGAATTATTCAACTAACCATGGGATGCTGTTATCTCCACTCCACTAGCTTTTAATTGCACATGTAGGAATTCTGCTTATCTGGCACTCAACTTGATGCTAAGGTGCAGCTTGCCCAAACAGGGTGGGAGGTGGGAAATGAATATCTCATCAGACAGGCAGCTGCCATTCACGGATGCATTAACGATCATGGCATAGGATTGTAACAGGAAAGCTAGAAGACAGACATAGACATTGGCAATGGAAGGGCATGTGAGACTGACATGAGATTGTCTTTTTCCCTGATCTTGGTGTGCATTGCCAAGTCTTGAGTGAAGTGTAGACTTGTATGTGCTACCTCAGTCTACTCCATCCTCTTTGTTAGAGACTTGAGGTCAATCCCTGGAGCACATATGATGCTTTCTTTAAGCCAGGCTCTCAGAGGCTTTCATCCTAAATGGAGTCTTGGTTCAACTTGGAGAAGCTTCTGGTTTTAATTTTTGAAAGTCTATTTAAGATAGGTTTGTTAATCAAGCAAAATTATTTTCCTGAAACTTTGTTGTCATCCCACACTCCCAGAGGAGATGTCTTTTGGCACCAGTACTAAAAATTTTCCAGAACAATTGACTTGTAAAATACCATTTTAAATACTTTGAGAAGATTTAATTTGGAACACATTCTCAATTTATACCTTTCCCCGTCATAAATAGATAGTTCTTTAGTATGATTTCGTATATCCATCTCCAGATTCAGTTGCATATACAACACACACTTTTTGTCACTTGCCATTTGTCATGCACTGTGTAGGGCATAGGGGATGTAGAAATTACAAGGGCCCACAATGAGATACCTTTACCTTATGGAGCTCAAAGACTAGAGCGAAGATGGACACACAACACAAACCTATGGTACCAATGGTTATCTTATATGGGGAGTTGTACCAGACACAACGGGAGAAGTGTCGTGAGTTGGAGTACCCAAAGCTTCCTGGGAGAAAGGGCTGGAGCAAGTGGAAGATAAGTCAAAGAAGGCTTCCCTGACAACACTTGTGGTGGAATTCGATGGTTGCTTATGCCTCAGTAAAGTTGGCAAGAGAGGAAGAGTGGACATTCCAATCAGAAGGCAAAATGTGTATAAAGATCCAAAGCTATGGCAGGCTTGGAGGGTGTGGGAGAATAGCAAGTCACAAATTGCTTTTTGGAAAAATAAGGTATATAAAAGAGAGGTATATAAAAAAGACAATACGTGTGAAGAGCATACAAGTGGTCAGGTGCCAGGTTGCAAAGTGCTGTGTACTACATGTTATTCTGAAGGCAGCAGAGAGCCATTGAAGAATGTTCAGCAGGAGTGATGTGATCAGATTTCTGTTACAGAAGAATTGCTGTGATGACATTGTTCTTTTGGCGGTTCCTTTCTTGGGTCTACACCATAAAACTTCATACTAGCATTCCCTATGGGGCCCAAATCAAAAGGACAGTATAGGTTAATTGAAAGAGCAGAGAATTGAAAGTCAGAAGAACTGCGTCTTCTTTTATGTTCTCTTCCTTTGGGAGTACATGACTTTGGACAATGCATTTTTCTTTTTTTTTTTTGTAGATATTGATGCCAAGAGCCTAAAACAGTTCCTCAAGCCTAGTGATGTTCAATAAATGTGGAATAAACAAATGAATTTCTGGGCCTCTGTGGTCTCTTTAGTAAAGTGAGGAGGATTGAAAATTGTCCTAAGAGCTGTTTTCTATTACATTGGTGTGAAGAGATCCACATGGTTCTCAGTTAAGTGTACAACTGTACTGTAGTCTTCAGGGAAATCATTATTGTTGTCATCGTTGTTGTTGTTACTGTTATTACTATGAACTGATATTGTCGGTCCTGTGCAAGGAGCAGGAAAAGGTGTGAATCAGCTTCCAGATACTTTGTTCTCCGTTACTTTATTTTTTTTTCATTCTGATGGACTCTTCTTTACTGTCTTCTCTTTGGCTGGATCATTTTTCTCTTTCTACATTTTAAATGTCTTAGTTCCTAGGCATTCAGTTGTAAGACCTCTTATCTTTTACTCTACTTTCCCCATGAATATGTCACCAGCACATTTGTATTTCTAGTTTAGATATTTATCCTGAAGACTGAAGACTGGACTACTTACTGGGCATCTCTGTATTTCTTTCTTCCTCCTTCCTGCCAACTGCTTTTCTTTCCTTATGATTCCACTGGCCTTATCCTTCTTTGGTGCCTCAATTATTCCTGTGACCTTGCCCTCTTGGACATCTAATATAATCTTTACAGTGTGTTTGGGCTTTTCCAAAGGCAAGTGGAACCATTGGATTTGGTACCTGGTGAAAGTCCTTGAGGAAAGGAATACAAAGCAGGCTGTCACTTTGAAATATGTGAGCAGCCATTGTTGGGGAAGTATGGAAAAGGCAAAAGCTTATGAATTAATCCTCTAAAATGTGGTCACATTTTCCCCATGTTATTTTGAAGAACTTGATGTGGTAGATGACCGCCTTTTGTGTTCAGTCTGCCACATCAAGTTCTCATTTCTTTATTATAATTGATGTAAATCCTAAGCCTCTAGAAAAGCTACAGTTACTGAGATCTTTATCTTATAAACTGTTATATCACCAGTACTTTAGAACATAATAGGTTTAACAATTAATAAATTGATTAATCCATTGATTGTGGATTCACCCATTATCCCTTCCCCTCCAGTGTTACCTGTATTTCAACTCATTCTGGTCTCTCCGTCTTGATGGACTGAGTCACTTATATTTCCTGACTCTCTGCTTTGTTTAATGGTTTTCCAACTGTCTCTTATTCCCCCCACCCCCCAATTTTCACTTTGTCAGTTGTAGTCATTCCAGAGTCTGATTAAATAATACATTCTTCATGTGAATTCTCTGAATCACCTTCTGGCTTGAAATGTAATACATCATTTTTCATATACCAAAATCACCTGCTTTATTCCTCTGGCTCTAGACTCTAATAGCATCCCTTGTTTCAAAGTGGTGAGTATGACTTCTGTTGTAACATCATGAGGTTACCTGAGATCAGGTATCCTAGGGCTACCACCTGGCCAGTTGAAGTCCTCAATATGTTATTTTAGATAAATTGAGTTGAATTAAACTGAATTTCTATTTAAAATTTATATAATAATAGGAATAAGAACATATCTCACAAAAGTCATTGTAAATTACAAGTTAATCTACAAGTCACACAAATATATCCTTCCGAAGAATTTAGACTAATTCAATGGAAACAGAAATGAAGTTGAATATAGTATTAAAACTTAGATATTACTTGTCTGAGGAGAGAAGCTTGATCATATTGAAAGTACCCTTATATTTACATAATAATTCAATTGGCTTGTTGCAATAGTTTAAAAAAAAAATCTTTCCATGACCTTGAACCTGGAGAACACAGGAAATTCGAAAATATTTCCTCTCAAAAGCCTTTTTAAGGGTTTTTCATGGATAATTGGGATATTGCTGTTCATCTAAGTGTTAATGGGTTAGAAGAGGTAAAGCTTTGGGTCCTTTCCTTTGACATATAAACCACATCTTAACCATTGTTGTTCTCAACAGTAAATGATAATTTTAGAATGCCTGGTAACATCAGTTTTGAACTAAATTTTTTAACATATTTATAGCTTGCTTTTCTCCTGTATTTTTTATTTGGAACTTTTCTCTCATGGTTTTGTTAAATTAGATAGTTTTATTACAACTATCTTTGCCAAGCTTTTTGAAAAGTCATAGTAAATTGATCACAGTGAAGTCTAATGCATATCTCTATTGCTATAGCAACCATAATACGCTTTATACATAGTCTCATAAAAAGGTGGAACCAATGCTCACACCATTAATAAAGGCCATTAATAAATTAACACATCCAGAAATCAACATTCATCACAGTTAAGGTGATCAGGGCTGGAGTATTGCAGTAATCCTGCATTAAAGATTTAATTCATTAATTCAAGTATAAAAAAACAAATGAGAAAAATACAGAGTGGATAGTGATTTGATTACTGATTCAGAAATAGGTGCATGTTAAATGTCAGTATAAACTCTTATGAGAATGTTTTCTTTGAGTATAATAATTGATATTTTAGTCCAGGTGTCAGCAAATGTTTTCTGTAACCTGCAAGTAAGCAAATATGTTAAGCTCTGCAGTCCACCTGGTCACTGTTGTAACTACTTGACATAAGTACGGATGCTTCTCTGTTACAATAAAACTTTATTTAAAAAATAGGGAAGAAGCTGGAATTGCCCCTGCAGTCTATAGCTTGCCACCCCAGTTTTAAGCAGTTAGAAATTTATCCATGTCATTGAATTTAATTCTTACAATAATAACACAAAATAGATAGTATTCATTCTACAGATAAGCAAACGGATGTCCTGAGGATTCAGCCCAAGGTCAGTCAGTCAGCCAGAACACAAACCAAGTTTATAATTTTGAAGCCTGACCCCTAACCACTGCTAACTAATGTACATCAGTGCTTAATGCAACAGCAGGGTGTTGTTAAATTGTGTCTGTCAGTTCATTTAACTTATGAGATCCCTATTAGGTAGGTACAATTGGCATTCTCAGTTTGCAAATGGAACCCAACACCTGGGAAATCTGAGAACATTTTCTAAGGTCAAAAAAAAAAAAATGAATCGATCTTTGTTCAAATTAACTTATTCTATTTAATTCAGTGCCTGAAATAACGAAATCGTTCTTTAAATGTGACTGCAGTGACCTCACAAATATATAAAAGATCATGCTTATTTAAAGAGTCTCCTGAATTCTGGTAGATGCTTCAAGATTTGAAATGCCTATATCTTAATCTGCAGTTTACTTTGATTATAACTTGGTTTCCATTCACTCTGCTTTATGAGGAGTGATTTCATGAAGAGGCAAAAAAGGGTGATTGTGGTGTGCAGTTAATTAGAATTTCTAATTAAAATCATCTTAAAAAAAACAGCCAATGCCAATAGAAGAGTAATTACTAATCTGTAAATTAAGGAAACTGTATATGACAAGACTTTTTTTTTTCCTGTTGGATTGAAAAACATCCAGTTTAAATTAACATACCATGAATAAAGTTAGTTACCTTGAATAAAGGTAGAATGTATATAGTAATAAGGTTGAATTTAATTTGACCAAATGTAATTCAGTTAAGTCCTGGAGATTCTGTACCTGACAATCTTGCTTCATTCCTCCACCTACACCCTTTAACGCCGCCATTTTAATTGGAGGGCACAGATTTTATTTTCTAAAATAAGGGCTCAGTGAACTTACCAGGCTTTTGCATTTATATCCATGTATCTAATATGCAAGAGTGTGTGTGTGTGTGTGTGTGTGTATGTGTGTGTGTGTGTGTGTGTGTGTGTGTGTGTGTATGTGGTGGGCAGGGGTGCGTGTGTGTATGTGTGCATGCATACTTAGGAATGTGTGTGAATGTCTGTGTATGTGCTGTGTAGAAATATGGATAAAATTAGCATGATGCCTGACACGTAAGCATCAAATTCTTGCTTCTTTCATGTTTTGACAATGATTTCCCTCATAATCTTATTTTATTGGTCTAAGAAATACTTGGGAATTTACCTCAGGGAGAGAAGGCATCTGTTAGGAGAATTTTCTTCACTGATCCCTAGTTACTTCTAAGCCTTAAGACCATATTTTTAGGATTTTTTTGACCATTCCACAGACAGTCTCAGGTGACTCCTCTTCTAACTTCAAACCTACTTTAATAACTTAAGCATCTTTCTAAATTCCTGCATCTGCTTATTCTACACTTGTGGATGCAGTGAGGAAAAGAAAGAATCATTCTGTAAAAAGCAAATCTTGTCTTTATGTCATATTATTAGTCAAAATACTTGGTCAGGCTGTTTCTGAAAATGAAACTAAGATAGGGGATAGAATGTAGGTATCATATTTATTTTTAAGCACACTAAAGATTTATGTTTACTTTTTAAAAATGAATAGAGTTTATTTTTTAGAATAGTCTTAGGTTTACAGACAAATTAGCAGAAAATAGAGTTTTTACATAATCTCCCCAGCCAAACACAGTTTTCCCCTATTATTAACATTTTATTGCAATTGATGAACCAATATTGAAATATTAACTAAAGTCTATAGTTTACGTTAGGGTACCCTCTTTCTGTCATACAATCTATGGGTTTTGACAAATTCAAAGTCATGTGTCTACCATTATTAGTATCATACAGAATTATTTCAAAATAGTTTCACTGCTATAAAAATCTCTACCTGTTTATTCCTCCCCCTTTCCCTCAGCCCCTTCCAAGCTCCATTTTATTTTTCCTTATAGTTTTGTCTTTTCTAGAATATCCTATGGTTCAGATCCTACAGCAGGTAACATTTCTAGGCCTGCATCTTTCATTTAGTGATATGCATTTAAAATTCCTCCATGCCTTGTTATGGTGTGATAGCTTATTTATTTTTGTCACTAGATAATATCTAGTTGTAAGAATATAAACAGTTTGTTTATTGTTATTACCTGAAATTCACCTATGGGAGGACATCTTGTTTACTTCTAAGTTTTGACAGTTATGAAAACTGTAACAAACATTCATGGGCAAGTCTTTGTGTGGACATAAATTTTCAACTCATTTCGGGTTAGTACCTAAGAGTGTGATTCCTGGATCATAGGATACGATTATGTTTCATTTTGTAAGAAAATGGCAAAGCATCTTTCAAAGTGGCTGTACCATTCTACATTCCTACCATCAGTAATTGAGAGTTCCTCTTGTTCCACATCCTTTTCCCCATCTGACGTTGTCAGTGTTTGTTTTAGATTTTAGCCCTTCTAATAGGTATGTCATTGTTGATTTAATTTGTAATTCCCTAATAACATGTGATGTTGAACATTGTTTTATATGTTTACTTACCTCCTGCAGCTGCTGTATTGTGAGCTACGTGTCCTTAACTCCCCTTTGATTTCTCCATTTTTCTTCTTTTTTAATAAAATTTTTTCTAATGTTTATTTATTATTAAGAGACAGAGCATGAAGGGGGTGGGGGGCAGAGAGAGAGGGAGACACAGAATCTGAAGCAGGCTCCAGGCTCCCAGCTGTTGGCACAGAGCCTGATGCGGGGCTTGAACTCACAAACCACAAGATCATGACCTGAGCCAAAGTCAGATGCTTAACTGACTGAGCCACCCAGGCGCCCCACTCCATTTTTCTTCTGATATGGAATTTGAATTATGAATCTCTTTCATTCGTGACCTCAAGTACATTCACATAGTCACAGCCATCCTGCTCAGAGCAGCCTAAGAAACTAAGACTGGGGCAAAAAATAAAAATAAAAATTGCTGAGAAGTGTTAATGTTCAGATAAATCCACCCAAACTAATGTCTATACACTGAATTCCTAGGAGTGAGAAAATGGCAAAAAGACCCTTAAGCACAGGCATTTGGTGGGCTTTTTTATTTGAAAATGTCAATTTGAAACTATACATAAAGCCGCAAATAAATGTGAACTTACGTGCTGGAGTAACTAGACTTACACATGCAAAAAAAAAAAAAAAAATCTAGATACTGACCTTACACCTTCTACAAAAATTAGATCAAAAAAGATAACAGACCTAATATAAAACACAAGACTATAAAACTTCCAGAAGATAACCATAGGAGAAAATCTTGCTGACCCTGAGTTTGACAATGAGTTTTTATATAAAGCATGAAACCCACAATATGAAAGAAAAAAAATTACTGGTAGGATTTATCAATTCAGTTTAGTTCAGTTAAAATGCAAAGCTCCTGGGCCACCTGAGTGGCTCATTTGGTTGAGTGTTTAACTTTGGCTCAGGTCATGATCTCATGGCTGAGAGTCCCATGTTAGTATTTGCACTGACAGTATGGAGCCTGCTTCAGATTCTCTGTCTCCCTCTCTTTCTGCCCCTCTCCTGCTCATGTGCTCTCTCTCTCAAAAATTAATAAACACTAAAAAAAAGTTAATGCACAGCTCCTACTCTGTGAAAGATACTTTGAAGACAAAGAAAAGGTAAACCACAGACTGGGAGAAAATATTCACAAAATATGTATCTATCTGAAAGAGGGTTTGAATCTAAAATATACAAAGAATTCTTAAAACTGAGCAATAAGAAAATAAATGACCCAATTAAAAAGTTAACAAATGATCTAAACATACACTTCACCAAAGAAGATAGGTGTGGAAGATAATAAGCACATGGATACCATTACAGTCTGTCTTGTATGGATGCTGACCATTTCTGTCGAGTGGTATGGATTCCTTCTTCCATTACTAAGTTTTCCCAGTTAAATAGTCCTTGGACATCTATTGATTATTTTTTAATTTAATTTAATTTAATTTTATTTTATTTTATTTTTACATTAAAAAAATTTACTTTGAGAGAGAAAGAGAGAGAGAGCACGCATGCAAGCAGGGGAGGCGCAGAGAAAGAGGGAGAGGGAGAATCCCAAGCAGGCTGTGCACCATCAGCACAGAGCCTGATATGGGGCTCGAACTCATAAACTGTGAGATCATGAACTGAGCCGAAATCAAGAGTCAGACGCTTGACTGACTGAGTCATGCAGGAGCCCCAGACATCTGCTTATTTTAAAAATCAGATATTCTAGGGGAAATACTGGACCAGACTTCTAACAATTTTATCAAATACAGTGCTGTTTTTAAAGGTATTTGCAGTATGTATATACTTCCATCTGTACTGGAAAGGTATGCAGAAAACAAAAAAAAACCCCTACATTTATGTGTATGTATGTTTTATACACACTTCTATACACATTCACGTTGTGTGTGTGTATACATAGATATATATATACACATACACACTGCTTCTTTCCTATCTTAATATTTATGACAAAATAGCTTATATTTATATATCATGAAGCTTAAATTGCTTTCAGATTTAATAATTTATTTAATCCAATGGGAGAAAGAAGCTCCTTCTTTCAAATTAACATCAAAGCAGAAGTTTACTTTCAGGGTGGGAATTCAAATATTTGAACATATTTTTTTACTTGGCAACTCATTTTCTCCCCTAGGACAGATAAGAGGCCATTAAATTGAGACCAGCAGACTGAGAATTCAGCAAATCAAATGACAGATAAGGAATTGAAATATGAACTGCATATCAAATTCTGAACTTAGGCAATTTGGTAAAGGAAATGTTTCAATGGGTTTGATATGAATTTATGTTTAAAAAGCACGTGTTCTACAAATGCTGGAAAGGGAGGGGAGGGTAAGTAGCTAAAATAGGTTGAGACGAGAAAGCACACCATTGATCATTCAAAGTCAGTGCCTAAAAGAGCTATGCTTTTCAGTTTTACAAAACAATCAATAGTAAGGTGATATGAAAATATCATCCTTTAGGACTTTCTCTGTTAAGCAATAATACAGATTCAGTAACAATCCAAATACCAAATGAGTTTTCCCTGCCAGTGCATCAAGAATTCACTCCATGAGGATATGCCATTTTTCACCATTGAAAATAAAGAAATGATAAGTAGAGAGGGTATTGGCAAGAAATGACAGAGCCAAGATTTCATAACTTATTTTTTGTTAATTCTAAGTTAATTCTTTATATGTTAATTCTGTTCGACTGTATTTGCTTGGATCTTAAATATAGTTGAACAATGTAGGATTTAGGAGCACTGACCCCTGACCGAGTGGAAAATCCGTATATAACTTTTCGCTTCCCCCAAACTTTACTACTAACAGCCTACTGTTGACCAGAAGCCTTAACAGTAAGATTAAACAGTCAATTAACACATATTTTCTATGTTATGTGTCTTATATATTATGTTCTTACAATAAAATAAGCTAGAGAAAAAATGTTATTAAAAATGATAAAGAAGAGAAAATACATTTACAGTGCTGTACTGTATTTATATAAAAAAAATCTGTGTGGGGCGCCTGGGTGGCTTGGTCGGTTAAGCGTCCGACTTCGCTCAGGTCATGATCTCACGGTCCGTGAGTTCGAGCCCCGCGTCGGGCTCTGTGATGACAGCTCAGAGCCTGGAGCCCATTTCAGATTCTGTGTCTCCCTCTCTCTCTGCCCCTCCCCTGTTCATGCTCTGTCTCTCTCTGTCTCAAAAATACATAAACGTTAAAAAAAAAAAATTAAAAAAAAAATCTGTGTATAAATTGACCCACACAGTGTAAACCTGTGTTGTTCAAGGGTCAACTGGATTTAGCCCCAAGATTCTTAAAACTTCTTGTAAGCCAGTGTCTTCCAGTTAGGGTTCAGACACTGTGCCTGTTATTCCTGTAAAAATATTTATGTGGATGGGGCGCCTGGGTGGCCCAGTCGGTTATGTGTCGGACTTCAGCTCAGGTCATGATCTCACGGTCCGTGAGTTCGAGTCCCACATAGGAGGGCTGACAGCTCAGAGCCTGGAGCCTGTTTCAGATTCTGTGTCTCACTCTCTGACCCTCCCCCGTTCGTGCTGTGTCTCTCTCTGTCTCAAAAATAAATAAACGTTAAAAAATATACATTTATGTGGTATAAGAAGTGAAATATGAATTTGCCTGTAACATAGGACTCCTGAGTGGGTGATTTTGGGTTCACAGGTATGCTACTCTACTTTGCATGGGGCGCCATGCTTAGAAGGGCCTCACACTAGGTTGTCGCTTTGCTGTCATTGTCTTACCATTCTTAATAATTTTGAAACAAGAGCCCCACATTTTCAATCTGCACTGGACCTCACAAATCATGGAGCTGGTCTTGTATGTTGGAATAAAAACTTCAATGGCAAATAGACTAAGGTTTCAATCTCATCCCTGGGCCTTAAAACCATGTGAATTTGATGGAGCTAGTTGATCTCAAAAAGCCAGTTCTACCCTTGTTTGCAAGATGGGGATTGAAACTGTTTACAGGATTGTAGTGATGATCTTTTTAAATGTTTATTTATTTATTTTTAAGAGAGTATGTGAGTGGAGGAGGGGCAGAGAGAGCAGGAGACAGAGAATCCCAAGCAGGCTCCTTGTGTGGGGCTCAAACTCACAAAATGTGAGATCATGACCTGAGCCGAAATCAAGAGTCGAACGCTTAACCTACTGAGCCACCCAGGTGCCCCAATTGTATTGATGATTGAATAAAATAAAACACATAAAGAGCCTAGCACGGATAAGGCAAATACAGTTTTTCTTGCAGCAGCTAGGTACAGACAATTGCCTGGATGGCTGGGTGGGGAATGCTGGTATCCCATTTAGCCTCAGGAAGAAATACACCAACACTGAACCGCAGTGTTAAGTCACGAAGGGTTGTCATCCTGTGGGCCCAGCCTGAAGTGGCTGGCTCTTGATAAGCATGCCTTAAACCTAAGATTTGGTCCCCTTTCTCTCATGCTTCCTCTTACCCACTTTAAATCCTGGTGGCTTCTTCATAACCTGTAGCCAGGAAAGCTGAGACTGAATTCCTTTCTAGGCAGTAGGTATCATTTGTGTCCAAATTAGCCCTCAAATTCTGAGTTGGTGATTACAGCCTTATTTTAAAAGACTCAAGCTTGTACTTTGCAAATTCTGACTTCCAGAGGGTCTGAGTATGTTTTATTTTCCCAGATTATCATTAGGTCCTCTATATTAGTTCATAACTTTTTTTTTTTTCAGTTTTCCTGCTTAAGTCATCCCCTATAGTCAGAATCAAAAATGTGGGTTGTTAAGGTAAAGAAAGAAACTCAATTCAAGAAGCAGAACAGAAATATAAATACATTTTTGCGTACCACTTCAATACAATGCCAGCCATTAACTTGTAGCATTGTTTTCTAATGAGCCATAATTATGTGCAGTAACCGCCGTCCTTTGAGGGCATCCTGGCCTAAGCAGCTCAGAGGACCAAAGAGCAGTGGCAGTCCCCGTAGGCACATTCAAAAAAAAAAAAAAAAAAAAAAAAAAAAAGGAGCAAAATCTCACACAAGAGGATTTTTTTTTTCTTTTTTACTGGGGAATTGACATGAAAATTGTGTAGACTGGCCCAAAGATACACCTAGCCCCAATCTCAACTCTACTATTTTGTAATCTTTTTTTTTTCATAGCTTTATTGAGATCCAATTAACAGATAGCATTGTATAAATTTAAGGTGTACAATGTGGTGATGATTTGATACATGTATATTGTAAACTGTTACCACCTTAAGGTTAGTTAACAAATCCTTCGCGTCATGTAATTACCATTCTGTTGTTAAGGTGAGAATATTTTAAAATTTGCTTTCATAGAAACTTTCAAATACAAACAGTATTATTTCAATATAAAATGGTATTGTTAACTCTAGTCACCATGCTGTCCATTAGATCATTGAAACTTAGTCCTCCTATTACTGGGAGTTTGTGTTTTGACCAATGTTTCCTCATTTCCATCATCCCCAGCCTCTGGCAGCCACTGTTCTAATTTCTGCTTCCGTGATCTTGTCAATAGGCTTTTTGAATGGAAAGAAGTGTTCTTCAACATAAATAATTCAAATTACAGAACCTGAATGTTGGGTGATTAGCTCATTTGTATCAATCAACAGATTAGTAAACTGAGGTCATACATTTTTTTACTGAAAAAAGGAAAAGAAAACAGATCTAGAACCTATCTAAACTCTATTATGCAGCCAAGCTTGTGTGAGTTTTAGTTCAGGAGCCAGTTTCCCCAGATCCTATTCACCCTTGGATTAAATGATCTTTGACTTTTTTGCTTTCCCAAGACCTACCTGGGAGTTCTGGGAAGTAGAACTGTCCTTGGGCATTTTTGTGCGTACAAATGTACATCATACACTCTCAGTCAGAGACATTTCTCTGTCAGCTAGTCAGCAGGTCCCCCCTCCCCATATGTGGCTCTGGAAGTCAGTGAAACTCCTGGACCTGCCATAGATTGTTAAAGAGCCAGTGCTCAAGTGTAATTGGAGGAGCTGTTTTGAGGGTAGAATTTTTTTTTTTTTCTCTACAACCTTGTGGGCGTCTCACCTGGTCTCTCTAAGCCTCAGTTAATTCATCTGTAAATCCAGCCTAATTTTCATAATCTCTGCTCAGCTGCCTTCAAAGTACTATTTTGTTTAGAAAATATACACCAAAGTACTTCCTAAAGCACTCTATCAAATTAATATTATAATATTAACATTGGCATTATACTATAATATATAGGATAGTATTAATACGACACATTGATATTAATATACTTTATGTCTAAACTATTGTAATAAGATGACTTAAAAACAGTGCTTTCAACAGCTTGATCCAGAACTATAATTATTTTTACAATTTTATTTAGTAGTCAAATGGATTTCTAAAGTGACCAAAATAAGGAAGAACATTTCTTGTTTTTAAAGGATATATTGATCTGTAGATCAGGAAGGATAAGTGCAATGAAAAGTAACTTCAAAACCAAGAAATATATTTGTCAGATAAAGATAAGGAGGGGGCATTGGCTGTTTAATGCGTCAACAAACAATCCATTGATTTGAAGAACAAATTCTCAGAAAGTGGCTCTATAGGCAATCACATTGAGAGGCTGTAATAACCATAAAATTGGGCAATGTGTTAAGTTGGCTACCCAGAGTATAGAGAGCCACGGCGTGGGTTCAAATGCTGGTTCTACCACTCATTGTGGCATTTTAGGCAAAATAGTTAGTTGCTTCATGGGTTAGTTCCTTCAAATATAAAATGGCAATAATCAGCTTACTAAGGTGAGTTAATGTGAAATTATTACTTAGAACAATATGTGGAATTGTAAGTATTTATTAAATATATTTCTTAGGATGTCAAATTATATAGTTTTATTCATTATCTTTGTTCTTTTAGGCCTGTTTTAAAAAGAAAAAAGAAAAATCCTAGTAGCATGCCATCATATCTGTAGGACACATACCTGTATTAACTTCTTCCATCATTAAAGGCTCTGGCTTTTAGATTTTATTTACATTGTTAATCATTATAAGTGATTTTGAATGTAATGAAACAGAAAAGAGATTTTTAACAGGGAATGAAAAGGATGATTGCAGATGGCATTTTTATATATTTATGTTAATGTTCTTTAAGTGATAATGAAAGTTGTTCATTAGGCCAGTGGCTCTCAAAGTGTCACCAGAAACCCTGTGGGTCTCCAGGACCATTTCAGAGCATTTATAAAGTCCAACTGTTTTCAGAGTAACACTGAAGTATTATTTGATTTCTTCATTCTCATTGTCTTTCTTTCAAGTGCACGGTGAAAATGGTACTTTCAGTGGCACCTGGATGGCTCAGTCGGTTAAGCGTCCAACTCTTGGTTTTGGCTCAGGTCATGATCTCTCAGTTTTGTGAGTTCAAACTCCACATCAGGCTGTGCACTGGCAGTGTGGAGCCTGCTTGGGATTCTCTCTCTCCCTCTCTCTCTCTGCACCCCGATGGTACTCTCTCAAAATAAATGAATAAACTTAAAAATTGTGCAAAAATGGCACTTTTATTTTGATGCTTAGCACAGAGTCTGATGTTGGGTTTGATCCCATGACCCTGGGATCATGACCTTAGCCAAAATCAAGAGTCAGAGGCACAACCAACTAAGCCACCAAGGAGCCCCAAGTTAGTTTTCATTTGAATGGAGAGACTGCTTGGGTTAGAGACTTAGGAGATAGGTTCAAGGGAAGATAACCCTTCCCTTGGCTTTTCAGTGGTTAGTATCTATCAGCCAGTTCCATGGTAGGGCCCTTTCAAACTTTCTAATATCATACGAAACTGTTCCTACAGAGGCAGCCTGATCTCACAAAGCCATTCCCTCATTCAGGCTCTCTCATTCCCACGTTTAAGTTTTTGTTTGTTTGTGTTTTTGTCACTAATATTGGCCAATAAATGGACACGTGTTTGGTTCTGCTCTTTGCAACATGGTATTGCCGGCCTTTATATTGTAAGGGAGGTGCACTTGCACTCTGCCTTATCTCAGTGTTTGCCTTAGCAGCTACTCCCTTAGTCTGCTTCAACTCTGGTCTGCCCCACATACTTGGAAAACTTCTACTGGTTATGTCAATCTTGCTCCTGAAACCAGGTATAAGTTTCAAAAACTTAGGTAAGAAATGGAAAAGGAACTATGTCCCAACATGATATTCATTAATTATAGGGTTAGATGTACCCTCTTTGTTTGGATGCTGAAGAAGGCACCTGAAAAAAAAAAAAAACAACAACACCAACTCAAACCCTCAAGACATGTCACTAATTGATGGAAGGTGTGTCACCCAGTTAGGAATTCAGTCATTGCCAGCTGCGTTCCCAACCAGATGTTCATTCAGGAACATGTAGTTGCTACTGGGGAGGAATTTCCCCAGTACTGATTCTCATAATGAACCTATTGAAACATCAGGTGGGGAACGGTTCCAGGTGTGAGATCACAGTGCTAAAGAACTGGTAATGAGGGCCAATTCTACTTGATTTAGATATTTATGTAACTCGCTAAGTGAACTTTCTGCCAAAGACACCCCTTGGAGTCTGAAAAAAAATGTGTTAAGTAGGTGGACAAAGGGCTTTGATTTTCCCTTGCTTTAGACAGAAGGTAAATGCCAAGCACCACAAGCCTGGAAACACAATCAGCCAGGTAGCTGAGAGAACATTATCTTCAGCGCTGACACTACCATAGGATTCACTTCCTCATATATTATAGGTTTGCAATTTCCCATTGACTAGGGTAATTGGCAATTCCAGTGAGCTAACTTAAAAATCTGTTTTTCGCTTTAACTAAAACATAATATAAAATCAGTATCAAATTTCTGTTCTGCAATCATTGAAATAGCTTATTTCCAGAAATGTTTAGAGAGTATAATAGTTTGTACCCAGATGTAGTAGCAGAACAGTCACGGAAAAATGGTTGTTTTCTTGTATGTAATTCCAACCTTCCACCCGTGTTAATTGCTAGTGACATTTTGGGTTGTTTTTCAACACTTTAATGAGAACTAAAGCTTTAGCAAGGATTATTCCTCTGTGTCCCATCCAGATGAATCCCAACTATTGATGTCAGTGCTAGTCTGTGAGGGAAACCTGACCTCCAATGGAAAAAATAGCAACTAGGTGAGGTACTTTATTTAATTTCTAACCTAGTAAAACTAGAATGATCATCAAGAATTTTGTGAGTATGAATTATGGCCTTTGAATGGGGATATGTGTAGAGAGAGTTCATGTTTCTGCATCTAAGCACATCAGCATTTGGGTGTGATTTACTATGAGACATGCTGGAATGTGCATTACATGAGTGTGAGTCATTGGAGGAAGCTAAGAGGGCCCAGGTTGAACGGGGAGTGATTAATCCCACAGCCTGATGGATACTAAAGAGGCAAGGTCAGTAAGGTAATTACTGGCTACTCAGAATGTGGTCCATGGACTTAGAGCATTGGCATCCACTGAGAGCTTATTAGAAGAGTAGATGCTCAGTCCCCACCCCAGACCAGACTGAATTAGCTTAACAATCTACCCAGGTGGCTTGCATATGCATCACAGAGCTCTGTTAACAAGGGTTTCTGGGCATCTGTGCTCAGCCTGGACTGGATAGAGCACCAGCTGGCTATCAACTGACATGATAATTGAGGCAGCTGGGATTTTGGCACTATTGATGCTCAGCATCAGGTAGGGGCCTGGTTGGTATCCCAGTTGGACCTTGTAGTTTGGACCCGGGAGTCTCAATGAAGTGATAAGGGGTTAAGATAGTCAGTGGCAAAGGGAACCACATCCCTGTAGGGAACACACAGAGGCCAAGAACTTTGTCAGGCTTTACTACAGCAAGATCAGATTCAGGGCAGGGATACAGTCCAAAATGGGTGATTCCAAAGTAATCAAGATAAAAGTGGCTTCAAGACCACAGCCACATAACATGGGTTAGGGTCATAAGATACACAGGGTCCAGCTCAAACTCATGAGCTTTCAGTCTTGGGGACCACATTCTAGACCCCCTTCTCTGGTAAGAAAGGTTCCTCAGGCTCTGCTGGATTCGCAGACTGGGTGATGGGTTCCACCGAGTCCTAAAAGCTAGGCTAGGCTTAACTTAGTCCTATTCAGCTAAAGTGGAAGAGTATGACATACTCAGGTCAATAAGTAACAGCTCCAAGTTACAGTACTTTGTAGAGAATAGACTTTTCCAACCACCATTTCCATAAATTAAATGGATATAACAGTATGGAATACTTTAAAATGCAATCAAAGTTGTCAGGATCCCATGATAAACATTTAGAATTTTAATAGGATCTAAACTATGGTAACGACCAAAGAGTTACTAAAGTTTGAACTCAGTAAACCCAGTTCCATCCCAACTCACATCCTGAATGATTCTATTGCTTCATGTGTTCTTAAGGATTTTTTTTCTTTTCAATATGTGAAAGCCTCAGTAATATTGACTTTCCTTGACTGCATCATTTCCTTAAACCCTTGCATCAACCCTTGCTGAGGTAAATAGTCTCAGCCTTATAATTAAACTGAGTCTTACAGAGGTTAAATACAGAGTCTTCAGGAAACCACAACTTCTTTCAAAAAATAAAACTTCTGAAAGTTTCCTGGTATATTCTACCATTTCCCAGTGATTTTGAATATGCTTAGTTAGGCACTTGTGAAGTATTAGTTGTGTATAGCAGGAGCATTTCTGTCATCAGTAACTTATTCATTCAATTACTCATATCCTACAGGTTCTAGGAACCTACAAATGAAAATAAAGTGATAAAAATCATCATAAATCAATGAAAACATGCCTGGATTACATTCTGGAGAACGGTGGCCTTTCTCCAATGCCAGCCATTCTGGGAAGCACTAGAGGGTTTATCCTTTGCACTCTGTGAATAAATCCCATTTGCTCCTATAGATTGTACACCATTTCCTTCCCTTTATGCTCTGGTTTTCTGTGGTCATTATGAATTACCAAGGGTAGACTGAGCTGCAGGAATAAATATACCCGTATATGCAATGGTTTAATATATGATTATTTCTCCATAAAAGTTCAGAGATGTTCCAAGTAATGCAGAGGCAGGAAGACAGTGGCTCTGATTTTTAATGCCCCTCTGAGGATCAGTAGCCCAGTCAGCCAAAAGGAGAAGAGAATATGAATAAACGTACATGAGAGGTTTTCGGGGGGGGGGGCACGTCTGGAAATGGATATGGATGATATCTTCCCACATTTCATTAACTAGAACTTAGTCACATGGTAAACCAAATTGTTAGGCAGGCAAAGGAATATAATTTGCTTTGTTCCCAGGAAGAGGAGGAAATGCATTTTTGATGGATACCTTTTATTTCCTACAACACTGTCAATATCCCACATGGAAGCAGTGATACCAAGATCTAATAGAGGCAGCCACTGACACTGCTTATTTCCACAAGACTACTTCCACTGCTGACAGTGACTCAGGCAACACTATGATGCTCAGTGTCAATGACAAGGTGATCTTCATGCAGCTATCTGTGCTGTTGGCACAAACCTCTACCATGTTCTGCTGAGTTTTTAAGGATTAGAGGAAATAGATCTTTGAACTTGTATTGCTGTTTAACTGAAGAGCCCTTGCCTAGGTACAAATTTGAGTTATAAAGATTGAGGAAGTGTTGGCAGAAAGAGAGATTTTAAGCATAAAAATATGTTTTGTGCTCTACTCCAAATCATCCTTTCCATCTAATGCTGAGATGAATTAACTTTGGCTCAGATGTAAACACTTGGCGGGGAACAAGAATTCCTGTCCCCTTGAAGGTCCTTCTAGCGGAACTAAGAATCACATTGAAATGAGGCAGATTAACAGGGGAAAATCAAATTTAATAACATACATATGGGGAATTTCAGACATGGAAATTTCAAAGACAGTCAGGCAAAATGAGGTATATATGTCATCCTGAACTAAGGAGAAGCGGTTAGGGGTTTGGGACTTCAGAGGAAAGGAATGCACTTCACAGGACAGTAAGAAGAGCAGCTGTTTGGTAATTAGATTTTTGTCCTGCCATACAGATGGGTCACCCAAATAAAATTTATCTCTGTTAATAACCCTTGTTCCAGGAAAGACCCCCAAATTAGATTCTTCTATATGGATAATGCAGGGACCAAAGTTTCTCTTCAGCCCTCAAGGTCTCAAGCACCTCTTATTCAAAAGAATCCAAAGTATAATTTTGTTTTATTTCTTCTGCCGTTTTGATTCCTTCACTTTCTCCTTTTATGTAAGTATGTATGTATGTATGTATGTGTGTATTTTAATTGTGCTAACCCTGCCCCCTCTCTTTGACTGATTTGTACAGTCTGTGGATTCAAAGGTCCTACTGTTAAGACAAAGGTCAACCTGGCCACATATAGTAGTAAGAGTAGTAACCCAATAACTCTGTGAGGAGAGCACTCTACTGAATGGTTTGTAAAAATTTGTTGCCCCACAGGGCTGAGTCAGAAGACTTGCTCTTGACCATACTGAACAGATCCCTGTTGGCCAGGTACATAACAACAAGGCTTCAGTAGATTCTGACAAACGCATATTGTTTACATTCTGAGCTTATGATATTAGATATAGTAGAAATGCCACAGTCAGTACCTGCATTTAATAATAGTAGTTCCCTTTATTTATAAAGAAGATACATGCCATACTGGAAACATTAAGAGTGACAACCGGGTTCAAGTTACCTTTGATCCCGCTCTTTGTGTGACTTTGAACCGACTAATTAACATTTCTAGGCTCAGTTTTCATCTGTATAGTGTTATAAATAATACCTATCTCATGATTTGATTTAAGATTGAAATGTGCTAATATATATGAAGGCTTTAACAGAGTAGTCCATGATGATCACTTTTATAATTATTATCAATACTTTGAATAAATAGGTAGATATGTACTAAGAAAGAGCCTCTGTTTTTATCTTTTTTCACCCATATATCGCTGGATGCCATTGAATAGTATAATCATATAACAAACTATATATAACAAACCAATTATTTATTTTAATTAATAGGACAATTATAGAACTATATAATTCTTTAAATTTATCTCAAATACTGATTATTATTTTACCCTGAAAATTATAAACTTCTTCATTTGTACTTTAGGTCTTTAAAATGGTATTTTTCCAGATTGTTGAAAATCTGCTTTCTTTGAATAGATGGTTTTTATTCCAGAACTGGTTTTTGTTTTATGTTAGAGTCAGTACACCTTTGATTTATGCTCAGGTTGTTTTCTGAGGTTTTAAAGAATCACAGCTGGGTGGAAAAATGATTCTTGGCAAACTGATTTTCCAACCAGGAAACCCAAAGTGATGGATTGCTAGAATAATGGTTGTAGTATATACTGAGAATACAAAGGAGATACATGCTTCCTTCAAGATGAATTTGGATTTGTAAGAAGTGAGCCTGTATTTTATTAACTTTCTGTGTATAAGAAAAGTCAGACTATAACACCATTTCTGCATAAATTCATGGTTGTCCATGTCTAGCCTAGCCAATTTTTATATTGAACTATAAACAATCTAAGGGCTATCACAGTAGTAAGTTCATTGTGTTCTTCAGTAGAGAAAGGAATTGTTCCCATAACAAATTTTATAATTACTTTTTGAGTAAAAGTACAAGGACTTCTCAAAAAAATAAGTTTGTCATTAAAATTTTAAGCTGGATTATTAGATGTAGCTAATACAAGTATTTAAATATTTCAGTTATTGTTTTTTAACATTCCCTATGCATAATACAATTGGTTGTAATACTAATAACCACAAAAAATAGGTAACACATAACTATTATGCCCAGATCTTTGAATAAATTAGTTTATTTAGTTTTAACATCCCTCTGAACTATATGATATTTAATCCCCTTTTGTAAAAGAGGAACCTGAAAGGTACCATTGTGAGTTATAAAGTGGGTGATATGTTGGAGCTAGAATATAAATTCAGGAAGTCTGGCTCCAGATGTGGAGCTCTGAATCTTGACACTGCCCTACCTCCCTTTGCAGCTATACCTAGGTGTATGTACATTTTATATTATTTTATCTTTCTTTCATTAAGAGAGGTAAAACAGTTTCAAGTTAAAAGTGAGGCACATGAAAGGGAGGCATAGCAGTTTGAAGAATTTTTGATGCATTCAAGATTGGCTCAATCTTCTTAAAGCATGGAAGAAGGAATGGTCTTTGGAACTATGGGTATATAACCAAAGTCATCTTCATCATCAACAAAAATATCATGTATTCCATAAGTTGTTCAAAATCTTTTTTAGGTGGAATCTTTGTTTTAGGGGCACATAATTAATAATAACAATAATGGCAGTCTGGTTCTATGTAGTTGTCTCCTTGGTCTGGTATTCATGGGTATTGGACATGATCCTTGTCCAGATATGCCATTGCTCTTGCTTTTGAGGTGATAATAAAGCATGGTCCAGAATTGACTGTGGTGCATCAGAGCAATTCATTAAGGAGATCAGGCCTTAGTCTTAAAAGTTTGGTAGTGCCCAACATCTAATCTTCTTAGGGCTTGGACTGAGGGTGGGGCCCAATTCAGTTGTGTATACCAACGTTTTCCATGGCAGACAGGTCTTCTTTTAGCTCAGAGAAGAGCTGTAGGCAAAATGTTGAAGCCTTGGAATGTAAATTAATAGAGAGCAAATCCAGCAATGGATTCACCAAAATACAAGGTTGAAAACAATGAACCAGAAGTCTATGAGACCACAAAACGTGCAGAATCCATATTAGATAGACATAGTAAGGTGGGAATACATCAGGATTATTCTTGTTGAACAACCACACAACTTTTGTCCAGATTGTGTACCCCCACGAAGCCAACTGAAAGATCCTAAAGAGTCAAGCTTCCTTCAGACAGATAGGATTTGGGTATGTAAAGGAGAAACGAAATGAAATTCTAGACAACATTAACATGGGTCAAAACTGGGAGGCAGAGTTTCTAGAACACTTCTACCATATTTTCAAAGCACTGTATATACCAGGCATTGGATTTTATGACTGACCACTGGTTATTATCACATTTTTTATAGCATGTATCAATACACACATCAGAAATCTCATGAAAGAATTTGTAGACATGTCCTATAATAGCTAGGAAAGCTCTTGTTCCATGGCACAGATGATAGAAAACTCCTCAAAATACATGACCTGATGTACTTGATGATGAACAGAATACTTGCTCACTTGAAAATACCTTTAGTTGAGCAGAACATTGGCCACATAATTCTATTCTAGTGCATTAGTGATTCCCCAGGAAGCACTTTTTTTTTATTGCTTGTCCAGGAACTGCTGAAGCAAGCACTTACTGCCTCATTTCTACTTTCTTCCTTCTCCTTTTCCTTTAGGAACTTATCTTAGATCTCTCTCTCTGTGTCCCAGGATTCCTAATCCTGTGATCTAAACCTATTGAAATCCATATATCCAAAATTTGGACAGATCTAATTGGAAAAACACTTACAATACATTTTTCCAAATATTTTATTTGCTACTACCAAGTCTTTTCTACATTTAGCTAGATAACTGCATCCTAGTTATAACCTCTTACTCAATTCCTAGAGATTATAAAAATACAATTTCTCTACCAGTGGCTCTCTTGGAGCCATGTGTATGTTTACTTTCTGGGTCCATCTGTTTTTGTAATTCTGCTTAATAAGGTGCTTTTGGATCCTACTGTTATATAATGGTCAGCATCCTTCAAGAGATCTAAATTTATGTCTTTGGTAACAGAAGAATGGTTACATGAAAGAAATGCTCAATTTACTTCTCATGAGCAGAGGTTATGCATAGCTGCTCTAGGGAAATAAAACAAAAATTTCCTCTTATTATAAAGAAAGCTTCAAATTCGGATAGCTGATTATAGAAAATATACCCTATATTGGGGCGCCTGGGTGGCACAGTCGGTTAAGCGTCCGACTTCAGCCAGGTCACGATCTCACGGTCTGTGAGTTCGAGCCCCGCGTCAGGCTCTGGGCTGATGGCTCAGAGCCTGGAGCCTGTTTCTGATTCTGTGTCTCCCTCTCTCTCTGTCCCTCCCCCGTTCATGCTCTGTCTCTCTCTGTCCCAAAAAATAAAATAAACGTTGAAAAAAAAATTAAAAAAAAAAAGAAAATATACCCTATAAGTAGTAAACTTATTCACTATAGAGGGGGTGAAGCTCTCAGAAAAATCTCTTTAGCCAGGATATGTGGGAAGTAATATATCCTTAGAGCTATTACAGCCTATTTATTATCTCTGTTATCCAAATAGGTACAACATTGGTCAGATCTGACTTGCAGTCATTGGGTACTTTGTTTTCTACCACTTGCCTAATTGCTCTAGCTAAAGTATAAGATCCTTGAGGATAGGACTCTTCCTTATGAAACAGACTTGCACAACATAGTATGTTGGAAACAAATTGAAATCTTAAGTCATATTAGCTCAGCTTTAATCCTTGTTTACTAGTTGTTTGACTTTGAGCAAATTAATCAACTTTTATTAGACCCAACTGCCTAACAGAGATGCTATTTGCTCCAGAAGTATACAAATTATTAAGAGGCTTATATGATAAAATGGTATGAATATGGATCATTAATTTACTTTTAAAATTATTATTTTATTATTATTATTTTCTGAGGTGGAAGAAGCTTATTAAAAACCTAATAAAACAATATATAAATGAATGAATGGTATCACATTATTCTTATGTTTAAATATTTGTGGCTTCCCTGGATTCCTAGACTTTAGTATAATAAACATGCTCACCTGCAAAATGAGCTTTCTGCTGCCTCCCAGTGATTCTGATACAGGTGGTAAGAGGCTAAGACCCTTTACGAGCCTCAGGAGCTACATGCACTAAAAGACTGTTGTTCTTTGCCCAGTGCTTGAAACTGGAGAAGCTGGACCAGAGTAGAATGGGAAATGGAAAAGTAGTGGGCTGGTTCTTCTTTTGGGGAGATTCATGATTGGCACTTGTATCATGGCAGGTAAAAATGAACAGAAGGATGAGGATTTAGGTGAGGCAGAATCTTTGGTAGCTTCGGTGTCTGTAAAGTGGCTGCTCTTTGTTTCCAGGGTGTGAGGGGAAGGTTTGGTTGCTTCACGACCATGCCGGATAGGCTTATTTGTGCAGGAGGAGTCTTGGATGCATGAAAAATTCGAGCCCTGGGACAAATGCATTTAGCAGTCCATGGAGGGTATATGGATTGGACAGCTTACTCAACTGCAGTACACACAGAATAAAGCAGATTTTTAAAGGTTTGATTTTTAATCTATTAAAAGAAATCTAGCCCATATATCCTCTTCCCTTTCTCTCCCCATAAACATATATCCTCATGGGGTGGGGGAGCATGACTAAGATAGTCAAAGAAAAGAGTCCAGTTCATTGCAGTGCAGATCTGACCGTGTGTCTTACTTTAAGAAGTCAATGGCAGTGCTCCAAAGGAAGAGACTGAAACAGTCAAAATACAAATATATTCAATGATTTCAAATTCTTTTGTTTCCATGTCCCTTTTGCTGCCTCCAGTTATCTGTCTCTGATTCCTGAGGAAGGCTTTGTAGTGCTTTTACTTGCTATTGAATTTATACTGTATAGTTCCTGGCATATTTTGCTCCCACAGGTTTTTTTCTAACACCAGAATAGTATCCTCTTTCAACCCTTTTGGCTCTGTTTCTGTGCATGATTTTCTCCTTGTTTCCCTCCCTAGCATATGGGTTTTAATAAAAGTAATTTCCAACATTGAGTTTAGAAATGAAAGGGACCTTCCCCAAATTTTAAGCAACCAAAAAGAAACAACAGAAGTATAAAAGTATGCATTTATTTATGTGTATATGTTTGTATGCAAGTGAAGGGTGAGGAAAATCTAGTGACAGGTTGGGTTTAGGAAGGATTTGCCAATATACTCAAGGCTAGTGTGAGAGGAAGATAAATTTAAATGTATAATAGATAACAATTTCCAAGTGATATATTAGAACCAACATGGGGTTCCTGGGTGGCTCAGTGTGTGGGTTTGAGCCCACATCAGGCTCTGTGCTGACAGCTCAGAGCCTGGAGCCTGCTTCAGATTCTGTGTCTCCCTCTCTCTCTGCCCCTCCCTTGCTTGCTCTCTCTCTCTCTCTCTCTCTCTCTCTCTCAAAAATAAACATTAATTTTTTTAAATAAACAAAAAAGAACCAATGAAAACTTCTAGAGGAAATAAAGAACTTTTTCGTGGCTCTTACAACCCTTTCTACATTTCTACTATTTAAAATATATGGAGGGTGCCTGTGTGACTCAGTATGTTAAGTGTCTGACTTCAGCTCAGGACATCTCACAGTTTGTGAGTTCGAGCCCTACATCAGACTCTGTGCTGAGATATTCTGTGTCTCCCTCTCTCTCTGCCCACCCCCTACTCACACGCTCTCTCTCTCAAAATAAATAAACATTTAAAAAAATAAAGCAAATGGAGATTAGCTTTTAAAGCAGGGATTTATGAAGAAGTTTATATATATGAAAAGGTCATGGTGTGGAGTTAATGTTTGTTTGTCTCTTCTCCTCAAGACCAAAAAGAGGGGCTTGAACAGGACTGCCCTCAGAATGTCCTCACTTGATATATGTCCCCTGTGGTTAAGGGCCCTAGGGAATTTTGTCTGAATTAACCCAAAAGAAGGCTAAACAGACCCTGACACCATGAAACAGGGCTGATTGCGAATGGAGGAGTCACTGCATGCAGTCATTTCTGATGATAGATCAAACCTCATGCCAGAAATAAAACTGAGGATAGGCTTATCAGCCCAGGATGATTTTAAAAGGAATCCTATTCAAGAAACAGATTGCTAGGCTAAGGGATTCCCAGCAGCAAAATGCTAACAAATGAATGCCAGAGGGAGAAGTTTTGGGGAGATCGGGAGAGACAGCTGCAGATGTGGGGATTTTCATATCATGTAAGAACAGTGAGAAAGGACGCAGCCAGGATACGTCTAACAGACTTAAAAAAGTTCTCACAGAAGAATTGTGAGCTTTGAAAATTTCTTGGAGGTAGCTGCCAAGTGCCAGGTCTCCTTATCCCCCACTCTTTTCCTTTCAATCCTGGTAGTGTCAGAATGAGCAAAAAGTAACTACCAAGTGAGGGAGATGATGAGTGAGAGGAGAAAATGACAGGAAGTGAAGTATAGGTTGGATATATGAGTGAGGTACTCCATAGAATCAACATAGCTTCATTAGTGATTAGATATGGGTACTGAAAGGGGAAGAGGGCAGGGGCAACATACAGATGTCTATTTTGGGCCACTGAGTGGACGTTGGTTTTGACCAGGACACAGAGAAGAGCAGGGTTAGTGGGGGAAGATAATGTATTCTGTCTGGCTCTTG
Source organism: Neofelis nebulosa (assembly GCF_028018385.1). NCBI lineage: Eukaryota > Metazoa > Chordata > Mammalia > Carnivora > Felidae > Neofelis > Neofelis nebulosa. The sequence goes on from NC_080794.1 coordinate 46,094,570, forward strand.
TTGAAGATGGAGGAAGATGGAGGGAGGTATCCAATGGGATATATCATCTTCCCTACTGACGTCATTCTAAGAGTCAGTGATTGTTGAAAGCCATGACAATGAATGAAATCATCTGGAGTGACAATAAACAGTGAACAAAGAAAAGGCTCTGCCCGAACCGCAGGGAAAGTCTTTGTTTAAGGTGTGGGCAAAAGAAGAGGTACCAAAAAATGAGACAAGAAAAACAAGAGGCAAACCAAACAAAAACACTGGTGGTGATATCAACTCTGAGAGAAATTTTATTGTAATGAGTAGAAGAACCTGAAGACTGCTTGGCTCCAAAGGAAAATGGAAACGTTATAAGTGACTCTCACGGTGGGTGTGGTGGGAATGGAGAGAGACTGGAATTATATTGACACCCATTGCCCTATGTATAAATGATGGTGCTGGGGGCCAGATCAGGGAGAAAATAATTATTTATGCTCTTGGCATCTTGTGTTTGCAGTGATAGTGAATATCCATACTTTATACAATTTCTGCACCTATAAAATGACAACATTTTTATATATCCACGAATTATGTAAATACAGATCTGGGCTTCTGGGTGAGTTAGAGGTGGGGGCAGTTTTCTTTATGAAATCTTATAACTTCTGTCAGTTATTTCATGCACTTGCTACTAAACTGTTCTTTTGCTTTTTATCTCTGTTCTCATGTGCTCTTAAAAGCTACTTGCTTTAATCCATGACAGTGACCTTACAATGCACTTTATAATGCATGTGCATTTAGATAAGGTGTGATTTGTGATCTTTCTAGGCCTGCACATGAATCTCCAGGAAACATACTGTATTACTACAGTGGTCTGAGTCATTAAGATGGAATATTATTTAAGTTCATCATTGTTATAGACAGGCCTGAGCAACTTGATAGTGCCTATCTTTTGAAATTTTCCTCAAAATTAAAGATCTTATTTGGAAAACACTCTTGTACAAAGATAGCTAACAGACATCCCAAATACTTCTCTTTCAGGTACACAAACCTATGCAGTTTTGTTGGGAAAGTATGAAAGTAAATAACTATAGGGAAGTAATCAAACTAGGTTTAATGAAAAATAGTTATGTTAATTTACTCTTGATTCTTTTCAGCATGAAGGAGAGTTCATAGAGAAAGAAAACAGATAAGATGCAAGTGGGAAAATGGCAATCAATGTGTGTCCCAAATTGTGTCTATGGAAGCAAAAGTTTCTTCTAAATCCCTTGGTTCTTCAAACACTTCTTATCTCATGGGCACACATTTAGAAGGTTGCCAGAGAAGAGAAACCTGCCATGGAGTCAGAAAGGGTATGGCCAATGAAGTAGAAAGACAACCAGACAAGTACAGTGTTAGAGAAGCCATAATAAGATGATTTCAACATGAATGGAAGGATAGGTGAATGGATGGATGGATGGATGGAAGGATGGATGGAGTGGTCATCTTTATCAAGTGCTGCTAAGAAAAAAAACCATGAGAACACATAGATGACCATTTGTTTTGGCAAAATATTGTCTTTGGTTGCTTTGATAAGAACTGTTATAGTGGAGTGGTGAGTATGAAAGTCCAATTGGAAATGGCCATAAGCAAACCCAAGGTCAGTAAGTACAGCAGGGGGCATATTCAAATTTATTAAGGAGTTTTTTGAGTATGGCTGAGAAATAGAGTGGTTGGAGAAGGAGTTAGGGCCATACGTACACATATATGTAACATAGGAGAGGAAAAAGGGGGATTTGGGAGCTTCAGAAGAAGCACAAATGTTCTTTCATTTAATATGATGAAAAGAAAAGTCCATAGGTAAAGATACATGTAAGTTGGTAGAACTGGCGGTGGAAATATGAAATCATTCTCACATGACTCTTCTTAGTGGTGAATGCAGCAAGGTCATCAGCAGGGAGGAGACCAGAGAGCATATGGAGTTTCGAATAGAGAGGATGAGTGATAGAATCGTCATCTCTGAGAGTGTGAACATGCTAACCAATTATAAAGTATGTTAGGAACAAAGGCAATAGACCTGTTTTTGCAGATATATGAATATAAAGAACAAATCAAGCCAAACAAGATACAAAAGGGTAAGTAAGGATATAAAGACTGATATTCACTCTTCATTTTTTTAATGTAGGACTAAAGCTAAACGTTTGTGAGAATTATGGTTACAGAAGCTAAAATGAACCATGACAATTTTGAGTTAACATTAAACCTAACAAAAATCAGGATATGGAGATACTCAGAGAAAAAAAGGGTAAAGTAAAAAACAAACTGATTTTTCTCATCATTCAGAGTGAAGAATCATGCTGTATCAAATGAGAGAGAAAAATATTATCCCTTATAAGTATAAATAAAGACACTAGAAAAATTATAAAGAAACTAAAATTATAAAGGAAATAAGATTTTGGGTCCACTTAAGACATGTATATTTTACTGCATGTTAAGTTTTACCAAAAAAGTACCGTAAGAAAATATTAAACTATAGTTAATTATATGCACACTGATCATATTCTGTCTATAGATTCTTAATTTACAATTCTTTGGGGAAAAAAAAAAGTAAGGTGCAGGTATCCCCTGATAAACACCATGTCAGTGTTTACATGATCAAGTTTTTTGCAAAGCATCTAGTTTAAATTCCTTGAAGTTGTCGGCATGTGGATGGCACGTTTTTCTTATTCCCTTAATAGATACAGGGTTTGTTCTATTGTTAAATGACTTTCGCATTTAATTTCAATTCCCTTGCCATATTTCAAACAACTGAATTGGTTTTACTATATTCTTTAAAGTCTTATTTGAATATATCTTAGTGTATAGTTATAAAACTTTTAGCTGATAAATAAATTTGTATCTTATTTCTTCAGTTAACACTACGTGGTCAATACTTCTCCGAGTTTGTTTACAGATAACAAATTTCTGATATTCTTCATTTTGAAAATAATTACGTTTCCGATTTGTGACTTTCAGAAAAACGTTACATTTCCCAACATAGAGCCTCCTTTTGTTGGCACTATTCTTTGGTTAGTTTTCTTTTTACAAATAGGAGCAACTAGGGGCGCCTGGGTGGCTTGGTCAGTTAAGCGTCCGACTTCGGCTCAGGTCATGATCTCGCGGTCCGTGGGTTCGAGCCCCGCATCGGGCTCTGTGCTCAGAGCCTGGAGCCTGTTTCCGATTCTGGGTCTCCCTCTCTCTCTGCCCCTCCCCTGTTCATGCTCTGTCTCTCTCTGTCTCAAAAATAATTAAACGTTAAAAAAAAAAAAATTAACAACAACAAAAAAAAGAAATAGGAGCAATTAGATCAAATGACATGCCCAGCGGCATGCTTTGGATGCATTTAGTCCAATTATTTTCTGAAAGTTTTGCCAATATCCCTCCACTGGCAATCTTTTGGAATTCTAGTTTCACTAAATCATTATGAGCATTGGACCTTTGACCATATCATTTGAATCAATGAGGTACTCATTTCTTGTTTGTCTTTTTTTTTAATGTGTATTTATTTATTTTGAGAAAGAGAGAGAGAGAAGCAGAGAGAGAGAGATAATCCCAAGGAGGCTCCACACTCAGTGCAGAGCCCTTCGCAGGGCTTGATTTCACCACTGTGAGATCATGACCTGAGTCAAAATCAAGAGTCAGGTGCTTCACTGACTGAGCCATCCACGTGCTCCTCTTCTTTGCCTTAATTCCTTAGCCATCCTCACTATCTGTTATTGTAAGGAATGCATTTTTCAAAGTAAGAGGTGGTATCTGGTCGTAGTATCTGTAGTTCTTTTTCTAGGAATTTTGTTCTTAAACAAGGATTAAATATCTAGTTCACTATTTGCTTTTTATTTTTTTGAAATTTGTCTTATTATGTGCTGTCTGTTTTGGTCTGCTCAGTTTACAATCAGATTTGTGGTAGTGATTTTGTGCCTGCATTCTTGCTATTATGTTTGGTATCCCATTTTTCTTAGGACTCTTACTAGAAATAAAAGAATAGAGTAAATTCACCGTTATATCACTGGAGAACACAGTTAATTTCAGGGAAAATGTAACACACTAACTATTAGAGAATGACACACCTTTTATATTATGTGTGAAGATTCTTATTGTGTATATGTTATATGTATTGGAATTTGTTTTTTGTCAGCACAACCTGAGATTTGAAGACAAAACTCAGTTCAGATCTAGGCTTCACCACTTCCTAGCATAGATAGATTTTTTTTTTAAATTCTTGAGCTTTCATGTTAGTTAAATATGAAAAACCATGCCCATCTAATATGGTTATTTTGAGAATCAAATGATATTGTGTACAAAAACTCAATTACACTTGCTGGGGCACAGTAAGTACTCAATAAATATTAATTATCTGGTTCTCTCCTCTTGATACATGATGGGCAAGGCCAATTCCCATAGGAAGTAAGGGGAGTGCACAAGTGGAGAGGTGCTAAGATTCACCCGAGTGGCATCCTTCTTGTCGCCCACAAGTCTTGGAGATTTGGCTATGGAGGAGACCCAACCCTTCTTCCAGAAACCAAACTTGCCTTCTGAACTCTGGGAGGTCAATTGAGTGTGACCTCAGTTTTGCAGCCCTTCTTTAAGGGGACAACAGAAATGTCAGTTAACCATTCCAATTCCCATGTGGCAAAAAAAAAAAATGTTAAAAGGGTAAGTGTTTGACATGATAGATAGGATATAAGCGGGCGGGCAGCTAAGCAATTTGGTAAATGTTGGTACCCTTTTGGGTCCAAAGTCAACAATTGGTACTTATAAAATGTGTCTATTGTTGTTTTATTTTTATTTGTATGTGCATTATTGCTCTTTTCTGATTCAGTTAATTTTCTATATTTTAATGGTAACATGTCTTCGTTATGGTGAATTTAACAAAAAGGGAAAGAATTGGTGCAGTTTTTCTTCAAAGCTTAATGGGAATTAGTCTACTTTGGGGGCTAGGTGTGTCATCACACATGTGTGTGATGTTGTGTCATCAGGAATATGAATGATAGAGCCCCACTCTTTGGAGGCAGAATAAGTAATATTTACCTAGCTGACCCCAATAAAAAATAGCTCCTCCTTCCTTTTGATTCAAGCCATTTTGTAACTTGGGTAAGTTTGTTTGCTTATATGCTGTAGAAAGATGTTTCTCATTTGTATGGTCACAAGGGGAGGGGTCTCCACACTGGGCATGTTTGAATATCACCTGAACTTTCTTTTGTTAAATGGCAAATAACTGAGAAGGAATATGTGGTAAACTCTAATTGTAGTTTGGTCAGAAACTCCAGCCTTCACATCTCCTGCAGCTTCTCCTTTCAATTATGATCACCCATGATTTCATCTTTGAAAGCCATTGTTTGATGTTCAAGCCTGAACTTAAGAGAAAGCAAAAGTTGATGGCTGTAGTAAAAGTTGTTTCTGAGAAAAGGGTCTAGGGTGAGGTTAGTTTTAGATAACATGTTTATTTATTATTCATCTGAACTTTGTTAGAAATAATTGTTTTTCTATTTAGAATCAATCCACATAGATTAACTGGATATTCATTTCACTCTCCCTGCCCTGAAACCCTGGCAACCACTAACATTTTCACTATATCTATAACTTTTTCTTTTCCAGAATGCCTTACAGTTGAAATCATGCAGTGTGTAGACTTTTAAGATTGGCTTATTTTACTTAGTAATATACATTTAACTTTCTTCCATGTCTTTTTATTTATGGCTCATTTCTTTTTAGCTGTAATAATATTACATCGTATGGATGCACCATGGTTTGTTCATTCATTCGCCTGTTGAAGAACACCTTGGTTGCTTGTCAGTTATGATTAAAGCTACTCTAAGCATTCATGTAGGGTTTCTGTATGGGCATAGTTTCCAACTCATTTTGGTAAGTACCAAGAAGTGTGATTGCTGGATGGATCACCCTGAAATTGCCTGGCTTCAAGACTGACTGTAAAGCCACAATAATCAATACAGTATGATATTGGAGAAAAAACAGACAAATAGACCAATGTAACAGACTTAAGAGCCCAGAGAGAGACACATGAAAATATAGTCAACTTACCTGTGACATAGGGCAAATACAATTCAATGGAGAAAGCATAGTCTTATTAGCAAATGTTGATGAGAGTTTTCATAATGAATGTGTATTGGATTTTGTCAAATACTTTTTCTGTACCTGCTGCTAGGATCATACAATTTTTATTCTACATCAACTTGATTTGATTGATTACATCAACTAAACTTTGTTTAATTAATCTTGCACATCTGTAATAAATTATGGTATGTAATTCTTTTAATACATTACTGGATTTGATTTTCCAATATTTTGTTGAAGATCTTTGGACCCCTATCCATGAGAAATATGGGTTGTAGTTTTCCTTTCTTGTAATGTTTTTGGTTTTGGTCTTAAGATAATTATGGCTTCTAAATAAGTGTGCAAATATTCCTTTTACTTCTACTTTTTGGAGAAGGTTGTGGAAATTTGATATTTCTTTCTTCAATTAGTATTTCTTCATTAAATGTTTTGTAAAATTCACCAGTGAGTCCATATGGGCCTGGTACTTTCTGTTTCATAAAGTTATTAGTTAGTATTCAATTTATTTAATATATATAGACTTAATTAGATTATTTGTTTCTCCTTTTGTGAGCTTTAGTAGATTGTGTGTTTCAAGGAATTGGTTCACTTGATCTTTGTTTTCAAATTTATAAGCACAGATTGTTCATAATACTTTTTTATTGTATTTTTAATAGTCATAGGATTAGTAATGGCCCTTCTTTCATTTATAATATTGTCTATGTCTTCTGTCTTTCTTTCTTAACCTGACTAAAGGTTTGTCAACTTTATTGATCTCTTCAAAGAACCAACTTTCCGTTTAATTGATTTTCTCTATTGATTTCCTGTTGTCACTTTCATTTTCTGACCCTAATTATTATATTTTTTCCTCTGCTTACTTTGGATTTTAAATGTTCTTCTTTTTCTTGTTTTGTAAGATGGAAACTTAGATTATTGATCTTAGATTTTCTTCTTCTATAATATATACATTGAATACTATAAATTTCCTTCTAAGCACTGTTTTCTCTGAATCTCACAAATTCTGATAAGTTGCATTTTTTTTTCATTTAGTTAAAAACATTTTTGAATTTTTCTTAAGACTTATTCTTTGGCTCATTACTATTTGGAAGTGTGTTACTTAATCTCCAACTGTTTTGGGACTTTCTAGCTACCTTTTTGTTAATTTAATTCCATCGTGATCTGAAAGCTTTATCTGATTTCTGTTCTTTTAAGTTTATGGAGATATTTTTATGGCCCAGAATGTGGTCTATCTTGCTGAATGTTTCAAGTGAGTTTAAGAAGAATATGTTACCTGCTGCTGTTAGATGAAGTTTTCTGTAGATGTCAGTTAGATCAAGTTCATTGATTTTACTGTTCAGTTCGAGTATGTCCTTACTAATTTTCTACCTACTAGATCTATCAATTACTGATAGAGGAGTGTTGAAATCAACTATAATAATGAATTTATCTACTTCTCCCTGAAGTTGTATCCATTATTGCCTCAGATAGTTTGACAATCTGTTGTTAGGCACTTATACATTAAAGTCTGTTAGGTCTTCTAGAAGACTTGACCCCTTTATTAATATGCAGTGTTCTCTGTATTCCTGATAATTTTTCCTCCTCTGAATTCAGCTTTGTTTGAAAATTAATATAGTGAGTCCAACTTTCTTTTGATTAGTATTAGAAGGTATTAGTATTATCTTTCTCCATCCCTTTACTTTTAATATCTGTGTCTCTATACTTAAAGTGTATTTCTTATAGATATTATATAGTTGGGAACTTATTTTATACACTGACAGTCTTAATCTTATTTGGGGGGATTAACACACCCTTTAATTTGTTTTTAACTATTTTAAAGGTTTAAGAAATGCTTAAAATTTGTAATTCCTAGTAGGAAAACATTATATGAATGAATACCTTAATGGCAAACCACTGTAAAATGTCTGGTCACATGTGGGGCTGAGGGATAGGGATTATCTTCACTGTACCCAGCTTTCTTCATGAGAAGGTCAGGGGTATACTGGTTTGTATTATTTCAACATCAGTTAGGCGGTCTAAGTTGCTTTCCTTCAAAAAATGGCTTTGTCAGATGGGCACTGTGTTTGATGAGATTCATAACCTTTGGCTTGGTCTGATATTTTGACATTTTTGCTGAGTTCTGGGTCACATCCTGGAGGGCTACCATAACTTCTGGATTCCTTATGGTTGCAAGAACCTCTGGATCACTAAGAATTTTGAGCCTGAGCATTCCTGCCATTCCAGGCATGCCCCCTTTAATTCCAGGTATTCCTTCAAGAAAATTACCAGGCATTCCCCTAAGAAAGCCACTGGGAAAAGAGCCAATCTGAGCTACTGATTGTCATCTATCTTCCTTCCTTCCTTCCTTCCTTCCTTCCTTCCTTCCTTCCTTCCTTCCTTCCTTCCTTCCTCCCTCCCTCCCTCCCTCCCTTTTCTTTTCTTTCATGCTTTATCTTTTTTTGTTTTCTATTCTTTTCTGCTTTCTCTGGCTTTAAATTAGAAGTATTAGTGCTCATAAATAATTTCATCTTTTTTTATTCATTTATTTTTGAGAGAGAGAACATGAGTGAGTGAGGGGCAGAGAGAGAGGGAGAGAGAGAGAACCCCATGAGGGGCAGAGAGAGTGGAAGAGAGAGTGCAGAGCCCAAAGTGGGGCTTAAACTTGCCCCAAGCGGGGCTCAAGTTCAAAAATTTCATCTTATCTCAGCATATCAAATATATATATATATATATATATATATATATATATATATATATATAAAATTTAATTTTTAAAGTGCTTGCCTTTGAGTTTGCAGTATGCATTTACAACTAATCCAAATCCTCTTTCAAATAACAACATACTGTTTGCTGTAGCTATAGGTGTTAGAGGTTACAATTTCCTCTGGTGTCCTTGATTTGTCTCCCCCATTGTACAAGCACCTTACCTGATGTGTGGGAGAAGGACAGTTTTCTACAGCCCTATGATTACATCTGTCTTTTAGTGAATCTGTGCCTCTGAACTGTGGACTTCACAAGTGAGTCTCAGTTTCTCTCTCCTACTTTAGGGGGGCAGGAAGGCAAGAGGAAGCTGGTGTTGAATATTTCCTTTCCTCCACAAAGGCTAAACCAGACTGAGTTGGGTATTTTTCTTCTTCCAGGTCAGTTAGGCTGTGGCAGAATAGTTTCTCTTGAAGGCAGGCTTTGGGCATATTTCAGAATGACTTCCTCTCTGCCTTCTGGAAGCACCAAGGAATTTTTTTCTCCAGTCTTCTCTGTGAGAGTTTTGGAGATAAAACACAAAAAGGAAGGGTTTCTAAGATTGGACCTTTCTGGTGTTTTTAATTCTCAGGTTTATCCACACTTAGCCTCAAGCAATTTACCACATCTCCTTTAAGGTTTCCTACCATGACCATCCTCTTGATTTTAATTAATAATTTAAAAATTACATTATTATATCATAATGTCTCCCTCCTTTCTTATGATGGGATCTCATTATCATTTCTGTCCTAAGATTTTATCATATGCTATTTGCAACTTTGCAACATTAGAAAAGGAAGCCGACTCTGAAGGTATGCCAGGAAATAAGATTTGAAGAATCAAAATAACCCACTCAAAAGTCTCTGTAATAGGCTTCATAAATTTCTTGGTTTTTATTTGTAATTATTTTATATTAAACTGGAAGAGAACCAGATTCTATCCGTGATAGAAGGCAGTGCCTCTCAAAGTGTGCCAATGCCTGGCCCCACTTTGATTAGTACTAATTTGGTATGTGACATCACAACAGTGAGTGTTAAGGCAAATCTGAGAGCATACTTAGCGCTGTCTATCATTAAAGACAACAATATATTCAGAAAGAAATGTTTATCTTTTCCACTTTATAACTGCAGGAGTGTTATTTTCTGTACTAAAATAATGGTGACAATCAATTGGGAAAATGACAAAACAACTTTGACTTAAACATTGAAGGGTTACATTATGCCAATGCATTGTATTTTCTGAGAGAGAAGAGCAAACTGCAAAAAATTTATTTGAAAAATTTACCTACTGACAGTCAAATCGATCTGGTAATGGAAATTCTATATATGCACTAAATCTTACCTCAATAAAAAGCCAATGCCATTTAACTAAGTTAAAATTTAATTATTTTTTCTCACTGTAAATTTAAGAAACAGTCAAGAGGATAAAGACTTTATCTCACAACCCTGATATACCTACAATATTAGTTTTCTGTTAATACTATGACAAATTACCATAAACTTAGCAGCTTAAAATAAAACATTTATCATTTAGTAGTTCTCCAGATTAGAAATCTGGGGGGACATGGCTGGCTTGTCCACTCAGAGTATTATAAGGCTGGGGTCAAGGTGTCTGCTGCCCTAGGCCCTTACCTACAGGCTTTAGAAGATCTGCTTTCAAGTTCTTTCAGGTGGTTGATCAATGTCAGTACATTGTGGCTATAGGGCTGAGGTCCCTGTTTCCTTGCTGACTGTCACCTGGAGCCTCTCTCACCCCCTGGGTTTCTTTCTGTGTTGCCTCTTGATCTTCAGACCGGCAATGGTGCTTCAAATCTCTCTTCAGATCTCTCTCATGCTTCAGTCCCTCACTTCTGGCATCTCTTCTGCCTCTAGTTTGAGAAAGTTCTCCACTTTTAATTGAGTAGACTTTTAAGTAATTACATTGGGCCCACTTGGATAATCTCTTTACTTTAAGGTCCATGGATTCTACCTGAAAATTTCCTTATGTCACATAAGGTAACATTCAGAGGCTCCAGGGAATAAGGGATGGCTATCATTGGGGCATTCTGCTTACTATCACATTTAATGTCCCTCAATTCTGTTATATTTAATATATTAGCATATAATTCCTGAAAAAATAGAATGCTTTGTAATTGACATTTTTACTAAACAGCATGGGTGACATCTTTACATGTTTTGAAATAATCTGCTCAATCCTCTTTCTCAGTATTTGTTTCAAACACATTGGTATAATTTTGGTTCTAGGATTGAGGAATGCCAAATAATTTCACATCCATAATAAATAAAGCACAGAAATTCAGAATGACTTACTGTCTTAAACTTCTATCAGATTCAAGGTTAGTGGTACAAAGCCACTTTTCCTAATTCATATACCTTTTTGTTTTCTTGAGAGGGAGAAAGGGGGCATGACTTTAATCTGAATGTCATTCAGGGTATACCTCTTGACCAGAAAAAGCTTGAGAAATTTTGGTCTGGTCTAAACAAGATACAGGTTTAAAGACTGTGCTGTAGTCCATTATTAGGAAGGACAAATATTTTAACCAAATGTATATTTTTGAGGTAATTATATATTTATGTACAAATCAATAATGTTTTGAACATACAGCTACAGTAGGAGAACTACTAGGACCAAAATATGAATATTTTAATAATTAGGAATTTTTATTGTCAAATCACTACCCAGAAAAAATGTCCTACTTTAAATCCCCATCAATATTATACAACAATGTCTATTTTATTATGTCATCACCAGAATAAATGATGAATGTATTTTAATTATACTGGCTGATGGTTTCTAAACTATTTTATGTCTTATTATGTAGCCATTTGTCAATACGTTTCATCTGTTTTCCATGAATTATCTGGAATGAATTTGTCTTAAAATTTTTAACATTTTCTTTCCCTGTTGTTTTCTTTTTTTTCTTCTTTTTTTATTCAAAAATTACTATAGGACTGGTTAAAAAATTACATATAGTAAAAATTAAAAGAGTATCAAATGAGTAAACTTGCTTCTCATTCTGGACCCCAAAATAGAAGCAATTGCTGTGAACAGGATCTATTATAGCAACCTACAAGTATTTTTGATTTAGTGAAAAACTATGTGGTATTAATTTATCATGAGGAATAATGCCACAGATACTGAAAATTCTCAAAATTGATATCACTGAAAATTTTTCTATGCACAGAAGTCTAAAATGAATGTCTTTTCTTTCTTCTAAAAAATATCTGATGTGTAGTGAAGTATACGGTTTTTATTTATGAATTGTTGACATTTTCAAAGTCCCTTCAGAACTTTGTTCTTAGATATGCTATAAGATTTTTACACTGTCATATTTTTGTAATGTACATTTGAAATACGTACGCAATGCTGATAAACCTACATTTCCCAGCTGGAGAGTTTGACATGGAAAATATGTACTAATGTTCTAAAATATGTTTCTGACTCAAAAGGTACTGCTTAGCTTTGCTGGGTGCTGCAGGATATGTTTTGTGGCCAGGAAGCATGAAGCATTACTAATATCTCCTAGAATATAAAATGAGTTTGTTTTCCAAAGTCAATGTGATTGTAGGTCCTTCAGAATTTCTCTATGGCTGTTTAGACCACAGAGTTTTAGTCCAATAACTTGAAAAGTAAGATTTAACATCTAGTCTGTTGACAGTGTGGTTGCTCAGTAGATTAAAACCCAAACTTATTGGGTGCCTGGGTGGCTCAGTCAGTTAAGCATCCGACTTCAGCTCATGAGGTCATGATCTCGTGGTTCATGAGTTTGAGCCCCATGTCAGGCTCTGTGCTGACAGCTCAGAGCCTGGAGCCTGCTTTGGATTCTGTGTCTCCCTCTCTCTCTGCCCCTCCCACCACTTGTGTTCTGTCTCTTTCTCTCTCTCAAAAATAAACAAACATTTAAAAAAAAACAAGCAAACTTGTCACATCCAATTAGAGGTGAATATTCTTGAATAGTACTTCCCAATTAGTCTTTGAGAAGCTACAATTCAGGGTATACTTTGTGAAATATTCAGAAACATTAGTATGGTTAATCATTGTGTGGAATGGTAATACATGTATTATAAAAAATATTTCTATTTTATGTGCATGTATTTCTTCCTGTAATGCATGTAGTATTTTTAAGAGCTCATAGCTATAAGTTGAGTAGTTGATTTATTTAGTTATATTTGAATATTCAGTCAGTCATTAAGAAAACACAGAAGGGGCACCATTAGTTTATTTTAACAGCACACCATCTTGCAAAACAGTTATGCTTCATAGGAGCCCAGTTTGAAAACCTTTATTCTAATGCAGACATGTAGTGCAGCATTTTCCAATGAGTTTGGCATGTTTATGCTCTGTTCACTTTAATTGTGTTTATTTCACAAATTTTGGGCAGAGAAGTACAAATGCTAGAGTTTCATGCCAGTCGCCAAAATTAATTTTTTACAAATTGGAAAATGTAAATAAGTTGATTTTTTAAAAGTCAAATTGAACTTAATAAGCATTTGTTAGCTCCAGTTTTGTGGCTTAGAAGAAATCATTAACAAAATCATCAGTACTTATTGAGCATTAACTCTGTGCAGTTGATGCTTTATTATATTTTTAACAGGTGAGGAAACTGAAATTAAGGAAAATGAAATAACTACATGAAGTCTGGAAATTTGTAAGTGACAGAAGCCAAGATTCGAGTCTCATTTATGTTTGGAGCTCTATTTTAATCATTATTCTATCTGCTATGGAACCACCTGTTTTCTCCCCTTCCTTTTTGTTCCATTTCCTATAAACAGTGATTCTCAGAATCTGCTCCGAACCTCCTAGAAGACTTGTGTATAAAATGCAGATTGTTAGATCTCACTGCCAGATCTTTAGATTCCATAAATGTAGGTGGGCCCTGATAATTTATATCTCTAAAAAGTGACAGGTGATCTTAATACAACTTATCCGGGGACCACACTTTGAAAACCACTGTGTTTTAGTGTTTCTAATGCTTATGGATAAACAGGTGGTGCCCATTGTTAGGGGTCTATTATTATTCTATACACCTGTTTTGGTTAAGCTAGATTTGGGAATCTGTGAGTCCAGATGCCATTGATTTGAAGATGATGTTAAATATTCTAGTACCTTCTTAAAGCTCTCGTTAATTACCTATCACATAAAAGTCCTAATTGATTAATTTATTATTCATTACTCTAGCTGTGCAGATCTGTTCAGTCTAGACATAGTTTGTGAATTTACAAATGTATCCTAGAGAATTCACTGATATATTATCTGGTAATAAGAAAATAAAGGGAAATGGCTGTATAGCCAAAAATATATCTAGAGTCTTCCACTACAGACACAAGAAAAAGACTCTATTCAATTATACATACTCAGTAATTGCTATATCTTTAGCTCTATTTCCTCATTGTTGATTGTATGTTCTTTATTACTTCACCTATAGACTATTCATGGTATACAACATCTTCAGTATTGCCCTTTTTAGTTTATACTTTTCAGGTATTCTTATTTCTACAAATAAACACTTTCTTGTAGTGTCGTCTTAACATACCCAAACAAGACATTTAAGAATAACCATGTGGCTTACCTCAAATCTTTTCTCAACAGATTTTTTAATTACTTTAGTAGGAAAGACAATGCAATGCTCAGTAGATGCCGCTAGACATTGTGTTTCTGTGCCAGGCAGGATCCTTCACTTCTGAGACTGATTAATAAATTTTGGGCTCATCTTATTATCCCAACTGAAGAAAGAAATAGCAAAAATCTGGAGAGGGGGTGGATCTGATAATATCTAGCCACATAATCTCTGAAGAGGGACATGTGAAAAGGAAAGGGATTCAGGTAAGATGTACCATTCAGTAGACAGACAGACAAACAAAAAATAATTCCTTGACGCTGATTACCTGAGTTTCCTTGCAACTAACCATCAACGTCAGACAAAAAGGCTAGTGAGAATGCCAAGAAGGTGCATTAGATAGTATTTTTAATACTCGTATACTTAGCCTCAAAGTTGCTTTTAAACAGGTTACACCTGGGGCGCCTGGGTGGCGCAGTCGGTTAAGCGTCCGACTTCAGCCAGGTCACGATCTCGCGGTCCGTGAGTTCGAGCCCCGCGTCAGGCTCTGGGCTGATGGCTCGGAGCCTGGAGCCTGTTTCCGATTCTGTGTCTCCCTCTCTCTCTGCCCCTCCCCCGTTCATGCTCTGTCTCTCTCTGTCCCAAAAATAAATAAAAAACGTTGAAAAAATAAATAAATAAATAAATAAATAAATAAATAAATAAATAAATAAACAGGTTACACCTATGCTACATGCGCATACACATTACACATACACACAGAGATACACACAGACATAAGTGCCCATGTGCAAGCACGTAGTAAAAACCTCCAAGGAAATGTCCTTCAACACGTTTTTAAAAATCCATTATAATCTCCATTATAGAAAACACCATCACCATAGCAACTTGAAAGCCATTGGTATTCAAAATATAAAACAACCTACTTCTATCCAGGATATTGATTATTTTATTTTCCTATCACATGGATTTAATAAGATGCACTCATTTGTTTGTTTGTTTCATGCTGAAGAAGGTAAGACTTATGATATAAACTTGAGGATCAGGTATCAATATTTCATTCAGAAAGAAGTGGTTTTTAATATTGTTCATTTCTGTACAGTTTTTCCTACATTTCCCAATTTATATTAAACCCATTTGCTCACCATATAGGCAAGCTGAGTGCTGCTTGTGGCCAGAAGTAATGATATGAGCACTTTTTCCTGCCCTCTTAACCCCAGCCTTCCATGCAAGGAAACTTAACCTGAAATCAAATCACAAGACTGAACAGCCTTATCCTTCACCTCTTTGTCCCAGCTCCAAACACCACTTCCTACATGAAGCTCTTTCTGATAAATGATTCTCCTCTTCTACGCTGTGCTCTCCACCTTCTCTTGCAGCATTTTGTATTGTCATACAGTATTCATTAAAACTCTGTAACAGTACGTATAACGTCTGACTTCAGTGGAGTATACATTTCTTGAACTTCTCCTTCTATTTCCTATGGTCTGATATCTCTCCCTATTTCCATCAATACCTTCCAGGCATAGGGAGGAAGAATGCTGATTTTCTTGAGGTCTCTCACAGGCCTAAACCCTCTATTAGGCACATGTCTGGGTATCTTTCTTAATCTCTGCAGAGTCAGATGAGGAACAAATTATTTTTACTTTGTATATGAAATATTGAAACCTTGAGAGAGGCTAAGTGAAATCGTTTAAGGGTAAAATTGAACACAAAGCATATTTCTATGAATATATATTAAAGGATTGGGGATCCCCTGTTTTACTGAGTGCCTTGGTTGAAGGGAGTCCTCTGCCAAAAGAGGAAAGGGCAGAGGTTCTGCTTGTGAAAGCTTGGAGGAAGACATTCTGCATGCACAAATGTGCACACACATGTACACACATGCACACGCATGCATGCAGAGGCAAACAATGTTTGTATGGAAGGATGAAACACAAAGGAGGGAGGAGTCTGACATCAGTAAATGCATAGGAAGAGAAGAGGCTAAGGACCTGTGGAGAGGCTTGCAAGGCTGGAACATTAATGTCTGCTGGGGGTTAGTGTAATCGTGCCCTGTGTAGTAAACTTTTTTTGATTGGCCTCTCTATGAAATCTCCCTGTGAAGTCTTAAAAGAGAGCCACAAATTGCTAAGAGAAGTGAGATTTCTTATGAAAAGCAATGTCACAGTGAACTCCCTGTACAGGTTGGCATGAGGCCAATACAAGACATGAGGCAGAGTTTCATGAGTATGGGGGTGTTGCAAGGCCGCTTGGGGTGGAAATCATGGTTTCTTCCTCTGAATCATGCAAGCGTTTCCTCAAGTATCCCATTGTATTCAGGGCGTTCGTTGATGCAGGGAGCTAAGACGCATCTGTCTACACTGGACACATGTGTCTAATGTGCTGTGAGGTTGCTTAATTCAGATTATTTGCTGCTTCTCATAATGTAGTCAACTAGAACAAAATATTGTTGGTGGAGAGAAGAATATTTCACAGAACTCTCTGTGTCCTGGCCATGAAGTCCACCTGTGGTCTGTGTCTCCTGCCTGTTGGGGCTGCTGGGGCTTCTGTGGGTCTATGGCTCTTGCAGTGTTTTAGATAGATTTCATCCAGATTGCTCCATTTTCTCTAACGGGCCACAACATTATTGTGATTAGTTTGACTATAATTGAGTTTTATTACAAGAGTGACATTTGTCTTTGACTTTGGCAGGAAGCTTGCCTGTTTGTCATCATCATCATCTCTAGCCAGCCAGCCAGAACTGTGGTGCCAGACGTTGCACAGCTGACAGTCAGCCTAACCAGACTGAACGTGTGTGTGCGCACAGGGACTGTGGCAGGAAAGTGATGGGAAAAGTAGGAGGGAGGAGAACGAGGTCTTTATGTACAAAGTGGATCCAGTGGTCATCAAGAAATAGTCAAGAGGTGACAACCCTAAGTTGAGCCAAGTGGTAACACTGCTTGGTGATTGCCAGATAGTTTCTATTTAGTGGTTTAGGAAGGAATATGCCTACATCACCTTGAACCTGTTTCACACTCTTTATCCTGAGGTAAACCAATGAAACGTTTAAAAAACACAGTACGGTGACGCCTCATTCATATGTCAATGTTTGCATTCTTCAGCCTGAGTTATGTGTTATCAACAAACCTGGTAGGAAAATAAGGAAAAGGAATGAATATGCCACCCACAGCAGAAAAAACAGACTACAAATAAATAAATACATGAGTAATTCCAATACCAAACTTTAGGGGAGCCATATTGATATTGTAAAATATGAATTATTCATGAAACTCACATTTTCGGAGAGTTTTAGTGTAATATGACTAGGACATAATATTGACTATAAAAAGCATGATATTCAATTGTACCATGCCAGTTTTGCACTCCATAGTAAACTGTAACAATTTTTACATACATGTTTGAACTCTGTCTGGAACAGTGCACAATGTTAACAGTGTCTTTCTCTGGCAAGAGATTTTTATTTTCTTCTTTAACTTTATTTTATTCTAATTTCCAAATATATGCCATATTTTCTAAATTTTTTCCATAATAAAGTACAATCATTTATAATCAGAAAAAAAATTGTATAAAAAACCTAGTACAAATCAAAGAATAAGTGAAGTTTTGGCATTAACATTAAAGGGGCACATTTTTTTCCCCTTTAATGTACAATGTTGGGCCAAATTATCATTGGTCTTCTTTCCATTTCAATTTTATTAGGACTTCAGTATTTAGGAATCTCACAAATATAAGTTAGAAGAAATGGGGCTTTATATCCTAGGGAAAAGAAAATATAGGGTAAGGCATTTTAAAAATGTCTACTCCAGAAATTTTTTTTTGGTGGGGAGAGGGGCAGAGAAGGAGAGGGAGACAGAGGATCTGAAGCCACTCTCTCTGCATGGAGAGCAGTGAGCCGGATGTGGGGCTCGAATTCACAAACCGTGAAATCGTGACCTGAGCTGAAGTTGGCCGTGCAACCAACTGAGCCACCCAGGTACCACTGCTCCAGAAATTTTTAAATCCTGTGTCATTGCTTGAATTGTAAGGGGCAGAGGTACTTCAGATCCCAGCTGCCTGTTGAAAGGGATAGGGTGATGCAGTAGGTGGAGACTAGAATACCAAGGGGCAGTGAGACCTGGAAAGCAGGAGAGATAAGTATGTGGCTTGACAAACAACTAAGACTCTGAAACACATGTTCTGCAACAAGATTTCTCCCAGTCTTTGTGTTCCTAGGGACCATGGACACTACCCCAAGTAACAGGGATTGGTATCTGTGCATGTAAACTGGGGCTCCCTGAAAGCCTTTAAAAAGAAAAATCCCTAAGGAAAAATGTGAAATTCCTTCACCCACCATACTTTCATATGCTCAAGGACCTAAATTGGTCTTCCTATGACCACTTTCCCTTCCTTGGATGAACCCCCAAAATTTGTATGGTGAAGTCCTAACCCCCAGCACCTCAGAACGTGCCTGTATTTGGAGAGAAGGCCATTAAAGATAAAATTAAGTTAAAATGAGGTAATTAAGGTGGACCCTACTCCAGTATGACTGGCGTTCTTAGAGAAGAAGAGATTGAGACACAGACACATCCAGAGGGAAAACCGTAGAAGACGCAGGGAGAAGACACCATTGCCACGCCCACGACAGAGGCTTCAGAAGAGACCAATCCTTCTAGTGCCTTGATCTTGGACTTCTGACCTCCAGGACTGTGAAAACATAAATTTCTGTTGTTTAAGCCCCCCATTGTGTGGTAGAAAATGAACACAACCACCGCGTCATCCTACTCACCACTGCCTTCTGAGGAGATGAAACCCTAGCCCAGGCCCTCCTTTCCTCAAGGACCGTCGACTTGTCTGTTATCTATGGGTGAATAGTAACCCCACATGCGCTTATTACAGTCAGCATAATCAAGGACATTCCATATATATTATTATCTAATATTCAAAACATCTCTCAGTGACATGGAGGTGTAGTTAATTTAATTTTAGAAAAAAAAAGGGGGGGGGGGGCGCCTGGGTGGCTCAGTCGGTTGAGCATCCGACTTCAGCTCAGGTCATGATCTCACGGTCTGTGAGTTCGAGCCCCGCGTCAGGCTCTGTGCCGACAGCTCAGAGCCTGGAGCCTGTTCAGATTCTGTATCTCCTTCTCTCTCTGACCCTCCCTCGTTCATGCTCTGTCTCTCTCTGTCTCAAAAAACTAAATAAACATTAAAAAAAATTTAGAGCAGCTGAGCTTAATTAAATTGACCAGTGTCCCAGAGACCTAGTGCCCCAGTGTTGAGATGACATCTCCATTTTGGTTTTTACTATTCTATACATAAGTTAGGAGAGTTGGGGCCTTGAATGGTTTGGAAGTTAAAGCGTTGCCTCTTCAAGGTTTTTCCGTTGCTCTAGTTGACGACTTACTGGCTGGTATAAAGTCAGACCTGCTCGATGGTGGTGAGAAATGGATCACTGGGCCCTTCTCATTGGTTTCCCAACAAAACTCAGTATGGGGGCCTTGGAGACAAACAGTGCTAGAGGAAATCTCAGCCCTGACAAATGACCTGCCCTATTATCGGCATGATTTTTTTCCAAACCTCAGTTTCCTCCCTTTAAAATGAGGTTAATAACTGCTTTATGGAGATGTGATCAATAAATGGCTGGCTGCATATAAACAGCAGAATGGCTGAGGCAGAATAAATGGTACTTGCCGGGTATTAGTATCATCTGAGATTACACATGGTTATTCTCCCAGAAGACAGAGATCCCACTAAAAAGCCATTAACACTTTCTCACTGACTATAAAATAAAATTGATCCGATTAACTTAAAGGAGTTTTGACTGGGATGAGGTAATAAAAATCTCATTTCATTGTCATGGAAAACCTAAGATGAAGCTGTCCTTCCTAACCTCCTTTCAGAGATGATGGAAATGAAGCTTGGTTAATCGCCAAGGTCACAGAGCTACTGAACAGTACTGTAAGGTTGCAAGCTCAGGCATGTCTGACACCGACATCCAAATTTTTCATAGCTACTGCAGCCAAAGACTGACTCAAGTCTCTAAGTTCCCAGTGTGTCTGTATGTCTAGCCTGTTTACTCATAGCCTGAACCATGGGTCGGTGAAAGAGAACCCAAGTATTAACCATTGTTTGCCATGTTCCATTTTTCCAACCACGAGCCACGTGTCTCTCTAAGGTGTGAGAGGGGAGATAGCGTTTTCCAGTTCCTTTCTGCATCTGGGTCAGCAGATGGCCAAAAAGTGGCCATGACTGAGAAACAGCTAAACACATTTAACATTTGTTCAGAGACTACTCTGTAAGGAGGTAGAACTATATGTCATCTCTGGCATTTACTTTTACTAAAATATAATTTGGCATTGAAAAAGCCAGTAAGTACCTGAAAAGTTAGCTATGTTATTTGTCATAAAGGCAGTAATATTTCTAAACAGTGATGGTTCTTCCTCTTCTTCTTTGCAAGTATTATTCTTGAGACAAGACATGTAATCCCTCTGAAAATCACAACATTGCTCTTGGGGTGGGGGGATATGTGTGGGATAGTATTAATTTCTTAGTATTTGGGGAAAAGATATAGGGAGAGTGTTACAGTGGATTTGAAAAATATTATTTACTCAAGACAGATACTCTGTTCATCCATTAATTCCACCCCCTTTCTTACTGTGGTTTTAAATCTAACATGAGATATTATGCATGTGTTATGTTTCTGCCCCATGATGTCTGTGCCAGGACTATCTTTAATCTTTGGGATTCACACTTTTATTTGACTAAGAACAGTGATTCACCCAGGTTATAACTAGTCATAATGATAACATTAACTGGATTCCAGACATGTTATTGTCTCTGTACTACTTGAGCAGGTAGAGAAAGACTTGAAAAGTTGATATTTGTAAGATCCTTACTTTTAAAATTTGGGAATGGAGCATAAGCATTCTGGAACTCTGGTGTTCACACTGGACTGTCCAGAAGGTCCTCAGCTCCAGGCTCCTTCTAGAACTTCATGAAAGGTCTGTGCTTCCATGTTATTGCCCTTGGCAAGCCTTCCCAAATCTGCTTGACTCATCTGTCTTTCCTCCAGTGTGGACTCTGAGCCAGATTTGTTCTCCTCCTGGTTCCCAGGAATTTCAGAATTTTACTTTCTTCTCTCCATTCATCCTTCCCACACACATTATATTAACCATCATATTAGGTGTCGGAGATGGATACAGAGCTCAACAAAATAGACACAGTCCCAGCCTTTTTGGAGTTCATAGTGAAGCAGGCCAGCCTAGCATGGTTTACAAAGCAGGAAGGAAAGTGGAAGAGGCAGCCATTTTCAAGGTCAAACATTATATTTCCATTGTGTGTGTGTGTGTGTATGTATGTATACATACATATATATACATGTGTGTGTATATATATATATATATATATATACACACACAAACACACTGTATATAATTTACATATATATACACACAGTGTATATACATTGTATATATATAAATGTATAAATTGTATACATTTCCACTGTGTGTATATATATATATATATCTCATACACACACAGTGGAAATATATATATATATATACCAAACGTGTTATATATATATAACGGAGTATTACTCAGCAATCAAAAAGGATGAAATCTTGCCATTTGCAACTACCTGGATGGAACTAGAGAGTATTATGCTAAGCCAAATTTGTCAGAGAAAGACAAATGTCATATGACTTCACTCATGAAGACTTAAAGATACAAAACAGATGAACATAAGGGAAGGGAAGCAAAAGTAATATAAAAACAGGGAGGGGGACAAAACATTAGAGATTGTTAAATATGGAGAACAAACAGAGAGTTACTGGAGGGGATGTGGGAGGGGGGATGGGCTAAATGGGTAAGGGGCATAAAGGAATCTACTCCTGAAATCATTGTTGCACTATATGCTAACTTGGATGTAAACTAAAAAAATTAACTAAATTAAAAAAATAATTTAAAAAAAAGAATCCATAGGTCTGAGACATAAAAAAAGTTTCCAAAATAGGCAATGGCCTTTGAAAATAATTCTGGAAATTACTTCTAAGCATATAATCTCTGCCCAGTGTTTTGGGATGCATCTTTGGCAGGTGCACAGGATAGAAGTCAAGTCTCAGCTCCAGCCGAAACAACTCATACAATGGCCCTGTCCTGGACTCCTGTGTTCATTTCCTCCGCAATTATATGTGATCCCGTTTTCAGGCAGGTACAATAGAGAAGGGACTTAGAAAGCTTCCTTCAGCCACACCAAAGCATTCACACTCCTGCTTGGCCTCTCCTGATTACTCTTTTTTTTTTTTTTTTTTTTTTTTTTTACTCTTTTTTTTTTTAACGTTTATTTATTTTTGAGAGAGAGAGAGAGCATGAGTAGGGGATGGGGGAGGGGGTTGCCGAGAGAGAGGGAGACACAGAATCCAAAGCAGGCTCCAGGCTCTGAGCTGTCAGCACAGAGTCTGACATGGCACTCAAACTCATGAACAGCAAGATCATGACCTGAGCCAAAGTCAGATGCTTAACGACTGAGCCACCCAGGGGCCCCCTCTCCTGACGATTAAGGAGACTCCCTTAGAAAGAACTGAACAATCATGGGCTTTGAGACAGAAATACCTGGCATTTACTTCTGACTTCACCACTTAAGTTAACACCTTCATGCTTTAATTTCTTCATATTAAATCTATATGTGGATAAGTAACAGAACTTTACAGTGTTACTTTAGAATTTAAATGAGATAATACATGTAAAAATCCTCCAGCACTTAATATGTATGAATATTATTTTCTTTACTTAGTCTGACTTTGGAAAAAGTTGATGTTATACATTTTATTCCAAACAACAACAAGAAAATCACCTGTCTTCATAAATTTTGTATTTTCTTGCATTGCTATGCACCTCATGTTTGAAACCACAAGATTTATATTTGAAAGAGAAACTCTTTTGCTCTGTCTCACCCTCATTAATACCACATTTTCCCCTCCCTTACTTTTTCTAAAAATCGTTAACTGTTCTTATTTTTCCCTGGTGGCAAAATCTGGTGATTCCCATCTTTAATCATGAGCAATTAAGTCACAGTGAAAGATCCCTGTACCTTTGGAATGCATATAACCTCATATTCTGCCTTATGCATGTGAGAACATAAGTTTCAGAATAAAATATTTCCCAATTAAGGATGTGTTGAATCATTTTTTTTTAAATTCAGTGTTTTTAACAGCTTTTTATTCCAAGGAATTATAAACTGAATTTGCTATTATCTCAACTGTTAACTACACACCAACATATGCATGTATATATGCAAATATATAGTGTTAGTATAAGTTTAATATTAAAAGAATCATAACATACCAGGTGGACATTTAAAAACATTTTTAGAAGCAATAAATGTTAATAGAATGCTTAATAAACTTATAGAATATTAGATGCAACTTAGTGCTTGGGAGCCACAAACCCCTCATTAAATTCACAAAAGGCCTCTCTGTATAATATGTACATTTGCTAATGAATTTTTTGAGCCTGAATACATTATCAAGAATCCCTAGATCAGTGAGCTTCAAAGGACCTTAAAGATCTTTCTGACTCTGGCTAGACCAGAAGTGATGCTCTATGTGGCAGTGTCTTCAACACACTGTGGATGGTGTGCCTGTTGCCTCACTGTCTTGGCCTCCTCTAATCCTCCAGCAACCTCATTTAACAAGTGATAATATACCCACTTAAGGATCAGGAGTATGTGGCTCTTTAGGCTAACTTCCCCTCTCATTGATAGTGAGTGGTTGAAGGGAGGCTTGTATATGTGAACCTACCCCATGCACATTTGTATTTACCACACTTTCAGTGTAAGAAAAAATGACTTATCCCAAATCATTAATAACCATTTGCACAAAGAACAATGTCTTTATTGTCCAGAATTCAATTAAATACATAAACAACTGTCCTAGGCCAAGTTGGTTTATGTGAGCGTCTACCTGATAAATGCCTTTCATAGGAATGCAGAAAGACGGATGTTCAAAAATATTTTTTTGTGTGTGAAATATGGCATCGCATTCTTGGAAGTGAGAATTTAGTCTGAGGCAATCCCTCTTAATGCAGGGCCCAGCTTTTGCTTGGGTACTTTAGAGACTGAGAATTTCAACCACCATCCTTGTTTTCCATCTGTCTGGTCTTTGCAAAGCAGAACAGATGAAAATGGAAGAGTTCTGAGCCATTCAATTAGATTTCATGCACCACCGACCCAGTCATTTCTCCTCAGTCTTATCTGAGTTGGTGGCAGATGTGCAGCATGTCAAAAAGCATTTCCAAATTAAAGAGGGAAACGTACTAAATGTTGGTTAATGGGGTCACAATATGTATAAATGGTGAAATGTGTCATCACTGGAACACAGCTATGATGCAAAGGGGACAGTTTCCTTATTGTGATATATGTGGGCCCAGAAGATAAGAAAGAGAGAGAAAGTATCACTTGTCAAACACGCATTGGAAATTATGGACTTCCTGATACATGATAAACACCATTGCAAGGCTAATTGGATTGGACACTACATTCTGCCATTCACAGGGCCTCCAATGCCATCTTGGTAATGGAGCTGGATCTGTGATGCTCTGTGTAGGTAGGGCATTGGCATCACTAAGGCTGATGGGACCTATATGCAGGGACCTTCATCACCAATTAACTCAGGCTCACCGTCAGTGGTTGACTATAATCATGCTGTGAATCAGCTAATTGAAAAGAAGATTCTTGCAAGTTATGGATGATCAATCAATATTTGTCAGTTGCTTAGAAATTTTTATGGGCTTTGGTTGTTTTCCTTTTGGGGTTATTCAGTCTATGAGGCATGAAAGAGAAAAAACAGCAAAATGCACCTGTGGGTGATATACCAACTGAATGAATCATGGGAGTGATGGAAATCTGTGTATGCTCTGGGGAAGGGGAGAGCCCAGGAAAGTCTTCAATACTAAGCAAGAGTGTTCTGTAGCTGATCAATGGTCTGAACTTCTACAATTACCCAGACTCCATCACTGCCAGAGAGAGTGTGCAGAAGGCAAGAATAAGGAAACATCCTTATGGACATGTGTCATTTAGAAAACTCTTTCTTTGGGCTATAAATGTCAATTTATGTGCTTAATAAACTTATAGAATATTAGATGCAACTTAGTGCTTGGGAGCCACAAACCCCTCATTAAATTCACAAAAGGCCTCTCTGTGAACTTAAAAATCATAAGTTAAAAGATTCATAAAGTATATTAAAAATAATGTAGTCTGTTACTTCCATTCAGTGTTTGAGTTACCTCTCCACCCCACCCCACACACAGAATAATATCTGAATCTGTTAATTCCCAGAATATTGAAATTGACATCCTCTCATTGACTTGACACTATCAAATTCCTGACTCATGACAGTCAGTAGCAAAGGCCTGCCCATTCCCATTCCTTAAGACTTCTTTTCTGCCAAGTTCTGATACTGGGAAGTTCTCTATCAGACTCAAAGTTGACCTGTTGCTCCCTGGCATATCCCCATGCTGCTCAGACCTGGTCCTTGCCACACATCTCCATTCTTTCTCAGCTGCCTTGAGGAAGACAAAAGACTATTCAGAGATTGATTTAGTTACTTTTAATCATAGTGCTATTCATTATAGTTAAATAGCTCTACAATGGTTCATTGTATGAAAAGGCTGCTTCTGACAAAAGTCCTTTTTCTCCCTGACATCGGAACTCAGCTTTGTCTCCACCAGCGTCTATCCAGCCAGGGTTACCCTCCCGCACATACTCCACGCACTCTGCAAGGCATGGAGGCTGAAAATGCCTGACTTCTCCATTTAAATCACTTTAAGCAAAATACTGGTTGTTTGAGCATATCTTTTGCATCCTCAATGCCCAGTAGTAATTTTGCAAAATTACTGGAAATCTATTTCAGGGCAAACTTGGCATTTAAATTAGATGCTTGTAATTAGCATCTTGACTGCATGCAGTCAACAGCGTGAAAGGAAGGACAGGGAAAAAAATACATTGCCGTATTTTTGCTGTAGAGAAAAGAAAAAAAAAGTAATACACTGGAAAAAAAGCAATTTGAAGCAAGATGAACAATTTTTTGGAACAAAAATGATAAACTGTATCACGTATTCAAATTACTACATACTGAAAGAACCTTTTAAAATTTCTTTACCAGAACATTCAAACATTTACCTTTCTTCTCCAGAGAGGCCCACAGACAGTGCCCTGCTCTTACAGTTATTCTAACATAAGTGCCAGGTGAATGCTCACACTCAGTTTACTTACCATTCAAACCTCGACTCAAAACTCATTTATAGGTTATCTAAAGATAATCATAGCCCAAACAGGATGGGGTCCCTGTTGACTTCTTCTCACTTCTCTGGTGATGCCACTGCCCAGAGCTAAGTGTGCATGTTGACTTTATTGCGAGAAAGAAAAGTGATTCCCCATCCATACTGCCTCAGTCTCACATGTCACATTATTGAGTTCTGGGCACACTTCTGGGCAGCACTCAGAATGGATGACACGGTGCAGAGAGAGCCCTGGAAGTCCGGGCATTTGAAGAATGGTTAAGGAAACGAGAGCACAAATGCATCTTGGGGACCTTTTTTACCACTGCATTCCATGATTTGAGCAGATAGATCCTTTTATGGAAGGAGGATTAGACTCATTTTGTGCAGGGGAAAAAAGAGAAAGAGCTAGCTCAATACTAAGAATATAAGGTGGTCACATGGCATGCTGGAGTTTCATTTAGAACATTTGATACGGAGCTGGGATCCTGGTCCTGCCACTGTCTTCCTATGAGATATAGCTGCTTAGACTCTCTGAAATTCACTCCCTCAAATGTTAAATGAGGACAATAATGTCTGTCTTTTAGATTTGGTAGGAATAAAAATACTGAAAGATAAAGCATTTAGCATGCATACCAGCATTAGAGAGGAATGCTCTAGGGATTCTTATATGCTGTGCAGCCTTTTTCTGGGAATGTCAAATGGGAACTCAAAAGGACAACAAACCTATAAAATTGCTTCCAACATTTGAACTTTATGAAAAATGAAAATATCTACTATTCTCCTCATAGTCCATTAAGGGATTCACATGACTACAAAGAACTGAATAAGTTTTCTCAGTCCAGATTTTAGGAAACTGGAAATGAAAATACAACAATAAAGTGAATAATGTGTGCATTTTAATGTTATCTTCTGGAAACAATAACTTAACTTATATGAATGGTTAAAATCTGCAAAAATGTAGACACCAATCTGGTCAGTAAGAAAGAAACAGTGTTGTAAAAGTAACTTCTTTTTTTTTAAGTTTATTTATTTTGAAAGACAGAGAGAGAGAGAGAGAGAGAGAGCATGCGCACACAAGCAGGGAAGGGGAAGAGAGAGAAAGAGAAAGAGAATCCCAAGCAGGCTCCACAGTCGGCACAGAGCCCGATGGGCTGCTCGAACTCATGAACCTGGAAATCAGGACCTGAGCTGAAATCAGCAGTCAGACCCTTCACTGAATGAGCTACCCAGGTGCCCAGTAAAAGTAACTTCTTAAATGAAACGTTCACCTGTGAGCAGAAGATATGAGAGAAACAGAATTCTTTAGATCTTACTACAGTAGAACTTTCCAAGCAAGCTACCCACAAATGGGCATCCTCATGAGGTAACGAGCTTCCTGCTATGGAGGAACATTGGAGTTGATTAGTTGAACAATTCTTGGGTGAGGATGTTGCAAAAACTGCCCCCATCAGATTGGAGAATTAACTAAAAGTTAATTTAGTTAGTTATTAACTAATTAACTAATTAATTTAGTTAATTAACTAAAACGTTCCTCTCTACCACGATTCCATCGTATCAGAGGACTTAAGAGCCAGGAGATGTAGAGATGTATCTGTGACTAATCACACTGAAAATTGAGTGAATCCTCAAAGATAGGCTGATGATGGGGACACAAAACAGAACAAAATGATTTTCTCCAGGATGACTTTGCCTCCTTGGTAGTCTCAACCTAATTTTCCCTCTTGATTAGTGAAGAGAAATGGGGTGAAGGGTTTGTAAGCCAAAGTCCCTACTGAGGATGTGCTTTTGTATGGTTCTGGGGCAATGACACCAAAGGGAACCCACAGAACAGGAGCCACTGCTCACCCTCTTCTCCAGAAATAAATGAGGGCAGGGGACTGCCAGCAGCCACACCACAGTTCAGGCAGGGGGTAGAGGATTGATGCTCCCGGGAGTAAAAGCCACAACACACACACACACAAATTTGCATTCCAAACCCCAAATTAATTAGAAATAGGAATAAATTAAAAGAAAGTGAGAAGGGCAAGAGAGTTAAAAAAAATAGAAAAACAAATGAAGAAGTAATTACAATTGTAAGGAATAGAAGCAATTTGAAAACCTTTTCAACATAGGGTTGCATAGCCAGAATCCTGTGGGCAGGATGAGACAAACTGGACGGCTTTCACATTGCTCTGTTTTTCTTTTCTTTATTAAAAAAAATATAGGGATAACTCATGAGGACATTTGGGTCATAAAGAAAAGAAGAAAGATGATATGTCAGTTCTACTTATAGCCCCCAAACAGAACAACTGTTCATATTTGGGCTATTTGCCCCCACTATTTTCAAAGTAAGAAATTTTAGTTGAAAATAGTTTTAAGGGTCAATTTTATATTTAATGGTCACATAAATCCAAGATATTTCTCTTGGTTACTGTAAGCCCTTTAAAAAGACAATTTTAGTAACTACAAACTATTCCTTAACTAGGTATACATTAATTTATTCTCCCGTCTTCCTGTTGTTTGACAATGAGTTTTGCTTCCATTATGTTTACTACTAAAACAAAAAAAAACCTAAAAGCTACATTTTTGTTCACAAAGCTCTTTTTTATTCTTCAAATTGCACTACTAGTAATGGAAATATTGGGTATGAATAGAAACAGGGTTTTTATGTAATGTCACAATGAATTGTCCAACTGTATGCAGATAAGCAAATGCAGTGCATGACTTTTTAGCGCCTCGTCTAGGCAGGATTTTGGTAGTTACCATAACCTTCCCTTCAGGATCAGTTCTGGGAATTAGTCATTAATCTGTCTCTTGAGAAAGAGAACATATAGCACTTTGCAGAAAGCTGCTAATTAATCCTCCTGACTCCCTAGTGAGAGAGGGACATATAAATGTCTCCACTGCAGGCATTGACTAAGAAATGTCGTTAATCAATGTGACAGACACCAAATCAAATTCCACAGATGCCAGAGAGCTCTCCTGCTAGACGACGAGGCTTTCTTCTAAATGTGGTCCAGCTGGCTTCTGAGATTTCCTGGAAGATTCTGGGTTGCTGCATCTGCCATGCCCAATGCCTGTTTGGGAACACAGGGTTCTAGTTCAAGATTCCACTTCCACCCTGGTGTGCTCTCCACCCATGCACCCTTTTTGGGCATGGGTTCTTCCCAATCTCAAAGCAGTGATGGAATTTACATAATCTTTGAGATGTTCAAGAAACTGTGCCTCATTTCCCTTCAGCTTTTGATGCCATTTCCCTGTGGGCACCACCAGACGCCGTCAGCTTGTTCTTTCGTCTTTGTGGAGAGTATGATTAACAGTTAATGCTGATTTCCACATTGGCTCAGAGTTTCCTTTTGGATTTCATATTTTCATAGGACAGGATAGTTCCATGCAGCCTCGACAGTGTTCAGGGTTTTGTTTTGTTGTTACTGTTTTTTAGGTGTGCTTTGGAAATAATTTCAAACTTACTGAAAAAGTGAAAAAAGCATGTCAAGGACCCCTCACATACGCTCACCAAGATTCAGCTACCATTTTACCCCATTTTGTAATTTGCAATCTCTCAATCAGGTTATCAATATGTAACTTTTTGTCCAAGCCACCAGTGACCATTTGCTCCTACATATTTCAATGTGTGTTTCCTCTCATGTGCTCGTCACGTGCATAGTGAAGCATCAAGTTGAAAACCAAAGGAATACCCCTTGAAAAGTGGCCTCTGGGCATATAGTACACACTGAAGCTAAGGGTTTCCAGGAGTTGGAAATATACTCTGCCCACGTTTAGTTAGGTAAGACGTCCAGAGGCTTTCTTCAAGGCACCTCCTATTACCTGAATAAGTCAGAGATTTTCTCTTCCCATATGCTTCCCTTTGTCTTAAGTGTCCTTTTCAATTTCTAGTCCTCCCTACTGAAAACACTCGTGGTTCAAGGATCAGTTCAAATATCCCATCTTTGTGACTTTCTCTGAACTTTTCCCTGGCAAAAAATTCTTTACAATGACTCATATGTTGCTATTTTGCCCTGTGTGTTCCTTTGTGTGAGGTGGTGAGATTCTCAAAAGAGAGTCTATGTTGTATTATGTTGGAGTTTTTTTGTATCTAGCAATTAGTGGAGTGGGTGGCACATTTTAGGTACCCTAAAATACTTTGCATAATACTAGTGGAAGTCGTCCACCCTTATTCACTTACGTTGTTTTTATTTATTTGTTTCATCTTTCACTTTATTCCTCCTCTTGGTGATTATGACTGGATTCACTCACTACCCATTAGTTCAGCTCTTAACTGTTTGCAAACTATCGTGATGGTAGCTTGAGTGGGAACTTACACCAATTAAGGATGCTTTTGGCTGCAGTATCAGAAAACCTCTAGGTGATTTCATCATTGACACAATGGCTTATTAATGTCATCAAGTTCTCAGGCCTGTTCTGTCTTTCTGTTCTGCCATCCACAGGCTTGTCGACTCATGATCACAAGGTAGCTACAGCATGTACAAACATTTCATCTTTGTGGAACCATGTTTACAGAAGAAGGAATAAGGTCTGGGTAAAAGGGGTTTCTTGTACTTGGGAGAAAATTGTTTTCCAGCTATCCTCCAAAAGACTCCTTCCAATGCATTTTGTAGAAACAAGTCACATAAATATAGTTGGGGCAAAAAGAACTAGGAAAGTAAATGCCTGGCATAGAGAAGGAGAATTTCCAAGATCATTTTAAAGCAATCATTAATCATATCTGGCCTGGATCCATTATCATCATAAACAAAAACAAGTTCCTGTTGGCAAAGAAGTAGAAGAATTAGCCCTTGGATAGTAAGTAACAGAATCTGCCACTTTATCCTTTAGAGCAAGTTGTATGACATAGTCACAACCCAATGACCCAGTGCACGAGTCTTTCCCAAAACTCAAATATTCTAATAGAATTGGGAGAGTAGAGAAGTAGGCAGGTGTGGAGCCACTAACCATTAATTAGAGAGTGAGAAGAGAAGGAATAGATACATTTTATATAGAATTAGTATTAATGAGGTCCAACATGGTTTGAAGTGTGGCCTAGGAATCTGGAGATGGAAACATTTAGATGTCCAAGCATCAGGAGCATGTCAGCAGGCTTGTGTTTACAAAGATAATAAAACTTTTAACCAGCTTATCCAGACTCTGTTCCATGGAGAATTCTTTCCACAAAAAGATGTTATTAGGAAAATGGAGGTTATAGCCAAGGATGGGAGAAGGGCTATTTCAAATTGTTAACATTAACTAATATGTACTGTGAATTTCCAAGAGGAGTTTGAGGTGGTCGGTGTTTCCCAAATTCACATGACCATAGATCAAGCCCAGAGAGAAGCTCATAAGCTTAATTAGCTAAGTACACTTTAGTAAGTGTTCCTTTAAATTGTGAAACACTTTGGTAAATGTTCCCTTAAATTGTGAAAAAAAAAACAAAACTGGCAAGATAAGGGCAAGAGCCAATCCTAGAAAAACATCCTGGATTTCTAGTTAAATTATTAAGAAAAATACTAAAACACTGCTAGCAAAGCAAATTTCAAGGATCAGAACTGGGACACAAATAGAGAATGGGTCATAAAATCCAATTGATCAACAAGGCATTAACAGTAAGGCTGTTTGGTGTTGGCTCATCTGAGTACTGGACCAGGAGTTAGATTAATTCTTCCAAATTATTGACTTTACCCAAGAATGAGCCAGATTTGAGGTAATGAAGTTTTTTGTTGTTTTTTTCTTTTTTTTTCCTTTTGGAGAGGGTGTTCAGTCATCATGGTTCTGAATAATTAATTTTTTAAGTCTTTATTTAAATTCTAGTTAGTTAACATATAGTATAATATTGGTTTCAGTAGTAGAAATTAGTGATCCATCACTTACATATAATACCCAATGCTCATCACAACAAGAGCCCTCCTTAATCCCCATCCTCCATTTTGCTCATCCCCTGCCCACCTCCCTTCCAGTGACCGTCAGTTTGTTCTCTATAGTTAAGAGTCTCTGGGGCTATCAATTTACAGCAGGAAGAGTAGAGAGGAAAGGGAGAACAAGACACTAAGCAAGGCTTGGCAACAATATGTACAAGTATGCTTATGTATGCAGTACACATAAGTATACATGTATATGTTACCGATAAAAATGTTGTGGAGTCCCTGTATTATTCTTTTTGTGATCTTCTCACACATATAGATGATTTAAAATAGCATGTGTAATTTCAAAATAAATTGGGGGATGCACATAAAAAGCTCAAATAAAATAGACTTATTTGATAGTTTTGAAAGCCAATGAAAGGGACCCGCAAGAGAATCAATGCTTCCCCTCCAATGAACATCTTTTATTTAGAGAAATGCACTCAGGAAGTCTGGCAGAACTGTGTCCTAAAAGCAAGGTCAAATGCTGATTAGTAGAAAGTACTTTGGAGAAAGTGTAAGGAAGCACTAAATGATAACAGTACATATTTCACATTTGTTAATCAACACATCTTTAATTAATCATTTGTGTTCAATATGCAGAACAGATGGAGGGTGGATGGAGTGCTGTATGTTATAATGTTACATTGTTATAAATTGTACAAGATGAAAGACAAGAAGCAGAGATACCTCTCTGTATACGTGGGTTGGGATGAAGAAAGAGGATGGAGTCTTGCAATCTGCTCACTGGGATCCTTGGAGATCTACTGGGTATATGGGTCGATCAAACTGATCTAGATCTTTTCTCTTGACCAAATTAGAAAAAAATATTTATATCTTTGAAATTTGTCAAGGTCATCATAATATCATTATGTGAAAACACTTGAAAAGACCTGAACCATATAACTTTATATGCAATGAGCTCCAAGCCATTCAGAGACATGGATTTTAGTTAGAGGAGAGGCCAGAATAGTACATCGAATGTGAACCTCTCAGGGGTATCTTACCATGATTTGATTTGGCCTCTTGTCTTCTCTGTTCTAAGATTGTATTCTAACTTCTGTTTTCCTTGTGTCATAACTGATATACTTATTCGAAAGGTTCTCTCTCATCATCTAAACACTCAAAGTTGACTACATTTCTAAAGCTGTGGTGACCCAAAACTCAACCCACTTTTGTTACTTTTGGATTCTGTAGAAATATATGTCCGTGCTGGAGTTGTTTGGGTTTATTTCCCATTCCCTGAGAAGAAGCATATTCTTGTCTTCTGAGGTGGCTTTAGGACTGAAAAAAAAACAAAACAAAACAAAAACAAACAAAAAAACCCACCTTCTTTTATGCTGGTGAGGGTTCATGGTTTGTCTTTTGGTGGGGAGAATGTCCCTCCTGGCTAACTTTATTGATCCTCATAGTTTCTCAATTGTTCCATACACATCTCACACACACACACACACACACACACACACACACACACACACATATCTGGAGTAAAAACTGTTATCTTGAAACAACAGACTAAGATATGTAGCATCACTTATAACAATATGAGCATTGTAAAATAAAACTAGAATTTTCTCCTCCTCCCCTTCTTTTCTCAAGCAATTACATCCTGAAGCTATGAGGTGGAGCAGGACAAAGTATGTATCCCTGGCCAGCATGGTTGAGGGTGGGGAATACAGTGGACTAGGGCTGGGTTTTAGAGCACAAGTGAGGAGAAAGAGTCTATGCAATGGGGACGGGGGTTCCTGGTGTAGGATGTCAGAGCCAAAATGGGTGAGGAGGTGTCCACATGTAGGGTGGCTTGGTACGCAGTGTCCGATTCCAAGCAGGCTGAGAGAATCTTCATGGTAGCAGATAATGGCAGCACTGGAAGATTGATATATATAGGAAGAATGATCAGTTAATAAATATATTAAAGGTGATGACATCCATGTTTCTCACTGGAAGAGAAGATTATTTCAAATAAGAAAAAGAAAAAAAGTAAGGTGCACCTTGTGGTGCAGGATTGGAATTGGAGCTATTCGTCTGGACTCATAGTTTTCAATATACAGAGGTAGATATAGAAATATATATGTGGAAATGCATGTGTATGCCTGTATGTGTATGTATTTGGTCTGTTTGTGTGTTCATTCTGAATTCTATCAACTGCGAGAATCTAGGAATAGTGACCCTCCAGATCTTGGCTTCTAAAAACCATTTCCCTCCAAAAGAAATCAGAGTGTCTTGGAGAAATGATTGATTCCAGATAGCAAGAAAAGTACTAGAAAAGTCTGGAATATTTTTGTATAAGAAAGTAAGGAATATCTCAAAGAATGATGAGGATATATTAAAAGGACACACAAATGTAGTTAAATGGGGTCCCACATTTTGCTAAATTTGGGACATTGAAGATTACAATAATCATGATAGTAATATATAAAAATAGATAAATAGATAAATAGATAAATCCATTTTTATATAAATATGGGAGTGATATAAATATTTGATAAGGAAAAGGATACTGTGGGTTTTTTTTTTCACAAGATACTTGCTAATTACAAAAGGAAAGAGTAAATTTACAGTGGAGAAGCCTGTCCTGCACTATTTTAATTAAGTAATAATTGTGGACATCACTAGCAATGGGACAAACCAAACTATTCACCACCCAATAGGATGCAATCAGAAGAATGGGACACCCCATCTATAATGCATTTCCTGAATCTAATCATAAGGAAACATCAGGAAAATGCAAATTGAGAAATGTTCCACACAAAACTGGCCTATAATCTTCAAAAGTGCCAAAGTCATGAAAGTCAAGGAAAGACTGAAGAAATGTCCAGACAGCAGAAAACGAGAGATAGGACACTTAAGTGCAATGCTTCATTCTGATTCAGATCTTTTTTTTTTTTTTTTTTTTAACTAAGGACATTATTGTAACAATTGATGAAACTTGAAGTCTAAGGATTAGATGATAGCAATGTGGCAAAGTTAATTAAATTTGCTAAGTTGTATCTTATGGTCATATATGAAAATGTCCTTGTCTGTAGGGAAAACACAGTAAAGTACTTGAGGGTGGTAGAAAATCATGTCAGCAACTTACCCTCAAAATTGTCAGGAGAAAACATTCTTTGAGCTGTCCTGGCAACTGTCCTGTAAGCTTAGAGTTGTTTTAAAATTACAAACTAAAACTAGACAAGACGAGGAGAAGACAATGCTGAATTAAGCACACGTGTCACATTACAAATGCTTTTCCTGGATGAAATGCCCTTGCTACAGATGCTACTGATGCAATTTCTTCATAAAGGTTAATAGCAACACACCCATTTTCCACACCATGTTCAAAGGTGAAATTGATTATTCAACCTATTACATCTAGATTGGAGACCTGGAATTATTATAAGCAATTAGATGGACTTATAAAAGAATTGGGATTGTAAAACAATTGTTAAGTGTAAAACAATTAGATGGACTTAATCTGGAAGTTGCGTTCTGTTTTGAATCTAAGTACTGTCATGAAAAATAAAACAATTTACTGCACTGTGTCCTTGGAAACATTTTGGTTATTTCACACTTAAAATGCTCACTCTTAAAGGTAATTATTATTAACACAGTCTTGCATTTGCCCAGTTTGACCTGGAGACTGAAATGAGTTGTGACTAATGCCCCAGCTGGTATTCCCAAGTTACAGCAAAGATTGGATCTCATCCATTGCTGTGAATGACTTCTTGCCAGACACCTGAGATTTGAATATCCAAAATCACACTCCAAG
The DNA here is from genome assembly GCF_028018385.1 of Neofelis nebulosa. Taxonomy (NCBI): domain Eukaryota; kingdom Metazoa; phylum Chordata; class Mammalia; order Carnivora; family Felidae; genus Neofelis; species Neofelis nebulosa. The sequence continues at coordinate 46,130,774 of NC_080794.1, forward strand.
GCATTCCTGAAATCAGATTGCAAACCCAAAAACAAACAAAACCCCTATCATGTAACCATTATCCTGGTAAGCCTGATGAAATGAAATCTTTTACTTCAGGATGTTCCCTTGAATTCTGTTGCTTTGACATGAAAAGATCAAACTGAATAAACTACTCAGTATCTCTTTACGTATGGAGACTTTAAACAGCACAGATTACCATTTACCCATCTAAAGAGCCATCTGAGGATGGTGCAGCCATCACCACCTGCTTGGCCAGTTGCAACCATTGTAGAAAACCAATGGAATGTTAATCCTGCTAGGATTTGTGATGAGATGTCTCTTTTAACTTTTGGTGACATTATTCCAAGCTGCCAGAAGTTCTTGGCTTTTCAACACTTCCAGTGAAAATCAGAGAAGCTGTGTTCATGTTATCATTTGGGACCCTCCCCCATTTTTAAGACTTCTCTCAGATGTAGGAATTTCATGACAATGGCTAAAAGAACCCTGGTTGTTTCATCCAGTAGAAGTGATATCTGAAACTAATATAATAAGATATGTCAACTATACTTCAATTAAAACAAAATACTTGTGATTACTAAAATATCAGAACTATAGACATGTAGGCCACTGGGCCTCATTTGTATAGACTGGGTTAAATATTGGACTCCATGATGGTGTTTCTGAGGATCACTCTCTGATCCCTATTAATGTTTTATCCTGAACTCAAATCTACAATCAACCGGTAGCAAATTTTCTCCAGGAACTGGATAAGAGCAGATTTTTCAGCTCCTCTTTTGTCTAGATTGGATTGTTAGTAGAAATAGAGGAAGGATAATTTTTATCCATTTTACCTGAAGATGAATGTATTAAGCATTAACCAACTAGATGCTTGTAAAATACTTTCAAGGAACAAATGCAATAAAAAAATGATAAATATAATTATTATAAAATTGTAACAGGCTCATTTAGAGGAGTCATTTGAAAGGTCTTCATTAAACATGATTGGGTATTATGTTTATTAATTCATTAAACTCTACTTCAAATGCCAGATAAATAAAATGCATTATTAATATGTCATAAACTAAATGGAATAATGCCACATAGACCTATTACTTTCAAAGTGCCTTGCAAGTATTAACCAATTCATGCTTATTATTCTTTCAAGGATAGCTTATATGATTGAACAGGAAGTATTACAATAATTTTATTTGCCATAATACAAAATCCTTACTACAAAATCTGAACTCTTTATATTTTGAGTTTATAGTATTTTTTCTCTAAGTATCATATGCTTATTGTAAAATATAGATCCATATAAACATAAAAATTAAAATCATTGCTAATGATTAATCTACACAGAGGAAATCTGTTAACATTTTGGAATTTTTCATATTTCTTCTCAGGCTTATATTTTTGAATCTCTCTCTCTCTCTCTCTCTCTCTCTCTCTCTCTCTCTCTCTCTCTTCCTCCCTCCCTCTCTCTCTCTCTTTCTGTGTGTGTGTGTGTGTGTGTGTGTGTGTGTGTGTATGTCATAAAGTTGAAGTTTCATGTTATATAATATCTTATATATGTCATATTCACTTAAAAATATCAAATGGAGCACATAATTTCACATGGTTTACAATCTTTTTTTTTTTTAATGAACAAACCAACAACAAAATAAAACAGGGTTCCCTGGACAATTGGTTAATTCTAAGTCTAGTGTATAAGTCTAATGTATAAGTTTACACCAGGCATATGAGATGAGCCTACAACATTTTTTTAAGTGTATTTTTTTGAGTGGAGAGGGGCAGAGAAAGAGAGAATCCTAAGTAGGCCCCGTGCTGCCCATGCAGAGGCCAACATGGGGCTTGATCCCACGAATTGTGAGATCATGTCCTGAGCAGAGATTAAGAGTTGGTCACTCAATCGACTGAGCCAGCCAGCTGCCCCAAGCCTACAACATTTTAATCAGAGATAGTAAGGAAACTAGGAACCCACAAAGGCCCATCAAGAGTACTCCTGAGCCAGCATAGAGCCAAAGCTTCAACAGAATCAGAAGCCATCTGGCCAAATACCAGACAATTCAAGCATTAATAAGGTTAATAACTAATCCATTAGAATACATGTAACATGTTAAAACTCATAAATATGCAACAATACAAAATAAAAAAATATTGTTTACCACTGCAGAATGCTTATGAATCAACTCCTTATTTTAAAAAATTAGTGAACAGAGAGAAAAACAAGCAAGCTTTTATCTTGTTTTTTGTTTTGTTGTTGTTTTTTGTTTTGGTTTGGTTTTTGTTTTTTGTGGATTTTTTTGTTTTTTGTTTCTTCTTTTGTTTTTTTGGGGGGGGTTGTTTGTTTGTTTTGGTATTTGCTTGTTTATCTTCTCTATCAAGGGGTCACCAAACAGTAGATTAAAGAAGATTTTTGTTTGTTTGTTTTTAAGTACTCCAGCTGGCAAGTGGGAAAGAACTGATAGAATTGGAACATTACTGTTTTGTGACTCCAAATGAATCAATAAGCTGAGGCATTGATTATTAACAGCAACTAACATCAATAAATGAAAGATAACCAAACATCACACGGTTCAAGGTGAAAGAATATACACCACCTGTGAGTTAGCCCTGATTCACAAAATATGAACCTTTAATGTGATCAAACCTCCACATCCAACCATTAACTTACAGAAAATACTGAAAATGGAGGGATGTGTTAAGTGACACTCTGGATGAAACTAATAAAAGTAAGACTGGGGAAATCTACAGGGGAAAAAGTCCCAAATACCTGGTTTATCCAATAAATATATTGAAAGGAAAGGAAAAAAAGAGAGAGAAAAGGAAATCTATGGGGTAAATAAGATGCTTAAAAGAAATATCAGCCAATTGCAATGTGCAGACTTTAAGACTAATTCAAAGCAAAAACCTGTATAAACTGTTTTTAACATTTGTGAAACAATTAGAAAGTGAACACTGAATATTTGATTAAGAGGGTATTGTTAATCTTAGGTGGGATAATAGTATATATACATATATACAATACCTACATGTACACGTATATGTCTGTGCTTGAGTATGCGTATGTGTGTGTGTGTGTGTATCATATATATCTATATATATCTATATATATCTATATATATATCTACATATCTATATCTATATCTATATCTATATATATGTTGTGTATGGATGAAATGACGCAAGGTTGATGTAAACCAGTTGGAGGTTAAAAGATGAGACCAGACTGGCCACAAGTCATTCATTATTTAAATGAATTATAGGGTCTATTATACACTTTTGTCTGCTTTTAAACATTTTTGAAATTTTTATAATGAAACATTTTATTTTTTTTAAATTTTTTTTAACATTTATTTATTTTTGAGACAGAGAGAAACAGAGCATGAACGGGGGAGGGGCAGAGAGAGAGGGAGACACAGAATCTGAAGCAGGCTCCAGGCTCTGAGCCATCAGCCCAGAGCCCGAGGCGGGGCTCGAACTCATGGACCTCGAGATCGTGACCTGAACTGAAGTCGGATGCTTAACCGACTGAGCCACCCAGGCGCCCCATATAATGAAACATTTTAAAATATGTATAGATTTTGACTGTTCTTCCTTATAACAAATTAATCATTGAAAATATGATTGTGAAATATCCTGTGCCATGAATCATAATCTGTTATAATAATAACCTATTAATAATATATCTATCATAATAATAATTTATTAATGCTGTTTAAGTGGATAACAATCTAAGACCTATAAACTGTGTCACCTTGGAAAAGGCTTGAATCTGTTAGAATTTCTGTGTTCTAAGTTATTACACTTTTCACCAAAAGCTATCAGTTTTCCAAACAATGATTATTAAGTTGTTTATCCTTTTTCCTTTATGATGAAATGACTCTGTTGCTATGTTCAAGGATACTGTGTAAGTTCCTGTTCTCCAATGTCCCTGGACTAATCCTGGGTTCTATGTATTAGTCAGTGAACTCCCTAATTTAGCTCCTCTGTTCCCCTTTGAATTCCTTTTGTTCTCTCTACCTCCCCGCCCCTTACTGTAGAATTTCTCATGTTTAATCTAACCATTTGTACATAAAAACTCTTTAAAAGATGGTTGGAAACTTTTAATGTAGGGTGAGCTGGGTTTCACCAGCAGCAAAAGGTCTTTTCTCTTTAGCTGATCAGTTTCTACCATAACTCTTCCAGTCTTTTGCCTTATGTGCTTGGCTGCCAGCTTTGTAGAAGGTAACAGAAGAACTTCCCTTGAGGCTGGGTGTATGGGTATCTAATTCTTTTACAAGATTCATGCCACCATATTTTCAGCTTTACCTCACCTTCAAAGGGTACCTGAATCCCTTCAATTCTTGAGTTCCGCAAATAGGAACTTCCCAGAGTTCACATAAAGGAATGGTTTGTTTCTTGTTGGCTTCCCTTTCTATGTGTATAGCTATTAGGTTTCTAAGTGTTCACCCTACATCAATTATAACTAGAAACTTCATACCACTGTTCATATCTCTGCTTATTTTCTCTTAATCTTGAGGGCTCGTGCCCTTTCTATTCTTTTTTACAAATTGTCGTTTAAGTTAGGTTTTAAGCTGTTAGATAAAATTTTTTGAAGAAAGTAAAAGCACAACTCTCAACATGTTAAATATTTTGTTTTAGTTATTGATGAGGAAAATAGGTCTTACAAGTTCAATGAAAAAATTTTTTAAAGATGCATTTATTTTATTTCTTTTAAATGTTTATTTATTTATTTTGAGAGGGAGACTGTGAACAGGGAAGGGGCCAAGAGAGAGGGAGACAGAGAGAATCCCAAGCAGGCTCCAGGCTGCCAATGCAGAGCCTGATGCAGGCTCTAACCCATGGACCGTGACCTGAGCTGAAACCGAGATTTGGACACTTAACTGACTGAACCATCCAGGAGCCCCAGATGCATTTATAATTAGGAATATTGAAATAAATGTGAGAATAGAGGCAAAACTGGTTTCTTTAAAAATCAGGAAGAGAAATCAATTGAACCTGTACCAGACAGGACAGAATGTACATGTCTACAGACAAGAAGTATTCTGCATTGGTATTAGTTATCTGCAATTTACAGGGTTGTAACATAACTCCCATTGAACCAGAATCAGATATAACAGGAGAATGTGCTAAAAAACAGTTTTTCACTGAAACTCAGACTTTTTTCCCTTCTGAGTCAAAACATTGATGAAGGCAAGGGTCCAACCATCCAAGTTTAAATAGGTTTATTCCCACTTCACCATTTTTTCCCCCAGTTCAACTCCATTAGATTAAGTTTTTCTCTCAATCCAAGATCTTACTTTAATGTTTTGGGAGAGCCTATAGATGTTATAACAGATGTTTCCTGGCTTCCATTTTTCTACTGTGTGTTTTCATATTTCCCTTTTTTCTTCCTAGTATTTTAATGAGTCAGAGGTCCCATAACAAAACTATTAAGTTAGAAGTATCTGATATCAGGCACCCTGAGCAATACCTATGCAGTTTTGTCAATGTTTAAACAATAACTGAAAAGCTTCTCACTTCTAATTGAACGTATTAATCCACCCAAGATCTTTCACCATGAAAGAAAAGTTCCTTTTCCTGCACCTTCTACAAGGTGGGGTCATTTTATCTGAGCACCAGATTGAAATACTAGATGAAGAGCATCAATGAATTTTTTGTTTTTGGAATGGTAGGTGAAGGTCACTGCCCTGGCCCAGTCAGAATCACTGTTTGCCTTAGAAGACCTCCACCTGTGTGGTCCTTTCACCCCATGCCTATTTCTACAGTCCCGCCTTCCATCAGTGCTGGACTTCCTTTCAAATGTTACTCATCTGTAATTGCTCTGAAGTTATTCTTCAGTGTGTAAACCCGTTCTGCCTCAACCATCATCAGCTGAACAAATATTATTTCTATTGCTTATGCTACTTCTATTTGTGATTGCCAGTACACAAATTCAGGACAAAGCAAGATTTTCAGAATATGTGAATATAGACTCCTCTTGAACGCTAATGATTTTTATACTCTTCTCCTTGAGTCATCTCCTAAGGTTGTGAGAGTAGATTTGCAGCCCTTCAAGATTGTAGGTGGAAAAAAAAATAAAAAGCAAATAAGAGTGTTTTGTTGAGCCTTGCCTCAAAGTCACTTGAATTTCTTCAAACCCCTTTCTTTTATAATAATTTTCCTGTCTCATGGAGCAGCTCCCCCTCTCCTCCAGCTATCGCACCTGGAGATAAAAGCTGTCATCTTGCAACCTAATGTAGTTTAAACATATTTCAGTGGAGGCTCTAGAATTTCTGTAAAATCAGGATTTGAGTTCAGCAATTCAGTTGGAGCCAGACAGAGAGAACATTAAAACTGTGTTCCTATGACGCGTTTACATAAAACTGATAAAATAGCAATGGTCCATAACAAAGAATGAGAGGGAGTCAACCAGTAGATATTACTGGAGATTAGGATGTGTGCTCCTTTCCTTTTCCCAACCCAGCTACCTCTAGGCCCTACTACTGACCTCACTATATCCTTTAGGAACAGCTCAAAGAAAATGAACAGGACCATAGTTTAATAGAGGCCAGTACCCAAGGAGTCCTCAGTGAGTCTATGGGAGTAATGAGCAGATATAGAAATAGGTCTTATCTTGGAATATGCAAGAGCAGGGCCATCATGTGTGTTTACACATTTCTCATTTCTAGGAACACAAAAGAATGGGAGAAGAGGAAACTCTCAACTTTCACTATGTCCCAGCTTCTGAGAATACAGAACTCAGATAAAGCTTGGTATCATTCATTTACTCCTCACATGTAGTTGTTTTGTTTAGAACATATTTATGTCCTTTCCAGAAGTACATCTTAACATATCCCCCAATTTTTCAAGCATAAGACAAATGTGATTTAACTGCCTATTTTAGTGGATCATATTGTCAAAGATAATCAAAGCTGGGCACTGGTTAAAAACAATAAAGACAGATTTTGTTTAGTAGAAACTAGAGCAATATGGAAGAGAGTCCAGTGTAAACTGAATTCAACTTTGCCAGAATAAAACTCTGGAGATTTGTTAAATGCTGGGACATGTTGACCGAAAGCCACTGAAAGGACAATAAGCAGGATGGTTTGGTCCATGTGCCTAGGTCATCTCAGTATGTAATTGGCCCTTATCTGGAGGAAAATAAACTTCTTCTATTTTCAGTGAGATAGGAAATAGTGAGGTAGGTTGGAGCAAGTTGCCCATCAAAGTTAGGCTCTTAACCCTCACACAGACACCAGGGGGGAGAGCTATCTCCTTGAAAGTTTGTATTCCAAAGAGATGACTCTCAGGTCCTTGAAAGATAGTTTGAGGTAGTAGAAGATTTATGTCTCAAAGCCCACAGAAAGGATTTATAGTTGCAAACTTTCTCAAGTATCTGCTCTAAGGACTTCAGGGGCCTTTCAGTCTATCACTAGGTTTTGACTGGAACAGACAGGAAGTCCTCCTGGCAGCATTGAGCTTTGTTAGATAGGCATTTTAAGGGGATTAGGATCATCCAAGAAACATGGCCATAAGCTGCTAGGAGCCATAGTAAAGTTTGGTCAAGTCTCTTAGTGAAGGGGGTTAGATGGACTTGTTATGTGCCGAGAATGTTTGTAGTTCTTAGGGGAAACATTTTTTAGGCTAACTCGCAGGTGACTTCATTGCAGTATTGGCAGACATTTACAGTGAAAGAACATCTTTGTAGCAGATTGTACCCCTGTAACCTTTTCAAAGACTGAGCTAATTCCAAAAATTCCCAGGAAATTTACCCTGTTCAGAATCAAGACAGATAGGCATGGGGCCAGGTGGTACCCTGAGATTACTTGGAGTTCAACAAAAACACAAAAAAACTAGCATGACCTAGTTCCTCGAATCTCAAACTTCTCCAACTTCATGATGTGTGTGCGCGCGTGCGCGCGTGTGTGTGTGTGTGTGTGTGTGTGTGTGTGTGTGTGTCTTTCTTCAGGCTGTACAGTATATTTCCCACCCTTAGTATTTGATAATTCTAACAACTTAAGAGACTTAGGAGTTTGCCTAGGCTGCTATTCATTAGCCAGAATACTGGCCCTGGGCTATAAATGCAGCTGCCAACTTCTCCCAAAAAGCTATTAATTCTTTAAAAATATTCTGGTAATGTGCTATCTCAGTTTATAGTGTCTCATTAAAAATAACAATAACAACAACAAAAACACCTAAGGTTGTTTGATTGAGCTCTCCTATATCAACATTTGGGATTTATCTATATCACTGGATAATAAGAAGAAAAATCACAAGAATGATGCCCAAATTTTGGTAAGAAAGTGATTCATAGATGGGCAAATCACCAGTGATTCTGACTTTGAGTATCATAGACACTGTTAAGTCAGATTATAAAGTTAACACAGATTGTTGGGCCTTATATCCACATTAGTTTATGCAAAAGTGGTTGATTGGTCAAGTTATTTTCAGAGCCATAGAATTTTGAGGTAATTTTTTTCTCTTAGAAATCCAGAAGAAGTTCTCCATGATCATGTCATCATTTATTTGATATTGTTATAGAAAGAAGGGGAAAAAAGATCCAGTAATCAATTAGGTTTTGTAAGAGCAGACACTGAGATCCCACCTCCCAAGATCTGACAATCAGTCTGTCCAGACAGAAGTTGGATTTCCACATTTCATCAAGTGATTCTCATATAGATATTTCAAGCCCTTACATTGGGAAAGACCTCTTTCAGACACTTACTGTATTTAACCAGAAAAGCTTTTTCTCAAATTTGTATACAAACACCTATAATTGATGTAAGAGTAAAATTAGGCTGGTAGTTGAGAAAGGCAGAAGGTAATAGGACAGAGAGATAAAGAGGAGAAAGAGTAAGGAAATAAATAAGACCCAACTATTTTTTTTTGGTGCTCTTACTTCATTTTCCTATTTAGATTGTCTAGAAGAAGGCAGCATACACAACCGGTAAAGTGAGGTGATGGAAGTTTAGAAACTTTAGAGATTAATGTGGGCTATGGAAGTGTGGAAAGAAGACAAGCTTTAGAAACAAAGGGATGCCTGTGTCAAAAGGACATTAGAGTTCTCCTGATTAAATAGAGAATATTCATGGGGAGATAAACATGTGATAAGGGAGATAAACTATCTCATGATAATTTCATAAATATTTTATATAAGGGCATTTTTTTTGTTTTTAAAATATAAATTCCACTGTAGTTAACATACAGTGTTACATTAGTTTCAGGTGTATAATATAGTGATTCAACAATTTATAAGGACTTTTTTTAATGGCAGGAGGGCTTTGGTACTTTTTTAAATATTTTCAAAAAAATTCTTGACTCTTCTCCCTTCAAGAAATGGAGCTTAATTCCTCTTCCCTTGACTGTGGACTTGATTTAGTGGCTAACTTCTAACAAATAGAGTATTTGTGAAGGAATGGGACTTCCCAAATTAGGTCATAAAAGACATCACAGCTTCCTTCCTCTGCATGCCCTCTCTTGGATTATTCACTCTGCGGAAAGCTAACTGTGATATCATGAGAACGCTAAATCAGCCCTATGGAGAAGCCGATGTGACAAGGAACTGAGGCCTCCTTGTCAATAGCCAACAAGGAATGGAGACCTTCAGCCAACACTCCCAACACTCATCTTGGAAGAAGTACCTCTAGCATAGTAGTTTTCAACTAGGGATGATTTTGCTGCCTAAGGAACCTGACAATGTCTGGGGTATTTTGGTCGTTACAACTAGGAAGGGAGGTAGGATTGGCATCTAGAAGGTAGAGGCCATGGATACTGCTAAAATCCTATAATTCAGAACAAATACTCATGCAACAAAGGATTATTCATCCCAAACTATCAATAATTCTAAGGGTGAGAAATCTTGACCCAATCAAACAGCATAGTTGACATCTAGATTGTGATGTCATGAGAGACACTGAGTCAGAGCCACCCAGCTAAACTGCTCTTAGATTACAGACACTCAGAAAGTGTGTAAGGTAATAAATACGTGTTATTTTAAACTGTTTGGTTTGGGGATAGTTATGCAATAAGAGATAATTAAATCAGCACCCAAAATATTTCTCTGAGCAGGAATAGGTATTTTAAGAAACTGAATCAGACTGGGAATGATAAGGGTATTTGTAGGGACTAAAAGGCACAGGAAGAACTTAGTAAATATTTCTTCAAAATAGCATATTTAGCAGTAATGTAGAGTTTATTGTTGTGGTTCATGAGGCTTACCAAGAGCTCAGCTAGTGATAATTATAACAAGTGGTGTGACAGAACTGAAACGTATGTGTTTAATAGATCTTGGCAGAAAGTTACTGGTAACTGTTAAGATTTTTAGGAACAAATTAAGGGGCTGAAGGAGAATGCGAGGTATTATGGAATCAGTAGGTAGAGAAAGCAAAGTCCTGTATTCACAAATTGAGTAGTGAAGTGAGATGTTGCTGAATGGACAAGCTAGCTGGATAGAAGAACGATACTTTAGAGATGATGCTGGCATTTTTATGAACTTCGTAGTGGGCTTAATCAAGACTGAAGATGCTATCAAAGAAGAAGTACAGGCCAATGCATACAAATTCCATGGATAGCTTGTGAAAATGCAGATTCTAACGCAGAAGGTCTAGCAAGGCCCTGAAGGTTCTGGGTAACAGAGTGCTAATTGAAGATGGAAAAGCTTGATTTCTGTAGGAAAGACCTTTCTTCTTGTAAGACCTCAGGAATGGGAAGGGGTTGTGCTAAGAAGACAGATATTTAGAGAAAAGGAAGAGTATCCCATTCTCATATGGACAGGTAAAATGAAATAATATAAAAAAGGGTCACCATAATCTTGCTAAGATTGAAGATGATGGGAATGGAGGAACAGAGTAGTAGGGGAAAGGAAAAGGCTTGGAATAGTCACAAAGAATGACTAAAATGATAATTAATCGTGTCCTAACAGTGAGGGTCCCACCAAGTTTAGATAAATAGGGTTTCCAAATATCCATTGACTGATGAATGGATAAAGAAGATGTAGTATATACATATACAATGGAATATTATTCAACCATCAGAAAGAATGAAATCTTGTCATCTGCAACAACGTGGATGGAGCTAGAGTATATTATGCTAAGCAAAATAAGTCAGTCAGAGAAAGACAAATATGATTTCACTCATATGTGGAATTTAAGAAACACAACAGATGAATATAGGGGAAGGAAAGGAAACATAAGGTAAAAACAGAGAGGGAGACAAGCCATAAGAGACTCTTAAATACAAAGAATAAACTAATGTTTGCTGGTGGGGAGGTGAGGGGGATGGGCTAAATGGGTGACGGGTATTAAGGAGGGCACTTGTTGGGATGAGCACTGGGTGTTATATGCAAGTGATGGATCACTGGGTCTACTCCTGAAACCAATATTACACTGTATGTTAACTGACTTGAATTTAAATAAGTAATTTTTTTTTAAAAGATAGGTAGGGTTTCTTTGAGCCGTACTGCGCAATCACAAAAACCAGAAGACTGGAAGCTCTTGCCCTTAAAAAAATGCAATACACACACACACACACACACACACACACTTTAGGAGAGGCAGGGGAATGTAGTGCCAGAAATTAGGTACTACTGTGGAATTTTATCTTTCAAAGAGACATGGAAACAACCAAAATTTGCAGCTGGAGAGCAAGCTGCATAGAACAGTTAGACAAGAGAACGACATTATTTGTGTAGTTTTTGGGCTTGTGAAAAGGAACTACAAATACCATTGTTTCCCCTCCTGGGTTTCATGGGATGTGATTTTAGGTGACCGTACATCATGGTGAAAGCCTGGACATGACTCTGTTCCCTATTAAGGGAAGGTTGAAGGGAACTAGGTTAAATGAGAGGATTTAAAATGCATTTTATTATTCTCAAGCATTTTATCTCTCATTGCAGGCTTTTTGGCAGGTAGTTAAGACTCCATGGAAATCATTTTAAAATAAAGAGTGTTCACACGCTCACTGGCTGTGTAGTGTGCAAGCCTCTGAATATAGCTTGGTGTCATTTTCTAATAAAATGAGAGAGAATGTGGTGCTGGCTGAACCTTGGGCTCAAAAGAATTCAGACATAGCAGTTTTTCCATCCCTACAGCATGCAGTGTGTAATCTCTGAAAAAAAATTCACTCCAGGCAAACTGAGGTGCCCAAGGTATAAAGAAATTTATTATTATGTAGCCATTTTAGGTTTCTTCTAGATGTGTGCAGAGCACAATACATAAGTGAATGGATGTTGTTAAATATGTCTATCAGAAATGTCCATCATTCATTCTTTTTTTATATATTTATTGATTGCACAATGTGACTTTTTCTGTTGATATCGAGGTAAATAAAATATGGTTCCTTTCCCAAGTACTTCACAATCTATTGAGGAGGCAGTGAGGAAAAGGACACAGCGATGTAACAAACGATGTGTTAAAGACAAACACTGGGAAATAATTCTTCTGGATCAAAAGAAATTTTCTTAGGTGGTCAAATCTTCAGGTAACATAGAAATTGCTTATTAATGAAAAAAAAAGTATTTACTACCAAAAATATGTTATTGGGACACTTTTTGAAGTATCTAAAAATGTAAAAATTAAATATTGACTGAAAACAGGTTCTTGTCTAAATGGGTAGTATGGGATTTGTTCCACTGAGAAAGGCTTATTTCCTGCAACTATTACCTAAAATATATTAATAAAGTATAGTTACTTAGGTTTAAAATTACATGCTGCTTATTTTTTATATACCAGAATAAATTTCAAATGGATCAAGGATTTAAGCGTTAAAAAATAACACCATGGAAGAACATAAAGATAAAATTGAGTCTTTTTTTTCGTTCTAAAGAAGACATTTCTAAGGGAAATGTGTCAGAAAAATTAATAATAAAATGAATGTTTTGATAACATTTAACGTTCTGTAGTATAAAAACAGTATTAAAAATGGCAACCTGGGATAATATCTTTGCAGCAATTGGTACTGGTTTTCTTAATTCACAAAAATATACTTGCAGTAAAAAATCAAAGAATTACAACCTAATGGGACAGAAAGAAATACATGAAACAAGGAACACATAAACATGCAAACAAAAATGCCAACGGATATGGTTACTCCAGGTGTGGAATATTAGCACAATTAGATGTGAATTGTCTCTCATGCAGTTATCAAAGGTTATTCACAAGGCTAGAAGAATGTGGAAATATAGGCACCCTCATTTACTATTGGAGAGGAGATGACATATCCTTTAAGATAAATTTGGTAAAAGTGAAAAAAAAAAAAAAACTTGACCCAACAAATTCACTTCTAGGAATTTATCCTATATGTCTAGTTATATGTATTCATAGCAATGGGGTTCATTACAACATTGAAATAACAAAATTTTGGAAGCAATCTACAAGCCCATCAAATAGAAACTAGTTAACTTGTCGTGTGTCCATAAAGCAATATTATCTAAGTATTAAAGATCCTGATGTAAATTTATCTGTATTGGTTTGGAACTATATTGAAGATGTGTGGATATAAGCACAAGCAAGATGTCAAAATACCTTTATAAAATTCTCTCATTCGTTAAAAAAAAGATATATATGCCTTTGTATTAGGTTTAACATTATAAAATTAATGATATTTGACTTTTTTTTGAAATTTGACTTTTTGACTCACAAAAATGGCAATTTTGGGTAGTTCAGTCTCATATATAAAAGACATTTCCTGGCACATATTCAGGAAAGTGTTAACGTCATTTGCCTCTGGGAAGGGAAAGAATCTAATGTGGAATGCAAGTACAATTATAAACTTTCAAATAAGTTCATGTGTTACTTATCAACTGAAAAACTGATTAAAATTTTCAAACTTTAAAGAAGGTAAAATAGGTAATCACATTACCTAATGAAAAAAATATTAACCTTTTTTTTTGTTTTGTTTTGTTTTTACACAATTTTGTCACCTGAATATAAGAACTTCTAGTATCTTACTTTTTCCCCCTGGTGGTAACTCCCATATACTGGGAATGCCTCCAAAGCAAGTTTCAATATGGTTTTATCCAAAAGAAAAACAAATTTAAAATAGAAAAGTGTTAAGTAAATATATAGATGTCCACTGTAGGTTTCTTGAATGTCCTAAGAAATGGAAATCATATCAAATAAAACATAGTAAAATGTAATAAGATCACTTTTTTCCACATCTCTTTTCCTAAAGAACCACTCCTCTCCTCCTCCTTTCCAAATACCTAGTAACCCATACCCCATTCTTTACCCTAATTCCTTTTTTCTCCAATCAGCCCACATGAGCCACTTGCCCGGGCCTTGGCCTCTGCCATTACAGCTCAGCCCTCACTGGAGTCTGTCCAGCAAGAACCTAGAAGCCTGCTAGTAAGAAGAGGTATTCCTTCCTTAGCAGTCACAGAGGAGGAAGATGACAAATATTAAGACAGCCCACTCCTTTTTCACCACATTATGCATCGAATATCTATTGCATAGCAATTCCAATAAATGAATGACATCAAGGTGATATCTTTAAAATTTAAGCCAGGTTATGATATAAGACCTCATAAGATCTGCTTTGTCCTTACTCCTTCAATCTCTACCACTCCCTTTCTGGATCTTTGTTCCTCATTACACTGGCCTCCACACTTTTGTTCCAACACTCCCCAGATGCCTGGATGTCTCAGTTTCTGCTTCTTCACCACTTTCAAATCTTGGTTCAGATGCCACCTTCTCAAATAAAGCTTACAGTGACTAACCCTAGTAGAGCTTTCAGTGCCTACCTTGAATTTCTAATACTCTGTTCTCTGGCTGGCTCTTTAATATTTATATAGCACTTACCACATTTAAGCATAATATAAGTTTTACTTACTTTTGAGTACATTGTTTACATATTTCTGTCCCTTTTTGAAGGTCAGCTGCACCAAGTGAGATTTTTAAAATATGTTTTGATCCAAACAACTTATATCAATGCCTAGGACATAGCAGGTGCTCAATAAATATTTGTTGATTGGAGGAAGGAGAGAGAAAAGATAAGAAGGAAGCAAGGAAGGAAGGAAGGAAGGAAGGAAGGAAGGAAGAGAGGGAGGGAGGGACAATAATTTAATGCAAGTTCTTTCCCTTCCTTCATCAGGATATGCTAATATTTCATGTAATTAACTAAAACTCTTAAAGAATAATAAGTGACACTTTTACATCTGCACAAAGATAAAACAGACCACCCCAGATTATTCAGTTCCAGTTCTTCTTTCCTCTGAAAATTAACTAATTTTCAAAAAATTAACAAGTGACCCACCCAAACCAGCCAAACATTATTGAAAGGGGGGGTTTTCTAAATACTTAAGCATCTGATTTTGAATAGATGATTTTCTTTTTTCTTCTTTCCTTACTTATTTGGCTTTTTTAGATGTCAATATTATTTTCAAGTAACTATGAATCCATTTGAATTTTAATCTTAGAAACTTTGGAAGAATGAACTGGTTAGTTGTCCATGGTAGTACCCTAGTGCAAATTAGGAAAATACATCTCTCTGAAAAGACAAAGCTCTATTTCCTATAACTTAATGGACCGTATTCACTCTGTGCTGGGAAGCACATGTGCAAGAAACAGTAGTACATGACGGCCCTGATCATGGATTGTATGTATGAGGATTGGGTGAGAGTAAAATGTAGTAAGATGTAAGCATTTTAAATATATAAAAGGCATAATACAAATATAAGCAAATGTTTTAAATATAATAAAATTATAAAATTTGAGGATTTCTACTTCTAGCCAAGATGACATAACAAAGACAAGATTTACCCATTTGCCTAAAACAAACATGAAGAAAAATGGTTGACATGACAGTGAGTATCAGGCAACAAAAATCCATAATCCTAAGATATGGGAAACTAATGAAGGAAACTCTATGATTGCCCTAGCTACTATCCTGAGAGAGTTTCCTGGCCTTGGCTCCACAAAGAAATTAGAACCTGGTGGACAGATCCTCAGCTGAAGAGACAGAGTCGAAAGTCTAGAGAGATTAATAGAGCTATAGTTTGCAGAAGAGAATACCAAAATGTGAGCACTGCACAGAGAGAGAACTACAGAGATCCATGAAGGATTGCTCTTGATTATTCAAGTGAGCACCATCAATGCATATGTGTGAGTAAACTATTCAAGGTCAGGGGGAAAATGTCCAAAAAAAACCCAAAAAAAAACAAAAAACGGAGGGAATAGTGTCTGGCACTCACACAGGAACAGGAACAGTGCTGTCCCCATGGAAAACCTCCTGAGTCACAGGAGTGAACTACCCAATGTATCTTGCCTTTCGCAGTGGGGATAATTAACCCTAGACTAAACACTGGTCCTACATAACAAATCTGAAAAGTAATATCCGAAGAATGAAACAATTTCAAAGGAACATAAGTACATTTCAGAATAGTGCTCAGGAATACTTACAGAAATTCAAAATACCCAAAATGCTAAAAAAAAAACAAAAAAACAAAAACAAAAAAACACAATATCTGGCATTCAATAGAAAATTGCTAAGTGTGCAAAGGCAAGAAAATATGACTCATATGAAGAGAAATAATAATCTATCAAATCTACCCTAACCTGACATAGATGTTAGAATTAGCAGATGAGGACATTGATAGTTATTAACACTGTTGACTTCTAATTCTATACCCAGAAAAAGTAATTTTCAAAATTGAAAGTCAAACTAAGATTTTTCAGACATAAAAAGCTGAAAGTTTCATCAGCATTAGATACACTCAACAAGAAATATTAAAGTAAATCTTTCAGGTTGAAGGTAATGATACCAGAGGGAAGTGTGGATCTACAGGAAAGAATGATGAACATGGGAAATGGTAATTACATGGAAAAATATGTGATTTTTAAAATTAATTAAATCTGGGGCGCCTGGGTGGCTCAGTCAGTTAAGTGTCCCGCTCTTGACTTCGGCTCAGGTCATGATCTCACGGTTTGTGAGTTTGAGCCCCATATCAGGCTCTGTGCTGACAGTGTAGAGTCTGCTTGAGATTCTCTCTGCCCCTATCCTGCTTGTGCTCTCGCTCAAAATAAATAAACTTAAAAAAAAAACTTATTTAAAAAATTAAAAAAAAAAAATAAATCTCTTTAAGAGATTCTTGACTATTTAAACAAAAATGATAACAATATGCTATGAGGTTTAAAATATATGTAAAGGTAAAATGTATGAAAATAGCACAAAATTCAGTAGGGAAGAAATGCAAGTATATTATTATAGGTTTATTATACTATATGTGTCACAATAAAATACCACTTCGTGATAAACTGCTAAATTAAAGAGATATACTATAAACACTAAAGTAACCAAGAGAATAACAAACAGAGTTATAGCTAAGAAGCTTAAAAAGAAGATAAAATGGAATTATAAAAAAAAAATTGAGGGGCGCCTGGGTGGCGCAGTCGGTTAAGCGTCCGACTTCAGCCAGGTCACGATCTCGCGGTCCGTGAGTTCGAGCCCCGCGTCAGGCTCTGGGCTGATGGCTCGGAGCCTGGAGCCTGCTTCTGACTCTGTGTCTCCCTCTCTCTCTGCCCCTCCCCCGTTCATGCTATGTCTCTCTCTGTCCCAAAAATAAAAAAAAATAAAAAAAATAAAAAATAAAAAAAACGTTGAAAAAAAAAAAAAATTGATTCCAAACACAGCCAAAAAATAAAGGGGAAGAAAGAACCAATGAGACAAATAGAAAACAAACAGTATTATAATAGATTTATTTATTTATTTATTTTTTATTATATGAAATTTATTCTCATATTGGTTTCCATACAACACCCAGTGCTCATCCCAAAAGATGCCCTCTTCAATACCCATCATCTCCCCTCCCCTCCCTCCCACCCCCCCATCTACCCTCAGTTTGTTCTCAGTTTTTAAGAGTTTCTTATGCTTTGGCTCTCTCCCACTCTAACCTCTTTATAATAGATTTAAACCTAAACAATATCTATAACTTCATTCTATGTAAATGTTCTAAGTTAATATTCTAAATTAAAAAGAAAAATATCTTCAAATTGGATGACAAAAGCCAACTATATACTGTAGACAAAGGACCATAATTCAAATACAAAGGAACAAATAGGTTAAAAGTGAAAATAAGAAAAGATACAGCATACTAACAGTAATCCAAAGAAAGCAGGAGTGAGTATACTAATATCTGACAAACTAAATTACCAATCAAAGCAAATTACCAAGAATAAGAAAATCATTACAGAAGGATAAAGGAGTAAACTCTTTAAGAGGACAGACAGTTGTAAATATTTATGCAAAGACTGAGCTTCAAAATACATAAGGCAAAAACTGATGTAAAGGCAAGGTGAAATAGATACATTCACAATTACAGTCAGATTTTGTACTGCATGTCAATAATTGATAGAACAAGTAGAAAATCAGTGAGGATGTGGAAAGTTTGAATTGCACTATCATTTAATTTAAACTAATTAGGGTTACGTTAACCTAAACACTCCACTAAACAAAAGCAGAATTCACATTCATTTCATGTGCACAGAGAACATTTATCAAGTAGACCATATTCAGTGCCATAAAACAAGCTTCAATATATTAAAGTAATTTAAGCCAGGGGCGCCTGGGTGGCGCAGTCGGTTAAGCGTCCGACTTCAGCCAGGTCACGATCTCGCGGTCCGTGAGTTCGAGCCCCGCGTCGGGCTCTGGGCTGATGGCTCGGAGCCTGGAGCCTGTTTCCGATTCTGTGTCTCCCTCTCTCTCTGCCCCTCCCCCGTTCATGCTCTGTCTCTCTCTGTCCCAAAAATAAATAAAAAATAATAATAATAAATAAATAAATAAATAAATAAATAAATAAATAAAGTAATTTAAGCCATACAAAATATGTTCTCTAAGCACAATGGAATTAAATTATAAATAAGTAACTGGAGGATCTCTGGAAAATCCTCAAATATTTGGAAACTAAATAATACTCATTTGTGTAATAGATGGATCAAAGAAGAAATCAAAACAAATTAGAAGGCATTGGGTACTTAGTAAAAATAAATATGGAACATATCAAAATGTATTGGATGTCACTAAAACAGTAGTGAGAATTGAAAGCATTGAATGTCTATATTAGAAAAGATGTATCTCAAATAAATGACTTTAGCTTTTATTCTTAAAAAAATACTAAAGAAAAGCAAATCAAATGCAAATTAAGTAGAAGAAAGGAAATAATAAAGAGCAGAGGGGAAATCTGTGAGAGAAGAGAGGAAAAGAAGAAAATCAAGGAAAGCAAAAGCTGTTTTTTTACATCAATAAAACTGATCTGATTAGAAAAAAGAAACTAAAACTAATTATCATTATCAGACATGAAGTATATGAAATGCTACATATTGCTATAGGTATTGAAAAAGTCAATAAGAAATATTATGAACAACTTTATGCCAATGAATTTGAAAACTTAGGTGAAATGGACAAATACTAAGCACAAATTACTTAGTTCAAATTGAAAAGCACAATTTTGAAAAGCACAAATTACTAAGTTCATTCATGGAAAAATTAGATAACATAAATATTCCAAAATCTATAAAAGAAATTGAATATGCAGTTAAGTACCTTACACAAAGAAAACTCTAAGCTCTGAAGGTTCAATTTTGAATTGTACCAAACATTTAATGAAAAAAAAAAAAAAAGATACAGATACCATATAAACTTTTCCACAATAAGAAGGGGATATATTCCAACTCATTTTATGGAGCCAGCCTTACCCTGATACTAAAGCCATACTAAGACTTCATAAGAAAAGGACACCATAAACCACTATCCCCCATGAACATAAATGCAAAACTCCTTTTAAAAAACTCTAGGAAGTTTAATCCAACCATACTGTATATAAGCAGGATATCGTATAGTGAACAAATGGTGTTTACTCTAGGGATGCAAGACTGATTTAATATTTGAAAATCAATCATTGTAATTCACGTGTTCAGTAACTGAAAATGAAAGAGATAATATAAAACCATCTCAAAGCATAAAGAGAACTGATTTGACAAAATCCAGCATCCATTATTGGTAAAAACTCTCAGCAGTCTAGTAAATGACTTCTAGGAAGAACCTACAACTGGGGCGCCTGGGTGGCTCAGTCGGTTAAGTGTCTAACTTCAGCTCAGTTCATGATCTCCTGGTTCTTGAGTTTGAGCCCTGCATCAGACTCGGTGCTGACAGCTTAAGAGCCTGAAGCCCCTTCGGATTCTGT
This sequence comes from Neofelis nebulosa, assembly GCF_028018385.1. NCBI lineage: Eukaryota > Metazoa > Chordata > Mammalia > Carnivora > Felidae > Neofelis > Neofelis nebulosa. The sequence goes on from NC_080794.1 coordinate 46,150,914, forward strand.
CTCCCTCTCTCTCTACCCCTCCCCAACTCACACTTTCTCTCTCTCTCTCTCTCTCCCCCTCAAAAATAAATAAACATTAAAAAATTATTTAGCAATTTTAGCAAATTTTAGCAAAAAAGCTACTTGAAGTAATAAGCGACTTTAGCAAAGTTGCAGAATGCAAGATCAATATACAAAATTTACTTATATTTCTATATAATAGCAGTAAACAATTGCAAATTGAAACTAGAAAGTAGTTTTATTAAAATAAAATAGCACCAAAATGCACAATATTAGCAATAAATTTGACAAAATATATGCAAGACCTGCATACTTAGAAATACAAAATATTGTGAGAACAATTAAGGATACCATAAGTAAATAAGAGAGAGAACATTTTCAAGGGTTGTAAGACTAAATATTTTTAAATTTTTATTTTTCCCAAAATTGACTAGAGACTCAATGAAATGACAATTAAAATTTCTGCAGGCTTTTTTGTAAAAGTGACATACTGATTCTAAAAAGCATAAGGAGGGGCCTCTGGGCAACTCAGTTAAACATCCGTCTGACTCTTAATCTCTGCTCAGGCCATGATCTCATGGTTTCTGGGGTGGAGACCCACATCCAGCTCTGTGCTGACAGTGCAGAGCCTGCTTGGAATTCTCCCCCTCTCTCTCTGCCCCTCCCCTGCTCACCCTTGCTCTCCCTTAAAATAAATAAATAAACTTAAAAAAAAAGAAAGCATAAGGAAACGCAAGGAACTTAAATAGCCAAAACAACACCGAAAAAGAACAAAGATGGAAGATTAACATTACCTGATTCTAAGTCTTATTGCAAAGGTGTAGCAATCAAAAAGTAGAGTGTTAGCACAACGAGAGACATGCAGATAAATAGAATGCAAGACAGAGCCCACATACACTGACATCTGGGTTTCTCATTTGTTTGTTTTTTCACAAAGATACAAAGTCAGTTGAGTGAGCAAGGATAGTGTTTTCAACAAAAGGTAGTGGAACAACTGGGCATCAATGTGCAAAAATAAATGAATAAATAGAAAGACAGTGTTAAAATAATGAAAAGATGACCCACAGATTGTATCCAGAACAATATTTACAATATTGCATATATTTCTATATTATAAAATTTATTTATTTATTTATTTATTTATTTAATTTATTTATTCATTTATTTATTTTTACCTAAAACCCTGAAAGTTAAATAAGTCAACAAGCTACCCAATTTAAAATGTGGGCAAGGCATTTTAACAGACTTTTCACAAAAGAAGATATATAGCTGGTAAGTAAGTACACAGAGATGCTCAGCATCATTAATTGTCAAGTAACTGCATATTAAAAATACAGTGATATATTGGGGCGCCTGGGTGGCTCAGTCGGCTAAGCGTCCGACTTCAGCTCAGGTCACGATCTCACAGTTCGTGGGTTCGAGCCCCGCGTCGGGCTCTGTGCTGACAGCTCAGAGCCTGGAGCCTGTTTCGGATTCTGTGTCTCCCTGTCTCTCTGACCCTCCCCCGTTCATGCTCTATCTCTCTCTGTCTCAAAAATAAATAAACGTTAAAAAAAAAATTTAAAAAAAATACAGTGATATACTATTAGAATGGGCAATTTTTTTTTACATGGTCATACTAAGTGTTGGCCAAGATGTGGATAGAACTCTCATATCCCACCCCACCCCCTCAAAAGGGAGTATAAAATGGCAAAATACTTTGAAAACACTTTAGCAGTTTATTAAAATGTTAAGTAGACACCTATGATCTCCTAGGTATGTACTCAAGAAAAATTAAAGCATATGTCCATAATAAGACTTGTCATGAATATTTACAGTAGCTTTGATCCCCATTACAGCAGGAACAGATCTCAAGAAATTACACTGAGTGAAAGAGGCCAGAGACAAAAGAGCATATACGGAGATTCCACTCAGACAGAACATTAACAAGTGAAATCTGATCTATAATAACAAAGTGGATAGGTGGTGCCTGAGGGAGGGTGACTGAGGAAGGGTGGGGGACACTTAGAAACTTTTGAGAATAACACATACATTCTTATCCAGATTATGATCAGTGGTTTCACGGGTGTAAACATATATTAAAACTTAACCAAATTTTGTATTTTAATTGTGTGCAACTTATTGTATGTCAGTTAAACCTACATAAAAATGTTAAAAGATAATTTTTATTCAAATATTTTTTCACATGGGAAATAATATTATATATATTAGAATATACACACATGTGTACACGGAGAGAGGAATGTGTTTTGAGTTATTTTGATTCATTTATCTGCCTATTTTTGTGCCACTTCATAGGGGTAGGTTTTTAAATTATTATGTGCTATTCTATTTAGTAGGTACTCCAGTATCTATATTATCTATGGTATCCATATATATATATCCACATTTATATATAAAATGTATTTCTTTTAAAGCATGAATATAAATCTATATTATAAAAATATGGTTTGTGTTTTATTTATATAAAGTGAATATAGATAGATACATAGATAGATCTTGCGTGAGGATACAAACATATAAGCTTGTTTATGTATATATGTATATGTGTGTGTTTTCATATTCTCACTTCATCTTCATGATTAGTTCTTTTTTGCAAATAAGAAAGCAGAGAATCAGAGAAACACAAATAGTACATAAATTGCTCAACATTTCAATGCTGAAAAAAAAAAAAAAAGAATTGTAGACGAGGTTTTGACCTAGTATTACAGCACACCGTCTTAGTAAGGGGAACGAACATGCTCCCCAGGGACTAGCTTCTCAGCTGCTTGGGCCTCAAAACTGGGACTGTGAGCAGTTTGAGAACAAAGACCATACCGGATTTGTCTGGGGATCTTCAGGACATAGCAACGTTCACTGGGCAAGCAGTCACAGTAGCTCAATTAAAAATTGTTGCTTTTGATTCTGTTAGCCATTCTGTTTACCTTCAATTGTGGTCAGATAATGATAGGAGTTATAAGAAGGAGGCTCTCTATAGCTTACACAACTGTTCATGTGTGTACGCATGCGTGTGTGTGGGTGTGTGTGTTGGCCAGGGGTTCAATGATTTTAAGTCTCTATCCAGGCCACGTGCCTGGTGTATTTTAAGTATGAAGATCTGCAAGAGTCACAATGACCTACTGAGGTGATATGGAAATGAATAACATGCAATCCCAAACAATCCACACGTACTTACTAAATGCTTGTCTGCAACAAGAAGCAAGAACAGGAGATCCAAATAAGAGCATAAAACAGGAACCCCTGGGTCATTGAATCTAATGCCTTTGAACTAACAAACACAGAGGTACAGAAGCTGCATCAGCAGTTGGGGCTAGGTTTTCCACCTGCTGAGGGAGTGTTTTGTGGAGGGTTTGGAGGACAAACACCCCCTCTTTTCCACACTTATTAAATCAGGCTTTTAAAAGCCAGGGAAGAGAGCACAAAGCCAAATGTGGCTGATGTTGCTGGCGATATTGATGTTGTTTTTGCTGTACCTACATAGTTCTATTTCTAAAATAATAGACCTGCATTCTAAGCTGCTGTGGCTGTCTCTTCTCTTTTCTTTCATTTATTATTTTTTTGAAGTGACTTTGATGTGTGAATGCAAAGGAAAACGTGAAGGGGGGCGGGGGGTGACGATGAGTGCCCCGCCCCACAGGCTGATGGTTGGTTGTCCATCAGACATAATTGCACTCTCCTTTAGAAAATGTTGAAAGCCACCAGCAAGGCTCTGAAAGACATTTTTTAAATCATGAATACACATGAGCCACTTCACAGATTGTGTTTATAATTAATAGGAGGCCTGGGGTATCCTAACCTCTATAAGATGCCTAGACACAAAGCCAGTCCTTGAAATTATCAAGGCATTTGTCTCCAAACCACTCAAGGAAACAGCTTCAACTCTCAGTATCAGGAACAGAGTAACAGCTTAAATGGCTACATAATGTTTCAGAAAGGCCTGACTAATGGCTACATAATGTTTCAGAAAGGCCCAACTAAAAGTACAGGGCAAGGAAACTGACATGTGTAGAGGGCCAATGTCCCTGCTACTACTTTAGTATTTTGATACACACTCCCAAGTTTAAACCTATCCCATCACTGGGAGGAAGCACATCATTTAGATACTCATGACTTGACCAAAGATGTTAGACAGGAAAGAGGTGTATTTCCTTCTCATATAGGGGCCACATAAGGACCTACGGTAAGAGTCCAGGGCAAGTATGAAAGCTTCATAAAGTCAATGGGGTCACAGTCTCCTTTAAAGTTTATGCTTTGCCCTCCCTCGCACGTGGCTTCCATCCTCAAGGTCACAAGATAGCTATTAGAGTTCCAGCTGTCACATCTGCATCCCAGGTAGGAAAATGGAAATAGCAAGATGGGATGAGAAGAATTTTCCTTAAAGCCCCATGTTGTGACTTCTCTCTGTAATTTCTTATTTGTACTCATTGACATTTCAAGTGAAAAATCATGCTCTCTTATCAAACAAGATGTGAGAAGGATATGGGATAGATAACTAGCAATTGCTAGCCAGATAGGAATAATTATCGCAATTAAAAACTGAGTCTCCAAGAGATAAATGAACTGAACCAAGGTCATCACCCAGATCATGAATGGTGGTAGTATTCCCTAAGGAACCCCAATTAGGATGTGGACCACAGAGGTTAGATCTTGAGCCTGAGCAGGGACTGAGGTTAGTTTGAGCCCATCTGTCATTGCGGTTGCCAGGTGTTGAATTGCTTAGGTCAACTAGAATTGAACTTTTGGCAGAAGAACAAAAAAGCCAGTGTGTACGTAGAGTGTGAACCTGAAAAGGGCTGTGTAGAGCAGGAATGTGAAGCAAAGCCATAAGCTGTCAGGGTATCTTTTCCACTAGCAGACATCGGAGCCTAATGTCCTAAAGGGAGTTGGCAGAAGATACAGGGAAATTCTATGAGTGCTAAGCTGGTTGGCCTCATTCAACATGCAGTGGGAAAGAGGGTATCTGCTGACTTTTTGAAAACCCAGGGAGACCTTCAAGGATGTCAGCAACTAGTCAAGGGTTTGTAGCTTTAGGGAGATGTGTTCTTGCCAAGGGAGGACATTAGTTCCGGGTTGGCCGCCAGTAAAGGGTATGTTTGTAGCAAGCCTTCCATACCCAAACCCTATGTGGACTTTGAAAAATCAATGGTTCGAAGTGTTTCTGGGACTAAGAAACACATCCAAGCCTATTGACCTGCCAGGTCACTGATCTCAGTGAATGTAAGGTTACATTGGAAGCTCAGGTCATTGATACGGTCAGCCTTATGCTGACCCACAGCATGCCCACTGCCTGAGGATGCTCTGCACATGTGGGTCTGGAAAAGCTCCAGGCTTACACTACCATATTTGTATGTGCTCAAATCTGCTTTTAACGCTTAACTTCTCTTACAACAGTACTTCTAAATGAGTTTTTATCCTGTAATATATATCACCACACAACAGCAATTGTAACAGAGCTGCTCCAATCTTTGGGCTAGTAACTGCTGTCAATTATAGCATCAAAGTTTTTGTCATTATTCTCTGCATTGCGACCTGTCCTTCGTGTATTCTCATCCTGTCCATCAGCCCTTTTAAGTACTAGATGATTAAAAAAAAAAAAAAAAAAAAAAAAAAAAAAAAAAAAAAAAAAAAAAACAACCTGCCAATAAATCCAGCAACCTAGGAAACATTTGAGACCCACACTCCCAACCTTGCTTTTTCATCAGTAGTGGATTAGTAACAATTTGCTAATGAAGATTTTCTTTTAATTATTGGGGAAAAGGCATTCCTTAATTAATGGAAAGAAGGATTGGTTTCATCCGGATTAATTATTGCTGGGAATGTGTCCCAAGCCCACTAGGCACAAGCTATTTAAAGTGAGCATATTAACAACCAAGTTAAGCAGCTTGGGGTTTAGTCCTAATAAGGTGGACCACAGTAATTAAGTTGGGGGTTATGGATGGATGGTCTTCAGGGGGTCCAGGAATTCATAAAGTTTGATGTAATCTCTTCCATAACTTCCCCAGCTTCTCAATAGGGTATGTGATGGGCATATATAAGCAATGGTCTTAAGGGTCACCATCACACTGGGGCTTCATAGCACATACCTGCTTCCTCCCCATGGTGGTCCAGTCATCAGTCATGCAGTCATGGTTAGAACCTATTGCCAAGGGAGCCAAAGCCCTGCGTTGGAGAGACACCTGAGACTCACACAACCTGTTCTTTGTATTCACTTTTTTATTTCTGAATTGCTCAATGTGTTTATATCATATCCTTGTTTTCATCAGTCCTCCATAGTTCATGAGCTATATATTTTCTAGCTGCTCTCTCTGACCTTCACTTTCTTGTCTCTCTCACAAAGATTATTACTATGATGTCTGAAATTGTGCCTCCATATTTCACAGGTCTCTTCTATTCACATTCTCATCCATACCCACCCACCCCCAGTATTTGCTCCACCTCCCTCCCTTCCTAAAACCTGACTGTTCACTGTTGACACTCCTTCTCTAGGGAAAGTTTTATGTTATCATTTTTACATTCTTCCCCAGGCACATCATGGTGTGAAAGTGGGTTTGGTGTCCTAATGCTTACCCACTGCCCTTCCAATAGCATTTACTTCTTCAGTTCTGGAAGAACAGAATATTATTCTTTGAGATTCAGTATAGCACAATTAATCCTATCCTGATTATTGTCAGCTAAGGGATTTTTTACACCCAATATTTTATTAAAATGTTGCCAGGGAGTGCCTGGGCGGCTCAGTTGGTTGAGCGTCCGACTTCAGCCCAGGTCATGATCTCGCGGTCCGTGAGTTCGAACCCCGCGTCAGGCTCTGTGCTAACAGCTTGGAGCCTGGAGCCTGTTTCGGATTCTGTGTCTCCCTTTCTCTCTGACCCTCCCCTGTTCCTGCTCTGTCTCTGTCTCTCTCTGTCTCTCTCTCTCTGTCAAAAATAAACATTAAAAAAATATTTTTAAATAAAAATAAATAAAACAATGTCCGTGTGTCTCCATACCACAGTGTAAAGAACATTTTTGAGCCCTTGTCTCACTTGAGATGTCAACAATATTTTACTATGGTAAACCCGTCCTCTGTGTTGTGACTGTCTTTTCCTCTGGACATCATTGGTGTTGCACTCTGTTGGCTTTGGTCTTACTGTCTGGATACTTCTCCATGGTCATAGTTGCAAGCTCAACTTCTTCTCAGCCATTAAATGTTAAACCACTTACTTGCTCAGGCTCTTTTCTTTTATCACTTCATATTCTTTTCCTTGATGATATTCTTTTAGCAGCTGTGTGACCAAGATTTCCAAAATTTTCACCTAGAGCTCTAACTCTTCAGTAAGGTCAAGACTTTCATGTCTTCCCTTGAATGTCTCAATGGCACATTAAATTCAACCTCCCAATTACCCTGTTTAAGCTGGTTATCTTCCACTGTTAACTGCTCAGGGTAACACCCTGTCCCCATCAACCTCTATAAGCCAAAATTCTGAGCCTCTTCTCTGACACTACTCTGTCCCTTATTTGCCATTTGTAAAATTTGTAAAATTTGACTTCCGGTCTGTCAGATCCATCCATTTCCTTTTATCTTTGTTTCCACCATAATAGCAAAAGTTACCATTTATAATTTGGTGGACTAATGCTGAGTAATTTCCAATGTGATATTGCCATTTGTTTAATCCTTTTAATCATCTCGCTACTCTAATAGAGAAGACTCTAGTGTTCTTTTCAAACTGCAACTCTGATGTGTACCTCAAGCTGTCACCCTTCCCTTTTCACGGTTAAAACACATCAGTGGTTTCCTGTTAGCTCAGCATGCTTTTCCAGAGGCAAATTGTGCCACATCTCCTCATTCTTAATACTCCAGCTATGGGTTCATTCTTTTTTTTCACTTGAATATGCTAATTAATATTTGTGGATTGGCCTAACAAATACACAATACATAACAAATGCATAGTTCAGTGAGGTTCTTACAAATCATATAAAACTTTTATGCAGTGTGATCCTAAGCAGACATCTTTTACATTGTGAGGAGGTTCAACAGCACCAGATTTAAGTGACAAACAGCAGACTTCTGTGCTTCTGACTGGAGTCCAGAGCAGAGTGTGGCCTGCCTCTCCAATCTCCTTACTTTGGGTTCCAGAGCTGACAGGGTAAAGAGGGCCTGCAGTCCTGTGAACTCAGGAGTGGTCAAAGCATAGCCTAAGGCCCAAAGGAAGTTGGCAGACTTCTCATGGCCACTCCTTCCTTTGTGGCACACAGAGATTTCTGTCTTTCTACAAAAACATGCACCAGCCCTGGGGCAGTATCAAGGTTTTGAGTATAAACACAGTCTGGAAGTAGTCCCCTCAGGTCCAGGGCAGACATGAAGAATGCTGCTCCCCCCACAAGGGGCAAGGTCAATGATCTGATGCTAAAGTTGCTTTCCAACTGTGACTTAGATTTCTTAGCAGTAGACATCTCAGCCTCCAGTGTCTAGATAATGGTGTGGTGCTCAAAATGCTTTAACCCTAAGCACCATTTTGTCTAACTTAAAAGCCTGAGAGAATCTCAAAAGAAGAGACTGTTAATTTTTTTTTTTAAAGCTAGGCTTGAGAAAGTATATCACCAAAGGCCTGTGGCAACTGTACAGGCAGCATCAGCCTTACTCCTTGCAAAGGGTGTCAGAACACTGATATGTGCCTGCTTCTCACCATTGCTCTGGGCTTGGGAAAACAGAACTTAGAATCATTGGCAAACTTAATGGTTCAACCAAGCTCTCACTCATCTCAAGAATAACTCTCAAGAGGTGCTATGGTTGTGACATCCCAAATAATAAACATTTATATGTATATATGTACACACGCACGTATACATAAGCAGGAAATTTTAGAGATAAAACTGGTAGCGTTCCAAAATTTTGATTTAGCATCTACTAACTGTAGACACATGATAGGTAATGCAAATACATCAATAAAATTAGTATGGGACCTAAATTTATACATATATATATATTTATTTATATATATATATATTTATATAAATTTATAAATTTATAAAATTATATATATATTTATATATAATATTATATATTATACATATAATATATATATATTTGGCTCAACACTGCAGTTCTTTATTAGAAATTATGGAAGTGAAAAATCCAACCAACAATCTTTCTTTCTTCCTCCCTTCCTTTCTCCTTACCTCCCTCCCTCTCTCTCTCTCTCTCTCTCTCTTTCTTTCTTTCTTGATTTGTTTGCCTCCTTGCCTTTGACTTCCATTTGCAAGCCACTTCAAGGAAGAAGCTAACTTCTTGCAGAATGGTTAAAAACACATGTTCTCTGGAAACTCAGAGTTGTTTATAATATAGTTAACTTCATCGGTATTACAAGGGGACAAGAATAACTACACTAAATGATCCTGGTTGTGGCTAATATATTTCATTGATTGGTTCCACTGCTCTCATTCCATTGTATGCTCTCATTCCTAGATTTTTGACATGTTTGGATATTTTGTGATCAATCAGATTATCAAGAGACATAAAGGTTTGGCTTATGTGAGTCAAGTTGGCATTTTCACCAAGGAGTCCTAAGACTTTGTATTATTAGATAGGACATTTTCTTGATAGGTACATGGCCAAATTGGCCCCAGTTCTAAAATTTCAAGCACTGTGGTCTTAACATCTTGGTGTGTCTTCTATTAGGAGTGACCAGAACACACAGGGAATATCTGTAAGTTGATATTTAAGACCAAGTTTCCACACTCTACATAGGTAATGAAAGTGTGCTGAGCTGCCACCAGAAGCTTTTCCATCCACTGAATAATTCGGTCAGGAGACAGAGAAAGATATTTCATGTGCCAGGTGTTTTCAAAGACCCCAGTTGACTTAAGGATGAGTGAAAAAAAAATTATCCTCTCATAAGTGGAGGGTAGAGAATATGAATTTGGAAACTACGTCTACTTTGATATTATAGATCGACTTGATGATCTGGTGGCAGTTTAGAATCATGCTGTTGTTAAGGGGTACAGAACTGGAAGGACATGAGTTGAAGGCTGAGCTGTGCTGTTTCCCATCTGTGAACTGTCATTCAGATAAGCCAAGTGCTCAAGAAATTGGTCAGAGCTCCCTTTTCTCTTCTTCATCTTCTGTCAACACCACCACCTGTAATTGCCATGACAACATCAGATATTGGTGTTACTATAATCAGTGACGTGTCTTGTTGACCCAGATATGTAAAGTTGTGTCAAGTCCAACATCGTATAAATATGAAAGAGCAATTATGGAGATTAAGTATGAATAGAAATGAAGGTAAATAACCTCATCTAGTCAGCCATTTTTTAGGGATAGTAATAGTAATAATAAGAATAATAATTTAAAGTTACTGTGAACCTGAGATATTTGGAGACCAGTCCCAGTCATATGTGTTATTTGTCTTGGAGGCAATGTACGATTTTCTAACGATAATGATTTTCTTGAGTTGAATGAAGAGTGAACTTTCATTACTTTATTTTCCTGGTTCTTCAGTTTAATTTTGCTGCCCAAACTCCCTACCAATTCTGGCTTATTTACTTCAGAACTCCAGAGCTCTCTGGCAATTTGTAGTGGTAAGATTTTATGTGACTGCTGGAAGGCAAATTCTGAAACATAAAGAAAGTTTATGATTGGCAGAAATGGCCCCCATGAGACACATTTATCAAAAATGTGAAACAAGAATCAAAGGATTGGAACATATGGTTTCTTACATTTTTTTTTTTTTTTTTTTTTTTTTTTTTTACCCTTTTGGAGCCCGGGTGACAAGAGGAGATTTTTCCAATTAAAGAGTACTTGACTGAGAGTCACTTTGTTGGGATGGTCACATATTTTTTTAAGTTATTATCTTAATTTTCCAAAGGCATAAAGACAACCTTTCTTCTGACAATTCGAAAAGTCTTGTGTCACTTGACCTCCTTGTCTTGTTTCCTCCATCCATCCATCATTTCTTCCCACCCTCTTTTCTCTTATTTACCATTTCTTCCTCTTTCCGTCTCTTTTCTTTGGTTTCCCACATCTCTGTTTTTGTCTCTCAGTCTACACTTTCTTCACAACTCAGTAAATATGCTTCTCAGTCTCCACCCCAGCACTCGGAGCACAGTCACACATAAACACAAACACGCACGACAGCATACACACACACTCACTAAACCCAAACACACATACAACACACACACACACACACACACGCACACACCATGCACGCAGACTGTCTTTCCCCAAGACTGCATACAAATTGTTAGAGATGGAATAATTCTTGTACTTATTAGTTAATCCAGTAATGTTTGTTCTCTGGTTCTGTGTCATTTTTCTGTTCCCAAATGGTCAAGCACAGTTGTAGAATTTTGGGATAGAATACCTATTGTTTGTGAAACTGTAGAAAGCTCCCTGACTCCCACCATGTGGCTTCCATCATTACTTTCCTCCCTTAGCTTATTTGTCTAGCAATAATACTAAAAAACATGTTCATGGTAAAACTGAAGAGAAACTTAAGGTCATAAGCTCCAGGACCCACAAAATAGAGATTTCCCCCTGTGGGTCCTAAAGCTTATACAATCCTGTGACCCTTTTTTAAGATAAGAGTACAAATTTACAAACAAAAAAAAAATTCACAACTGGTTACTAGAGACTTGTTCATCCAGGTCTCCTTTTTCCACTTGTTGTAAGCAATATATTGGAAAAACGCTTACATAGAAAGTTTCCTGATTGCTGATGAGGTTTTGGGTGGGGCGGCGCTTGGGCAGTGTCCAGAGCTGACAGCCAAGAAAGAATTCTTGAAGACGTCTTTGGTCCAAAAGGGTGACTTTATTAAAGCGAGGGGACAGGACTCATGGACCTAAAGAGCTGCACTGGGGTGTAAAGAGTGACTGGTTATATACTATGGAGTTGGTGGAGGTAAAGGCCTCCAGAAGGATTTTGATATGCTAAAGAGGACTCTTAAGATACAGGCCTTGCTATTGTCAAGTTAAGGTTGTTTTTCCTCTAGTAAGGCAGTAACTTTAGGACAGCAGGGGTTCCTGGAGAAATGTTACACTCTGTATTTGCCTCAAGTATTTGTCAATGGGCTGCAAGTTATAAGGAAATTCAATTTGGCCTGCTATTTTCTTCTTGCCTTTCTTCCCCACATCACTGTGGAGGAGAGGGTGATGTTAGCAGCTCCAGGAAACTGAGTGTACAGGTTTCTGGAGATTAGGCCATTGATAGGATTGCCTTTTTCTTGTAATTTACTAAGATATTTGTAAACTGAAGGAGACTCATGTCCTGCATGACTGTGATCTCTATCAGTTAGCCATTTGTTTTCTTTCCTTTCCTTTGTTCCTGGGCAGCCAGGAGTGCCTGAGGAATATCACACATAAATATCACACATATCCCACGGTGGGGGTGGGGGGGACGGGGAGGGGCTAGTTTACACTTTGCCTTCAGCTTGCCTTATGGTCCCCCATCAATTGCAATCTGGCTTCTCCTCTCCATCAGAACATTCTCCATTTCCCACCAACCCCCAGCATCCCCAGGGAAGATCATGCAGGAGATGAGCCCTGCCACATGCTGAATGCCTCACAAGATCTGTTGGGAAATAATAATTGCATAGTAACCAAAAATAAATTGAAGATATGCTATCCTCCATTTAACATAGGCAAAGTTTTGATTAGTTTAATTAAATGAATGTGGTCACTCTTTTTTGCTTACCCATAACTGTTCTTCATTCTCTCTTTCTGTCTGTCCCATATCCAAATGGGTATGTTCCCCAATGTTCAGACCTGAACTCTTCTGTTTTCTTTCCATATTTTCTCTCCTCACGTCTATATTTGCAATACATGCCGATTTCCATTTCCAGATTGGGCCTCTATCTTATGCTTTAGCCTGCATCTCCAGATAATGACTTCCTTTGTGCCCTCTCCCTCAGTCAACATTATTTGCATATTACCAATTAAACTGATTCTATGGGTTTGTAAAATATGGAAAAATGACAGTCAGGAGAGTGAGGACACTTTCTTTGAGGCAGTGAAAACTGAGCTGAAGTAGAAAGAAGCAGGCATTGGCCAGGTGAGGAGGATAAGAAAGAAGATATTTGGGATTAGAAGTGGCAGGGATTGTTGGGGCGCCTAGGTGGCTCAGTCAGTTAAGTGTCTCACTTCAGCTCGGGACATGATCTTGTGGTTCATGAGTTCAAGCCCAGCCCATCATCTACTGTCAGCACAGAGCCTGCTTCAGATCCTTGGTCTCTCTTTCGCTCTCTCTGCTCCTGCCCCACTCGTGCATTCTCTCTGTCTCTCTCAAAAAATAAATAAACATTAAAAAACAACAACAAGTGGCAGGGATTACTGAGAGATCAAATATAAGCATGAAGGAAAGTAAGGGGCAAAAATGACTCCTGGGTTTGGGGTTGAACACTACTTAAGTGGTGGTAAATTCACTGAGATAGGGCACGCTGGAGGCAATCCAAGGTTTTTTGTGGTAGGGATGGGGTGGGCCAGCATCAGCTATGAATCCTCATTTGGCATTCAGACAGGTTGAGTTTGAGATAAGTTTGAGATATCTATGTAAAGATCCCAATTACAGAGTTAGGTCTGGAATTCAAAGAACAGGTCTTTGCTAAAAATATAAACATGTGAGTCCTTTTTAACTTGGTGACAATTTAAGCCAGAAGCATGAATATGGAGTCAGAAGAGAAAAAAACCTTGCACTCAGGACTGAACTTTGGAACTTTAACAATAAAGGATGAGTTTAAAGAATGATGTGATCAGTGGATCATAAAGATGGCTCCGTAGTGGCTGGTGATCATTAGGGTAGCATTGAATTGGCCAAACAGGGAAACATTTAAGAATGAAATAATGCTAACCAGATAGAATACCAAGGTAACACCTATGAATTAAGACTCTATGCTATAAATCCAGGGAAAGAAGGAAGTTGGATTTATTCAAATTGGAATTGCAGTAGGTAGGCATGGCAGGAAAACAGAGACAAGAGGACTTAGAGTATTGGGTTAGCCAACCATAAAAAGCCATCTGATTGATGTTCTTACCTATTAGTCTCTTCCTACATATTACCACAAAAACTTTCTACACTGTATCGTTTTTCCTTTTGCCACTCTCCTGCTCAAAAAAATTGCAATGGTTCTCACTTGTCTAGGATAAAGTTCAGAATCCTTAGGTTGGAATTCAAAACACTTCCTGGTCCACATGGGCTATCTTCTAGTCTATCACTTACTTGTTAGTTCTCCTTTAGAATAATATTACCTTGGGTACCTAGGTGTCTCAGGCGGTTAAGCATCCAACTCTTGATTTTTGCCCAGGTAATGATCTCATGGTTTGTGAGATTGAGCCCCGTGTAGGCCTCTGCACTGACAGTGTGGAGCCTCCTTGTGATAATATCTCCCTATCTCTCTACATCCCCCCCACTCACATGCTTTTTCTCTCTCTTAAAATAAGTAAACATTAAAAAAAATATATCGTTGCCTTTTTAGTGTACCTGATGTGATACATCAGGTTGTAGCTGATGTATCATCTATCTAGCATGTGATAGCCTAGATAGATCTCTAGATAATCTCTACGCTTTTAATAGGTGGTTGAATATAATCCCCTTCATGACCTTAACAGTGAATGGTCCTTACCGTCTACCACTCCCCTGAATCTATTGAGAGGATGGTTCATCATGCAGTCTCTACATCTGCCAACCTATACAGCACCAGTTCCCAGGGAAGTACATTCAAGTAAGATGCCAATTTTGTGCTTAATGGAAAGTCTGAAGTCTCTCAGATGAAATCCAGTTGTTGCCATGATGAGTTCTAGCACTCTGTGGTGTACCATACTTCACTTGTAAACAGGCAAAGAAGTTCATCTTTCACATCTACACAGCAGGGGAATAACTTGTCTAACTGAGTGACAAAACTTTATGAAAGCTTCTGGAATTCTACATCTAGTTGTGCTTGCAAGACTTTCGGCGTTAGAGAAAAAACAAATAGGAATTAGGGAGGTATATTCCATTCAACAGCATGCATAAAAATATTTTTATTTTGCTTAAAAGGGGTAGGAAAATTCCCAGCCTTTCTGTATGCATTTTAAGACTATTGCAATAAGAGAGAGAGAGAGAGAGAGAGAGAGAGAGAGAGAGAAAGAAAGAGAGAGAGAAACCAAGAAACAGACTCTTTACTATAGTGAACAAACCAGAAGTTACCAGAGGGGAGATGGGTGGGGGTGTTGGATGAAAGAGGTGGTGAAGATTAAGGAGGGCACTTGTGATGAGCACCGAGTGTTGTATGGAAGTGTTGAATCACTAAATTGTACAACAGAATATTGTTCAGTTGTACTAATATTAGTACACTAATATTACACTGTAGGTTAACTAACTGGAATTTAAATAAAAACTTTAAAAAAATATTGCGATAACAAAATTGAATTGTTTCTTTATTTGGAGGATTCATAGTTGGAGCTTACAAAGTACTTCACTAGAAAACTAGAGCCTGTATTTGGATTGTCTTATGGAAGACCAACCTATTTTCTCTTCCTGCTAAAGATGTTTGCACTCCTTGTCACTCTAAAGGTGAAGGGCATCAAAGCGTCTCCTGCAGTCATGTCCCTGAACCACAGAGGAGGATGGAAATCCTTTTCTCTGTCATTTCCATTTGTTGTTCTCTAGGATAAGTCCCTGAATTTTTATTTTGTCTTTGAACAGTGTTTCTTTTGTAGTTTGGAGCTGCTTTTAAGGGGAGTTAATGCACTGTTGGCCTCTGTGTCATCCTGGGGCAGAGAGAACTTCAATCAGGCTTCTTTGTTTTCTTAGATATCTGAAATCTTCCAATTTGTACAATGTTTGTGCTCAAAAAGGTTGTAGCTGATGTATCTTTTAATCTTTTTTTTTAATCTTCCCTTTATTTCTTCATAATCCTTTTCATTCGATCTTGCATACAGTGGTTGAGAATTTTGTTTTGTTTTGCATTTTTGCTTTTTTTTTTTCAGAGTCACTTTATGCTTTGTGCTTTTTGTTACTGATATTTTACATACAACAAGACCGTCCATGCAAAAATGAAGAAGTATGAAAATGGGCCTCTTCTGTGTCTTGCTCAGGCTCCTTCTTTCTTTAGGGACCATTTTTGTCCTCTATTTTCGTCTTCTAATCTCTTCGTGGAGTGGAACATTTCTTAGAGCTATAGAACAATAGTGGCCACTCCCAGAGTCCTTGTCTGAGAGATCACTGTCGTGTATGGTGCACACTGGCACATAGCAAATCTTCCAGACCATGAACTCTTGTACCTGCTACACCTTCTATTCCTTTTCTCAGAGAATGTTGAAGGGATAAATACATGATTTCAGAACACAGCACCATTGTGTATTCTCCCAGACATTGGGCTATTACCAGGACTTAAGTGAATGTGGTTGTTTTTTTGTTTTGTTTTGTTTTGTTTTTTGGTTTTTTTTGTTTTTTTTTTTTTTGTTTTTTTGTGGTGGGGAGGGAAGGGGCCATAATTAACACATGGGTGCTTTCATTTTTTTAAATTTATTTTTTCCACTTTGGAAAATTTTATTTTTTTTCATTCCAATAGAGTTAACATATGGTGTAATAGTAGTTTCAGGTGTACAATAAAGTGATTCAACAATTTTGTACATTACGCAGTGCTCATCATAAAGGTAAATGGTTTTTAAAGCAATCTCCTTTTACTTAAACCCCTATCTATATATAAAATGAGAGACTTAAAAATAATTCACTCATATACTCACTAACAAAGGTGGATAGAAATGGAAGTATAGAAATTGTAGTTAGAATTACCAGCATTTAAATCTTCACAATTTTTTATGATTCTGGCTAGGCTGCATTGAATTCCTTCAGCTTTACTTCACCATCTGTTAATGAGCAGGTTGATAATATCCACTTTCCAAGAGCTCTGCTAGTATTGGGAGAAAGGACCATTGTACCACTCTGCACATAGGAGAAGCTCGAGAAGTTTTTGATCTTTTCCTCCCAGGACTGCCCTCACTTCCACCTGCACCTTTCTCTCTGAACCAGTTTGTGGTCATAGGCAAGATCTTTGTAGCCAAAGCCTATCATAAAGCTAGCATATTCTTCATGAAAATGACATCTTATAGCAGGTGGTATGTCATGTTGAATGCTAAGGTAAGTTAACTGTTTAAATCCTACACAAATATAAATAGTTTTTCTTATTCTAGTGAAAATTAAAAAATACTGGATTTCTATAATCACTTGGAAATAAGAATGTATTATCTATAGAGAAAATATAATGATACCTAACACATAGTGTTTTCTATGTGCCAAATACCATTCTAATCTTTTACATATATTAGCCCATTTAATTCTTGTCACAACTAACTACATAGTTTGGGGGGCCCCGTGCAAAGCCAAAGTACAGAGTACCTTGTTCAGAAATTACTAAGATTTTCAAGGCACTGATGTCAGAGCTCAGCATCTTTTAAAGAATCAGGCCATGTAGAACTATATAGGTCACATGCTCTAATGATCACATCAGCCCCATGATGTGTGTTTTTTTTTGTTTTTTTTTTTTTGGTGTAGATAATGAAACTGAGACATGGAAGGGAAAGTTAATTCACCTAAGGCTATAGAGATTGGAAGTGGTAAAGTCAGTATTTTACCCAGGCAACCTGTGTCCTGAGACTGTGTCCTCACCGACTTAAAAAAACAAAAAGAAAGAAAGAAAGAAAGAAAGAAAGAAAGAAAGAAAGAAAGAAAGAAAAGAAGAAAGGTATTTTATGTAATAAACTTCAGTTTATAAATCACTTTATCTCCATTATTTTATTTCAGAGCTATGAAAATCTCTACACTGACATTATCATATAACATACTATATTCATCTACATGGTTATCAGTGCTCTGTTTGATCCAGGTAGAGAAAGAGACTATGGAAAGTATTATTCATGTAACTAATAATACCAAAACTTATATGGAACTTAACAGGTACCAAATGGGGCTATTCTGAGCCCTTTACACACATTAACACCCTGTAATTTTCACTAATATTTTATGAGGTAGGTGCTGGTATTGCTATCATCATATTTCAGATGAGGAGATTAGAAGGTAAGTATTTTGAATGACCCTATCCAGCTTATCACTTCTGAGGCTGGAATTTGAACCCAGATAGGCTGGTGCAGGAGGTGGGTCTTAAGTACCACCCTGTGCCCCTCTCTTGATTATGGGAGGCATGAAGTGTATTTTCCTCTTAATCTTATCCACTGCTGAATCATGACTAGCCAAATGTCTGACACATTAGATACTCAATCAACATTTGAGGAAGTAATTAATAGATTGAATTTTTGAAAATTAAGATTTTATTTATGCAAGTAATACAAAAATACTTGTTTTTTTGTATAATCTTTAAGTATATTCTAATGAAAGCAAAAACCTCCTCCCAATCCAAACTTCTTCCCAGACCATCCTTTCTTCCCTTATCTCAATTTGAATCTTTATTTTCTGGATGTTTTCAGTAAAATGAAGATATTCAGTGGTGTTCAATGTTTATGAAATGCTGTTGATCATGGTATGAGCTAACGAGGTTGATGTTTGCTCTGAGTACTCAAGGTAGTTCAATATGATCACGAATATAGTGGAGCTTTATTCAGAGCCCTTCCTTTTGTTAGAAACACATAATAAACATCCTAGTTTTACAATGCAGTGTTGGTGGAATTGCACTTGAAAGCTCAAAATTATGCAGCTTCCATTTCAATTACCATCCAATCCTTGTCTGAAAACTCCTTTCCCAGGGCTATTAGCTGTGTGACCGTGGTGGCTGCTGGAATTTAAGGTGTTCTGCACAAAAGTTTAAATGTCCTCGCCATGTTTAGTCTTAGGTTTACTTCTTTCTAAGTTGTTCTTTCTATGTTCCCTATAGCCTTATAGCCCAGGCTTCAGGCCAGGTATTAGCCAGATTTTATATGTCAAAGAAGAGTATATTATTGAGACATAACTGAGGAATCACTCTTCGTTGGTAAGTTTTAGAAAATTTTGGCGAGGACTAGCAGAACAGCAGTGCTTTATCCTACTTTTCTAGGACATACCATTCTCCTCAGATGAATAGAAGATGTGCTTATCATTTATCAGTAAAAGTTACACATTCTAAAATGAATGAATGATTTTTTTGGCTTCCTTGCCACTTAATGATGTGTTCATAAGTGAACTGATTTATTAATGAATGTAGCCTGAGTGAATCTGTGGTAGATGATCTCCTTTATGGCTGGTAGAATGCCTAGAACATTTCCTGGCGCATAGTAAGCACATAAGAAAAAAAAAAGTATTAACTTATTTACAACCCCCCTTCTTCCAGAGGAGAACTCTTCCTATTGTCTGCATCCCTTGCAATGAATCAGTGCTTGTTAAGCTCCCCAGCATAAGATCCCAAGCTCCTTCATTTCTCCTTTCCGAGTACGCAGCACAGACTGTGGTGTGACCACGATTCTCAGTGACTGCTTGCTGAACAGAATACTGGGAAAGAGAAGCTGGGCTGTGAGAGGCACTGATAGCTCTCAAGAGTGATAAGAGCCATAGATTCAGAAGAAAATTTGGAGAGTGAAAGGTTTGGAAAGGGGATAGAGTAGAAGTAGGGAAACAAAAAGACTTTGAAGCACTCTTTCCTTTGAAGCCCATGCCCTGTCACCATTTACTGTTTATCAGGTACCCCAAGATTGTAAACTAAGTGTGACCCTGTCATAAGAATCCTTTACATATACTCACATTTGCTTTCTGCTTTTGGGAGTTTCCACTGTGTTTGTGAACATCATATACTGTTCATTTAGCTATAGATGATAGATAGCTACATGATAGCTAGACGATAGCTAGCTAGTTAGCTAGCTAGATACATAGATAGAATGTTCTTATGTTTATCTACTGGTGGGAAGCCTTAAAGTTTGGAGCCACTCTGATTTAGGGTAAATTATAGTGCTGGCATATATTGGTTGACTGACCTTGTATAATGTAGCAGAGATAGCCCCTTTAGGGATGAAGACTACAGATTTTTTTTAAAGGTATATTAAACAGAAAAAAAAGTTCTAAAAATTTATACTTCTCTTAAATATTTTCTGATAATTTCAAACATGTAAAATTTTTGGTGGAGATCTAAGACTTTTCTTGAGTATTGGCCTGCTTAATGAATTTCTCACAATAATCACTCCCTTATATAATCTATACATATAAGCTATAATTTCCAGTTTCAGTTTCTTTAAATAGGACAAGAACTAAAAATATTTGCAAAGCATACTATGGGCAGAATTAATAGATGCTCCCCACACTCCCTCTCCCAAATAGTTAGCTCTATAAAGCTACGGATGTTTTAATTTTAGTATTCTCCTTCCCTCTCTTCCACCTTTCCTCCATTCTTTCTCCCCCCACCCCTTTTTTTTCTCCTTGACCACAATGCCAACTATAGAACTCTGTAAATAGTAGAGTTTAATAGAATTAATAGTAGTTAATAATGTTAATAATGAAATAGAGGAACTGTTAAAATTTGCCTACTATAACACTTCATATATACATAACATTCAGTAAAAAGTTCATAGTTCTTGCCGTTATATTTATTATTTTATTATTATATTTTTACAGATGCAAGGTAAATTGGTAGCTCTGAGCTAATATTAAAGATATTGCTAAAGAGGCTTAGATGAGTTTTTGTTGGGTTTTTTTTTTTTAATGTTTATTTTTGAGAGAGAGAGAGAGAAAGAGAGAGTGTGAACGGAGGAGGAGCAGAGAGCGAGGGAGACACAGAATCCGAAGCAGGCCCCAGGCTCCAAGTTGTCAGCACAGAGCCCAGCTTGGGCTCCAACTCAGAGACCATGAGATCATGACTCGAGCTGAAGTCAGAGGCTTAACCAACTGAGCCATCCAGGTGCCCCCTAGATGAGGAATTTTTAACAAAGATCTGTGAATCAAAAAGCTATAACTAGCTGGTCCAACCTCACATTCTACGTACATTTACAGTGGTTAAAGTTAAAGTTTTCCAGCCCATTCTATTGAAGTATGTGTTTTCATATGCAGTTTTCCTAAGTAATAGTTGTATTTTTGTGGTGCAATTGTTACACTCTTAGACAAGAGTAAAATTCAGTTAAGGGATTGAGTTACAACACCAGCTTTCTTCTTGCTTTACTTTTCTTTACTTTTTCTTAAAATATGCACAGGCATAAGGTATTGAGGAAGATCCTATTTTATAGGCAAGAGCTCAGAGGTACAATTTGTCTGCATGCTGTTGAATTGAGTTTACATCTTTGCAAACAGGATGCTTCTTGCAAAATTGCTTCTGTGTGTACATTAAGAATGCTCCTGTGTTCACAGTTTAAAGTATTGAGTTAGAGATCTCACTTAGCAATAAAGTAGCATTAGCTCCCCATAGATGGGCAATCCTATTATATTTAGATACAAGGATACATTTTAATAAGTACAGATAGAGGTTAAAGCAGAAGAGTTGAGGAAGCAGCTGGTTCCCGGAGGGATAATGGGCAATGCAATCATTCTTTCGCACCAAGCAAATAAATTAGAGGGTTTTACTGCATCATGATGGACAGAATTCACAGTTTTATTTCTCCCAAAAGTGTTGGCTATGTGATTCCAAACTAAGTCAAGGTAACGTTTCTTTTTACATCATTTCCTATTTTTGAAAAATATTTAAAATTGAGCCAATAGGCAAGTATATATAATGTCAATTGATGCTTTAGGGAGGTATGTCTTTAAATAAAAACCTTCTCTTCCATTGCCATTAAAAACCAAATTTTAGAATTGAGCTCAAGAAGTAAGCAAATAATCAATTCCTGTTGATGGAGCAGAGGAAACAGTAAGTTTTGGTCAATATTACTGTGTCTCTCTTTTCTATCTTTAATAATTAATTACCATTATGTATGACACTCTCTAAGCCAAAGAAAAGATTAGTAAAAGACTTGAGTACATCTTCTGCGTAACTAATGGAGCACGACACTGTGGTCCTGATAAAAGTTTGAGAGAACCTGTGCTCCTCTATGCTTCATAGAGGAGGTAGGTGTCTTGTACCCATCCTCTCTGTGTCTTGCCCAAAAGAGGAAGGAAGGGACATTAGAAAAAGTAGGTAGTAAAAGGACAGCAAAGCATTCCAGGAACAATTTGACTACATTTGAATTGTAGGAAGTATCAAGGAAATCGAACTGAGGCAGATTGTGAAGGGCTTTGATTGCTTTGATGAGGAATTAGACTTTAGAACATTTGAAGGATTTTTCAGCATTGGAAAATGAATATAGGGTGGGGGGAGGAAGGCCATTAAGACATTAGCCTTAATTTTGAATGTTGAAACATAAATGAGTAAAAGAATATAAAAGTTGGGTGGGCAAGACTATACAGATAACTGAATAGGTAGAGGCCCCCCAAAACTTAACCACAGTCCTCATCTTGCAAGAGCCAGCTGTTTTCCCTGTTCATCATCTCTGCTTCTCAGTAGCTCATGCAATTTTAAAGCAAGAAGAAATAATAAAATAATGATGAAGCAGATGCACTCTGTAAGTGCACCCTGGGATGAATAAATTATGGAAAGTGAGCTGCAGTAGGAAAGAAGGAAAGGAATTATTCAAGGAAAATGGGCTTGTGATTTTCTCATTGAGTTCAAACTCAGCCATTCTCAATACAAAAGAAGTAGGTGCTTGTGGTCGGGAGGCCTGAACAGGGCCTTGGAAACTTGTGGTAGAGAGATGTCAAAAGAGACCGGGGGACATGGCTGGTCTCCATGCCTGTCTAGTTCAGGTTCTCTACTTCTTGCCTCTGAATATTCTCTCTTCAGTATAGATACAAGGATGCAAGAATATTTCTGTCACTTCTCTCACTTAAAAAGCTTTGATGACCCTTCTCCATGTTCTAAATTGGATTATCTTCTTTCCATGACATTTAGGACTCTGCCACCAGCAGACCTCTCCAGTCCTGTGGCTAAGTCCCAACCAGTTGAGACACTTGCTGCTTTTAAAAGGACCATGCATGGGGCTCCCAGGTGGCTCAGTCGGTTGAGTGGCCGACTTTGGCTCAGGTCACGATCTCCCCATTCATGAGTTTGAGCCCCGCGTCGGGCTCTGTGCTGACAGCTCAGAGCCTGGAGCCTGTTTTGGATTCTGTGTCTCCCTCTCTCTCTCTCTGCCCCTCCCCACCTTGCACTCTGTCTCTCTCTCAAAAATAAAACATCAAACAAACAAAATAAAAGGACCATGCACATGTACTAGTTCCTTCTGTTCATTGTCCTTCCTCCTCTCATCACCGGGTCACCCTTGACCGGGTACCAGTTCCCATGCTGCCTTCTTTGATCTTCCCTTCTCTAATACCAGTTATACCACCATAGCTCATATTTATGGTGCTATTGCTGTCTAGCAGATACTACTCAAAATATTTAACAAATACTGTGCTTCACTCTTGGCTGACCAGTCCTCCTACATCATGCCACTTTGCATTGACTGTGTTTCTATCACTGTCCAAATGTACCTGTACATGTGCATGTGCATGTCTGTGTACCCTTCTAAACCATGAGAGTCCTAAAGGCAGGCATCTCTGCTTCTACATCTGGAAAATAGCAGTGATCACAACTATAACAACAACTTATATTTATGAATACTAACTTTATTCTACTCATGGTCCTATCAGACTTACGTTTTATCTAACTCCCATAACAGTCTTCTGAGACAGCTACATGGGGTAATGATGGTGATGACCACATAGGGTCTTCTGAAAATTAAATGATATAGAATTAAAAATGTAAAACATTTAGCATATGAGAATTTCCCAAAACTATTATCTATTATTATCCATTCCAGGGATGTCAGTAATACATATATGTGACTCAGTGCAGTCACTCAAGATTCAATATGTCTGTGTTTGCATCCTAGCCATACTTTTATTGATTTTCCTCAGAGTAACATGACCTTTCAACTGGGTTGACAAAACCCCTAAAATCTGATCAATGCATATTTGCCCTGGGTTTATGAAAGAAGTAAA
This sequence comes from Neofelis nebulosa, assembly GCF_028018385.1. Lineage (NCBI taxonomy): Eukaryota > Metazoa > Chordata > Mammalia > Carnivora > Felidae > Neofelis > Neofelis nebulosa. The sequence continues at coordinate 46,174,843 of NC_080794.1, forward strand.
TATTTTGGCCCTGAAGAGAACAGTAAGTGAAGCTGGCTCAGAGATGTAAATGTCAGTGAATAATGACTAATGGGCATGAGACTTATTCTTGGAGTTCCCAGAGAACCAAACACTTGGAGCCCTATGACTTCATGTTAAAGAAACACAGGTAGAATCAATTCAGCATTCTTGCTGACAAGCTTCTATCTCAGTAAGTAAACCATCATGCCCTCTGGAGCAGCCATCTTAGGTCAATTGAGACATTGGCCTCATTAACCACTTAGGATTCATCTTAAGACTTCTTTACTTATAGTCCTCCTGAGGCTTAATGGGCTTCAAAATGTACTTTGCCCTGGTTCACATTGAGTCTTACCAAGTTCTGTGCTTTTACTCAGCAGGCAGCTATTTGGCTGTCAGCTTTTATATTTTTCTCTACAAGGCAAGGAGAGCCATGTGGATGCTACTGGATGCCCAATTAACATTTCCATGTCACTTTATTCCTGCTTGTAATTATTCTTTATGCCATCTTTGTTTCCTCGACCATCAGGAATACGTCAAATCTCTTTAGTATTGTGACAGCTCTTCTCTAGGTTTCGAGATGATCAGATTTAAAATATTCATAATATAAATCTGTTCTTTCAGTAGATTCCTGTGATTCTGGTTTTTGTTGTTGTTGCTGTTGTTTTTTGGGGTCCAAAGTCAAAATGGAATAAATCCTGAAGAGTGGTCATAGTTTGGAAAGACGGAGAAGGGGTGCTGCAGGCAAGGAAGTTTTGAAAGCAAAGATAAGAAGGCAGGAATCCAGTTGAGCATTGATATATGTCTGTGGATGTATGTGGGGAAGAGGGTGCACTGATGAATTAAAGGATTAATATCAGGTAAGGAGGGGGAGGGAATAAGATATCCATTAGAAAAGAATGAGTCTGGGGAACAAATCTCCACAGCTTTAATTCATCTCACCAGCCATTCAGCAATCTCCCAAATCCGATCTTTTTTATTCCCCTACTCTGGATTTTTCAGTCTCCAGTGCTTCCAGCTAAATTTCAAATTATTTCTTTTGTGATTTTTTTTTTATTATTTAAAAAAAATTTTAACGTGTATTTATTTTTGAGAGAGAGAGAGCATGAGGGGAGGAACCTCGAGGGAGGGAAACACAGAATCCGAAGCAGGCTTCCGGCTCTGAGCTGTCAGCACAGAACCCGACACAGGGCTCGAACTCACAAATGCGAGATCATGGCCTGAGCCGAAGTCGGATGCGTAACCAACTGAGCCACCCAGGTGCCCCACAAGTGATTTTTCTAAACTAATTTTCAGTCATTCTTTTCTAACCATGCAGCTCACATTTCAGCCACACCCAACAACAACATACATCATCAAACTCTCCATGCATATTCATCACTCAAATCAACACCCATGTATGTTCCTCCTCTGATCCTCTATCTCTTGAGTGCACTTGTGGACTCCTACAGAGTATTTAAGATACAGATAAAAGGCAACTCATTGTATCTTTCCCCAGGCATAATTATTCACTCCCCTACACATGTATCCAGTGTCCTTGAACATTATTTGTATTTTAGCACTTATTGAAGTATACTATAGTTCTGTACATATATGTTTAACTTGTCACCTAGACTTGAGCTCAGTGAAGTATTTATTATTTATCCATGTTCCTCTTAAAGCTTCTCATGGTGCTTGGTAGGTAGTAGGTGCTCAGTCAGTATCTGTCAAAGTGCTTTGAATGGAGAATCATTGCAATTTTCTATTCTAGGAAACACAGAGTTGGTGGTATAGTCAGACTGGTTATTGTTTAATTAATGTTTTATACTATAGATTTTTCTTTAATAATTCTTTTTTTTTTTTAGTTAACAAATATTTTTGAGGATCCTTAGGGCCAAAATTATTTATAGAAAATCACTTCTGTGGTTGTTGGTCATTCACTTAGAAAGGATTCACTGAATACTTCCAGTTAATGAGCTAATTTCAGTTTTCTGAATCACAATAATATTTATTTCCTAAGAAATAAATTTCTGCATATAAATTAGAATTTTATTAAGTAGCAGGTTTATAAATCAAGTGATTTAGAATGGCATTCACTTAGAACTAATCCATAAGTCTTTTTTAGTGAGAAATGAAAACATAGCCTCAATAATTTTAGATGTAATTTCCATACACTTTTTGTTATTTGATATTATAGATTGATTTATGCTCCTGATAGACTTGGAAGTTGTTTAAGCATGTAAAAGCCCCAGTGCAATTTTCCACAGATAAACAGAGAGAAAGAGCCCCCTAACTACACTACTCTAATTTGTGTGTCTGAATCCCTGATCTTTTAAAATACTCTCAGTTCTCCCTTTAGCAAAGAGAATGTTTATGATGTTTAAGAAGGAATCCAACCTGCTTTGATAAAATAAAATGATTTATTCTTTAAAATAAAGAAAATACCCGAAGGCACCTTTTAACATTCTTGATCAAAACTGGTCAAATGTTGGCAATTTCATATGGTTCGCCATCATATTTATAGCTTGATTCTTTAGGAGGAAAACAATTAAAGGAAGTCAAAAAATATCTTCAAGAATTTCCTGGGATATGTGAGAAAGGACTATCATGTGCATGCTGCTATGTATGCAGGTATGTAATATATGTTCATAAAAACAGTTGCGATCTGGGGAGATGATGAATTTTCTCCTGCACTATGCACCCCAGGGCAGAATAAACTTAGACTGGTTTTCATTAATCAGTTAATGCATATAAGTTTGATCCCATTTGGAATGCTTAAAAGACTCAACTACCATTGGAACTGCTATCAGTAAAAAAGGAACCACTGTTAGTGATGGGTGTGACAGCTCACCAGATGCTCAGGAATTACAAGCAAAGTCTCAGATGAGCACCTGTGATAGGATAGGTTATGCTTCAGTAACAAAAAAGCTCCCCACCAATCACGATAGCCTAACACAAATAACATTTAAGTTATGCTTATAATTTTCATGTGGGTTGAGTGATACTCCAGGGCAGATTTTGGAAGAGAATATTGGAGGCTTGATGCAGGTTTTCATTGCATGAAGCTGAAGTAACACATGCCACCCCAGCTGTGTTTCATTGACTAGAACAATGGTCTGATTTAACTGGAAGGGAAAAGGGAAGGACAGCGATTGAAGAAAGGGGAGCAAAAGCAGATATGGGTGAGCACTAGACATCTTTACCAAAGATTTTAAGGCTATGGTAGATTGTACATCTTATTTAACGTTTCTTCATACTTGCTTGTCAACATTTTCCCATGATACTTGGCCAACTTAGACAAACAAAGGTGACAGCCTGAACCCCAAGAGGTTGCCCTATCTTAAAACTGTTTCATGACCATTTTCCTGTTTGTTATTGCTGCATGAAGCATTAGTCCATATAGCAGGATTTTACTCCATGTGGTGTCTTCAATTTCATAATCCAATTCTCTATTATGTAAGCATAATGATCTGCTGTGTCAGATAGAGAGGGTCAGCTGTACAGTAGAATGTCCTAGAACAAATCATGTACATGGGAGTGGAGTTTCTTATATTTAGAGAAAATTTAGATTTCAATAGTGTTTTATTTGACTTAATATTGCCCACATTTTTTTTTTTTTCGTTTTGAGGGAACATTAGGGAATCTTAACTCCAGAATCAATTGGTGCCCATTCTCTCTGCTTGGATGGGTGAGGAATGCCTCCCCATCAGCATCACCTAAGCTTCATAAATTGACAACATGAAGACGGAGAAGGGAGAGGTAGTAGTTTCCATGCTCTCCCCTTGCAAAAGTATGACCATCAAAAACATCAGATAAAGCATCAATCACATAGTATAAAGCAGAAGTCACCGTTCTGTTTATTCTGTCATAATATGAATTGAACAAACTTTCATTGATATAAAAAAAGAGAAGACTTCCAGAATCTGTGCTGAAGTGAAACCGACAGCATCCCATCTCACTGCCTTTATGTGGCTGACCTGCTCTCCCAATCTCACTGTACCGTCTGAAAAGTTGTCATCATCTGAAACACAAATTTCTTACTTTACCTTCAATATTTTGTTATCTGCCATGTTTTATTGTATTTATTCTATTTACTTAGTTATTTGAAAAATGATGTCAAAATAGAGCTCTTAAATCCCCACTGCAATTTCAGTGCCAATCTCTTTCTGAGAGTCCCTGCTCATTCATTCTCTTTCTTTCAGTGTATCTCTTTGCTTTACTTTCTCCCCCTCTCCCTCTCCTTCCTCTTCTCTTTCTCTTTCCCCTTATCTGATACTGGCCTTATTATTCATCTGAATTAAAATTCCTGGGAACAAAAGACGTGATCAACTTAACTTAAAAAAAAGAAAAAAGAAAAAAAAAAAAACCCAGCTGGTTTTTAAACAGTCCTTTCATGAAGGTACAAGAAGATTTTGGTCTCCTACTCCACCCACCTAGGAAAATAGCTTCATAATGCCAAGACCTATGTGAAGGGGGGTAGTAAGACCAGTGATGGGCTCTTGGGCCCTGATCCTAACTCTTGCCTTATGCCCTTGTTTCCATTGAAATACTGTCTTCTTGTTCTAAAGTTAGTTATTACCTTTATTTGGTTTTCTCTGGCTAGTATCCCCTTACCCCAGCATACACACTTGTGATGCATTCCAGATCCCAATCCTGGCTGCTGACAAGCTGTTGTATCTTACTCTAAATGCAGGCTCCATCTAGAGTTATGAGGCCAAGACTCATCATTTGGGATATTAAGACCAGGCCAGAGGCATAAGTGGATACACAACAGGATCTTAGTAAATCTCTCTGGGTTTTGTGGGAGACAATGATCTCTCCATTTTCTTCTTCTCTCTCCAGTGCCTATTTCAAAATATGAATCACCTTAAGAGAAAAGATGAAATGTACAGCGTTCTCGTAGAAAGTGTCAGGACGTATTCCAAGTGCAATACACACACTGTCCTATTCAGTTCTCACACAAAGCTATCAAAGAAATATTATGATCCTTCTCTGTGATGAGGAGCTGAAGTCTAGAGTATCAAGCACCTTGCAAAGGCACACAACCATATGATCGAGTAGGGATTCCAATCTGGGGCACTTTGTTGCCCTCATGCTCCTTCCCGTGCACTATAATACCCCCCCTAAAATAAGAGTTTTCTAGTATGTTACACGTCCTGGCTTATTATTCACCTGAATTAGAATTGCTAGGAATGAGAATCATTATCAGCTTTAAAAAACAGCACATACAGCTAGTTCATATACACTTCTAATGATTATGAGGACAATGATTATTTTTACAGTTTCTGAGAAAACTGGATTATCAGGAATGTGTATGACTTGACTACCATCTCTTGGCAAAAAGAAGACCTAGGTCTAGAAAATCGGACTTGCAAGCCTGTAGTTCAGCATTTTAAAAATATTTTTATGTTTATTTTTATTTTTGAGAGAGAGAAAGAGGTGGAGCACAAGTGGGGGAGGGGCAGACAGAGAGGGAGACACTGAATCTGAAGCAGCTCCAGGCTCGGAGCTGTCAGCACAGAGCCTGACGGGGGCTCAAACCCATGAAATGTGAGATCATGACCTGAGCTGAAGTCAGACGCTCAACCGACTGAGCCACCCAGGCACCCCCATAGTTCAGCATTTTTTAAATTATACCACTATATATGGAATTGAGGGGGGAAAGTATGCAGTACTTTGTGAGACTGTGAGTCAAAGAGAGGTCCTTCCTGGTAGTATTTGTATATATTTAAGGTGGTTCTATCATCTGGCCTAGTTATTCATAATTATTTAGTATACCCTGTAGTTTTTTACTGGTGAGTAATTTTATTTTTGATATTTGAAGAAAATAGAAAAATATGCACTAAAATGTAAATTTCAGTGTGATGTATAAAACAAAAAGATTGACAAAACACAGAGGAGCCATATTTGTAGAAAGGTTATATATAATAACACATAGTGATACAGTGTACTAGTATGGAAACTGCGTGTGTTATTACCAGGAAACAGCTGGATACAACTATATATGTGTGTGTATGTGGGTATACACGCACATATAATTTCTAAAATATAGTTTTAAAAACCCGTGTAGATAAAGGGTCAGAAGTATATTTCTGTAAGTTTTAACAGCGATTGCTCCTGGAGAATAGGTTTTCCCATTTTTCTTTCTACTCTTCATTTTCCAAATTTTCTGCTATAGTGTTGCTTATTTTTATAGTGAGGAAAAGAAAGGCATTTCATTAAATGGATAGAGCTTTTAATCACTATTTTTGTGAGCTGTCCAAACAATATACATTCTGACCCTTCCTGGATCGTGTGACTGCCATTTTATTTTATCTAGGAAATGACAACTTCACTTACGTCATTTTGAAGTGCCTCATTATGCAATATAGAGGGTGGGGGGAGGCTCTCCCTTGAAGCCTTCACCTGCAAGCTTCCTCCAGAGCCTTTTTGAGTCAGCACCTCCATCTGTGGCCCAAGATGAGAAACGATGTACTAAATCACCTTGACAGTTGTCTGTTTGCATTATATCAACTCTTACCTCGTGTGCTGACACCACACTCCTCACATCCCTGATTTGCCTCTCCCAAGTGCGGCATTTTCAGATAGAACAGAGAATCATTACTTTGCTGAAAAAGAAACACGAACGTTAGAGCTATCTTCCCAGAATTTCCGTGCAAGTTTATTATTATTTTTTAATCACGGACAGGGTTCCCAAGAACTCAGACCAGGCCATGCTCTCCTTTGTATTGTTTGACTGCTTGACTCAAAGTATTTTCCCCAGTAGACCATCACAGTGGCAAAATTTTCTCCTTTATTTAGAGAGGAGTCATTGACAAATTTATAACAAGAATATTATCACATATATTTAAAATATATATCTAACATTGTTATATTATCTGACCTTGTAATTCATAATTACTTAGAATGAAAGGAAATTGCTTCAAGTGAATTAGGAAACAGGAAAAGAATGGGGAACAAACCCAGAAGGGGTGATGCACACAAAAGTCACTTGGAAAAAAAAAATAATAACTTCTTCTTTTACTGATCCCCATAGTTCCTAGAGCTAGCCATGCTTAGACTCAAAAAATATCTTTTTCTACGATTTGGTCAGCATTTTCTAGGGCTGTCCTCGCAATAGGCATGATGCGGGATGCTAGCAGCAAGGACAGAGCCAGACATATGCCACCTTATGGGAACTTTCAGCCAAGTGGGGAAAACAATGCCAAGAAATAAGCAAAAGGCCTGGAGCTTTGAGAGAATGTACAGAGAAGTGTATCCAACTTTGCCTGGGCAAGAGAAAACTAGCAAGCTGAGAGCCTTGGCTTTTTCTTAGTGAATTTTACCGTTTTAAATTAAAATTGATTGCACATAGGTTTGTCCAGTCTGACTGCTGATCTATTGTAAATCAATCACTTAAAAGCCGTTATCTGCAATTTAATTATGGATTCCTTCCACTTTATCTTTACATATATTAGGTTCTTTCATCAGCTGATCTCATTCTGCTTGTTTGTTTACATGTGTGACTTCCTCTTCCAGGCTGAAACCTTCAATAGTTATGGTCCAACCATCAGGTGCTGACACATAGTAAATCCTCAGTAAATGTGGATCAACTGAGAAAATAAAAAAACAATTCCATATTTTGACTCTCATATAAATTAATTCTATTTTAAGGGACATCCAATAAAATAGATGCTTGTAATGACTAACTTTATTTTCTGTTGAATCCAATCAACATTAAGTGACAACTCTAACACAATCTTAATACGATTGCAGTTGTTGGATGACAAAGTAAGATTAAGTCCAGAAAATCAAGCCAAAGCCCGCTTAAGAGAACCAGACTGCTAGAGGCTGTCAAATTGAAGAAAGTTCATATAAAAAATTATGGAGAAGTCTGTGTTCCTGAGGTAGTCTTGCTGTCATCCAGAAAATCCAGGCAGCTAGCCATCTTGTTGTGACCCCCCAGGAAGTTCATTCATGGGCTCTGCCTCTTCAGAGAAGAGAAGATCATGCCTGTTCATTTTCTACTACCAGAACTAAAGGGTATATACAAACACTACACCCAATTTTATGTTAATACATTGTCTAAAATATTCAAACACTGGATTAATAAAATGTCAAATTATCAACAAACTCCTGAATTTATGGGTATTCCAACAGCAAGTGGAATGTTGTCATTTTCAAAAGGACTTTAATGAGTCTTAAATTGGTTTGGCAGCATAAATATGTGGGAAGAGGTAGGGAGCAGAGAAAAGAAGACCCTTGGTCATTGGAAGGGATTGGAAGGGATTGGACAGGGAGGGAAAGGAACCTTCAGACCTGATTTCAGACAGTCCTTAGTAATGCATCACTCTATAATTGGCTTGAGTTCCAGGGAACCATCAGTATCTGCCTTTTTGGATCAGTGTGCAGTTTTGTGAGCTGTGACAGCCTAGTGCTGAGTGGGTTGTAGGTGAAGTATGCCTGCCTTATCTTATGAAAGGCAGAGGACCAGCAAGGAGAATCCATCTGACACTGCAAGCAGCCAAATTAATCAAGAGCAATCAATTTTTCAGCTATACAGAATTATATTTCCATGGCTATCTTTTAGACAATTTCAAGTATTTTCCCCAATTCCTACTTGAAACATATATAAGGAGAACCCAAAAGTATTTAGGTTCATAGTACAGCTGAACTTTTTTTTTTTTTAACTTTGGAAACGTTGCCTTAACTATCATTTGCACAATACCAGGAAAAGTCAGCTGCACCAATGTAATTTGCTGGTTTGACCATGAAAAACAAAAAGGGAACAATGTTATTGTAAGACATTTTAGTGTGAGAAGTGGCCCTTTAAAAGCAAGAAAGTTGTATGAGGTAATATATCACAAAGTTGTATGAGGGAATCTAATGGGGAAAAAGTTTACTCAGTAATATATACCTTAAAAATCTAGAAAGTTTAAATAATGCCTGAGAAAGAATTAATTCACAATTGCAAGTATATAGTTTTAAAAGTGTAAAAATGTGGGAAAATTTGTGATTTGCAACAACATGAATGGACCTAGAAAGTATTATGCTAAGTGAAGTAAGATAGACAGACAAACATCACAAGATTTGACTTATGTGTGGACTCTGAAAAACAAAACAAACAAATGAACAAATAGACTCTTAAATACAGAGAACAAAGTGGTGGTTGCCAGAGGGCAGGTACATGGGTGAATCAGTGAAAACGAAAAAGATTAAGAGGTACAAACTCTGAGTTATAAAATAAGTTACAGAGATGAAAAGTACAGCATAGGGAATATTGTAATGATGTTGTGTGGTGACTACACTTATCATGGTGAGCATTGAGTAATAATATATAGTATTGTGAAATGAATATGTTGTACACCTGAAACAAATATAACATTGCATGCCAGTTAATACTTCAATAATGTTTCAAATGTAGGAGGAAATAATATTTTCATTTATGTACATTATTTTGTAGAGACATAGTATAGTGATTGAGAAAATGGATTTGGGGGCACATGGCTAACTCAGTTGGTAGAGTATGTAACTCTTTATCTCAAGGTTGTGAGTTCAAGCCCCATGTTGAGTGTAGAGCTTAGTTTAAAATAAAGTATAACAAAAATGGGTTTGGGCATCAGGCAGAATCAGATTTAAGTCCTAGTTCCTGCAGATGACATGATATTATACACGGAAAACCCGATAGACTCCACCAAAAGTCTGCTAGAACTGATACATGAATTTAGCAAAGTGGCAGGATACAAAATCAATGTACAGAAATCAGTTGCATTCTTAACACTAATAATGAAGCAACAGAAAGACAAATAAAGAAACTGATCCCATTCACAACTGCACCAAGAAACATAAAATACCTAGGAATAAATCTAACCAAAGATGTAAAAGATCTGTATGCTGAAAACTATAGAAAGCTTATGAAGGAAATTGAAGAAGATATAAAGAAATGGAAAAACATTCCGTGCTCATGGATTGGAAGAATAAATATTGTCAAAATGTCAATACTACCCAAAGCTATCTACACATTCAATGCAATCCCAATCAAAATTGCACCAGCATTCTTCTCGAAACTAGAACAAGCAATTCTAAAATTCATATGAAAACACAAAAGGCCCCGAATAGCCAAAGTAATTTTGAAGAAGACCAAAGCAGGAGGCATCACAAATCCAGACTTTAGCCTCTACTACAAAGCTGTAATCATCAAGACAGCATGGTATTGGCACAAAAACAGATACATAGACCAGTGGAATAGACAAGAAACCCCAGAACTAGACTCACAAACATATGGCCAACTAATCATTGACAAAGCAGGAAAGAACATCCAATGGAAAAAAGACAGTCTCTTTAACAAATGGTGCTGGGAGAACTGGACAGCAACATGCAGAAGATTGAAACTAGACCACTTTGTCACACCATTCACAAAAATAAACTCAGAATGGATAAAGGACCTGAATGTGAGACAGGAAACCATCAACCCTAGAGGAGAAAGCAGGAAAAGACCTCTCTGACCTCAGCTGTAGCAATTTCTTACTTGACACATCCCCAAAGGCAAGGGAATTAAAAGCAAAAATGAATTACTGGGACCTTATGAAGATAAAAAGCTTCTGCACAGCAAAGGAAACAACCAACAAAACCAAAAGGCAACCAACGGAATGGGAAAAGATATTTGCAAATGACATATTGGACAAAGGGCTAGTATCCAAAATCTATAAAGAGCTCACCAAACTCCACACCCGAAAAACAAACAACCCAGTGAAGAAATGGGCAGAAAACATGAATAGACACTTCTCTAAAGAAGACATCTGGATGGCCAACAGGCACATGAAAAGATGCTCAACGTCGCTCCTCATCAGGGAAATACAAATCAAAACCACACTCAGATATCACCTCACGCCAGTCAGAGTGGCCAAAATGAACAAATCAGGAGACTATAGATGCTGGCGAGGATGTGGAGAAACGGGAACCCTCTTGCACTGTTGGTGGGAATGCAAATTGGTGCAGCCACTCTGGAAAACAGTGTGGAGGTTCCTCAAAAAATTAAAAATAGATCTACCCTATGACCCAGCAATAGCACTGCTAGGAATTTACCCAAGGGATACAGGAGTACTGATGCATAGGGCACTTGTACCCCAATGTTTATAGCAGCACTCTTAACAATAGCCAAATTATGGAAAGAGCCTAAATGTCCATCAACTGATGAATGGATAAAGAAATTGTGGTTTATATACACAATGGAGTACTACGTGGCAATGAGAAAGAACGAAATATGGCCCTTTGTAGCAACATGGATGGAACTGGAGAGTGTGATGCTAAGTGAAATAAGCCATACAGAGAAAGACAGATACCATATGGTTTCACTCTTATGTGGATCCTGAGAAACTTAACAGAAATCCATGGGGGAGGGGAAAGAAAAAAGAAAGAGGTTAGAGTGGGAGAGAGCCAAAGCATAAGAGACTCTTAAAAACTGAGAACAAACTGAGGGTTGATGTGGGGTGGGAGGGAGGGGAGGGTGGGTGATGGGTATTGAGGAGGGCACCTTTTGGGATGAGCACTGGGTGTTGTATGGAAACCAATTTGACAATAAACTTCATATATTGAAAAAAAAAATAAGTCCTAGTTCCACCTCCCACGTGTTCTGTTCCCTAAGTAAACCTAAAACTCTCAGAGTCTCAGCGTCCTCATGTGTAAAATGGGAGATCTTATGAAAGAATGAATGAATGAACGAATGAGTAAATAAAGGGTCATATAAATATCTAATATAAGTATGTAACTCATGCGATGGTTGTGAAGAACAAGTGATAATGCATAGAAAGTACCTGTTTCATAGTAAGCATGCAATGTGTTTTCTATTAATACTATTTATAACAGTACTCAATAGATTGCTCCAAATTCCACAGTATTTCTCAAACCCATTTGACTCAATGACCTGTACTCTTTTCACTCTATCATAGTTGCATTACATAGTATTTAAATTAAAATAATAAAGAGGTTGGTCTCATAGACATTTCTGTCTATGGGTGAATCACATGAAGTTTGGACCATACCACTCTTGTAACATCTTGTCTTACGAAGAGTCTGTGGGTTTGCCAAGGGCAAATCAAGTTTCCTGGAATATGACTATGCATATCTGAACACAAGGACAATAGATAAAATTTTATAGTAAGATCCTGAAACATCATTAGGATACGCTTGTATTGAACTTGAAATGATTGAGTGTGTAGTCCAAGCAAGTCCGTATTATGTACTCAGTCAATGCTTTTTGAAGGAAGGAAGGGAGGAAGGAAGGAAGGAAGGAAGGAAGGAAGGAAGGAAGGAAGGAAGGAAGGAAGGAAGGAAGGAAGGAAGGAAACAGTCAGGAAAGTACAATCAAGAAATGAATTAATTTTAATAATCAGGGACCTTGTTCTTGCTCAGGTTTTTCAAAGCTCTCTTAAATCTAGCTGCAGCCCCAAATTATCTTCATCCCTCCACTTTTGCCCCCAAATTGGAGACACATCCTTACTTCATTGTCAAGCTAGATTGTCCTTCCTCCTTAACCCCTTGTGCAATTCCCTTTTTGAAAATTTTCCCTTCATCTAATACTTAGCCTAGCAAATTGCATCCATCCCTAATTTTCCTGGGGAAATGCCCCAATCCCTGAAGTAGAGGGGTGTTTCTCTGTTCACTTATTCTATCCTTTTGTGTTTAATGCTTTATATGCACCTTCTCCCCAATCTTCATGGCCCCAGGAAGAAGGCACCATCCATTTATTATTCTTCCCCAGCATACAATATTATACAAACGGATATTTTCTGACTTTTAAACATGTATACGTATTTGTATGGGGTACACATGCGTATATGTGTGTGTGTGGTGTTATACATGGCATGATTTCTAATAAATACATTAAGAATGCATAGCTTGCTGCATACATCAATTCAGATACAAAAGGGCAGTACAGGAGACGAAAGGTATGCATGGTGAAACAGGGTAACTCCATCATGCTTGTCCACTGTCAAGAAGAAATTCAGCTGGATAGGTACAATTAAGGCTATGGTATTTCACTTGTGGAGGTCCAGCTGGCTACAGCCCATGTGAACCTGCTTTCAGCACTTGACAGACATTGCAAGTGAAAATCATTTTGATCAAAGTCCCAAGTTAGATCACACACTGAAAATTGATTCATCTAGGTTATACCTTAGACTGAGAAATATATTGGAAGTTTTCTACCTGAGAAAAGCAGCTTGAAAATCATATAAGGCATGTCACTCCAGGAGACTTAGATATATGAAAAGAGTTTGATATGGAAGTTTGGAAAGTACCTACACTAAACTGAACTATTGCCAAGATTATTAACGCGTCACTTTGATGAGCCAAGAATTTTCATTTTCCCCATAGGGAAGAATGTCTCGGATAGTCTGCAGTGGAGAGAGGGCACAGCCTTTTATTTTAAGAATAAAGAATTTCAACTTGAAGAGAAAAATTTCAGCTAGGTTTTGACAGAACCTGTTGGGAGGTGGAGGCAAGCATGATGTTTTATAAACGTTGGTATCACAATCAGATCACTTTCGGTGGGTGCCTTCTGATCATCTAATTAGTATAATGTCAGCTGGGCTTGAAAACCATTTCTTTTTTATAAACCATCTGTTTTGTCATAAAAGTTTCTTTATAAGCCATATGTAGGCAGAACATTTGTTCTTTTTTTTTCAAAATTATCTCCTGTGTTCTTTGTTTCTACATCCTGTGTCCTGAAAGGTAGTTTTGACCTGTGCAGGGAGTGCAGCAGAATAAATAATGTTTGGCAAATTAGGGGCGCCTGGGTGGCTCAGTCAGTTAAGCGTCTGACTTTGGCTCAGGTCATGATCTCGCGGTTGTTGAGTTCAAGCCTTGCATTGGGCTCTGCACTGACAGCTCAGAGCCTGGGGCCTGCTTCAGATTCTGTGTCTCCCTCTGTCTCTGCCCCTCCACTGCTCATGCTCTGTCTCCCTCTCTCTCTCAAAAGTATACAAACATTACAAATATTTTTAAAAAAATGTTTGGCAAATTTAAAAAAAAATCACTTGGTTGAATTTACAGCTATAGGATCAGTGATCTCAGACACTGAAGAACACATTATCTTCAGCCATTCTCATGAAAAAGCAATTCTGGGGGCTCCTAGGTGACTCAGTCGGTTTAAGCATCCGACTTTGGCTCAGGTTATGATCTCATGTTCGTGGGTTTGAGCCCTGCATCAGGCTCTGTGCTGAAAGCTCAGAGCCTGGAGCCTGCTTCAGATTCTATTTCTCCCTCTCTCTCTCTGTCCCTCCCTGCTTGCGCGTCTCTCTCTATCTCTCAAAAATAAATAAAGGTTAACAAAAATTTTAAAAAAGAAAAGAAAAGAAAAGGCAATTCTGTTTCCAAAATGGTGAACCTGGGTTCAAGTTACCTTCTGAGCCTCAATTTAAAAATTTTAAAATGTGGGGCGCCTGGGTGGCTCAGTCGGTTAAGCTGCCGACTTCGGCTCAGGTCATGATCTCACGGTCCGTGAGTTCGAGCCCCGCGTCGGGCTCTGTGCTGACAGCTCAGAGCCTGGAGCCTGTTTCAGATTCTGTGTCTCCCTCTCTCTGACCCTCCCCCATTCATGCTCTGTCTCTCTCTGTCTCAAAAATAAATAAATGTTAAAAAAAATTTAAAAAAATTTAAAATGTATTACTCTCCACTATTTAAAGTGAGGGTAATAAAAATGGGAAATGTAAGGAGTTAATTAAATTAAATGCAAATATAAGAAAACAATACAGCAGAAACAGTATGTTGTAATAAATGTGAACATATTTTATATTAAAGGTGAACGTATTTTATAAACTAAATACAAAAGAAATAACATTTCTGACAATGATACATTCCAATCATTGGGACAGTTACCAGCCACCAGAAAGAAGGCTAGTATGAGTCATTTAATAACAATTTTCTACCATTGGTGAAATCTACTCAATTTCTCTTCCCTAGCAGATTCTTTATACATATCTGTGAGTATAGTCAGTCTTTTGCCGCTAGTAAAATTAGTGACTATGAAATAACTCTTCAGGATTTTTTTTTCCCTACCTTAAACTTTAACCAAAATGCACAGCACATATCTGTCACACTCCTGCCTCTAACTTGATCAGAATTACGTGTCTGTACTTGAGCCCTATTGAAATCCCAACAGCTGGCTCCATGTTGATAGGCCCAAATTAATCAAAAGATCAAGGGCATCAATATCAGTTCAGGAATGTATGGATAGAACCCTATGATCAAGCAATAAAGCACCAGTTATAAGCCCAATTGAATGCTCTTAAAGCATTTCGGTAAAGTGCATTGGATGATGAAAATTTTCAAAAGTATGCTAAACACATAAGGAAATTATAGCAATCTTCTTTGGATTGTGAGTTTCTTGGCGATGGCAGTAGCAGTGTTGACGTTACTTGTTTATATTTACACAGCACCTTATATATTCTAAATGCCTTAAAACGTATAGCTCAAAACAAGGTTTAGTTCCATCCAGTCCATCCCAATTTGCAGAGATTAAGCTTGAAAACTGTGGCAGAAAACAACTCGAGATTCATATTTGCCTACACATTTTGAGTGTCTACTAAATGCAGAAATGTCTCATTCTTTTTACCATGTAATATTTCAACCTACAGGAGTGTGTTGTTATCGTCCTCATTTATAAACACAGTAAGCTGAAGTTCAGAAACTTGGCCAGTCTCAAAACAAGATTAGTGATAGAGCTAGGATTGGAATCTCTGAGTTCTGACCTTTTGGGAAGCATGGTTGCTGGCCGTGCTCACAGCCTGAGTTACACAGTGAGGCTGTTCCTGGCTGTGAGAGGGGAGAGGAGAAGGAAGCCAGCTGTAGGACAGAAAGCAGTGCTGTGTTGAAGAGAGGGTCACACTGCAAATGCCAGGTGACGATGTATTTCACCTGGTAGAAGTTAATGAATACTTTATAGATTGTGCCATGGATTCTAATACCCTGATCCTTGAATAACCCTTCCTGAAAATTATCATGCTCTTAGGGGCGCCTGGGTGGCTCAGTCAATTAAGCACCCGACTCTTAGTTTCAGCTCAGGTCATGATCTCATGGCTTCATGGGTTCAAGCCCTGCATCGGGCTCTATGCGGACAGTGGGGAGGCTGCTTGGGATTCTTTCTCTCCCTCTCTTTCTGCCCCTCCCCCACTCATGCTGGGTCTCTCTCAGAATAAATAAATAAACTTAAAAAAAATCGTGCTCCTAGTATGGACTTGATAAATTCTCTGCATTAATATTCTTTTGGATCCCTCAGTACTCATACCCAGTACAGGGGGAGGACAGTTTGATTTCTTCCTTGAATGGGGTCCCTCGTTCCAGAGAAATATTCAGAGCCAAGGCACCGTCTCCTTGAATGACTTCAACATCCTTCCGGTTGCTCAGGCAAAAAGCTTTAGTAGCATCCATGACTTCTCTCCTTCTCACAATCCGTGTTCAACGGAAGAAATTTTTTAGGCTCTACCTGGAACTGTATGTAAATCCTACCACTTCTTCCTTCCACCACCACTACAGATTTCTAGGGTTTATACATCATGTGCCCTAAATGGACCCTAAGCCTTTCTTCATACAAAATTCTACCTCAAAAGAATCCTTTATCCTCTCTTTACATAATTGAGGTTTTCTAATTTTGTGTGATGTTATAAAAAATATCCCTATGGAATTTCGACTTCTATCTTTTGATCCTTCCTTTCAAACTCTGAGTTTCTGAGAATATGTTTGAACTTTGAGAAGTGTGTTGTCCATCATGTTAGCTCTTTCTCAGATTGCTTTCATGGCATTCCCCGACCAAAAAACCCCACACATCATCCAGGTTTTTATCCCAATCACTAATATAAATGTTGTAAAGGACAAGTACAAGGTCTAAGTCTTCAGCATGCTGCTCCAGGCTTCTGTCCAACCTGATATTAGTCAGCACTTTAGAGGGACAGTTGATGGTTATACTAACTATAAATCTATAAATCCAGACTTCATCATATCCTTCTATCTTGCCCACAAGGACATCAAATGCTCTGCTAAAAATCAAGAAGCACTCTATGTCATTCTTCTAGTTTTGCTACTCTAATTGTGCTACCAAATTGCATTAGTTTGGCTTGTCTTATGATTCCGATCCATGAGGGAGCTTTGTAATGAATACTTATAGTTTTAACATTATGATGCTCCTGGTTTTATTTGCGCATGTCTGTTTTCATCTTTTTGAAGTAAGAATATCTGACCACCTCCAGTCTATTGGCAGCTTTATCATGTTCTGAGATTTTGCAAATATTACTTCACAGTTATTTTCAGTGGTATTTACAACTTGTTCTTTCATAAAGGATCATGCATCCAAATATTGTTAAATATTGACACGTGAGGCCTGACTCAACTCATAATTCAACTATATAGTTGCTTATAAAAGAATATGCTCAGAATATTGCATCAAGAAGACAGGTTGAGCACATGCATCTACTTTGACCCATCCCACCCAAATCACTGAATGAGAGAAATAATACAAAATGAGAATAAATTAATAGTGCTCACAAGTAAGTAGAGGTGTCAGGCTTTGAAGAGAACATTTTGAAAATCTAATGCATATTGAATTAGTTTGTTGGAAAAACGAGTGTGGAGGAAACTGTAATTGACATAGAGGAGAAAACAATAGTAAAGGGAGAGGCAGGTTCCGTGATATTTAAATTTCATGATCAATAAATACGTGACAAGCCCCTTTGGGCTGCTGCTTCTGAAGCTTTGCATGCACTTGAATCACCTGGGGAACTTGTTCAAATGCAGAGTCTGATTAGAGGAGCTGGAGTGGTAGCCAAGAGCCTGCATTTTATGCCAGACAATGCTGACGCTGCTGGTTCTTGGACCTTGCTTTGAATAGTAAGGGTCTTGATCTGAGGCTCTCTGGAGTGCCCAGCAGTCTGTTTTGACAAGCCCTCCAAGGGATTCTACATGTGAGACCTACTGTTAGGTCAGTGAGCAGGTGCGTGTAGTTCCACTGGCTTATTCCTGGCTTATTCCTCCCCCTTTGCCTACACTTCCATTCCCTCCTTTATTCCAAGCTCCACAGTGTTTTCTCCCAGCATTATAACCTTACCTAACTCTGCTCTCCAATGGAATTAATCAGTGCTGCTGAAGAGGGCCTATACTGTTGGTTTGTTATCTGTGGTAGAACAAAGCAACCTTGAAGATAACCTTTAGCCCCACAGTCTACTTGAAAGGTGAACAAAAGAAAAGACAGTTCTACCCAGCTCTACCCAGTGATCCATCCCAGGTTGAAGCATTTCTTATTTTGGGATTTGCATGACAGGGTCCCAGGCTGGCTTGTGAAATTCAACTTTCCTAGAAGTAGGCTGCCAGTTGGCTTCCAAACTACCATTATATGGAGCTTGTGTCTAGTTTTGCTCCTGTTTTTTCTAGGGACCACCCCAGGGGAACCGTAGAAGCCAGCCATATGTTAAAATACCTGAACGCTATTATTCAACCTAAAGCTATTAAGTAAAATATTAATCCTCCTACCTTGATAAAAATCTGGAAGGCTATGTTCATATTTAGGATTTTGTTGGACTCCGGAGTTCCAAATGTGAACATGGTCACAGGGACAACCTTTCTCCCCAACCCCATTCTCTTTTCTTTTTTCTCTTTTCTTTTCTTTTTCCTTTCTCTCTTCTTTTCCCTTTCCTTTCCTTTTTTCTTTTTCTCAGTCTATAGCTGTTGATCTCAGCATTCCACAAGTAGGTGTATTTCAGAGATTTGAGATGATGTCTTCAGCTATAGTACCTCTTAGAGTAGCAGTGTTAAGCAGTGCCAGTGGACAGTGAGGGCAACAGAAAGCTTGCCTCCCCGAAAATAACGTATTAAAATCTCCAGAGGGACATGGGGAATTTGAAAAGCTTCTAAGATGATTGCCTAGTTAACATTTCTAAATACTGAAATCATTTTATGTCATGTTTCCATGCCCTTGTTGATTATGTCTCCAGAATGAAGTAATTCTTTATAAATATCAATAATATTTGCTTCAGAACCTTTTGTATTTTAACAAAAGAAAACATTCTCAACAAAGTTAAAGCCCCTTGAACATTTTCTTTCTTTACTGCATAAACCCCTTTCCTTCCTCATGAGTCTTCATCCTGGACAAGTATTTATATTTTGTAGAGCTGGTGCTCAGCTGATAGGTGGCATACGAACTTACTTTCTTTATATTTTTCCATATGGCATCCTGCCTTATAAAACTAACCATTTAGATATGATATGAGTATTATGGGTTTATTTATTTCTGAATATTTTATTCTAAACACCCAATCATGGGCAGAAGACATGAATAGGTATTATTTTTAAAGAAGACATCCATCTGGCTAGCAGACACATGAAAAGATGCTCAACATCACTCATCATCAGGGAATACAAATCAAAATCGCTAAGTGATACTACCTCACACCTGTCAGAATGACTAAAATTAACAACACAGGAAACAACAGATATTGGCGAGGATGCAGAGAAAGGAGAACCCTCTTACACTGTTGGTGGGAAGGCAAACTGGTGCAGTCACTCTGGAAAACAGTATGGGGTTCCTCAAAAAGTTAAAAATAAAACTGTCCTATGACCCAGCAATTGCACTACTAGGTATTTACTCAAAGAATACAAAAATACAGATTCAAAGGGGCATATGTATCCCAATGTTTATAGCAGCATTATCAACAATAGCCAAACTGTGGAAAAAGCCCAAATATCCATCCACTGATGAATGGATTAAGAAGATGTGAGGGGCGCCTGGGTGGCTCAGTTGGTTAAACATCCGACTTCGGCCCAGGTCACGGTCTCACGTATGTTGAGTTCAAGCCCTGCGTCAGGCTCTGTGCTGACAGCTCAGAGCCTGAGCCTGTTTCAGACTCCGTGTCTCCCTCTCTCACCGCTCCTCCTCGACTCATGCTCTGTCTCTCTGTCTCTCAAACATTAATAAATGTTAACACAATTAAAACAGAAAAAAAAGATGTGATACACACACACACATACACACAATGTAGTATCACTCAGCCATCAAAAAAGAATGAAATTTTGCCATTTCCAATGACGTGGATGGAACTGGAGTGTATTATGCTAAGCAAAATAAGTCAAAGAAAAAAACAAATACCATATTATTTCACTCATATGTGGAATTTAAGAAACAAAACAGATGAAAATATGGGAAGGAAAATAGGAGAGAGGGAAGCAAACCGTAAGAGACTCTTAACCATAGAGAACAAACTGAGGACTGCTGGAGGGGAGATGGGTAGATGATGGTTTAAATAGGTGATGGGTATTAAGGAGGGCACTTGTGTTGATCACTGGGTGTTATATGTAAGTGATGAATCACTAAATTTTACTCCTGAAAATATTACACTATATGTTAACTAACTAGAATTTAAATAAAAAATTGAAACATATATTACCTATTGATTTCCCCTCAGTTGTTGAAAAATGTTTACCCGTTTACTGATTTTCTAAAATCGGTCATCAGCAGCAAGTTTTTTGGCATTAGGGAGATTTAGTAAAATTCTATCATATTGGTTAACTTATGATGGCTGTCAGCACTGTCACGTTTTTTGCATGGTTAATACTTTCTGATTATCCTTTGTGTTAAAGTGTGATGGTTGATGGTAAAACTGAAGTGTATAATTGCAGGAATTCTAAAGAAGAATAAAGCACAATTCTGTGGCTCACCAGAAAAATAAAATATACACCCAAGCAAAACCAAATATAAATTTGAAATGTTAAATATACATATAAAACCTATTTCAGAAAACATTAACACCTTTGCACTCACCACTCATTTTCATCATGTAATTGTTTGCATATTAACTGCATGTTCTTTTTACGAAATAAAACAATAGAAACATTGGAGACCTTTTTGAAAGTTTCCCATTCATTTCATTCCCTTCTCAAAGCAGCCATCAGAATAAATTCAGGAGTTCACATTTGGTGAAGTAGTTTCTTAATGCAGCCTCGGCTTGGGTTTGAGAGTTTTCTCTTTATCCTTATTCTCTTTGATTTTACTATAAGGTATCATCTAGCTGTGCTTTGCTTGATTTTATTTTAGAAGTTATATATTTGGGTACTTTCAGTATTGTTTTCATTGGAGAACTATCTTCTTTTAATCTTGATACTCCTCGGTTATTATTTTTATAAGTATTACTTTTCTTTCATTCTGTTCTTTTTCTCTGGAATGATTCTCAAGCATATGCTACAGCCTTTCCCATCTGTCCTGCATGATTTTTTTTCTATGATTTATTCCTCTGTGCCTCTGGGTTTCTTTCTGGGTGGGTTTCTAGGACCAGCTTTCAATCTACTAATTTTTTTTTCATTGTATCACTATGTGTACCCCATTTACTGTATTTTCTAATTTATTATTTTCCCATGATTCCTAGTTGGTTATTGTTTGTGAGACAAGAGGGTTAATTTGGGAGGGTACTTTTCTTTTATGCTATTTTATTTTTTTACTTTAATATTTAATTTATCTCATTGAGGATTTTAAACATCTTTTAAAAACATATGTTGAATGGTTCCATAAAATTATTTTTTCTGGAATGAATCTTAATGACTTTTATAGGACTCAGGTTCTTCATTTACTTTTAGTATTTGCTTTCAATCCCATTTTAATGAGGGGGTTGTGTTTTTGTTGTTGTTGCTTTGTTTTGTTTTTCATGTTTTCTCTCTCTTCCTGCCTTCTTCCTCTCCTCTCCCTGTTTGCTTTCTCTCTTCTTTTTTTTATGTTTATTTATTTATTTTCAGAGAGAGAGAGAAAGAGAGCAAGAGGGAGAGGGACAGAGAGAGAATTCCAAGCAGGGTCTGTGCTATCAGCACAGAGCCTGACATGGGGCTCAGTCTCATGAACTTTGAGATCATGAACTGAGCTGAAACCAAGAGTCCAACGCTTAGCCGATTGAACCACCCAGGGTCTCCTCCCTGCTTGATTTTCTTGATGTCAGTCTATCTCCATATGGCTGTTGGCAGTTGCTTGTCAGACCCCATGGATTCAGGCAGTCCAGAACCAGGTTTTATAAGTCTGGGATACTAGAGATAAGCAGATTCAGTCCCTGAACCAGCAGAAGTCTGTAATCAGCTCATGCATTCCATGTTCACAATCCTGTCTTCTCCCTAGGCTTTTCGATTATTTAGAGAGGTACTGTCCGGTCAGGTAGCCATTTGCCACTTGTGACAATTGAAATTTAATTTCCAATCAGCCAAATTATATTAAAGTTAAAATGCAGTTTCCCAATTGCACTAATTGTATCTAATGGGTACCTTAGGATGACTCTTTTTCATTATTGCAGACACTTGTGTGGGATAGAGCCGCTCTAAAGTTATTATCCCAAGCATTTCTTTTTCTCTTCAGCAGTTGTTGGTTTTGTTTTTTGTTTTTTTTTGTTTTTTTTTTTTTTTAACATTTATTTATTTTTGAGAGACAGAGCACAAGTAGGGTAGGGGCAGAGAGAGAGGGAGACACAGAATCCAAAGCAGGCTTCAGGCTCTGAGCTGTCAGCACAGAGCCGGATGCAGGACTCAAACTCACTGACTGCAAAATCATGACCTGAACCGAAGTCTGACGCTTAACCGACTGAGCTGCCCAGGCGCCCCTTTCTTCAGCAGTTTTTTTTTTTTAAAAGAATATTTATTTATTTATTTATTTTTATTTTTGGGACAGAGAGAGACAGAGCATGAACGGGGGAGGGGCAGAGAGAGAGGGAGACACAGAATCGGAAACAGGCTCCAGGCTCCGAGCCATCAGCCCAGAGCCTGACGCGGGGCTCAAACTCACGGACCGTGAGATCGTGACCTGGCTGAAGTCGGACGCTTAACCGACTGCGCCACTCAGGCGCCCCTCTTCAGCAGTTTTTAAAGCTGCTCTTCTTTGGAGGGGCTGAGCCACATACTCTAGCTTCTCTGGTCGCAACAGGAATACTGACTCTGTTCTGTTCTGTGAGATGACTTTTAACCCTCTCTTCCTTAAGGAGTTGAAGATCCCGTGCCCACACTTGGATCCTGAGCCTGACAAGTCCATAGCTGAAGAACCACTCATGTTTTGGATTTGTTACCTTTCTGACATTCAGATGAGAAACTACTTCTAGATTTTTATTTTTTTTACGTTTTAACCATTATGAATAGTAGTTTCAAGCACAGGGACTTCTGAAGCAGGAACTCTGTGCACCTTGACCTAGAAGTAGTTTGCTCACTTTTACTATAGGTTTATATTCCATTATATTTTCAAACCGCCTATGTTTGTGTATACATATCCATTTCATGGCCATTTGGGGTAATTCTAATTTTCACAGTTAAAATAAATGCTACCATTAACATTCTTGCACATCCTTTCTGCACATGTGTGAGAATTCCTTTGTGGGCATGTAGCACACAATGGAGCTGCTGGGTCATAGGAAATGTGCATACTTAATATTATTTTAATATTGTTCTGAAAAATTGTGGCACCAATTTATGCACTGTTCCTCATGACTTTCCAGCGTTTAATATTTATTTTTACACCTATGTTAGGTGTATAATGCCATCTCATTCTAATATTCATTTCTCCAGTTACTAAAGAATATCACTTCTTATTTTTTATTATTGTTTTGGGTTTTGTTATTCGGGGGATGGGGCATCGTTGTTAAAAGGAATTTAACACATTTGTATTTTTTTCCTTTCTTACTGATTTTTAAGAGTTACTTACGCATTCATAAAAAATGTTTAGTTATATGCTTTGTAATGATCTTCTTACTGTTTTTGACTTTCTTTTGCAACTTTGTTTTGGTAGACTTTTAATTGTGCAGAGGTGTTTTCTTTCGTTTTTGTAATATGAATTACAAATTTATTTCTTTAATTATGGTGATACTTTTCTTGTCTGTCTTTATCAATAAATTATTCCCTCGCCCAAGTTCATAAAGATATCTTGCTGCTATATTTTCTTCTAAACATTTTAAGATCTGTTTTTCATATTCAAAAACATAATGCCTCTGGATATATCCCTCTGTGTGTGTGTTAGTGAGCCCATAATTTCATTCTTTGTTCCAGATGTATGATCAGTAACTCTACAGCCCTTTGTGTATGGGTTTTCCTCTCCTCTCTGACTTCTTCTAATGTTACATGAGTGCTATGCTAATGTACAAGTTTATATGTACATCTATTTCCCTTCTTTGTTCTTTACTATTAGTCTACTTATCACATGATCCAATTTAACACTATCTTTATAACCGGTCTTTGTATCTTGTAAGGCAAATCTTCCCCACCTTTTGTGTCTTCAAAGTTTTATCTATCCGTCCATCTATCTATCTATCTATCATCTATCAACTAATTTCCTACTTTCACATTTTAATATTCTATCTAATTTTTGCATTTTACATACATGCACACATACATGTACATACATACACATTCATATGGGGAAATTTCATTTAACTTGTACATAAATTTGGAAGAATTGGCATTTTACAGTGTTGCTTATTCCATTCAGGAAAATGAAATACTTCCATATTTCTCAATTTAGATAAGCTTTTTTAGATCCTTCATGAAATTTTATGATTTTCTCCAAAAGGAACTTATGCACCGTTGGCTGGATTTATTTGAAGGTAGTTTACAATTTTCGTTGCCATTTTGAATGGTATTTCTTTTTTTAAAAAAAAATCCCTTTTCTAAATATTTGCTCATGGGATTTAGAAAAGCAAGTATTTTATATGTTTTGTTCTGTCAAGCAAGATTAATGATATTCATTATTAATATTAAAAGGTTTTTTTTAACATTTATTTAATTTTGAGACAGAGAGAGAGCATGAACAGGGGAGGGGCAGAGAGAGAGGGAGACACAAAATCTGAAACAGGCCCTAGGCTCTAAGTTGTGAGCACAGAGCCCGACATGGGGCTCGAACTCACGGACCGTGAGATCATGACCTGAGCTGAAGTCGGACGCTTAACCGACTGAGCCACCCAGGCACCCCAAAAGTTTGGTTTTTAATAGAGATTATAATGTCTTGGAAAAATAATAAATTGGTGTATTTTTTAAACTGTATTTATTTTTCTACTTTTAATTTGCTGGCTAAACCCACCAGAAAGCTGTCTAGTTAAAGCGTTGAGGCCAGGCATCCTTGTTATATCCGACTTGAAAGGGAAAGCTTCCAACATTTTCCCATGAAGTAATATTAGAAACTATATTATTATATTGATACTATAGGGTAGTGAATGTTGAACCTTAGGGTGCATCAGAAACAGTTCTAGGGCTTATAAAAACATAGATTGCTATTCTCCACCCCCAGAGTTTCTGATCCAGTAAATGTGGGCTGGACGCAGGTAATTTCCATTGCAGAACAACTTTTCAGATGGTGCTGTTGCTGCTGGTCAGTGAAGCACACTTTGGGAGCAAAAGTAGAGGAGGGAGAGAGGTTGGGGTTACGGATGGGAGGCAGATTATAGTGGTCAAGTGAGGGCTCACTGAGAACATGCCATCGGAGTCAAGTCTTGAGGACAAGAGTGAGTTTGCTATGAAGATGCCTGGAAGAGCATCCCAGGTAGGGATGTTCTTGGAGGGAACCCAAGGGTGTTCTCGATGTGCTTGATGAACTTCAAAGAGGCAGTTGTGGCTAGAGTGGCATGGTCCTGAAGAGCCATAAAACGCATGTTAGAGGAGTGACAGGAGGACAGGAGGACCTTGTTGGTCATTAAAAGGATGTTCTCTTTCATTTTCATGACTTGGGAGTTGCTCTGAGGATAATGTCACTTCTTATCCCATGACGTGACTTGTATCTTAAAAGGTTAATCGGACTTTTGTGTTGAGAGTAAACACAAGGGTGCCAGGGCAAAAATACAGAGAGTAGGTGAGGGGCTATATCAGTAATCCAGGAAAGAGTTGAGGCCCTGCTGGTGAGGAGAAGAGATAGGGTTTACATATGGTTCCAGGTAGAGCCTAAAATATTTCTTGCCATTGGATAAGCAGTATGAGAGAAGGAAAGGAGTCATGGACACTGCCAAAGCTTTTTGCCTGAGCAACTGGAAGGATGTTGGAGCCATTCAAGGAGACAACACCCCTGACTATGAGTATTTCTCTCAAATGAAGAACCTCGTGTAAAGAAACCAAACTGTCCTCCCACTGCACTGGGTATGAGGAGTGCTGAGACTATCCAAAAGAATACGGCTGCAGAGAATTTATCAAGTCCATACTGCGACATGGTGTGTCTAAGGAAGGATTTTTAAAGGATAAGGGACCACTATGGACTTCCTCATGAAAAAAATAAATTACATTTTAAGACTGACCAGTGTTAAACACGGGGCTCTGCACCAAACACACCAACTCAAAATGAGCATGGCGACACACTCAGGTTTGCCATGGATTAGATTTGTTTCTTGTTCTGCCTCTTGATATTTGCCTCTGGAAAACAGCAGTCGTTTCAACTCATGTGTTTCTCTTGAAAATGAGACTGGAATGCTCCTCTTGACAAAGTGAACGCTCCTTCCCCCACGAGGACGCCTGCTGTGAGCAGCTGCAGGACCAGCTCTGTTTCAGGGACAAAGAAAAGCATATTGTGGAAGTAACCACATCTCAGGCTTCTTTATTATTTTTCTTTGAATTTATTTTTATTATTCCCAAAAAGCCAAAGCTGATTTTTTTTTCTTCTGATTTACACGAACTGTTGATCTTATATAAAATATCCCTTACCCTTTTCAGTTTAACTATGAGTACCTTTGATTCTCCCTGACTGTGGAATGGATCATGCCCTAATTTTAAAAAAATCAGGTTTTCACGCAAGGTAAGAAAATTGCCAAGTGTACACAGGGATAGGTGTCTATTGCTAACAGGAAGAGCATTGTGGTATATCAGAAAAGAATTTTAATCAACATTGCATGGGTTCTCATTTACATTACTAACTCAAGTATATTTAAATGACTCTTTTCCCTACTAATCAAATCAGTGGCTCATTGACATGACACAGAGGGGAATCCCCATCTCTTGATTATTAATATCTATTAACTATATTTTACAGTATTTCTGACTCCATATCCTGAAACATTAAAATGAAAAATAAGATTTAGCCTTTTCACTGCAAGAGTTCAATTTTTATTTTCTGAGTAGTTAATAGACCGGAGAAGCTCTTCTGTATCTCTTCCACCATTGTCACTGCTATTTTGTTTGTAAATAGTGAGACTGAATTTTTGGGTAGGGTTCAGGAAAGAGAGGACAGATTGAGGAGTTTAAGAGACTTGAGTGTGAATCTTGACTTTTTTTGATGGCATCCTGGACAACTTGTCATCACACCTCTGCTTGAGTGTTATAGTGACAGAAAATCCATTACTTAACTTCCACAGTGGTGCATTTATTTTTGCTGTTTCTAGCTGTCATTTCTATATGTAAATATAAACATTTGAACCTTGGTTTCTTTGATGAATAAATGGGAATCGAAATGGGGACATCACAGGGCAGAGGGTTAAAGATAATATATATAAAATGTCTGTCTTATTGCCATTGCCATTCCAAATGTTCAGTTAACATTAGTTATAATTATTTTTATTATTTAATTTTTTTGAATGTTTGTTTATTTTTGAGAGAGAGAGAAAGAGACAGCGGGGAAGGGCAGAGAGAGGGAGACACAGAATCTGAAACAGGCTCCAGGCTCTGAGCTGTCAGCACAGAGCCCAACATGGGGCTGTAACTCACAGACCATGGAATTATGACCTGAGCCAAAGTCAGATGCTTAGCTGACTGAGCCACCCATTATTATTATTTTTTTAGAGAATATGTCAGATCTTTGCATGAAGGAGAGACTATGTCATCAGAAGGTACTGATGTAAGTAAACATAAAGTGAACTTGAGATTGTTTTGGTATAAATTCAGTTGTATAGAAACAATACAAGAATCTGATTAATTGGCAGAATAATGAGATAGAAAACAACCACAGGAGGGCTTCAAGTGGAATAGAGAACATTTTACATATTTAGTATTAAGGTAGATTTGTAAATGGAGGTAGTATTAAGTCGGTATGTATTCTGAGACGAAATATTATCCTACCATAATTGTAGATTACAAAATTAATGTAACATGTAAAGTATAGCTTCAAAAAAGAAAAATAGGGGTGGCTGGGTGGCTCAGTCAGTTAAGTGTCTGTCTTAGGCTCAGGTCGTGATCTCACGGTTCGTGAGTTGAAACCCAACATCAGTCTCCGGGCTGACAGCTCAGAGCCTGGGGCCTGCTTCAGATTCTGTGTCTCCTTCTCTTTCTCCTTTCTCCCATCACATTCTCTCTCTCTCTCTCTCTCTCTCTCTCTCTCTCTCTCTCAAAGATAAATAAACATTAAAAAAATTTAAGAAAAATAAATAAAAAAGAGCTAGTGGGAATCTATGTGTCTCTGGCTTCCAGTGTGGATGAGGAGCCATAAGATCACAGTCTTGTATTCTGTGGGGACCACTGCAGTTATCTCAGTCTTGGTTCCCTGGCTCCAGTCTCAGCCTTCTCCCACCCAACCTCCATACCACACCACACACACACACACACACACACACACACACACTATATGTGTATATATATGTGTGTGTGTGTGTGTGTGTGTGTGTATATATATGTATGTATATATATAGATGTATATATATATATATGTATGTATATATATAGATGTATATATATATGTATGTATATATATACATGTGTGTGTATATATATATCTATATATATACACAACTCCTTTCACATGAAACTGCTTGTGGCCGAACCCAAACAACACACACACCTCCACATATGTCAGACTTAGGATCCGTTAAGGCAGATGGGAACCTCAGAGAGAGCGAGAGGGATCACTTACCGCTTTCTTCACGATAGCATTGGTGCTGAGACTCAGAACACACACAATACTAGATGATTGATTGCCCTATAGAAGTCCTCCAAGAGAGGTGTAGACGCAGAGGACTCAGAGTGTTCTGCTGATTATAACAAAATTGAAGTGAGAGTCAGTGACCCCTGATAAAATTAACTTTTCTTTGACCAAAAAAAAAAAAAAAAAAAAAAAATGAGGCTCTGATTCATTTCATGACAGGCACAGAATTATTGAAGAAAGTCATTAGGAAGAAATCATGGGCCCTAGAGACTCCCACACTGTACAACCATTCCAAGTCTACTACTCTATATTCTATATCCACACACATCTACACCTACTAACAGCATAGAAAGAGAATTAAGGTGGAAATTGATCCCCACTGAATGCAAAGGTGTTTACATATTATTATTTATTTATTTTAATTTTTTTTAATGTTTGTTTACTTTTGAGACACAGCACGAGTGAGGGAGGGGCAGAGAGGGAGACACAAAATTCCAAACAGGCTTCAGGCTCTGAGCCATCAGCACGGCCCTGATGCGGGTCTTGAACCCACAAACCGTGAGATCATGACCTGAGCAGAAGTCAGACGCTTAACCGACTGAGCCACCCAGGCACCCCTAATTTAAAAGGTCCCATAGAGAGGTGCCTGGGTGGCTCAGTCTATTAAGCGTGTGACTTCAGCTCGGGTCATGATCTTGCGGTTTGTGAGTTTGAGCCTCCCCATCGGGCTCTGTGCTGACATCTCGGAGCCTGGAGCCTGCTTCGGATTCTGTGTCTCCTCTTCTCTCTGTCCCTCCCACGCTCATGCTCTGTCTCTCTCTGTCTTAATAATAAATAAGCGTTAAAAAAAATATTTTAAAAGGTCCCATAGAGAACAAGTAGTGGACTGGACCCCAAAGTAACTTATTCTGTAACAGGAAACTGAAAAGCTTTGAACACTAGAATATAGATGCTCAAAATTATGAAATAGTAAAGCAGTATTTTTAAAATCATTTTTACTGAGGATAATGGGATAATTTCATGAATTAAAATACATTTATTACTATGAAATCGCATATTTAAAAAAAATTTAATGTTTATTTTGAGGGAGAGGGAGACAGAGTGCAAGCAGGGGAGGGGCAGAGAGAGGAAGACACAGAATTGGAAGCAGGCTCCAGGCTCTGAGCTGTCAGCACAGAGCCCGAAACGGGGCTTGACCTCACAAACTGTGAGATCATGACCCGAGCCAAAGTCAGACACTTAACCGACTGAGCCACCCAGGAGCCCCCAAAACCTCATATTTTTAAATTACAACTTGTCTTTTACCAGTTCTTCCATTGGTTTACGTGGGCCAAATTCAAGTCCGAATCCTAATCAAAATAAAGGAAGTAAATACCTTAAAAATGTAGAAGTGTATGAAACTATATGCAAGTTTTATGTCTAGAAACATTTTAGTCCATTTAAGGGTTGATCCTAAAACATAAGCTTGTATTAAGTAAATAACGTCTCATACCAAACAATGATCATGATTTTTAAAGATGGAATACTCTGTCAGCAGATTTTTTGTCATTGTCTGCTTCTTTAATGTTCTCATCCAATATCATTCATTTGGCGAAAGACATTCAATAAGAGAAAGCGCTCACATAATCTCCAAACAGAGCAGATCTTGACTAATTCAAGTAATCAGGAATACTGAATTTTTCAGCCAAGTGGTTCTCAGGCCTCTGTGGCAACATTCCATTTCTGTATGATCCTTTAACAAATCTTTCTGCTCACCTATAGGTCCTTGTCTACATCAAGGCCACAGAAAAAGACCAGACCTAGGGTCTCCAGCTAGCTATCATTTAGGGATAACAACCACAGCACTCTCTCAAAGGAGATTATCCCCAGTTCTATAGGTCACCAACATTTCATTTGGTGTTCATTAGGTGTATGTATACACCTAATTCATTTCTGCTAATATTCATTTTCATTGTCCCTATTAAAAGGTGACAAAGAAACTTCTTTTAGGTGTGGTTTTTGTATTCCAAGAACAGGGCAATCTTCTTATTAATTCTGATTATTTCTCCTTCACTGTTCAATATCTACCTCCCATTCATAGCTAAGGTTACTATTGATGCTAAAGGCTCTAGTATATGAGTTGACAGCTGTGGGCAAAGGAAAAGTAATTTAAAAGCTTTCAAATATTCAGCAATGAAGAGTTATAGGCAAAGAAACCCAGATACAAATCACAACTTCAAATCTTCCTAGTTTTGTGACATGATCAAGTTACTTAATCATTCCAAACCTTTCTTTTCTTTTTCTTTTTTTTTTTTTTTCACCTTTAAAAGTACAAATAAAACAGTGCTGGCCTAACAACACCGGGTGGGATATATAGGTACAGTAATTATGTAAAGTGTCTAGTACAGAATCTAGAAAATTATGCACGCTAGATAAATGTGACCCCCTCCCCTTTTCCACATCAAATAATATAGATTACTTCCAGGACCCTCAGTCACTTCTTATTTACTTCTGACAAATGATTTTTTTTTAAGTACTAATTATAAAATGGACTAATTATGTTGTAGCCTTGGGAAGTTTTCGAGTAGGTCATTAAAGTTGTAATTGTGGTGTGACTTTTTTTCAGATAGAGGTCTGGTAATAAATCCCCCAGAAACCTTTATATAATGTAGCTTTTTTATTTGAAGCCAAGGAACAGACTAAGAAAACCAGAGCTTTTCATCTTCAAAAGAGTTTATGAGCTTTAAGTAATTAATAGGCACAGCTCTCCTTTGTGCACCAGGCCAGGGCGATTAGCCCTGTGGGCAAAGGAGGAAATGAGTGCCCAGAGGGATAAATTACTTTCCCCAAGGAGCTGTGAGCAGGGTGTGAATGTGTGTGTTGGTGCCTGCTCAGCATGTGTGAGTGTGGTGGAGGTGGGTGCCAGTTAGAAAAAGGAGTGAAGATTCCTAATGAGGACTGATGCAGGGCCTGCTGTGATACCTTTTGTAAGTTCAGTTGAGATCTCTATTATCTAGAAAGGTTGGGGAAAGGGAGTTTTGCGGATGGTGTTAAAAAAAAAAAAAAGGTGCACGGACGCTTATGTTACGTAGATCTAGGTACATAGATCTACACCGTATATTTATCTAGAGTGCTACATAGTGCTATATAGAGTGTATGTATACACCTAATTATGTGCTATAGCGAGTATATGATATACGTGACCAACCCTGCTGATCAGTCACCTGTTTGCTCCTGAATCCATACCTTCGCCCTTCTCCTGTTGTCTCACCATCTCAGGAAGTTACATTTCCCAGGCTCTCTTGACCAATGGCTCTTGAGTGGAGTTGGCCAACAGAAGGCACTAAATTTGAAGGCAGGACTCTATTTCCTATCTCTCTACCAGCTTTTTATTTTCTGTGTCTTTGTTTGTTTCCAGCAGCAGCTAAGTTCATTTAGGGTTCCAGCTCCTGTCTGATAGACCCCGGGGATTCATCTTGGTTTCCTTGACTCAAACTCTTTGTCCCGTCAGCCTGTGGGTAACAGTGATTTCATGCTGTTGCCTATTTCTGTGTTACCTTTTTGTACTCTGTTTAGCTTTTCACCCATTCTTCACTTGCTCAATCAATTTTCTATTAAATATCCTTATTTTGAATATTTAAAGAGGTTTCTGTTTCCAGATATGCCACCTCTTTCTTTCTCAGTATACTCAATTTTGAGTGAGCATATGAATTGAAAAGTTGGAATATGATAGCACACTATTAAGTCTAAAGTCATATTAAATATCATTGTATTTTCTTTTAGGCTTTTTCAGGTTAATTAAATTATGCCATTATATAACTGTGGGCAAATCATTAGACTCTTAGTTTCATTTTTATGTGACTAATAAGTATACAATGATAGGTCCTCTCTTCCTCAGAAGATAGTTAATAATGAAATGGAGCACATTAAAAGTATACACAACATTATCTGAATGGTCAAGACAACATGGAATAATGGAATAAAAAAATAACCACAGTCTCTAGCTTTGGTTTACACTGATGTCAAATCCAATTTCCAACACATGCTTTCCATGTGCCCTGGGACACAGAAATTAATTCTCTCAATTGCAATCTCCTTACCTTTAAAACAGTGGTACCACATCTTTATCAGGCTCATGAGGATTACTTTGCCTAACCTTTGTAAATATCATAGCACTGTGCCCTGAATAGAGGAGATCTTGCAGGAAACTGGATCTCTCTTCATCTTTTATACTACAAGACGTAGAAGTACTTTCTGATAGCACTTTCTTATTGATTTCTTATTCCTAGGGAAAACACATATAGGAATATCAAATATGTCACCCATAGCCGGACTAACAGAATCCCTCTCTTTGCTTGCTTGCTTTCTTTCTTTCTTTCTTTCTTTCGCTTTTCAAAAACAGTCATCATGTTTTATTGATTTCAAGTCACTGCTTACCTGAATTGTCATTTTAGCTTGCCAAGCACTCCAGTTAAATAATATTCCTTTGAATTCTATTTTGAATTTACTGCCTATGGATATCTACTTAATTTTTGTCAACTTATTTGTCCCAGGTTACATTTTTCTTTGTTTTAATTACAGACCAAGAATCTTATCCATATCACCCTAAGAAAGAATATTTTCCCTTACATGTCTTCTCTAAGCTTACCTATCCATCCTTACTCATGCTTTTATGAGATTATCCTGATTTCCATATGACATTCAGTTTTAGAATATATTTTACTATCCATTCTTGTCCAAGCTGGTGACATTGATATTGCCACCTCTTTTGACCTTGTTTTCTTACCAGAACTCTAACCAGTTGAATTGTGTTGACTGATCTTCAGTAAAATATAAGCTTTCACTGAAAAGACTGTGAAAAGTTTGTTGTTAGGGATGGCATGTGGATTTAGGAATAGTTTTGCTTTTTAAGAGGAAGGTTAAAAAGCAGAAAGAAGGAAAACAGTGTGGAGGTTCCTCAAAAAATTAAAAATAGATCTACCCTATGACCCAGCAATAGCACTGCTAGGAATTTACCCAAGGGATACAGGAGTACTGATGCATAGGGGCACTTGTACCCCAATGTTTATAGCAGCTCTCTCAACAATAGCCAAATTATGGAAAGAGCCTAAATGTCCATCAACTGATGAATGGATAAAGAAATTGTGGTTTATATACACAATGGAGTACTACGTGGCAATGAGAAAGAATGAAGTATGGCCCTTTGTAGCAACGTGGATGGAACTGGAGAGTGTGATGCTAAGTGAAATAAGCCATACAGAGAAAGACAGATACCATATGGTTTCACTCTTATGTGGATCCTGAGAAACTTAACAGAACCCCATGGGGGAGGGGAAAGAAAAAAGAAAGAGGTTAGAGTGGGAGAGAGCCAAAGCATAAGAGACTCTTAAAAACTGAGAACAAACTGAGGGTTGATGTGGGGTGGGAGGGAGGGGAGGGTGGGTGATGGGTATTGAGGAGGGCACCTTTTGGGATGAGCACTGGGTGTTGTATGGAAACCAATTCGACAACAAATTTCACATATTGAAAAAAAAAAGAAAAAAAAAGCAGAAAGAAAACTGGATTTAGAAACAGAATCCATGGGCTGTACTTCCTGTTCTACCTCATATGGCCTTTGATGTTTTAGGCAAGTCCCCATCTTTGTTTTGTAATATGGTCCTCTATAAAATGAGATGGGTATAACAGACTATTTATTATTTATTAATTTAATATTTAATTTTGTTAGATATCTAATGGTTTATTAAATTTTATATAACAAATATATATGTGTATATATATATATATTTATTAATATTTTACTTTTTAAGAGAAATTTTAGGTTCATAGCAACACCAAGGTGAAGGCACAGTTATTTCCCATATACTTCTTGCCCCTACACATGCCTAGCCTGCCCTATCAACAACATATCCCACCAGAGTGGTACATGTGTTACAATTGATGAACCTACAGCAACACCTCATAATCACAGAGAGTCCATAGTCTACATTGGGTTCACTCTTGGTGTTGTACATTCTATGAGTTTGGACAAATATATAATGACATGCATCCATCAATCCATCATTATGGTATCAGGAAGAGTATTTTCACTGCCCTAAAACTCCTTTGTGCTCTGCCTGTTCGTCTCTCACCCCACAAACCCTGGCAACCACTGATCTTTTTAGTCTCTATAGTTTTTGCCTTTTTCATTGTATCATGTAGCTAGAATCGTACAGTATGTAGCATTATCAGATTGAATGGTGTCACTTAATAATAGGCATTAAGTTTTTTCATGTCTTTTCATGGCTTAATAGCTCATTTCTGTTTAGCCCTGAATATTATTCCATTGCCTGGGGGTACCATGGTTTATTCACCAACTTACCTTCTGAAGAACATCTCGGTATTTCCAGGCTGTGTCAGTTATGGATAAAGCTGCTATAAACATCTGTGTGTAAGTTGTTGTGTGGACATGAGTTTTCAACACCTTTTGGTAAATACTAAAAAGCATGATTGCTGGGTTGTATGGTAAGAATATGTTCAGTTTTGTAAGAAACTACTAAACTGTCTTCAGAAGTGGGGGGTACCATTTTGTATTCTCAGTAGCAATGAAAGGGGGTCCCGATTGCTCCACTACTTTGCCAGCATTTGGCATTCTTAGGGTTCTACATTTGGCCATTCTAATAAGTATGTAGTGGTATCTCGTTTTAATTTGCATTTCCCTGATGACATATAATGTGGAGCATCTTTACATATGCTTGTTTGCAATAGGTATATCTTCTTTGGCAAGGTGTCTGTTAAGGTCCTTGGCTCATTTTTTAATTAAGTTGTTTGCTTTCTTATTGTTAGATACTAAGAGTTCTTTGTATAGTTTAGGTAACAGTCCTTTATCAGATGTGTCTTTTACAAATATTTTCTCTCAGTCTGTGCTTATCTTACCATCTCTTCCCATTGTCTTTCATGTTACATCTTTTTGCTTCTAAAATAATACTGTGGTATTGGGAAATTCTTATTACTGAAAATCAAATAAAGATGTTATAACTGGGTCATAAAGAGTCAGTGATGCAAAGAACTGGAATCACTTTTAAAATTAAATGATTTGCTGTACTTAAATTACTTCATCATCCAAGGGTGTATTTTTAAAAAAATAAATATACCAATGTGCTTAAAATGAAAAGCCACTAGCCTTGCTCTTATCCTTGCACACCAATTTCCCTACTCCTGAACTTGCATTTCCCTCCCCAAACACATAGGCAAGCTTATTAAGCCATTTTCATGTGGCATTTTCCTAGTTGTTAACTTCAGATCTCTAAATAATATACTAAGCCTCTCTATCTTGATTTATCTGCTTTGGAAATGGTGCTTTGACTATGATAACGGAAATTTAAGTCTTTTAAACCACACCACACCTCCTCTCTCTCTCCTCCCTACCTGGTTCTCTCACTATTCTCAGTTCTCAAAGTTGGTCTTAATGACACATTTAAGTAAATAGAATAGTGTGGTTAAGAAATGGGGCTTTTTGTGCAAAATTGAGGTTCACCGAGTCACATAATTCCCCGGTTTCCTCCTAACAGGTTTTCAAACTTAGAGTAACAATTATATTTGACTGAGTATCCATTTAAACCTACAACCCTGTGCCATTTTTTTTTCAAGGCAAGACCTCACTTTCATCCCAGTCTGAGTTGCATGAGGCTTTTAATATGAAATCACTTTCCATTCAGTCCAAAGCTTCCTTGTTGCTGATGAATGTCATACATAATGAAAGATTATATCCATTTATCCTCAGCAGTAAATCATTTATCACACAAGGGAGATATATTATTGTGAATTCTGATCAAAGCTGCCCACTTTCTTTTGCCGGCAGAAATGCTGCACCCTGTTAGTCGATTGTACAATATCCCGGGAGAAGCAGGGAAAATTATGCCATTGAATGAGGGTTCAGCAAACTCTAGGGGTCTCTAAAATGGCTTTTAAAAAAAAATCATGTTTCATGTAGAACCTTCCATGATCCAGGCGTGTGAACTGTAAAAAGTCTTTCCTTGCTTTCTCCACTTAATTAAATCAGAAAGCTGTGGGACTTTTTTGCAGCTTGCTCTGTGATGTCTATAAAAGGGATTTGTGAATGACACTGTGTGGATATTTTGCCCCCTTTCTTAGAGAGACAATAATTATTACCACTTCTTTTTGAAGCATGCTGTGAGTGGTTTTATCAGTTCGTTTGCTAATGAGCTCCCTCTCTCCTTTATAATGCCAATCATAAAGATGGCTTTTAAATAAGATTTATCTCCCACATTTATTTTCTTTTCACTCTTCCTTATCAAGCTGTGTACCGCTTTGCTGCGGGGAATCACCCACACTACATTGGCAGGGAACAAGGCTGGCCTCTTTGATCTCTTGTTGATAACATACTCTCTCACTGTTTCCTTCTGAGAACAGTCCTCCAGGAGTGTCCTGCCTTCTATTTCATTTTGGATTTTAGGTTATAATTGCTCTATGTTACACATGTGTGTTCACTGCTTTTCAAAGGCTGTGGCATGTGGGTGCCTCAACTTTAAAATTATACTGAGTAAGGTGAGATGTAGAATGAAGCAGGAGAATGGGCCCTCTTCCTTCCGCTTCACTTGGGCTGCGGGCCAGCATACCAGTACAGTTTATTCAGAATTGACGCAAAGTAGTAGCTAGGGATTCCACCATCAAGTCACAAGTCTGCATCTAACATTTACAAACAAGGTCACTTCATTTGCTCTTCATCACATTCTTGACATATTCTCTCAGTGCTTTGACCATTTAAGAGCTAACTATTGAAATTCTTATTTTCCCCTTCTAGACTGTGAGCTCATTGTGTCCCTTGTATAGTTGATAGAAGTAAATGTAAAGTGCCCAGGCTCCTTATCCTTAAAAGAAGAGATTGCTAAATTTATCACATCGCAAGGATACAGTTATAGCAAAATTATCATACATTAATGTTAATATAGGTGTTCTTGCTGATGGTTCTTACTTCTCTTATGATTCAGAGTCTTTTACTCTCACAGAGTTACAATTGCCAGATCTAGAGACTAAAATACAGGACACCCAGTTCAATTTGAAGTTTGGGTAAAGAATGAATACACTTTTAGTATATGTGTGTCCCAAATATTACATATGTGACACACTTATATAAAACATTGTTGTTTATCCAAAATTCAAAAAGAGGGAGAGAGAGAAAGGCTTTGAGCTCTTTCTCTCCACCGTGTGAGGACACAGTGAGAAGGCAGCCAGCTGCAACCCAGTGGGAGAACCCTCACCTGACACAAACTTTGCTGGCACCTTGATCTTGGAGTTCTGCACTCCAGAACTGTGAGAAAATAATTTCTATTGTTTAAGCCACCCCAGTCTGTGATGTTTTATGATGGTTGCCCAAGCTGACTGATGTAGTAACATTGGAATGTTTTACTCTCTGGCTAAGTTGTATATTTCTTGCTGAACTACGAAAGGACAAAGATGATAATTACCTTTCTTCCATTGACTAGTCTGGACATGTGAATTAATTAGTCTTCTAATTCCAAGCAAGTAGAGACAAGTGAAGGAATCTGCTGATGTTGGACCTTCAACATCAGAGAAAGTCTGTGATTGGCTAACTTCTCAATCTTAAGATACTAAGTGAAAATAATAAAGAAGAATCATGGGGAGTATATGTGACAGTAAATCCCAGTTCGCTCTTGGCTGGGAAATAGCAAAGGCAGTCATGGGAATTTTCAATTAACTAGAGAAGTAGGGGAGAGAGCCTGACTCTCAGCTGATTATAATGTTAAGACTTAAATTATCTGCCTAAATTTTCTGATCATTAGGCATGTTTTTTAAGGAATAAGGGTGACATGTGACTGTGCCTGTGTGTCTGTGCCTATGTGCACATGTGCCCAGACCATGCACTAAATTAAGACAGAGATGAGCACCTGAGACCTCAGAGAGGTCAATCACAGACCTCTGTCACACTTCTGTGTGGCAGAATTGGGGATCATCGTACATCAGAGGACATGCCTCTTCTACCATAAGAGACTACCTCCCTTGAAAACTAGAATCTTACATTTGTCAAAATAGATTTTGTGTTTACTAGGAAATTAGTAATATAGCATTTTCTCAATAAATTTGAATTGATGAAGCAAAACTCTTTCCACCTTCCTCCCATCATGATTACCCCCTAATCCTTTTGTTCTTGAGAAGGGCAGTTAGTATTTCATTGCCTCTAATGTGACAGTGAAATAATGAAGTCTTCCTGCAAGAGGGCCAATATATTACTCCTTTATTTACCTTTTTGGCTTAAAAAGAGATTACGGCTTATTTTAGTTGTGCTAAAAGCAAAGCTAAATTAGGGAGAATAATGTTTTCACCTCACATAGCTGCCTTGAATAAACTGCTGTGCACCCTAACCTATGTAGTACCTTTATGCCATGTCATGTGTGTTAGTTTTGTTAATGAGGTTGTAAGCCTGAAGCTCTTGACCAAATGGGGGCAGAAATCTCTATAAAGGCCAAAACATTCATTCAGAATGAAGTCCTCAGCCACTGACTGTCCAAAAGTGAATTGCCATATATCGGAGTAAAATGACTTAATGTCAATGAGTTCCTGTCTCTCTGATAGTGATTTGGCCCATGGAGTGTGTGGGTGGCTGCTGGATACATGTATGTATATGTATATATATATGTATGTGTATATATACATACATATATATGTATGTATGTATGTATGTATTAACTTCTTAGACTTACAATCATTCTTTTCATTTCTGACTTCAGCCTCAAATAGTAACAGAATGCAGCATGGCCCCTGGATTTCAGCAGATGTTTTCAGATTCACTTCTAAAATCATAGCAGTCTTATGATGAAATAATAGGCCTTCATTTACTTTTGAATTCAAACTTTGCTAAAGGGACATTTTAAAAAATAAATCTCTACACTTCCTTAAGATTGCAGTTACAACTTTGTTAGCGAGAAACATCATAGTTGTAAGATGAGTGACATTATAAGCAGCAGTTGCCTCAACCATAGAATTTGTGATAGTTTTGAAAGCTATTGATAACACAATGGAGAATCTTCATGAGTTCAAAGGCAGTTTGCAGTTTAAAAGAATGCAAATCCAAATTCTTCCAGTAACAGTTGAAATGATTTTGAAAACGTTACACCTACAGCCAATCTGTAGGTAATTTTAATTCCAATTGGTTAAGTTAAAGATATTGCTGTCTTAATTAGTACTTCTTTTAAATAAGACCACTTAATTAAATTTTACATTCAACTACAGGAAGTTTACACATTAATCAGTTTCACAGTATTCTCCATACCCAGACCTAGATCTCAGTTTCAGCAACGAGTGGCAAGGAAAGCAATGTGCTCTAACACCACTAATAACTTTTGAGCCAATAACTCTACGCTGCAGATCCTTATCTAGAAAAGTGTCTGGTCCATCCAACACCCATTTGCATGCAGATGGAGACCTGGTGAAGAATTCTGGCTCCTGTACTCCCCATCTCTTCAATGCTGGGCTATTCACTTGCCCTACTGAAACTCCATTCTCTGTGGTTTTGTTTTGGTTTTGATTTTTAACTGAAAACTGAAATCAAGAATTAGTCTGAAATCAAGAGATGTAAATATCATTTTTTTTATAGTAGTGCTTCTAAAGAGTCCCCCCACCTATAGTTGGTGATTTACTTTTAAATTAACATGAAGCTCACGAAGTATGTCTTTAAATCGAGTGACTAGTTTCTGTGACATGGTTTGCTTAAAAACATTTTTAGGATTGGATAATAACTTACAGATCTAGGTCTTATTTATCATGGCTTAGTTCCTGATATCTGGGCCATGTTTTCAAATGCTAATCTTGGGAAAGGTAGCTGGGTATAAAACGATTTATGTATCTACCGATTTCCCATGAAGAATGTCAGAAAGTGCCATAGATCAAGTGAGGGCTTTAAAACTATCCCCAGTTGAGTTTGCCTCTAGTTCAAATACTTCCTGGACATGAGATTTTGGGATAAGATACTTAACCATTGGAATCTGTTTCCTCACTTGAAAAGCTTGGATGACGATTTCACATTCAAAGAATATTAAAA
Source organism: Neofelis nebulosa (assembly GCF_028018385.1). Lineage (NCBI taxonomy): Eukaryota > Metazoa > Chordata > Mammalia > Carnivora > Felidae > Neofelis > Neofelis nebulosa. Next base: position 46,215,651 of record NC_080794.1, read on the forward strand.
AAGCTAACATTTATTGAGTACTTACCATGAACCAAAGGTATTATATAATTTATTCTTAATGATAATTCTAGGATAAAGCTACTGTTATTGTTTCCATTTTATAGATGAAGGAAAAGAGGAACAGAAGCCTAAATAGCTAGTAAATAGCTGATCCTGGATTTAAAACCAGGCAATGCTCCAAACCATCCTGCCTCTAAAACGTAAAGTTTAAATGCCTGATGATCTTTCCGTTTTCCCCAACCAAAGTCTGACATTGAGGCTGAAGAGAATTGGCAGGAGATAGAGAAGAATACCTAGAGGGTTTGTTCTTTTTTCAAATCAGTGTTTAATAGGCTCCTTAAAATTGGCAGACTTGTATATCACTGACAAAGTGTCTACTTTCCTGTAACATCAAAGAGTAATTGTCAGTTTTTTTTTATGAATATAAGTTGATACAGGCAGGAAACAACCCACACAGTTTGCCACCCTTTCTCCTATGAAGTTAATTGATTTCTACTGGTTTAAATTCTATGCCTAAAATCAAGTTTCCAATAAGAAAGCATGTAAACTCTCTCTAAAATGTATGCAGAGACCAGGCACTATACAGGGATTGAAGCAAACATTTGAACTTGTTTCTGTCCTTTATACATTTCTCTCTGTAGATTATGTCAAATGTGTCTTTGCAGATATGCTAGGTATAAGGTCGCTAGTCATAAAAATGGCCAAAATACATGTGTAGAGTATCAACTATGTGTGCTTGCTCATTTTTCTCTTTCCTGGTATCACTTCCATTTTATTTAGGTTGAAACTAGGAAACAGCTAGGCTATTAAATGATTTGCATAAAGAACATCTCTGCAAATACTAAGCAGAGAAGCAAGACTATAAACTCAACACTGTGAATCATTAAGGTAAATAAGAGGAAGACATGTTAAAAGACTGTGTATTGGCTGGACCATCCATGTGCATAACCAACACCCTGACAATCAAGACAGAGTAGGAATAGAGAAGAAGGGAGTGAAACAATGATGACACTTTCTATTAATGAGTAAATAACTAGGAAACCAATAGATAAGGACTAAGAGGCTAGTACAGTTCCCTCAAGAGACAGTTTTCAGGTTATTTGCTTTGTTTTATTTTGTTTTGTTGTTCTAACAAACGGAAGAAGGAAAATGGAATCATCATCTGGAAATGTAGGGAGGCCATCAGTCACAAGTGAGAGTTCTTTAATTTTCACTCAGAGTCACTACTACGATTAGCTCTAATATAGGTGTTATTCAAGAAATGGGTTCAAAGAAATAAACTGGCATGGAGTATTGTAAGAGAGGAGATGGGAATGGTCTGAAGTTAGCAGTGTGGGCTGATGGCTATGGTAATCACTTTTAGCTGGCCAAAGGATACCGATTTCTGTGGGAACATCAGCAAGTGATCTGACCATTTAAAAAGTCTCTTTTTTTGAGTCCTTCACATCTAGGCCGTGTGATGTGTTGATCACTTCTTCTTTACTGCACCAGACAAAGCAAGTATTGAAATCCAGCTGACAGTCATGCATGTTGTATTCTCTCATCTTTGCTGGCATTATTCTCTTCTCTTTTGCTGAAAGATAGCTTTCTGAAACTTTTCACTAAAACTGGGCTCTTTCTCCGGGATAATATAGAAGAGGAAACATGAATAGAAGGGATAGCTTGTTATTTTCAGTACAGCTGAACAAGTGGGATGGGGGGCAAGGACCAAGTTGGAAGAATGTTAAATGGAGAAAAGAGATGCCTGCATTTGAAACTATACAGTAGGCCCTTTCCCTGTAGACAGGCAAGACCCTGATTTGTGATTTGTCTCTGAGGCTCATGAGCAGAGATACTAGACTCATTCTCCAAGCTCTTCCCCCCACTTCATTGCTCTTTTATCCACAGTTACCCCTAAACACAGTCTCCCTTCATTCTCTCCCCTGCCCTCCCTTACTTTGGACATTGTCTCCTCAACTCTGCCCTTCCCTACTTCCTTTTAAATTTGGAAATAAAGTAGACAGCATGATCAAGAACTTAACTGGTTTCAGAAGCATCAGCTCCTTCACCACAGAGTAGATAAACCCAGAATTTATGACTAATTTTTTTTTCAAGGTCAAATTTCTTAGCTCTTGCAGACTGAGCATGTCTTGTGGTTGTTTCACTGTTGATAATTCTTCTATTTACGCAACTATTTGTTGACCTTGGCTGTATTTCCTGTCCTGAGCCTATCCCCTGCTCGTATGCCATTCAGTTGTAGAATCAAAACTTACCTGTAAAACCACCAGGGAATATTGGGATTTGTATTATGGTCACTGTGATACAATGTTTCTGAGGGATAAAGAAATTCATAGAAAAGGGACTGGATGAATTGAATGGAGCTTTGAAAGCAATGCAGAGTAGGAAAAAAAAATAGAATATTAACCTCATTAAGAAAATTTTTGGGCTTTTCTAAACACATTTACCATTCAAGATTACACATGTACTTTTAAAATTTTATAAATTCTGTCATGCTATCTCTAGATGAACAAAGACCTGTTTATTATATGAATTTCTGTTTTGCTTATACCTATATCCTTTCAAAAGCAAACATCTTAAAAAATGAACAATAACACTTTCATAATCCTCCCCAAACTAACCAAAGCCAAAATAAACACACAGTGATATTTCTTCAAAGAACTGCTTGTTTCACTGTCAGAAATCCCGCCAAACTCAATCTATGTAATAGATGTGCATCCTGACTTTTTTTTTTCTTTGCTTTGTATCTTTAATATTGTCCTAAATTCAATCCACTTCATTGGCATTACCTGCTGGCCCATTTGGTCTTTACACTTGGATGGGTCTGAACTTATCAAGGTGACCTATGTGTGATATTTAAATGGAAGTTTTGATTTGTCATTCTTAAAACCCAGCACCAATTAGCAGAGACACTGCCTCCTTAACAAAAGAGCAGGACCGGATGTGTATGCAGTCTTACAGCCTCTGGTGGGTTTCATAGCCTGGCTTGGGCTGCTCCAGCCTCATCACACTTTGGCTATCTACAGCACGCAGGTATGAAGGCAGCATGAAGGACCTTGCAGTGCTATTTTCCTGGTACCCCATGAAACCTAAGCACTTCAGAATGGGCTCACACTCATGGAAAATCAGTTTAAGCCTACAGAAATGTCAAACGTCTTTCCATAGTTTCCTTTCTGCACACAAATGGAATAATGCATTGTAAGGAATGAAGCCGTTAAAAAGCAAAACAAAACAAAACAAAACAAAACAAAAAACAAAAAAGCACCTTCCCTTAAAAGCAACCATCTCCCTAGGATACCATTTCATATTAAATGAAGATGCAAAGAGTAAAAAAAAGTCAAGTGTGCTCAAAATCTCCCACACATGTTGGAAATAAAACCTCTAAAAAAGTGAATATGCACTGTGGCACACACCTAGCCTGTAACTCATTGTTTATGAGGAAATGAAAATTAAAGCACTATGGTTCCAATAATTCTGAATAAAGACACACTAACAACATTAGGGCAGCTTTCAGAGAACAGGAATTTACTTTTTCATCACAAATGTGCTTCGGTCCTAAGTATTTTCTGACTTTTTACCATTACAGAATGAGTGATTTGTCTGCCCTATTTCAAGTGCAATAAATGAATTTTAAAAAGTTATGAAAATATGTGGCTGCTTAAACAAATTCTTTCAATAGTCCATTGGGTGTCTGGGGTATCCCTATATCAGGAATCTTTGTTCTTAGTCTAGGAGGAAAATTGCCAAATACACTCCAGAGTGCCAGGCTTAAAAAGGTGCTGAAGAGAGCCTGCCTGATTACCTGACTTCCAATTTGGCTCACAATGAAAGGTAGTAAAATTACCTTGGTGCCTTTCAGTTGCTGCTGTGGCTGCAATAGACCTTATCTAATAGTTTATTACACCCAGAAAACAAAGCATATTCTAAAGAAAAAATTCACTGCTCCAGTCTCTGACTGAATGGTCTCTTTGAATTCTTTTGTCGATTTCATAGATTTCTAACAACCCGAGGATTGTTTTAGAAATCAGATTTTTATGCCACCAGCACAATTTCCTCCTCTGTAAGTAGGACAGATTCATCCCACAAGCAACAATGGATTCTTCCCTGCTTAACTCAAGCATGACAGATTAAGCTTCAAGCAGACCTTGAAATGCCACCTCCCCGATTACAGAGGCAGGTGTTTGGGGTATCGGCCGCATTTCTTCCTTGAACTGCCAGCTGATGAGCCACTGCTGTCTGAGGTGGCCAAGCAACCCCAACTGAGCGAGCTATGTGAAGACTCCACAGGGGACTGTCAGGGATGAGGTGACATACCTCATTGCGGGTGCTCTCAGACAAATCCCTCGCCCCCAAATTGCACCTGCCTCAGGGAAGTTGCCTTGTACAATGCCTGGCACAGGGCAGGCACCTTGCACATGTTTGTGAATATAAAAGAGAAAAATGAGGAGGGAAAAATACAAGTTTAGAGGAAATGCACATTGAGGTAGATGCCTTTCAGATCTTACCAGATCTAAAATAAATGCTGTTATTTCTGGCTAAGTGGTTAATGATGCTAACTTGAAGAATAGCTATATTAAAAAAAAAAGTATAGCTGTTAAAAAAAAAGTAAAATTAGCAAATGAACAAACTAATAAAACACAAGGAAGATAAATAAACAAAAATCTACTGATTTTTAGCCAAATAGCCAAAATCTACTGATAAGATTTGATCATTTATATTAGAAAATGATTTTTTATTAGCAAAATGACCCTTAAAATATGAGGCTTCCAAAAGAGCATTTGCAGCCTTTTAGAGACTAGTGTATTGCATAAAGAAAATACCTGCATATGTCTGCATTCAGAATTATAATATGAAGATAACTATTATTCATATAATAATGTGAATTTGCTCTGAAGGCCATCTTAAAATGCTATTCAATTTGCTCCTGAGGTATTCTATCCGAAACTATAAAAGCAAAGCAGTGCTGGGGTTTTTGCAGGTAAATAGACTCTAAAATCCATGTGTCAGTGTTAGAAGACTGAACCAAACAATCCAAAAGCATGAATGTACTGTTCTCACATTTGTGTAATTGATGGCTATTTTGCTTGTTGAAATCTTCCACAACAACATGCGTATGTTTGTCATTTATCCCCTTTTCTCAGGTGCAAAGAAGGCTACCAGGGAGTCCGTTGTGATCAATTTCTGCCGAAAACTGATTCCATCTTATCGGATCCAAGTAGGTCAAGCATTTTTCTTCTCTCTCTAACGCAATATGTAGGCAACCCTTACTCTGAGCAACGGTTGCTAACTCAGCTGAAGGCTGTATTTCAGTCGTGTGTCTTGGAAAGCTGCCCAGAGCGGAAGCTGGTGACAGTCATTAACATTCAAAGCTTGTTCAGAACTAACTTGGTCTAAGCCTAGGTCTGGTGTTCTCCCAACACGGGACCTGGTTTCCAGATTCAGCTCCTCCACTGACCTACACTAGGAATTCCAGCAAACCCCTGTTCCCTTAGCTTTCAGGCTCCCACCAACACCCATTACGAAAGCGAGGAAATAGAAACATAACACAGCTCTTTTTTTTTTTTTTGAGCTCATTATTACCTAAAAGAATGTTATGGAAACTACAGTATCATATTGGCTCTTACCCTTTGCTTGAGAATTTGTGATAACATTAAACCTATTAACCTTTACTGTACTTACTAAAGAAACTATGCATATAAAATTATGTAAGATGTGTCCCAACTGTGAAAACCCCATTTTGAGCAACACTATTTGCATATTATGGATTATTGTACTGTTGACATTTTTTTTTCATTCAGGAAAGAAGACAATTTGCTAGTGATTAGTTTCTGTAAAAGGTAACATTCTAGTCAAATGTGAATGTTTTGGTTTATTCAGAAATAATCTTCTGCTCTTTCAGTGACTACTACAGTTAAATTGCCAGTGTGGAAAGGAGATTTTTACTGAATCAGCAATTTAGTTCCATGAGGATAATGACAGGCACTTCCAAATCACAGACGCAATGTTATGGTTTTCTGAATAACAAACATGCCTAAGACAAACTTCAACAAAATATTGTGTATCGACAACAGACAGGTTGCCTTCCTGTGCGTGTTCACGCTGCTGTATAGTGAACACGTCTAGCCATCTTTCAACATCTTTTCGAAATGCATATTTTCATTCCCCCTGCCCCAAATTTCCACCTACATTTCCTTAGGTAAATGCAAAGTTTTTTAGCAAGGAAAAGTTTTGTTTAATTTCATTTAATTGTGTTTTATCTTGGCAAGACAAGCTACCATGCAATCTTAACTCCTCGCTTCTTTCCAAATTTAGCTCTCCATAAGAGAAATGAAGGTTTCCTAAAATTTAGCAAGCAAGCAAGCCATGGATTATCTCTGTTCTCTGAGATGTGAGGCTCTGGTGTCTAGGAATTACCGTGAAAGGAGACAGTTAGTAGAGTATATTATATTTATTTCATCTTGTGATTTTGCCTTGTGATCACCTTGTTTAAGGTGATGTCTCAAATGTATGGATGTGGTTGGAAACATGGATTTGGAATATTAGAAAGCCCATGGAAGAATGGGCTTGCTGATTTCTTTCTTTCATCTTTTTTTATTTTGTCTGATGTACCTGGTTTCCCTCTGTTTTCCCCTCTTCCTTCTTTCTCTTCTCTTCCCTTCTGTTCTCCCCTTTCCTTTATTCTATTTCTTCATTAATTTCTTTCGTCCTTTGAGGCTTCTCCCTTTTCCTTCCCTTCCTACCCCCCTTTCCTCCCTCAGTTCCTTCCTTCCTTCCTTCCTTCTTTCCTTTTTTTTTTTTTTTTTACTTTTCTTATATAGCCATGGAATATCTATCTATAGAATAGAGGGCAGGGTATGGTGGTAGGACTTGCATATGGTACAAAATAGGCAAAATAAACTCTCTTTAGACAGTCTAATCAGACCCTTGCCATCCACTTAGGTATCATAGTCCATCTCTGCAAAACTGAGGATGAGGCCCACCATAAGGACTGTGCTCCTCAAAGAAAACTGATCTCATAATCAAAGTCACTAAGTCTGAAAACCTAGTCTTAATATGCATAAAATATTTAGTGTGGCAATATTTCTAATAGTGAAAAATGGACACATTCTGAAAACCAACAGCAAAACTTATGTTTAAGTAAAATACCATATGGCATATCCATGATGCTCTATTAAATAACCATTAGGGGGCATCTGGGTGGCTCAATCGGTTAAATAGCCAACTCCTGATTTCAGCTCCAGTCATGATCTTATGGTTCCTAAGTTCGAGCCTTAGTGCCTGACAGTGCAGAGCCTGCTTAGGATTCTCTCTCTCCCTATCTCTCTGCCCCTCTGCTGCTCATGCGTGCACTTCCTCTCTCTCTCTCCCTCTCAAAAAAGGTAAATAAAACTTAAAAAATTAAAATAAATAGTCATTAAAAGGATGCCTGTAAGAAATATTCCTATTAGGTGAAACAACAAGATAGAAAATAATTTTTACATGAAATTACAGTAGGAATATCCCTTGGTCCAACGGTAGAAAAAAAAAAAACATATACTGAAATGCTGAAAGGGAATTTTAGTATTTGGATTGTGGAAGTATATGATTTTTTTTCCTTTTTCTCCTGTTTCCTATAATATGGCATATCATTATGTGAATCAAAACTCCAGAAAGTCTTGAAATAAAAGCTAAAAAATAAAGCACTGAGAAACCCAATGGATGAGTCCCTGATATACAGTTTAAATGGGAAAAACATTATAACACCATTTATCCATGCATGCCTCCATTTATGTATATAGTCATTGATTCATTCCACAGATATTTTCTGAACATATGTCAAAGGGGAAAAACACATGCATACATAAGCATGGGCATGATTCTGGTGGAAACACTTACTCCTTTGTGATCTTGACAGATTCACTTGGCCCCTGAGCCTCAGGCTTATCACCCCAGTAATGGCAATAATAATTCCTACAGGCACCTATCACTAAGGTTGACAAGAAGTCAGTGCCAGATAAACATTATCCCACTTCCTTGATTCATCATTATAATCATACTAATATGTGTTTAGAGCACACATGTGCCAGTCACTGTGCCAAAGAGCCTTACCTGGCAACTGCTCACATTTTATAGATGAGGAAATTGGGCCTCAGAGATGTTTAATAAACTTGCTCAAGGTCATGCAGCTAGTTAATGCTGGAGTCTACCTTCTGATCCAAATGACTCTGGGGCCTGTGCACACGACTGCAGGGCTCTTCCCTTCCTCCTCCTCCTTCCTCCAGTTATTTCCACTATGACATTTATCACTCTAAATTTCATTGCTGAAACCCAATGACCTGCAGCCAACATTATTCTAAGGAACAATATTTGCACAATTTTCATATCTTAATGCAGCAACTTGAGCTTCCATAGAGATTTAAATCCCTAATGAAATTTTCTTGTCAAAATTCTTGCTGAAGGATCGCTTAATTTGCTGCACATGATATCCTAGAGTGACTCTGCTCTCAAGAAAAAGGCTTCCCTCCAACTCCCTCCCTCTTTTTTCCTCCTTTCTCCCCTTTCTTCTCTCCCTTCGTCCTTCATCCCCCCTCCCCATTCTCTGAAGGCATGCTCAATTGTAACGAAATCCCAGTTAACAGAGGGTTAGAAGCCTCTGACATTTTATTCTTCCCCAGCCAATGCAGACTTGATTGGAAATGTTCATATTTCCAATTAATTTAAAAAATAAATAAATAAAACCTCAATATAGGCGTATTTGGGGAAATAATGCCAGGATGTCTCTATGAGAAGTCTCTATGGCTACTATGACCAGTGTCTGTACCATGGTCCCAGGCTGGATCCTCAGACCTGCTATTCCAAAACCTCATTTTTTACCCCCCAAAGAGCCTGTGGTTAACTCCACTCAGGAAGAGTTGTATACACACATGAATCAAACTTATAGAGTGCCTTCATGTCAGTTTTTGAAAAAATATCTTATGCATATAACTATCAGGTAAATCAAACCCTCATACAGATTCAGTGCACAGAAGCCACATTCTGATCACAAAGATGAATAGTAAGCATGGGTTCAGTAGTAAATGGTAAGAGGAAAAGACTATGGTCAAGAGATGACTGTCTATGAAGGAGTTAGCACCAGCTGATGTAGCATACCTGACTAGCATATATCTATACCCTGCCTCCCACTGATGCCAGCCAGCCCTGCCCATGGATAGCAAAAGTCAACTTCCAGGAAGCCCCACAGTCTTCTAGACAATTTCTGATTTAATTCATTCAGAACCAGTCTCCTTTCCCTCAAACACGGGATCAACCTATACACTCCTTTCCAGTTTTCTCTTCCTAATGACCTGTACCCACCCAGGTAAGATACCATATTCAGCCTTGAGGCAGAGCCAGATGGACCTGAAGAATCATGAGCTGGTCAAAGATTCAGACAGATTGGGTCTCCTCTCTTAGGAGCACTTGCTGACCTGAGTTATAATGAAGATCCTCATATCATCACTGGCCATTGGAAGCCTGAGAGCAGCTCCAGAGAATGGATTCAGAATGGAATCAAAGAATGGTATGAGGTGGAGAAGACACCCATCCACAGTGAGGGTCCGCCTCCCATGCGGCTGGAAGTAGCCATTACCAAACCTAACTGTGACTTCCCCTCTACATCAGCATCTACCACCCAGGGTCCCCATGGCTGGCTACAGGTGACAAATCATCAGGCCCAAACTTTGGCATGGGGCTTTTGTAGTTTCAACTCTCAGAGTCATCTAGTCTCCACAAAGGGAAGATGGAGGAGAGCTTAGGATCCAGTCCATATAAACTGTTAAAAGAAAAATCTCTACAATTTACACATCTAATAGATATTCAGCAATTCATGAATGGGGCAGCATCCAATCTAGCAGATAGAAAAGACCTCTAAAGAGCTGTAGAAGGTGAGAGATTTTTATAAACCAAAGTGAGTAGGAATAAGGAATTTACACTGGGTGTTTCCTGATTGGTTAGAGCAGGGTTACCTTCTTTATATGGAACAAAGAAGTCTTAGAGCCAGATCAGGTAACTTGTGTTGAGCAAGCAAGCATGGATTGGTTGACCTTGGCCTTCCTTGTGTGGGAGAGCATAGCATAGAAACTTAAAGTTAAGTTTTGGTTTGCTGATGTGAGGCTTAGCATAAACAATTACACTTTAGGCCTAATCTGGTTATTATAGTACTGATTTACAGTCACACTTTCATTTCTTCATATCTTAGAAACCAGGCTCTGCCCTTACAGTGGCCTGTAAGGTGCCAGAAGCCTGGTCTGGCCATGGTTCAGAGGAAGGCTAGCAGAAAAAAAAATGGTGTGGGTTTAAACTTCCCATCCCTCCAACCTGTGTTTATGTGACCCCGACTTCCCAGGAATAATCACTTCGGGAATCCAAAAAATAAATTTGCCCTAGCTTGTGGTTCTAGCTCCAGAGAGAGTACTGGCAGTGAGTCAGTCAACACAGCCCAATTCCTAATGGTTTGCAGGGACAACAAATTTATCAGGCTTGAACACAGTAGGTCTCTTTCTTCATGTGCTGGGAATCCCATTCGGTCATCACTCACCCAGTGCTCAAACCATTCAGCTCAGAGCAGAGTGATGCTGTTTGCAGTGTGGAGCTCAGTGAAGGACAAGGAAACTTGAGAGCTTCCTCAAAGAACCATTGTGGAGCCCCAGAGCCCAGGCGGGTGTTGGCTAAGCAGACTCAGGAGGTTTCCTTGAAGAATATCAGTTGGAACTTTTCCAAAGAGACTTATGCTCTGCATTCTTGCTTTTCTCAATTTCATGATTGCATGAAATTGTTTCTACAATTTCTAAATGTTTTCTACCTTATAGGAAAGTGTTTTATCTGTCTACAATTAGATGGAAAAGTGTAAGGGAAGGTGCTCTGAATTAAGAGTTAAAGGGTTTTGGTTCTAATCCTCTGACCACTTGCTCTTAGCAGTGTGGCCTTGGGAAAATCATAGTGTGATTAAGCCTGTTTCTTTATCTGTAGAAGGATCCTGGTTAAAAGAAGAAAGCAGACCTTAGTACAGAGGTGGCTGTCTCTGCAAGCCATTCAGAGGTGGAGTCAGATGCATAGCTGAATTAATATATCTTTTTGTTCATTCTTTTATTTATTCCATAATTAGACACATATAAAGTGCACCATGCTATGGCTTCATACAATAATAATTAAGGGCCCTACTATCAATAAACTCATAGTCTAGTAAATTGCCTCTATTTAAATTGAATTGTAGGTGCCAAAGGATGTAATGTCCCCAAGAGAGAGAAAAAATTTTTCATTTTTTCATTCATTCAAATGTATTAAGCATTTGAGATAATCTTACCTAAACTTGATGGGTTCTGGTTTTCTTCTTTATAAAATATCAATAGTCTCTAACCTATATAGTTATTGTTAGGATTAAATAAAACAATTCATTCAGAGAACTTTGTGCTTGGCACATTGTAGGAGCCCAATAAATGTTATCTATTATTATAATTATGATTGTTTTTTTTAATTTACTTAAACCATTATCATTGCCTTTATAACTGCACAATATACAAGTTACTGAGACAGGTACTTCCAGGAATTAAAAAAGCATGAGGCATGCTTCCTGACGTCAAGTATCTCCAATTGCATAGAGGCAAGAAAATTTTATAAACAAGAAAAAAACACACACATAAAAGACAAGACAGATTAAGGAAAGATCATAAAAATGGTTGGGCAACATAAGTTCACATAAAGTTAAGGGGGGAGATTTGGGTTGCTCACAGAAAGCTGATCTATGAGAGAGTATTATAATGAGTTTTCACATGGGGTGCTGTGGCTGTGTATACAGGCTGTACACGGCCCAACTGTATAAGGATCATTCACCCTAGATTGAGAAGGATTCTATACAAAGGTGTGCAACATGGTCCTGGGAAGGAAATTTCCAGCATAAATCGGATGGAGAAAAAGAAGTCTCTTGAGGGTACGCAGCATAAACTGTCACCACCTGTCCCTGGTCTATTAATCGATATTGATAAGAGGGGGTATCTTCTAGACTGGAATCCACTCAGAATATTTAAGTCTTTTAAATTACTTTGCTTTCCAATAGCCATAAAAATATGGTTAGCAGAATGGATCCATTCAAAAATCTGCAACTCTTCTTTAACTCTTATTACCACTTATCTGGACTTGAAAGAGAAGTTGCAGAATTGTCAGATTTTAACCATGCCTCTGTCAATTTCATAAAGTCTATCAGTTCTGTCAGATCTATGGTTTTTTCTCATTCAAATGCTATTATCTTCAAATCTACCCTTTTAATTTATACAAAATACCTAACATTTACCAATTAAACATGCAAATGCACCCAATTTCTAGAACACTAGGAAGGTAAATATATTTATAAACAAAGAACAAAGTTCCCAGCATCACATCATTCAGAGAAAACCACTAATAATCATTTTACTGCATAGCAATCCAACTATTTTATAATTTTCATGTGGAAATATGTGTGTGTGTGTGTGTGTGTGTGTGTGTATCTGTATATATATGCAGTATCAATCAATATATTGAAAGCAAGATGTCTAGGGCCAGATACCATTGCCTCCCTCAGCTTCTCTGCTCTGCTTCTTTCTTCCCAGCTTGCTAACTGCTGCTTTCTCTAACTTAGCCCTAGCTTGCTGAGGGTCTACTCCACCTAGGACAATAGTGGACTTATGCCTGCTCAGGCTGGCTGGTCTTAAGACAGTCTGCATCCTGTCTTTCTTGTGTGTGGCCCACAGCTAGTCTACAGGACCTGCCAACATTTCTGTTGTCCGAACATGCTCTTGAGAGTCATCAGACTCTCAGAACCAAATGGCTTTCTTACCCATCTTCCCCTGCTCCTTTAATGTTTTCAGAGTCAGCGAGAAAGATCAAGTGTTATGGAATGGCTCTAGATAGTTCAATTATTTCCTTTATAAATTCTACATTTAGTGATTAGTCTCACACTTCATTATCTAGTATCCCTTTTATTGACACCTTACATCAAATGTGAGGTATGAGGAATTAAATTCTAACATTTTGCTGCATAATATATTAATTCTTCTTACAAAGTTGGGATCATTCTATACATACTTCATAATCTGCTTTTTGTCATCACTTAATATATTATGACCTTTTCCCCACAGCATTATATAATCCTGTATTTTTCTAAACTATTAATTTAAAGAGTCTAACATTATACACATATCATATAAATTATTTACCAATCTTCTATGCTGGGTCATTTAGTGTATTTCCAATTTTTTGTGATTACAGTGATTGATAAGCATTATGCATAAGTCTCTACCTTGTGGTACAGATTATTTTTTAAGAATACATTTCTGGGGGCGCCTGGGTGGCGCAGTCGGTTAAGCGTCCGACTTCAGCCAGGTCACGATCTCGCGGTCCGTGAGTTCGAGCCCCGCGTCAGGCTCTGGGCTGATGGCTCGGAGCCTGGAGCCTGTTTCCGATTCTGTGTCTCCCTCTCTCTCTGCCCCTCCCCCGTTCATGCTCTGTCTCTCTCTGTCCCAAAAAAAAAAAAAAAAAAAAAAAAAAAGAATACATTTCTGGACTTTTTATATGCTTTGAAAACTTTTTTCTCCTGAAAAGTTATATTAATTTATATTTCCACGAACACAGTATGAGAAAGTTGATTTTACTTTTTCCCCTCACCAGAAATGAATAGAATTTTTTAGTTGATAATTTTATAGGGAAAATTATAGCTCACTAGTGTTTTAAAAAGAATTTCTTAGATTACCAACACAATTGAATATTTTTCATTTGTATATTGATCAGTTGATCAGTTTCATTTCTACTTTTGTGGATTTTTAAATTATTTTCCTTGCTCACTTTCAAGTCTAATAACTTTTTTGTCTTCTTTAAAAAGTTTGCTATTTTGAGGATAACAAACTGTGCACTATCACGTTATAATTTTTCTAGATTGCTCTTTGATCTGTAACTTGTGTTTTTTCAACGTTTTTTTTTTTTTTTTTTTTTTTTTATTTATTTTTGGGACAGAGAGAGACAGAGCATGAACGGGGGAGGGGCAGAGAGAGAGGGAGACACAGAATCGGAAACAGGCTCCAAGCCATCGGCCCAGAGCCTGACGCGGGGCTCGAACTCACGGACCGCGAGATCGTGACCTGGCTGAAGTCGGACGCTTAACCGACTGCGCCACCCAGGCGCCCCTGTAACTTGTGTTTTTTGACACACACAGAAGTTTTGCCTTTTATGTGATCAAATCTATCAGTTATTTTAAAAAGTAGTTCATATGTTTTAATACTTGGGCTTCTTTCACATGAAATGAGATAAATATTTTATTAATTTAACTATTAAAATTTGATTGTCTATATAATTTAGTATGACCATGTATGTATGTTTGGTTGCATATAGTCATAATCTGCAATTTATATTCATGAGAGAGTGAAGAACGAGTTCTATGAATAATTACAAAGACCAAAAAAATGTGAAACAGTACTTTATGGTCTCCCATATTTGTAAAATATATGTTTACATTTAATACATGAACTTCAAAAAAAAATCTAGACGGCAACGCATTGCAAAATGTGGTAGGATTATACATAATCTTTCTTACCAGTATTTTTCTGTATTCTCCCAGTTTTCTATAATACATATTTATTAACTCAGTAATTATTTAAAGGATAAAAATAACAACAAACATTTTTTTTAATTCGTACAAATTTTTTAATTCTTGTGTGTGTGTGTGTGTGTGTGTGTGTGTGTATCTCCATTTATTTGTTTATTTGTTTGATTGGATTCATCCATTCATTCATCCATGTGGATTCATGGACATTTACTTTATTCCAAAGGATTGTCTGCACACAATTTCAGCTGAAAATAGCCCTTTGCTTTCTGGGAGGTTTCTCATATTTTATTTTATTTTTTAAATTTTTTTATTTTAACATTTATTTATTTTTGAGACAGAGAGACGCAGAGCATAAGCAGGAGAGGGGCAGAGAGAGAGGGAGATACAGAATCTGAAACAGGCTACAGGCTCTGAGCTGCCAGCACAGAGCCTGACACAGGGCTCAAACTCACGAGCTGCGAGATCATGACCTGAGCCAAAGTCGGACACTCAACCGACAGAGCCACCCAGGCGCCCCACATATTTTATTTTTATTTTTTATTTATTTATTTTCATTATTTATTTATTTACTTATTATTTAATATGAAATTTATTGTCAACTTGGTTTCCATACAACACCCAGTGCTCATCCCAACAGGTGCCTTCCTCAATGCCCATCACCCACTTTCCCCTCCCTCCCACCCCCATCAACCCTCAGTTTGTTCTCAGTTTTTAAGAGTCTCTTATGGTTTGCCTCCCTCCCTCTCTAACCTTTTTTTCTTTCCTTCCCCTCCCCCATGGTCTTCTGTTAAGTTTCTCAGGATCCATATGTGAAAACATATGGTATCTGTCTTTCTCTGTATGAGTTATTTCACTTAACATAACACTCTCCAGTTCCATCCACATTGCTACAAAAGGTCATATTTCATTCTTTCTTATTGCCAAGTAGTATTCCATTGTGTATATAAACCACAATTTCTTTATCCATTCATCAGTTGATGGACATTTAGGCTCTTTCCACAATTTGGCTATTGCTGAGAGTGCTGCTATAAGCATTGGGGTACAAGTGCCCCTATGCATCAGTACTCCTGTATCCCTTGGGTAAATTCCTAGCAGTGCTATTGCTGAGTCATAGCGTAGATCTATTTTTAATTTTTTGAGGAATCTCCACACTGATTTCCAGAGCGGCTGCACCAGTTTGCATTCCCACCAACAGTGCAAGAGGGTTCCCGTTTCTCCACATCCTCTCCAGCATCTATAGTCTCCTGATTTCTTCATTTTGGCCACTCTGACTGGCGTGAGGTGGTATCTGAGTGTGGTTTTGATTTGTATTTCCCTGATGAAAAGCGACGTTGAGCATCTTTTCATGTACCTGTTGGCCATCCGGATGTCTTCTTTAGAGAAGTGTCTATTCATGTTTTCTGCCCATTTCTTCACCGGATTATTTATTTTTTTGGGTGTGGAGTTTGGTGAGTTCTTTATAGATTTTGGAAGAATAAATATTGTTAAAATGTCAATACTACCCAAAGCTATCTACACATTCAATGCAATCCCAATCAAAATTGCACCAGAATTCTTCTCGAAGCTAGAACAAGCAATCCTAAAATTTGTATGGAACCACAAAAGACCCCGAATAGCCAAAGTAATTTTGAAGAAGAAGACCAAAGTGGGAGACATCACAATCCCAGACTTTAGCCTCTACTACAAAGCTGTAACCATCAAGACAGCATGGTATTGGCACAAAAACAAACACGGAGACCAATGGAATAGAATAGAAACCCCAAAATTAGACCCACAAAATTATGGCCAACTAATCTTTGACAAAGCAGGAAAGAATATCCAATGGAAAAAAGACAGTCTCTTTAACAAATGGTGCTGGGAGAACTGGACAGCAACATGCAGAAGGATGAAACTAGACCACTTTCTTACACCATTCACAAAAACAAACTCAAAATGGATAAAGGACCTGAATGTGAGACAGGAAACCATCAAAACCCTCAAGGAGAAAGCAGGAAAAAACCTCTCTGACCTCAGCCGCAGCAATTTCTTACTTGGCACATCCCCAAAGGCAAGGGAATTAAAACGAAAATGAACTATTGGGGCCTCATGAAGATAAAAAGCTTCTGCACTGCAAAGGAAACAATCAACAAAACCAAAAGGCAACGAACGGAATGGGAAAAGATATTTGCAAATGACATATTGGACAAATTTTTTAAGTCTTACAAATACAAATGGTGCCAGGCACCATTCTCAGCACTTTACAATCCTCTTACAGCTCTGTGGAGTAGATACAAAAGTAACCCCTATGTCAATGATGAAAACAATTAAATCAAAAATAGTAAAATTCTTTGCCCGAAGATACACACTTAGTAAGTGGTAGTGCTACAATGTGAACTCCATAGGTTACGCAGTCTAAAAATAAAAAATGAAGAAGCAGATTCAAAGCTGACAGAAACTCTTTCCCATAGAGTTTAATTATTATGAATCCTCACATCACTGCCCCTTCTTTGAAGCATCACTCTTTTTCTATGTTACTTTTCACACTGCTGTGCTGTATTGGAATGTGAGGTGTCTTCTGACAGGTCATGTCTAGATCCCCATACAATCCTTTGGGCAAAGATGAAGTATGAAGAACACAGTCCAATTTATCCACTGCCTTTCCTCCCCTCTCCACTTTCCACTGCCTTTCCTCCCCTCTCCCTAATTTGAGAGATTTTAAAAGGGTTCTTACTACTCAGATAGGCTGTTGGAATCCCGAATTCATTCAGTCTCCAATACAGTTTAATTTTACATACACAATATTTGCAGTTTATTTGTATATTCGTCATAGTTGACTTGTTACTTATGCATGAGGAGGGCTCCCCTTCACACACATTTAGACATTAAGGTAGCTTTCTTCCAGTAAACATAATGTATTTGTCATTTTCACTGAAAATCCATGAGGGAACAATCTTTTTGAGTGTTCCAATGGCCTTTTTATCTGGAAGTTTCCAAGTGACACACTTTTGAGTGAGTATAGAGAAGAATTGAAAGAAAAATGATGGAAACTTTGGCCAAAGAATACGTGTAGAGTGACAGCAAAGAAACAATGACCACAAGACTAAACTGACCCTCACCCGAGGGTGTATGGAGCATCTGAGATTACCTTGCACATGACATTTAGTGCTTCCTTTTCATACTCCCCATTTTGGATAGATTTCAATCACATCTAATAACAGTACCTGTATCCCTAATTATTACTACTTTCCACAAAACACAGAGGAAACTATAACACCTTTCACCTATGTTAATAAGACTTTCCTGAATGTATCTATTTATTTACATTTACATTTATATTACATTATTACATCAGGCACTGTTAGGTTTTGGGAATAAGTAGTGAAATTATTTATTTTTTTTGGTGGTGTTCAGCATCTTCCATCATGATGCTGATGATGGAAGATGACTAAAGTAGTGTGGTACCAAGCACACACCCACCATCCTCCTTTCCTTGAGAGAACTTTTTAAGAGAGGATGATAGCACAATTTCACTCTTGTGACTGACATGAAATGGAGTGATTTGAGCTTTAACCATCTTATTTCTAATTTGGTAGTACCATCACTCTTTCTGTTTTTATGTAGTTTTTAAAAACTGGACACACAAATGGTGAATAGCCTCTCATAATGTGGACTACAAAAGTGAGCACAGAGAAGTATAAAAATTGACCACATTGTTGGCAATAATCGCAGACAGAAGGTTACAGGTTTCCTTTCTTTCTTTTTTAAATTTTTTTTGATGTTTTATTTATTTTTGAGGCAGAGAGAGACAGAGCATGAACGGGGGAGGGTCAGAGAGAGAGGGAGACACAGAATCGGAAGCAGGCTCCAGGCTCTGAGCTGTCAGCACAGAGCCCAACGCAGGGTTTGAACTCACAAACCATGAGATCATGACCTGAGCTGAAGTCAGACGCTTAACCGACTGAGCCACCCAGGTGCCTCTACGGGTTTTCTCTTAATAGTAGGGCCATATTTCAAACACCAACAAAGAAGTTTCATGGAATGAGGACTTCCCATGTGCAGAGAATTTTGATAGGTCTCTATCTACACTTTCCCATTTATTACCCACACTAAATCATGGTCATTCTATAAAGAAACTGATTCAGAGAATTTAATTAACCCACCAGAATTACTCAGTTTCTAAGAATTCACATTCACTTTAACTTACAGATGCTTTCTATGGGGGGTATTAAAATGTTTGTGCTCTTAATTTTAAACCAAGGAATGGACATTTGAAGGGTAAAGTAATACAGACAATGTTGTTTTTGGAATAGTTGTTGCAAGAAGAGTCTTTTTATTTATCTAGTCTATCCATTGATTGATTGATTGATTTTTCATTAGGCTCTAACAGCAAGGCATTCTCCATCATTTCTTGAAATGAGCAGCTTGATTAAGTATCATGGCTAGCAGTATAATTAAAAATTCAATTTAAAATAGTTGAGGAGATAGGTGCATAATTATGACAGTTTGGGGTACAATGATTGTGTTAAGCAATATAGTGCAAAGTACATAAATAATCTAGTTCACAACACACTTGCTAAAATTGTGAGCAGTTAAAATGAGGTTTTTATGATTCATATTATATAAGAATACATTTTTGAGAATAAACATTGGATCTTCTGAATTTTTGGCTCTCCTAACTTTTCAGTCTCTTCCTATGAATATGTTCTGTTTAATTATATTGGTTGATATCTTCATTGTCTCCGTTTTCTTTGGAATCTTGAATATTTCATACCCTCTAGGGGAGTTCTGTGGGAGAATTAATGTGAAATTGACCTGGCAGATAAACAGTTGATTCCCACTGTGTTTTAAATTATGAGGATATTATCAAATTTCCAGTTTTTCATAATTTCTTATCTTCACAGAAATACTCAAGTGATTTTACCTGTAGGAAATTTCCCAATATTGGGCATAACCCACATCAGTGGCCCAGGAACATTTTCCAGACCTAATGGGAGTGTTTTGTGGATAATCTGTAAATGCTTCCCCTCAACTAAGAGTGAACAAGGTGGAATTTAAAACTCAAGCAAGTATTTCTATAATGTAAGAAGATTCAGATACAAGTAACATTTGTTGAGGGCATATTATAGTTCATGCAAGAAACTTTGGCAGGTATTTTCACATGTGTTATATGTTCTGCCATTTAACTCTGAAAAGTAAAAGATAAAATAGCTACTACTATTATTCCCATTTATTTTTGAACAATACAAATAAGACTTTAAGAAGGTTAGTCCTAGATGAAGAAAACTATGGAGATTTATTATAGGGTACAAGAAGAGAAAAACTGAAAAAGATCTAGCATGCTCTAATATCAAACATATTTTAAAAATGCCATTACTTCTTAAGTATATTTCACCATAGGTCCAAATAAAGTCCTTCGACTGTTGCTTATACTTCTGTTATTGTTTATATGTGTGTGCGTTTTTGGTGTTTCATTATGGAACTTAATCGGCAGATTATTGAAATATAAAATGGAGATTCTACAGGAAAGCAGGGGTTGTTTTGGGTTTGGTTACTGCTATATCCCAAGTGCCTACCATGCTTCCATCATATCAGGCATTCAGGTAGATTTTGATTAAATGAGTGAAAGAGAACTTGTCCAAGGCAACGTGTTTTACCAGTTCTCATTTTTAAATGTGTTTTTAGTCCATCCACTTCAAAACTGATTTGGTTATCAATGAAATACCTATGATTTTGCTAAGTATTATGGATAATTACTATAGTCACAATATTTTATTTTATAATACTTTTTTAAGTTTAATTTAATTTTAGGATAGTGATACACTCAAATGGTTCAATACTAAGCATAGAAAAGGGATTACAATAAAGCTTCCACCCCCACACCCCATTCATCCGGTTTCTCTCACAGACAATCATTGCTGTTAGCTTCTTATAAATGTTTATAAAGTTATAAATGACAATAAATAATATATTTGTTATATATTAATATATAAAGAAATAATGTATTTATAAAAACAAAATGAACAAAAAAAAAATCCCTTTTCCTTTTTATGTAAATAACAGCTCATAACACATGCTGTTGCACACCTTGCTTTTCTGAATAGAAATAGATCTTCAAGGTCATTTTATTTTGATATATATAGAACATTCTCATTCTTTTTATGATTGCATAGCATATTTCTTTTACTCTGATTGTATATAATACAAAATTAACAACTCATCTGTGGATTTGCATTTAGGTTATTTGCTGTTTACAATATGCTATTTTCAGCAGTATGTAGGATTAATTTCTAGAAGTGGAATATCTGAGTCAAATATGTGCCCCTTTGTAGATTTAGGGATTTTACTTATTGTCATCCCTAGAGTGGTACCAATGTAAACTCTTAAACCTTCCCCAAACCCTCTATTTCTCCCAAGTCTCTTTGACAGTGTTTTCTCAAACTATTTTATCTTTATTCAATCTTAGAAGAGTAGTTTTTAATTGACTTTCTCATGCAGTTTTTAATTGAATTTCTTTTCTGATGAGTGACAGAGCATCTTTTCATATGTTTAAGAGCTACTGTATTTCTTTTCCTGTGAACTCTCTTAATATATACCTTGCTCAATTTTCTTTTGGTTATTGGTCATTTCTTAAATGATTTGTAGGAATTGTTTATATATAAAGGAATTTAGGACTTGATAGTGACATTAGGTTCAAATACTCTTTGTCTTTTGACCTTTGCATTTTGTCTTTGGTTATCATAGTTCATGCCAAGCAGGAAACTTTCCCTTCTTCCTTTCTTCCCTCATTCCCTCCTTTCCTCGTTCCTTCCTTCCTTCCTTCTTTCCTTCCTTCCTTCCTTCCTTCCTTCCTTCCTTCCTTCCATCTTTCTTTCTTATATTAGAATGAATAGATTATTTTATGTTGTGGCTACTGGATTTTGTGTAATACTTTTAAAAGGTCTTCTTCGCTCCAACTTCATTCTATAATTATCCCATTTAAATTTGATAGTTTCATTATGTTATGCTCAAATCTTGAAAAACATTCAGGTTTCTTTTTTCCTAGATGATTACAGAGATTCCCAAATGATTTCATTAATAATATTAATTATTAAAAGCACATATATCAATAATTTAAATGATATTTATATGTTAAATATTGTATACTTATAAATTAATAGAATATAAAATAATAACAAAATATCAAATATGTATTTTGTTCTATTTCTGATCTTCCTATTCTCTTCTGTTGATCTATTTGTCTGTTGATCAGTGTAATGCTCTTAATTATTGAGTCTTTATTACACGTATTAAAATTCCTAGAAGGAGATCAAGTCCTCATTCAGTTTCCCTCCAATTTATTAGTAATATAGACTTAGGGGCTAATTGTCAACTGAAAGGTAGCCATGATTGAACATGAGTTAATGAAGCAGAAGAAGCCAGGCTACAAAAGTAAAAACTAAAATAAAGGAGGAAGGGAGAAAAAGAAGAGAGGAGAGAAAGATTGCATTGGTTCTGGGAGTGACATCCGGTACCTCTCTTGTCTTTTTCATAGCCAGGGCTGTCAACATTACCAAAGGACTAACCTTAACCCTAGTTAACTGGCTAATACCTTGTGATCCAGAGATCAATCCCATGGTCCTATGTAACATTATTTGCTTCATAACATCACTTCATCTTTTCACTTTTTAGGATTTTTATCTTCTAAAGCAAATATATATTACTTTAACATAAAACCGTACATTATTGGGGGTGATTCATTATTGGTCTACATTATCATAGTACCAGAAATTAGTGATACTTATCACAGTATATAATGAGCATGATCAAAAACACACTGACAATTGTATAACCATAGACTACTATGTTATCAATAAACTTGGAACTGAACTGCTCAACATCCAGTTTGGTTCAGCAAAACAAAGAATGTTGACACTGACATCTTTGTGCTGACAAAGAAGAACTGAATGATATCCCAAGTGAAACTCGTTATTTGGAAAAGAACTTTTCCTAGGACAGTAGTCAAGGGTAGAAAGATATATCTCACAAATATCTCAGGTAATTTGATTTTTCCTATTTCATTGCTAACAAGCACAATTTAAAACAGACAGAGAGGCATTATCAACCAAGGGAAGATATGGATGCCACTCTGTCTTTCATGTGTCCTGGTGTGCATGGTGCCCAGAAGCAGACCCTGTAGCCAGATATACCCATCTTATCTTATTCTAAACTTGAAAATGTTATTATACTGCCTTTATAGTCATTACCGTCTGCCCTTGAGGGAGTTCTCTTCTCCCTTCCATAATCTCATAGTAGTTTGTATATTCTTCTCAAACAGCCTAATATCTCTTATTTTTCACACTTAATTTAATTTAATTCCAGTCTCTCTGATGTTAAAGCCTCCAAGATTGGTATTATTGCTGCCATTTTGCAGGTGAGATGCTAAGTCATAATTTCAGGCGAGGTTTAAGCTCCTGGCTGTATTTAGGAAAAGGGAAAGAAGGAATCTGACATCCTTGGCTTCTGCAGAGAGAGAATTCTTCCAGCCAAAGGAAATATTAGGAAAAGAGTAGGAAAGATTAGGAAAGAGGAATAATTAAGATAGAGAAAACCATTCCATCCTTAATGGCTCCATATACAAAAAAACACAGGTCTTATGCCACAGAACAAAATCTGATACATAATTTATTTTCTTGTTGCCCTTAAGGATCTAAAGTTGTGTCTAGGTGTCCCATCTACTTCACATTTTTCCAATCTTCCATTTAGAATTGCAGTCAAAGAAGGAAATGAGAACTTGACTTAACTTGTTTTTTGTATACCCAGGTTGCCCCTCAGTGATGTCAACTTGCACTTGTTAGTATACACCAGTATTTCATAAATGCGTTTTAGTGCTTTGTTGTTGTATTTAGCACACTTATTGATTTACAGTTTAAGGATGTGCTCTGCAGACTTATCTTCTCTAAAAGTGTATTGTTTGTTTTCAGTCTTCCCAGTGAATCCTCTAAGAAGGCAGATGGTGGATTAGATTTGACAACAAAGTTCCCTCAGGATCTGGGATATACCTCCAATCAGCCTGGGACCCTAGAACTCATTTGTAAATATATGCTCTCTTATCTATCACTCTGTACCTCAACAGCTGCTCTCCAATGTCTGTTCAGCCTCTTCTACAAAACCTCTCTGACCGAAAATGTAGCCATACTAAGCATACTTCTTAATTCTGTTTTGTCTTAATCATGAATAAGTATATATCAACATCTTCAAATGGCAGGTGAATCTCATCCTACCCTGATTTTCCTGTTGTCCTGAAATACCAGATTCTTCTCCAACCCCCACCCCCCAACTCCATCCTTCTTTTGACCTTTGCCTCTTTTCCCTTTTATATGTTATTTTCATGTTTCTGAACCTACAGTTACAAGTGTCTGCCCATGGCTTTTATCATTAAAATAGTGTGATTTTAGTAATCACACTGAGAGGAAAATAACCAATTATGAATGGAAAGTGGGTCACTAAGAAGCAAGTGATGCTAATTGTATCACACTGGCTCTGAGACCCTCCTGCCATTCAGTAGAAGCCATTGAGGAAGGCAGACCTTTCTATGACACATGCTAGTCTGTTAGTGATTTCCTCACAGATTCAACATTGAGCTTCTTCTATACTTCTCATGTAATCATATGAGATTTCAGTATCAGAGAATGGAAAAACAGCTACATTATATTTGCAAGGGGAATGCAACTTAAGGAATTAAGTAAGCATACATTTTTTTCCATCATTGGTAATTACTGATGAAGCCAAGACCTACAATGTTTATGAAATCATGAGGGAGATGAAAAGAAAACAACCACATACATGACTGGAATTTTACAGAATCATTTAAAATTTTCCCAAGAATAAATATGCACTTATCTTGAAATATCCAAATAGAACTTTCCAATAGGATCATATGTTTTCCAAGTGTTTCTACCTATGTACTATGTACATATGCACTGTGATTAACTGACTTATTTGATTGTCCAAGTAAAATGTATAAGCAGTCCATTTTATACGGGAATACAAATTCTCCATTTCAGAGTTGAGAAAGAAAGATATAGAACCTGCCCTCATGGCACTTATAAGAATTAATAATTATGCTAATGAGTTATTTATTAATACATGTGAAAAGTGCCAGGAGGTAAATATCCAGAGTGCAATACTGATATATAACACGGAAACTGAACCTTGTTGGGGAAGGGCTGTCAAGAATAGTTTCATTCATTCATCCATTCACTCATTCACTCATTCAGTACCTGCAATAGACCAAGCACTGTTCTAAGCAGAGAGACAAAGCATTTGTCTTAAGTGTTGGGTGGGAGGCACATAGATTCAAAATAAATAGAGAAATAAATAAACAAATTTAGACAGTGATGTGGTAATTGAATAGAGAATGATTCAATTGCTATTTTATTCTGAATTTGACTAGAAAAGAAAAATTATTTAAACTAAAATTTGAATAACGAGACAAAAATCCATTGGGCGAGGGACTTTCCATGGAGATAAAACAGTCAAGCAAAGATCCTAAGCTTGGGAGAAACCTGATATGTTCAAAACAAAACAAAACTCACACAAACACCAAAAGGCCAGAATAAAATGAAAAATCATATTAGATGAAGATTAAGGTGACCATATAATAGACATTCAAATCAAGACATCTTTGGGAGTAAAAATGGATGCTATGAGTAATGATAACCAGGCAAAACGCATGCAGGATGGTCTGGGCAACTGGACTGATGATCATTTAAGATGAGTGTTTCTCAACCGGGAAGAATTTTGGTCCCCAGGAGACATTTGGCAATGTCTGGAGATAGTTTTGATTGTCACTGCTTGAGAAGAAGTTGCTCTTTAGAGGCATCCTACAATGCACAAGACAGCACCGCACGGCAAAGAATTATCTGACCTAAACTGTCAGTAGTGCTAAGGTTGAGAACTCCTGCTTTAGACTGAGAAGGAGAACACCACTAAGGAGGCAGAGACCAGACCATGTGCGGCTTTGTCAGCCAGGGTGAATCATTTATATTTCATTCTAATTGTGATGTGAAGCCATTGGAGATGTGTAAGTAAAAGAGTGATGTATCTCATTCACAGTTAAAAAAAATCTCTTTGACTTCTGTGTAATGAATGTAGGAGGGCAACGACAGAATTGTGGAGTTCTATTAGAAGGAATGGAGGTTTGGTTCCTTGAACTAAGGTATATTTAACAGATGTAGAGGGAGGTGTGTTTTTTGGAAATAAAGTCAACAGAACTAGACAATGGAAAGGATGTGAGGACAAGCAGGAAAATCATAAATAACATCGAGTTGAACTTGAACCGTCAGATAGATACTGTTCATATTGAGGAAGCCCTAACAACTTGAGCAGGGTTAACTGGAAGGTGAGGAGAATAGAGAATAAGCATGCTGCTCTAGCAAGGTACGTCTGAGATGTCTATCCACATCTGGAGGCTAGAGGCTAGAGTTCTGGGAAGAAGTCAAGGCTGGACTCACAGATTTGTGAATCATCAGGATGCAGTTAGTGGTTACAGTCATAAGAAAGATGTGAACCCCTAGAAAAAGTCTAAAGGTAAAAACATTAAGGAGGTCCCAGAAGGCCTATTTATGAAATAGAATAAAGTAGAAAAGCCAGAAGTGTAGAGTGAAGTGGAACAGGTGGGGTGATGAGGATATGCAGGACAATTTGAGTTTACAGAGACCAAGAAAAGGAGAAAGGGGTCAGTGGTCTTAGATAACACTGAGAGGTGAAGTAACGTGTGAAGATTTGGCAACATGGAAGGTGGTTGTGATCTTGGCAGGGACAGTGTCCTAAGGTTGATGGGGAATGGAAGGCCAGTTGAAATTGGCTGAGAGAAGTATGAGGTAAGGCTTCATAGAAAGTAGTCCCTATAGAAATGCATTACAAGACATTTAGCTCTGAATAAGACCAAGAAATAAGGTGGTAGTCAAAGAGGATAGGAGGTTAAGAAATCACACACACACACACACATTTAAAGTAAGTGATAAAATAGAAAGTAGGAAATTGATGATGCAAAGGGAGAGAAAATAATTGCATAAGTGAAGTTCCTGAGGTGAGTGCGATGGAATTTGGTGAAGTGGGAGAGTTGCCCTTTTACATTTTGATAAAAGCAGGAGCACATCATCGGTAGTAATGGTAAGGAATACTAAGAATGTGTGTGCAAAGATATGGTGATTTGACAAAGAGGCAAAGTTTGATCCAGGAGCTGAAAGATGAGTAGTGCATTCATTAGAAAATGCAGGGGCAGGGGCGCCTGGGTGGCTCAGTCAGTTGGGCGGCCGACTTCCGCTCAGGTCATGATCTCGCGGTGCGTGAGTTCGAGCCCCGTGTCGGGCTCTGTGCTGACAGCTCAGAGCCTGGAGCCTTTTCAGATTCTGTGTCTCCCTCTCTCTGACCCTCCCCCGTTCATGCTCTGTCTCTCTCTGTCTCAAAAATAAATAAACGTTAAAAAAAATTTTTTTTTTAAATAAAAAAAAAGAAAATGCAGGGGTGGGGGTGAAGGAGAGCATTTTGTTTAAAGTCCTTGCACAGGAAGCATTTTGATTCATTTGAATAGTTGAGAAAGAGAAGAAAAGAAAGCTCAGTAAATACATATTGAATAAAGGAAAAATTGTCATCAATCAAATGGAAGATGAATGTTTTGTTTATTATTTTAATGTTTATTTATTTTGAGAGAGAGAGAGTGGGCACACAAGAGCACAAGCAGGGGAAGGGCAGAGAGAGAGGGAGAGAGAGAATCCCAAACAGGCTCCACACTGTCAGCATAAAGCCCAGTACAGGG
The DNA here is from genome assembly GCF_028018385.1 of Neofelis nebulosa. Lineage (NCBI taxonomy): Eukaryota > Metazoa > Chordata > Mammalia > Carnivora > Felidae > Neofelis > Neofelis nebulosa. Next base: position 46,243,013 of record NC_080794.1, read on the forward strand.
CTCGATCCCACAAACTGTGAGATCATGACCCAAGCTAAACTCAAGAGTTGGACACTTAACCGACTGAGCCACCCAAGCATCCCCATGTCTTATTTTTTAACAAAGGGATTTTAATTAAATGTAGTTCTTACTGAATTTGACTTTTAAAGTAATTTTATTTGAGGGTTTTGGCATAACTGGTATTATTCAGTGTCTTCATTTCTAGAGCTGTAAATCTTCCCAAAATAATTTGTTCTCAGGCTTTCTTTATGTTAATAGTATCAGTGAAGCCGACTTGGACAAAATGTCCCATGTGAACTGAAATTATTTCACCTCAAATGGTTTGTCATACCCGCATTGAAATGAAGCAGTTTTGATTTACTACAGCTGAGGTGGAAGAGAGATTGCTGAAGGTTACAAACTTGATTCTGCTTTTATTGTCTCACTAGAAGTTGAACTAGATGCTCCAGTAACCTCCTCGAATCTGTGTTTTTTCAAGTGTCTGTAATGCTCAGTGTTGGGCATACCCTTGGATAACACTTTCAGATGAGGAAGTTTGCAGAACACCTGGCTTGACAGCAAGTTTTTAAGAGAGTTTTAAGAATTAAAACCCGAGGTCAAACATTTTCCCAAATTATAAATGACCAGATCAGAATATAGAGAAGTGTTTTTATGAGTCATGAAGTATAAGAGGAAAGACTTCTAGAAAGAAAAAAAGCAGGGAAGAGAAACATTTCAGTGAATATGAATTCTCCCTTTGAATAAGAACATATATAAAAATGTGAATAAATGTATGATAACCCACTGCAAGATATGATAAGACTCAACGTTCCCTCTCTGACCTCATCAAAACTAGAGAAAAAATTCTCAAGATTTCGATGTTTCAACAGAAAGGAATCTAGAGATTCCTGATTGCCCCACCTTCTCACTGTGAAGATTCAGGAGGAGAAATTCAATAAATAGCACTGGGGTAAATGGAGAGCCATATGAAACAATGTAGACAATTTTCCTATCAAAAACAAAAATAAATTTCAAATGGATTGAATAACTAACTATAAAAAAGTTTTAAACTTTTAATAGAAAATATAAGACATTATTTTTATGAGCTGAGCCTGAAAATATATACATTTAAAAATCTAAAACAAAGTGAAATTGAGGCAATACAAGTTAGATCAAACTGATTTCCATTTCTCCTCATCAAACTCATGCCTTGAAAGAAAATAGAAATTATTTAGAAATATGTGTGGAATATTTAAAGTAATTGGCACCTAAATACAAAAAAATAACAATATTTTCAAAAAAGTAAAATATCTTTAGTCGCCCCCCCTTAAAATTTACCACGGTGCAATAAAACTAGAAACAAAGACAGGCGAAAAGGAATCCAAAGACATTCACATTAAAACAACCAAGCAAAAATCCCTTCTAAATAAAGCCTGAAATCAAACCCAAAATCAAAACCACAGATTTGAGTCAATTAGAAAATAGTAACAATGGATAATCATCCTTTAGAAACTCTGTTGAAAAAGTATTCAGCCTAGAAATCTAAGATAAGCTCTTTCTTAAGTTAAAAAAAAAAAATGAGAAACCACAGAAACAATTTAAAAGAGCAAAAAAAAGTCAATAAACTTTAAAAGGTAAAACTAATGTAATACATAAAATGTTTGGTTCTATGAAAATTCCAATAATGGAATGAAACAATGACCTAGAAAACAGTGAAGAAAATATAAATGAATGCTTCTAAGTGTTTTTAAAATAAAAAATTAACTTGGGGCATGTGGGTGGCTCAGTCGGTTAAGCCTCTGACTTTGGCTCAGGTCATGATCTCACAGTCCGTGGGTTCGAGCCCCGCATGGGGCTCTGTGCTGACAGCTGGAGCCTGGAACCTGTTTCGGATTCTGTGTCTCCATCTCTGCCCCTCCCCTTCTCGTGGCCTTTTTCTCCCTCTCTCAAATAAATAGACATAAAAAAAATTAAGTAAAAAACTAAATTAAAATTATAAAAATGTGTATGTATTAATAAAAATTTCAAATTCCCATTCTGAAAAAAAACACAGCAAGAGTTATGAAATTAAAATTTTAAACGTGAAATAAAATTTTTTGAAAGTTTTACCAGTCCTCAAATTTTTTATAATGATTTCATGTCATCTTCTTTATTTTGAAGCATAGAACATAGCATGTAAACCCAACTCATTTTATACGGTTAATACAAACCCAATATGTAATCTGACAGTGAGAGCAGTAAATTAAACATTTAACTCAATCTCATAAATAATAATGCAGCCATGTGGGAACCAGTCTCCTCCTTCTGTTTCCTCTCTCTCTTTCTCTCTCTCTCTCTCTATACATATTTATATTTATATTAACTATTATTAGAAATAATATGTTTGTATTAACTATTATTCAACTATTAAAATGAATATATATGTGTATACATATGTGAATATGTGTGTATATATATGTGTATATTTATATACACATTTATGTTTATGTACACACATATATATTAATTTCTATTAATAGTTAAATAATAGTTAATAAAATAGTGTAACTCATATCCAATGATTCAACTCTTGTACTCAGTATGCTCAGTTATAACACTATTTTCTGTGTCAATCAAAGCTTATTAGTTTAAAAAATTTTTTTAGTGTTTTATGAGAGAGAGACAGAACGTGAGTGGGGGAGGGACAGAGAGAGAGGGAGAACCAGAATCTGAAACAGGCTCCAGGCTCTGAGCTGTCAGCATAGAGCCCGACATGGGGCTCAAACTTGGGAATGACGAGATCATGACCTGAACTGAAGTCTGATGTCCAACCGACTGAGACACCCAGGTGCCCCAATCAAAGTTCACAGTGATTTTATCAACTAATTAGTTTTGTAGTGCTTTGCCTTTTCTAGATAATTTTCTTGAAAATTCTCTATTATTTTCATTTTTATTCTCTAAGTTTTCTTAAGTTGCTTTCTAAGTTTCTTCTGTCTTGCAGATTTTATACTTTCTAAAATGATTACAGTTTTAATTAACTAAAGAAAAAATACATGCGCTTTTCATATAAAATACTTAGAAACGTGTAATTATTATAAAAATTCCATAAAATTTGTTAAAAATAAGTGACATGTTAAAGTTGTAAGAAGATATTTTAATTTCAAAAGGCCCATTTCCAGAATGTTCATAATATGTATAGATCTTAAATTTGTATGCAGCATATATGTTCTAAGTTACTAATTTAGTATTACATATTATAGAACCTTTAAGGCTTATTTCAAGAATGGTTAATCAAGAAGCACTAGAAGTGTGTACAATTCAGATCAACCATTGTGCATTTTAGAAAGTCCAAAACATTTCACATGCAATCAATCTTACAAATTCCAGAAGTGCCAGTCTTCAGTTTAAAAGTGAGTGTATAAATTGCATTCCCTGAAATGCATTTGGTCCTCATAATGACTTGTAGCCAATCTGTCCCTTGTTAGTGATGACATTAAACACTAACAAACAGGTTTTGGTGACACCTGTTTCTTGCCCATTGACTGCAGTGATCACTTGAAAACCACACTTAGCTGAAACTTGGTAAACAAAGATGACCCCCTCATGCAGAAAGAATGAATCTTAGAATATATTAAAAGGCTGTTATGTCATGACCATGTAGGGCTTATTCCAAAGACATATTGTAATAACTGGTTAGCATTAGGCTATGCATTAATAAAAACATTTAATTACATTGGTAGACCTCAGGAAAAAGCCAGGTAATCATTCTGAAATACAGAAGGTATTAGGAAAATAAATATCTATTCCTCCTTAAAAACTCTAAGTGAAACATATTGAAAAGTACTTTTCTCCAGTAATAAAGAATAATTCAAAACAAGATTTGGACTGCTAAGACAAAGTAAAACAAAACTATTCTGGACAGATAACCAAAGCAATGACAAATAGCCAAAGCAATTAATATAGGTATAGATAAAGAATATTACCAATATATGCATTTAATGTTTTTTCTACCTGGAATCCCCAGGATAAATAAGAAACAATTAGATATGCTTTGCATGTTCAAAATGTTGGTTGATTTTAAAATTTTCCTAAAAATCATTTCATTTCCTTTTTAAAAATGTTTGTTTATTTATTTTGAGAGAGGGAGAGAGCATAAGTAGAGAGGCAAAGAAAGAGAGAGGGGGAGAGAGAGAATCCCAAGCAAGCTATGTGCTGTCAGCTCAGAGCCTGATGCAGGGCTCAAACTTGCGAACTGCGAGATCACCACTTGAGCCAAAACCAAAAGAATTGGACACGTAACCAACTTAGCCATACAGGCGCCCCAAAACAATTTCATTTCTTATATCTGAGCTGTCCAATTTGGTAGCCACTAAAAACATGTGGCTTTGGGCACTGTGTGAAATGTAGCTAGCCCAAATTAAGATGTGCTGCTATATGTACAAAATACATACTGGAATTCAAAGACTCAGTATGGAAAAAAGGATGTAAAATATCTCATTCTATTTTCTAAATTTTAAAAATATGTTGATTTATTTATTTTGAGAGAAAGAAAGCATGTGTGCATGCTCAGGCAAGCAGGGGAGGGGCAGAGAGAGAAGGAAAGAGAATCTCACCAACTGTGAGATCATGACCTGAGCTGAAATCAAGAGTCAGACACGTAACTGACTGAGCCACCTAGGCGCCCCTCTATTTTCTAAATTTTGATTACATTTTGAAATGATAATATTTTGGATATATTGAATTAAATATGCCAGTCAAAATTAATGCATCTGTTTCTTTTTAATGTGATTATAAAATTTAAAATTTCATATGTGACTTGAATATGACTCATCTTACATTTCTAGTAAACAGCACTGACTTACATAAATGAAATTTATTTATTTATTTATTTTTTCAACGTTTTTTATTTTATTTTTGGATAGAGAGAGACAGAGCATGAACGGGGGAGGGGCAGAGAGAGAGGGAGACACAGAATCGGAAACAGGCTCCAGGCTCCGAGCCATCAGCCCAGAGCCTGACGCGGGGCTCGAACTCACGGACCGCGAGATCGTGACCTGGCTGAAGTCGGACGCTTAACCGACTGCGCCACCCAGGCGCCCCTACATAAATGAAATTTAAAAGAAAGAGATCGTATGATAGGAAAATTGTTTCCTTTTATAAAGGCAATGCAGTCAGCAAAATCTAGGAATAAAAATTATAAAATAGTGTCTTAGTTTGCTCAGTCAGCTATAACAAATTACTATAGAGTCAGTGGTTTAAATGACAAACACTTTTCCTTCTCAGTTCCGAAGTCCAAGGTCAAAGTTCTGGCAGATTCAGTTTTTGGAGAAGGATCTCTCCTTGGTTTGCAGATGGCAGCCTTTTTGTATTCTCACAGAGAGAGAATCAAGTTCTCTCATATCTCTTTTCATGAGGGCACTAATTCCATATGATCGTTCTAGCCTCATGACCAAATTACCTCCCAAAGGCTCCATCTCCAAATACCATTACACTGAGGGTTAGGGTTTCAAAGTATGAATTTTAAGGGGACACAAAGATGCAGTCCATAGCAGATAGTATAAGGATGTGCAGAAGCTATTTTCTTAAAACTACAGGAGTGCCTGGGTGGCTCGGTCAGTTAAGCAACCAACTTGGGCTGAGGTCGTGATCTCGCAGTTGGTGAGTTTGAGCCGTGTGTTGGGCTCTGTGCTGACAGCTCAGAGCCTGGAGCCTGTTTCAGATTCTGTTGTCTCCCTCTCTGTTTGCCCCTTCCCCACTCGCACTCTGTATCTTTTTGTCTCTCAAAAATAAATAAACGTTAAAAAGTTTTTAAAACTACAAAACTATGTTTGGGGCTGTGTGTATGAGAGAGAGAGAGAGAGAGAGAGAGAGAGAGAAGATGGATTTACAACAAAGAGAGGTCCTGCCATGTTCTTGGTTTGTAGATGTAATGTATGACAAAGTTTAATTTAAATTACACTACCTAACACTTCTGATCTCGATGGGCACTAATTTCAAATTATCAATATTGTTAAGAGGGAAATGCTTGCAAAAGTGATTGGTAATTTAACACAAATTTACTAAACGTTTAATTTGGGAAGGGACTTAACGAACTATTTTACAGTTTATCAGAAAACAGACATGAGAAAAGTTGACATATATTTAATAAAATAGAAAACCAATGATTACTGTATTCCTTGTTTCCAGAACAAAAATTAGTACATACAAAAATTAAAAGATGAAAGTGATGTTTTAAGTTAGTGAGAAAAGAATACTACAATTTTAATGTGGGTGAACTAAGGACATGTAAGCAGAACAATAAACTTAGATCATTTTTCTCACAACAGAAAATAAATTTCAGGGGATTAAAGAGTTACAAATGATAACACAAAAAATCAGTATAAGCAGTAAACTACCTAAATATGTGATTTGTGTTGAAAGGAGTTATATTTCAGCATGATGCAAGTGTGGAATTATAATGGAAAAGATTACAAAGTAATACATAGAGAATTAAATAGACTAAATGGTTCAACCTCATGGGGTAGTAAAGAGATGCTTCCTTACAAACTAAAGGATGCTAAATATTCAGAAATTGAAACTAATGATCAGTTACTAAATGACCATTCACTAAATGATCACATTTTACTGGGAGAAATCGTAAACACTAGAGATTCAGCTTTAGGAAGGAAGTTACAATAAAGTAAGAAAACTCATGCCAGACTATCAATTAATTAATTGATTTTATTTTTCTTTTTCCCTCATGCCAGTTCCCTTTGAAGGAGATTGTTATTGAGAGAACTTAGTATCTTGAGATGAAATGCTGACAATATGGTAATGCCTATAAAAGTTTACTTTCTTGTAATAGGGAGCAAGGTTTGTAGGCTGAATTTTAGTTTGTGGAATGAATAAATATCTACCTGAGCATGAATTCGAAATATGTATCTGAACATGAATTATTTTGAAATGCCAGCTCTTAACTGCCATAGCAAGTCTTCTCTAAGTAATAAAATTTAATATCAGATTTGATTTCAACTCAGATTTTGTGTGTTCAAGGTTTTCATTTCATAAAGGATAATATTGCTTTGTAGAAGTTAGACACGATTACTTCCTATTTGATTGCTTTGATGTGCCTATTTCTTTGAACAAAAATCTCTTTTTAAATGTTCTTTTGATATATGAGCCCATGGTTCCAGTGAAATTACTCCTGAAAGCAAAATGTGATGAAGGCTTTAGAGTTTGCTACAAGTAGTTATTTCGATACATTTGCTGATATTTTCTTGATAGGCAATGAACCAGAATTTACTTAATTTTTTTTTTCTATTGTGGATATACAAAAGTAAACAGCAGGCAGTGGCTACTTTCCAAAGCAGCAAAACGATTTTGTTGCCAGGTTTTTGTTTTGCTTTTTAGTGGACCTTCTCATTTTTATTGTGATTCTTTTAATGTGGATACTGAAGACCGAAAAGGTCCGGCTAAACATTAACAAAATGAACAAAACTAGTTAAAGATTTAGAGAAACTATACTCCTTATGTACTTTCTTCTAGATTTTCTTGTATAGAATGGAAATTAACCTTAGGATGGTTTAGTTTAAGGATTAGGATGGATTTTATGATTTACTTAAAGTTGGTTAGTACAGTAGTAGCTCATTTAAATTTAGGTCTAAATGTTCTAGGGCAACATTCTTTCCCTTCTCCAATATCTGTAATGTGGTCTTGGTAGTGGAGCTAGGATGGGGATATAGTTCTCTTGCAGTACAGCTCTTAGTAAACTATTCCTTCTTATTCTTTGCATATGTCTACTATATCAAGTAATCCACTGATAACCTTCATGTAATTAATGAAAAATACACGTGAATATTTAAGATGACCCTCTTTGCAAATATCAAGTATAGAATACACTACTGTTAACCATAGTCATATTGCTAGACATCATATCTCCTGAAATTACTCATCTTAAGCATTTTTACCACACATAAAACTACAGAAAATAGTAACTGCGTGAAGTGACAGATATGTTAATTAGTTGGATTGTGGTGATTATTTCACAGTATATGGAAATAGCAAATTGTACACTTTAAATATATACAGTTTTTATTTGTCCATATTAACCTCAATAAAGCTGGAAAGAAAGGAAAATATATGCATACATATAAATATATATCAATAAGTATATTCATCATTCAGACCATATGTTTGACTTGTCGCTTTACCAAGTATGGTTATTAGCAGCCTTCTTTTCTTCATCTCTCCTCTGCTCTTCTGTCTTCCCATATCTGGTGTTTCTTAATAACACTTGAATGTTCTGTAACTACAAACATGTCTTCCTTGCCTTCTTCATGGATATATCTTAAAAGCTGGAACTCTATGAAGAGCATCCATACAGTGCTAATGTTTTATCTGCTGCAAAGCTACAAAGCTGGTTTTCTTGGAGTATCTAACAGTTCATAATCCTCAACTTCCCTAGTGACCGGTTATTTTCACTGTTCTCCAGCAGCCCTCTGTCTCCAGCCTCCTTCTGTACAGCTTCCTTCTCAATCTGCCGCCCAGCTGGCCTCCTGGGACTTCCTGTTACTGTTGTCCCGGCTTGCAGATGTCATTTTCTGATTTCCTTGCCTTCCTCTTTAAAATTTTGCCTTCCCTCCTTTGGCTAAAGAAGTGGCATGTGTCTTGAGTATCACTAGTGTGTCTGAATTGGTCTTCATTCTGTGCTCACACTAGCTGGGGTATTTTAAAATTTCTTTTGACAGGCTCTTTTAATCTAGAGTTTTTGATTTGTGGGCTCTGTGAAACATATTATTTTCTGGATGCTTTTCTTATCTTCTGGTTATTATTTTCTGTTCTCTCCTTTGCAAATTTCTCTTGGTTGGCTATTGGACTTCCTGGGTTGATTTTCTAAATCTTTTTATTCCCTTTCATCTTTTCCCAATCTTTTGTCAATTTTCCTTATTTATTGGGTGATTTCTTGATCTTTCTACACTTTTATTAATTCATTTTATTTTATTTATTTATGCATTTATGTACATATGTATGTTAAGTTTTATTTATTTAAGTAATCTCTACACTTAATATGGGGCTTGAACCCAGGACCCTGACATCAAAAGTCACATGCTCTTCTGACTGAGCCAGCCAGGTGCCCAATTCTTTTTATTTTAAACACACTATTTTAATTTTTGAAAGCTCTTTCAGATTCACTGATTTTTCCTTACCTCAGGAATTTTAACAGATTGAATGAATAAGATACTTTTTGGATTCTCTCTGTGGACATTACTGTTGGCAATTGGTGTTTTCTTTTTTTTTTTTAATTTATTTTTATTTGCTTATTTTGAGAAAGAGAGAGAGTGCATGAGCGGGGAGGGGCAGAGAGTGGAAGAGAGAATCCCAAGCAGGCTCCGCTCTGTCAGTGCAGAGCCCAATGAGGGACTCAGATTCACAAACCATGAGATCATGACCTGAGCCAAAATCAAGAGTCAGGTGCTTAACCGACTGAGCCACCCTGGTGCCCCAGGTGTTTTCTTATTTTCTGTGAATCGTCTCTGTGATCTCTGTGAATTATCTGTCTCCATGAACCTCATGTTGAATGTTTGAGAGCAAGGCACAAGGAACCCATTTGCTACTCTGTGTAATATGTGGTGCTAGCCCACTTAGGCTCTTCATTTTAGGGTGCTTGGCTTGGAGCTGGTGTCATTCTGGGGGCCCCCAAATATCAGACTGTCATTGGAGTCACAATTATACTATAGAATTGCCTTCCAGTCTCTATCTAAGGCTACAGGCCTGGCTTCTGACTCATCTGAGACAGGAGTAGGGGCAACAGGTAGGAAATATTTCTAGTTCTGTACATAGTTTTTGCCACCACCACCCCCCCCCCCCCGCCCCTGCACCCTGGCACCATCATGTGTATAGCCACGGGACTTCCTCACACTCTCCTGGGCTAGGTAGGCTCTTTTTCAGTCCTAAGTCTCTGTGGTCTCACTGGGAGCACTATCTCACTTTTCAGTTGTGTCCCATGCAGCTGCTTCCTCCATCCCGGGGCAATAATTACTGCACTTTCATGGACTTGCTGCCTTCCAGAATTTGCTGAAACTTCTTCCACCCTGACAGTTCTTTAGCAATATATTGTTTGTTGTGGACTTATGACATGTTGATTTTTGTACTTAGATTTTCAATGGGTCCTAGGAAGGAAAGAAAACACATGAATGTGGTCAATCCCCCCATCTTTAAGCAGAAATTATCTTTGAGATTTAAAATTCCATGGTAACAACCTAGTACCAACTGATTGTAGAGATTCCCATCATGTCAAACATCCACATATTCCTTTTTTCAGCCATAGTGCCTAGCATCAATCTCTGAATTTATACAGATAATACATTCATTAAAAATTATTCTTCCATTGATAATTAATGTCACTGACTATTTTAATGGTATGAAATACTTCATTTTAAATGGAATTTCATTCTATCTATTTCATCTGAGTAAAATAGATTTTCCAGATTCTCAAACTATTTAAAGTAAACACAAAAGTTTTTGTCAGAAAATCCATGTTGCAAGAATGGAAATAGCTTTTGCTATTGAGTACTTACATTTCTGAAGTTCAAGTTTCTTGCAAAAGTTAAGCTTAACTCTCAAGGAATTTGAGCATGAAACAATATGAAACAAGTGTATAATTGTTGACTTTACATGTATTTAAGATCCTATACCTTAAAGGGATGCCTGAGTGGCTCAGTCGGTTGAGTGTCTGACTCTTGATATCGGCTCAGGTCATGATTTCACAGTTTGTGACTTCAAGCCCCACATCACGCTCTGTGCTGACAGTGCAGAGCCTGCTTGGGATTATCTCTCTCCCTCTCTCTCTGCCCCTCCCCCACTCATTCTCTCTGCCTCTCTCAAAAATGAATAAACTTAAAAATTAAAAAAAGATCCTATACCTTAGAAAGCAATCACTAACAAAAATGACATTCTTTTGTTTTGTTTTGTTTTGTTTTGAATGTTTATTTATTTTTGAAGGAGAGAGAGACAGAGTGTGAACAGGGGAGGGGCAGAGAGAGAGAGGGAGAAACAATCTAAAGCAGGCTCCAGGCTCTGAGCTGTCAGCACAGAACCCTATGCGGGGCTCGAACTCACGAACCATGAGATCATGGCGTGAGCAGAAGTCAACCACTTAACTGACTGAGCCACCCAAGCAACCCCAAAAATTACATTCTTTTTAAAAATTTTTTCTAACGTTTATTTATTTTTGAGACAGAGAGAGACAGAGCATGAGTGGGGGAGGGTCAGAGAGAGAGGGAGACACAGAATCTGAAACAGGCTCCAGGCTCTGAGCTATCAGCACAGAGCCCGACGCGGGGCTCGAACTCATGGACCGCAAGATCATGACCTGAGCCGAAGTCGCACACTTAACCGACTGAGCCACCCAGGCGCCCCCCAAAAATGACATTCTAACAAACAAATATGACATCACCTTTGTCAGCTTTTGAAGGCTAAAGATGAAATCCTCTAAATCATATCTAAATTATGCAGAACATTTTAACACATAGAGAAAACAGAAACAACCTGTGAGATATGACTATCATTACCAAGCATTTTAAGGTTTTTTGTTTGTTTTTCTGAGCTAATTCTAATTTTTGATGCATAGCACACTATGATATTACATAATTTGCATATGGCTTCTTTTTTTTTCTTTTTGTGCTCTCACCCTAGAATACCTCAAACACTACTGCAGAAACTGAGCCTATTTATATATTTGAAATCCTCGTTTCCATACTTCCTACTGACATTGGCTGATAACTAGAGAAAATATACTTTCGAAAGACCTTAATCATTTGACTGAAATTTCAGATGTGCCCTCTAATGAATTCTGTGTTGAATTGTGTCTGTTTGGGCTGGAGTAATAAAACACCACAGACTGGGTAGCTTATAAACAACAGAAATTTATTTCTCACAGTTCTGGAGGCTTGAAGTCCAAGATCAAGACGCCAGGATATTTGTTGGAAGAGGGCCCTCTTGCTGGTTGTAGACTTCTTATTGTACTCTCGCATGGTGGACAGGCTAGGGAGCTCTATGGGGTCTCTTATATAAAAGCACTCATTCCAGTTGTGAGAATTCTACCCTTCTGATTTAAGCACCTCCCAAAGGCTGCGCCTCCTAATTCCATCACAATGGGTATTAAGATTTCCACTGGAGTTTTGGGAGAGCAACCTTCAAACTACAGCAGCAGTAAGGGTGCCTGAGTGGCTCAGTCAGTTAAGGGTCTGTCTGACTTTGGCTCAGGTCATGATGTCACAGTTCATGGGTTTGAGCCCTGTGTCAGGCTCTGTGCTGACAGCTCAGAGCTGGAGATTGCTTTGAATTCTGTGTCTCCCTCTTTGCCCCTTGCCCACTTGCACTCTGTCTCTCTCTCTCAAAAATAAATAAACATTAAAACAATTTAAATAGGTTTGTATAATTTTCAAAAACTACAAGAAATTATTATAGTATTGAAAGATATTCTGGAATATCTTTTTCCTTAAATATAATTGGAGTAAAGCAGTTCTTGTCACTATAATATTTATTTAGGATATATCTGAGTTGGATTATTGATTTTGATGTATATTTATTCCTCACAGTGAGGCAGACCAGGATTATAAGACTAAATTTTAAGTCCCAGCTCTGGAAAGTCAGAATATAAAACATATTAGCTTAAGTCAAAAAGTTTGAGTCTCTCTTTTCTCCTCTATTATGCATGGATTGGTATAATTCTTTCTAAATTGTATGTGTATTACCAAATGTAATGGTTGTTTTGGTACTCTTGAACTCATTTTTTGTTACACAACATTTTTGCACTCATAAACATGTAAATAATGCAGTACTTGAGAATGGTTAAGATTCCTTTGATGAAGAATTTGCTTTGCCTGAATTAGAAGCCAGCTAATTTATAACATGATGCAGACACAGCCTTCATTTTTACAAGGTTTTAATCCTGCAATTATAATTTAGCAATAATAAGATTTTTAAAAATTGGAAAAAAAGATTTTTAAAAAATGAAATATTCTACAATTAGTACAAGATGTAAATCTATATAAAGCAACCATGAACTCTGGTTCTTTAATAAATAGAATAAAAATGAGTCATTATATTACTCTTATTTGTTTTATTTACATCATTTTATTAACATGAATATCAAATAGCAGTATGAATATGCATGGTATTTTTTTTTTAATTTTTTTTTTCAACGTTTATTTTATTTTTTTTGGGACAGAGAGAGACAGAGCATGAACGGGGGAGGGACAGAGAGAGAGGGAGACACAGAATCGGAAACAGGCTCCAGGCTCTGAGCCATCAGCCCAGAGCCTGACGCGGGGCTCGAACTCACAGACCGTGAGATCGTGACCTGGCTGAAGTCGGACGCTTAACCGACTGCGCCACCCAGGCGCCCCTGAATATGCATGGTATTTTAACTACATTAAATTATAAATGTGAAAGTTTTGAATTTTAATGATTATAATGATTTAGGAAAGCCTCTCAAAGTTTCCATTTCTTTTTTTCTTTTTTCTGCTCAAGTATTTGAGAAAAATGGGTAGGTGTTTCGAGAATCTGAGCATAGCTTACAAAACACTATTTCCAGTGATGACCCCATTTTTTAAAACCTAAATGTGGACAAAACCACATTTTTACACTGGGCTCTATTTCTGGAACATGTTTTTCTTCAAATGCCTAATATGAGAATAGTCTTATAAAATGACCAATATAAGAGGGAGAGAGCCAAAGCATAGGAGACTCTTAAAAACTGAGAACAAACTGAGGGTTGATGGGGGGTGGGAGGGAGGGGAGGGTGGGTGATGGGTATTGAGGAGGGTACCTTTTGGGATGAGCACTGGGTGTTGTATGGAAGCCAATTTGACAATAAATTTCACATTAAAAAAAAAAGAAAAATAAAGAAAAATAAAATGACCAATACAAATGGAACCACTGGTTTGTGTAAAAATATGTCTCCTTTAGGAGGTAGCTTAGGTCCCTCTTCCAGATGAGCTGAAGGACATTCTTTTTTATTTACTTATTTATTTTTTAATTTAAATCCAAGTTAGTTAACATATAATAACGATTTCAAGAATAGAATTTAGTGTTTCATCACTTTACCTATAACACCCAGTGCTCATCCCAACCAACCAGTGTCCTTAATGCCCCTTGCCCATTTAGCCCATCCCCCCACCCAACACCCCTCAGTTTGTCCTCTGTATTTTAGAGTCTCTTATAGTTTCTCTCCCTCTCTGTTTTTATATTATTTTTGCTTTCCTTCCCTTATGTTCATCTTTTGTAACTTAGATTGCACATACAAGTGAAGTCATACAATGTTTGTCTTTTCCTGACTGATTTATTTTGCTTAGCATAATACATTCTAGTTCCATCGACATTGTTGCAAATAGCAAGATTTCTTTCTTTTTGCTGACTGAGTAACATTCCATTGCGTATATATGTATATATACCACATCTTCTTTATCCATTCATCAGTTGATAGACATTTGGGCTTTTTTCATACTTTGGTTATTGTCAATAGTGCTGCTAAAAACATTGGATTGCATGTGCTCCTTTGAAACAGCACTCCTGTATCCTTTGGATAAATACCTAGTAGTGCAATTGCTGGGTCATGGTAGTGCTGTTTTTAATTTTTTGAGGAGCCCCCAAACTGTTTTCCAGAGTGGCTGCAGCAGTTTGCATTCCCACCAGCAGTGCAAAAGGGTTCCTCTTTCTCTGCATCTGAGGGACATTCTTGAAGCCGGAAGGGAAGACTAAAAAGCCCTCTGACCAGAGGTGAAAAGAATAAAACACTAGGAATGTGTTCTGGCAATTAGAACACATTGCATTGTTAAGTAGGCCCTAACTTCAGAAGGACAGAGTTGAGTGGCACTGTAGGCTGAGATCAATACCCGTCTCACGATAAGGCTGGCAAGAAACTCTTTGTCTTTTTAGAGCCAGCTGGAGTACAAATTAAGACTGTCTTTTGTGTACTATATGAAGGAACAGACTACTCAAGATCTTTAGGGAAAATTGAGTTTGGGTCTCTCCAATGAGATATTTATGAGAATGAGGAGCAAAAGAAATTAGTAGTTTCTTCTTAAAGGTGTCGAGTGAGACCTTGGCATGGACTCCCTGAGAGCTAGGTCTAATAGAAGGACTTCTATCTGCTGATTTGTAGGGCAAATATTCTAGAATTGATGATCCAAGGATTTTCCCTTGGCTCCTGGATAGCAATGGAAGATCATGCAAGGGTCTCAGTATATCTAACTGAATTAATTAGCATAGAGCAAAGCATGCCAGATAGATTAACATTACAGAATTTGGCACACTTTTCCCAGAGTTTCATTATTTTTCTTCTCAAACAAGTTGTTCATCTTGAAGAAAATAGAAGCAATATGAGCTAAAATATGATAGACAATTGATGAATTTTCATCTTTGATGATTTGATTTAGTCATATATATGAGGTATTCTTTCTGGTGGTAAAAAATAAAGTGTTTTCAAATGTTAAAAAATAAAAAAGAAGACATAAAAATAAGGCCAATATTTTATTCTGTTGGCCTGTGGTATCTGGATTTAAATGATAGATCTACAATTGGTGAGCTTGGGTTCCTTTCTGGGGTATGTAATGATAGCTCACATTTGCTGGTCAGGCTCGTTTACCTGTGGACTCTTGATATCCCAACAGTCTAGCTGATCTTTAGAGGTGTAGCAATTATGTGAGTTTGTCTATCTATGATGGTCCATGGTGAGAGGAAAAATGTTCTTAGAACTTACAGGATGTCAACTTACTCACTTACTTTTTCATTCCATTACTCATAAAACTTGCTAATGTCCCCCTAATGCTGGGTGCTTAGCTAGTTTCTCATGATTCAACAAAGAGGTCAGTTGATTACTGTATTATAACATAAGTGACCAAGATACCAATGTGTCCTGTTCAGTAATATCTCAAATGAAGAATATTTAAAACTGCATTTATGAGTGTTTTTTCCTCCCAAACCCATTCTGCTTCCTCTGGCATTTATATCAATATTCACTCTGTTGGGATTCACCTTCAATTTCTCCTTTTTTTTTTCTTACACCCATGTCCAAATAAACCACTAAAGTTTATATATACTCCATCCAAACCACTTCACAAATCTAATTCTTCCTTCAATGCTACTACTTCGTTTCAGACCACCATCCACTGTCATTGGATTATTAGTATAATGTCCCAAACAGCCCCTCAAGTCTTGCTGGTCTCTAATCTATACACAGGGATGTCCTTCTATCCTCATTTCAAGCCTACTGGTTCTTTCTTACATAGCGTTCATTCTGAGTCCTCCAATGCCTTTTTAAATTTTGGTTATTGCATTTTTCAGTTCTATAACTTTACTTTTACTATTTTATATTTTCTACTTTTTAGTGAGATTTTTGGTTTCAAGGATATTTGTAGTTGCACAATGAAGCAATTTTATGACTACTTTATAATCCTTGTCAAGTAATTCTAATGTCTGTGTCATGTCTATTTTTTTTTTCATTCAAGCTATGATTTCCCTAGTTCTTGGTATGACAATTGCTTTTTCATTAAAACTTGGACATTTTGGCTATAAGGTTGGGAAACTCTGGATCCTAGTAAAATCCTTTATTTTCACAAGCAATCCCTTTTTTATATTTAGCGTGCAGATACTGACCTACTTTTTTGAGCTACAGTTCTAATGACAACTTAATTTTCAGAGGTTTTGAGATGCTATTTTTCATCTGCTTTGTTTGCCCGGTAGCACTGGGTCCTCTGCTGATCCCTGCTGGTGCCATATGTGAAGCAAAAAATATTTCCCCAGGCTGGACTTCTCTGTTCTCTAGGTCCTGGGAGAGCATTTTCCAATCTGGCCTCTGTTTGTCTATGAGCCCTGATTTAATCCCTGCCTGAGCTTCTGGGCCACCTGGGCTGGCTGTCCAGTGTCTCTGGAAGGAAGGGAGGGGGGAAAGGGACTCAAGTCCCGGGGGCAGAGAGGACTCTCCTTGGCTTCTTGTTTCCAGGACTCCAGTTCAATCAGGGAAGGAAGGGGCCTACCTGGGCTGCTTTCTCCTATGGTTTGGGATTCATGAGATGCCAGGACTTGATCTGCTGGTGGTGTGGGGATTGGAGTGGGAATTGGAAGATGTTGGGAATTGTCGCAGTGTTGTTCCTCCAGTCCTGTGGTGCCTAGCCAGTCTGCCTTCCTCTTTCCACCTTTCATTGTCCTCCTATGTTTGCCTGCTGTGTCATAGATAGGGTTTGTAGTTGTACTTAGATGGGAGAAATAAAGAATAATGAGTCTATGCCATCTAGTTCACACAAGTGGTTAAGGCTGTCTTTCTTTCTTTTTTTTTTTTTTTTTTTTAATTTTTTTTTTCAACGTTTTTTATTTATTTTTGGGACAGAGAGAGACAGAGCATGAACGGGGGAGGGGCAGAGAGAGAGGGAGACACAGAATCGGAAACAGGCTCCAGGCTCCGAGCCCTCAGCCCAGAGCCTGATGCGGGGCTGGAACTCACGGACCGCGAGATCGTGACCTGGCTGAAGTCGGACGCTTAACT
The DNA here is from genome assembly GCF_028018385.1 of Neofelis nebulosa. Classification (NCBI taxonomy): domain Eukaryota; kingdom Metazoa; phylum Chordata; class Mammalia; order Carnivora; family Felidae; genus Neofelis; species Neofelis nebulosa. The sequence continues at coordinate 46,260,495 of NC_080794.1, forward strand.
GACTGCGCCACCCAGGTGCCCCAAGGCTGTCTTTCTAAAACACACATTCTTGTTACTCTTGACTTAAAAATTGTCCGTTAATGCCCATTGCTCTAAGATAAAATCAATGCCCCTAAACAGACCTTAGCAATTAGGACTCTGCTACATGTAATAGAAGATAAAATTCAACAAATAATCAATAAATCCTGTATTTTGGCTTATATAACTGCAAAGGTCAGAGCCTTCAGGGAAGGCTGTATTCCCAGCTCAAAACACACAACCAGAACCGGTCTCTGGTTGGCTTTGATTCTTCTGATTGGCTCTCTCATAATATTTCTAAGATGGCTGACAGTTTTCTTGAGCTGTCATATTCAGGTTCATGCTCCCCAAACAAGGACAATATCTTTACACCCTCTCTTACCTCTCCACCGAACACACACAAACACCAATCAAAAAGTCTACAAGTCCTGAATTTCATTCTGATAAGTCTTTCTAAGTATTAACTCTTGAGTGTGTGATGGGACCAGATAGGCTTCCTCTTACCCCTCTTTCCTAATGGCTGGATTAATCAATCCTTCCTGAAGTGCATGTACTATGAGAAAAGAAAAGTCAGAATATCTGTTATTTTAAGATAGGAGTGGATGCATCAGGACAAACACTTCAAAATGAACAAATGAACAAAAACACTTACAAGTGTCATTTTAGTATTTCAAATACCTCTCACATCTCTATCCTGCTTGCTTTGTTAACTCCAACTCTCCTGATGTATCTTCTTTTTCTCCAAACAAGCCATTCAGAATTGTCTTTGACCTTTTAGATATGCCATACTTTTTACATCTTTGGAGCTAGGGCCATGCTTCTGTCTTTGCTCAGAACACTCAACCCCCTCCTCCAACCATCTCTCCTCCACACATACATTTCTTTTTTTGTATGTTTACTTCTAAGTGTTGGCTCTCATTTCAGGACTGAGTCTGCAGCTCTTCCTCAGCCTCAGAACTAGGGGATGCCACAGTGATTTTGCACCCTCCCTGACTTCTTTCAGAACAGTATGCACTCCACCCCACTGCAGTGGCCAATTACCATAGTTATGCCCTTTGCTAGCTTGTAAGGGCAAAATCGAGTCTCATTCACAGCTTCATCTTCATGACCTAACAAAGTGCTTCTTGAGCAGTCAATCCATTTTAAAGGACCCTACATGAGTACATCATGCTATAAATGCATAAAGAAGAGGGCAGTTATAATGTGTAGGTAAACCAGGAGTAGTCTGGGGAGATGCTGCACTTTGAAAAAGGAGGAGGAATTTCCTGGGACTTAGAAGTTACAGAAAGGCATTTCAGGAAGTAGACAGTTAGTTTATAGGGATAGGCAAATACAATAGGTATGCACCTGTTTGTTTTGTTTTGTTTTCTTTAGTTTTTTTCTAAAATGAGACTGAACAGTTTCCTTTGTCCACACCGACATTATTCATCTGCAGTTTCAAATCCTGGCTGCAACTGCTTAGGTAGGCCTAAGTTTGAAATTGGCATTTTGCAGCTCCTTGGGGTCCACCTGGCATTGCCTGATCTTGCTTGTTACAACCCTTCTTTCAATGTGTAGGAATGAAGAATGAGTATCAAATATCTGAATGTCAAAACTCAAATACAAATGTCAAGACCATTCTGCATCACTGGCTGTTTTGAATTCTTGTACAGGCCACAAGACTGGGAGAACCACTCAGGTACTCCAGGTATAACAAACCTAGACTTCAGGAAAGTGGCATTTTTCTTATGCCATACAACCACAGACAGAATCATATAGCTAAAGAAATAGAGTTGAAAATTGCTTAAGAATTTTAAGAGTACTTCCTATAAAATGAGTTCAGAAAGTTGCTCAAGCAACAGTAATCACACTTTATACATTTTGTGTTTGTTCTTGGTTGCAATTAAATAATCTAGCATTGTTACTGTTGCTTCCTTGCTTGAGGTTAAGAGAAACTGAAATTATTCACTAGGAGAAGTTTTTGGTTGATCTTGTGTTATGACTATCAACAAATAGAATTATATAAAGACAAGAAATTACCAGAACTTCCTTGATGCTGTTGTATCCTAAAGGAGAATAAAATATTTGTCATTTGAAAAGAAAAAGGAGAAAATAATATGTATTAAGGCTTCTGTTGGAACCAGCAACTAAGTATGTAAGTATGTTATTCCCTGAAGGCATGCATGTGTACCCACCACCTACACTTATCAAATGTATCAAATAACATCAAGTAATATTTTACAATATTTACTTCAGAAGAATTACTTAAGAGAATAGAAAATTGTAGTTACATGTGCAGCTTCCTACTTCCTGGATGAGATATTAGAATCTCTTTAGGTTTATCTTACTTGGAGTTCATTGAACTTCTGCCCTATGTAAATTAATGTTTTCAACAAATTTGGTGAGTTTTTCAGTCATTATTTCTTTGAATACTTTTTTTGCTTCATTTTCTCCCTCTTCTTGTGGGACTTCAATTTTGCATATGCCAGTACGATGTATGGGGTCCTGCAGGTTTCTGAGGCTCTTTTTTTCTCATTCTTTTTTTGTTTCTGTTCCTCAAACAGTGTCAACTGAGTTATCTTCAAGTTCCTTACTTTTTTCTACTACCTACTGAAATCTCTTGTCAAAGGCTTCTAGTGAATTGATCATTTCAGGTGTTGCACATTTCAATGACATATTTTCCATTTGATTATTTTTGTAATTTCTACATCACTATTTACAGTCTCTATTTTGTGAAACACTGTTCTCAGACTTCATTTAATTATTATTATTTTTTAAAATGTTTATTTATTTTTGAGAGAGACAGAGACAGAATGCGAGTGGGTTAGTGGCAGACAAAGAGGGAGACACAGAATCCAGAGCAGGCTCCAGTCTCCGCGGTGTCAGCACAGAGCCCGATGCAGGGCTTGAACTCACAAGCTGTGAGATCATGACCTGAGCCGAAGTCGGTTGCTCAACTGACTGAGCCACCCAAGCGCCCCTCATTTAATTATTTTGGTAGAGGTTTCTGTAGTTCCTTGAATATATTTATGCTTACTGACTTAAAATTTTTTTTATTAAGTCCAACATCTGGGCTCACTCAGATTTCTATTAACCATTTTGCTTTTTTTCTTTTATGAGCCATACTTTCTAGTCTGAAAGCTGAAAGCTGGACATTTAAAATTTTTTTTTAACGTTTATTTATTTTTGAGACAGAGAGAGACAGAGCATGAATGGGGGAAGGTCAGAGAGAGGGAGACACAGAATCTGAAACAGGCTCTGAGCTGTCAGCACAGAGCCCGACGCGGGGCTCAAACCCACGGACCACAAGATCATGACCTGAACTCAAGTCGGCCGCTTAACCGACTGAGCCACCCAGGCACTCCTGAAAGCTGGACATTTTAAATAACATAAGGTGGCAACTCTGGGAATCAGATTCAGCCTCATCTGCAAGTTTTTTTCATTACTGCTGCTCATTACTGTGTTTTGTTTGTTTGGTGACTTACTTGGAATATATTTTTTTCTTTTTGTTTCTTTTTTTAAAAATCAGGTATAATATTTTAATTCAGGTATACAACATTGTATTAGTTTCAAGTGTACAGTGTATGACTCATCACATATACACTATAAAATGGTATTGCAGTGCATATTTGAAGGTTGCTGGGAAGGGTAGATCTTGAATCTTCTTATCACAAGAAGAAAATTAGATGATAGATAAGTAGATAGATAGCTAATACATAAACTTTGGGGATAACTTTTTAATAGTGATGTATGGTTACTGACTTATTAAGGAATATTTCTTTAAAGTTCTTTATCCTGTGCTGTCACTGAAGTCTCTTCACCATTAACTTAATAACCAGCTATTTTTTTTACAGAGATGTCCTTAAATATCTTGAATCAACAACTCTCCCTTCCTTTTCCAAAGACCCATGTATGTGTTGGAACAAGACTCCGATGCCCCTACAAGATACTTTGCAACCCTGCAATTGCCTTCACCTCTTGCTCTTGCAAAAGGCTCACTATCAGCCAGAGATGAGCAGTCTAGGTCTTCTCAGATCTTGTGCACAGCTTTACACATATGCACAGCATTCTAGATCCCCATGAACTTGATGGAAATCTTCAATGCCTTAATGGATACTTCTCCCCTCCCCCTCCCCCCCCATTTTCTTCTTAAGTCTTTGGCCAGCTTGTGTTGCTGCCTCAGGCAACCACAATCAATGTTGAACAATTGCAGCTAATTGATTTGACAAACTCCCTAGGCACAGGGTTTTCCTTGCTAAACAAGCTCTGAGCCAGGTCAAATAAAGAGTAGTCCTATGTGTGGGACAAGCCAAATAGTGATAATTTTCTAGTTCTGGATTTCTGGGGATCTGAAAACCCTTTCCACTTCTTCCAGTGGCTGCTGGGTTTCTTTTTATCCCAGCTTCCATGATTGCTAGATGTTAGTTCTTAAGGCTGCCACAGCCATGAGTAGGTGATGAGAATAGAGCTGGTTAAAATGAGACAAAGCTTGCTGTTCTTACCAAGCCTTGGGTTAATTTTCAGAGTTTTGGAAAAGTTTATTTTTTATAATTTTAGCAAATTATAATTTATAATTTCATAGATTTTATGGAGGAGTGGTGTTTTGGAGGTCCTTACCTTGGAAGTTACTTCTCTCCTAGATTTTAAATATTCCTAGAGATTCAGCAAAACACATCTTGATGTGAATTTATCTTCAGTTTTTCTGCTAGATGTTCAAAGGGCATTTTAAATTTGATTTATATCTTCTTTAATTCTGAAAATCTTTTTTTCTATTATTTCTTCAAATACTGCTCCTCTGTCATTCCTTTTTTTTTCTAACCTTCTAGAGTTTCTTTTGCTGCATCTTGGAGTCTTTAATCTATTCTTCATCTCTCTCATATGGTATTTTCTTGGTACTGGTCTTGCTATTGCATTCTGAGTGAAATTTTAAATGTTATCTTCCAACTTACAAGCCTTTCTTATACCGCAACCAGGTTTTTTTTTTCATAATGAAGTTTTACCATCCTCTGTATATTTGATTTGTTCTTTCCAAAATCTACCTGTAAAATCAGAGTTTGTATTTCTCATCAATTTTTGTTTTACAATTCCTTTTTTTTTTGAAAACTAAACTTAAAAAAAACGTTTTCTCCTAAAGCAGTCTTCTATAACTCAAAAAAATTGTCATTCCATCTGGAGTTAATTCCCCTTCTGTGTGTTGGATGTGATGGTTGTAATTTTAGCACTGCGTTTCATCATGAATTTTGGAATTTGGATTTATTGACTCATTTTTGAGTGGGATATTGTTTTGCTTCATTTTCACTTTTCCTTTCTGTTTATGCTGACTTTTTCCTGCTTACAAAAACCTTAACCTGTAGTACACACACACACACACACACACACACACATTGTTACAGTGTGATTGGACACGACCATGCTACCTGCATTAGGGGTATGGCAGATTAGTCACCAACCAGGAGGCATCTGTTTGTGTCTTATTGTGAGGCTCTGGCTGTCATCTCCCTGGGTATGTAGCCACCTAAACACTAGAACTCTGGGAAGTATGCAGTGACACACTCTCCTCAACCCATCATTTTCTAACCTTCACTGATCCAGGCATTGATCAGAATAGCATAGGTTATATTTCGATGACTAATGACCCCACTGTTTCTCTGGCATTTAAAAAAAAAAATTTTCATTTCTCATTTACATTAATGTCTGCTCTGGGTGCGGTGACTATGTTTCTTTATCACCTTCATTTGGAGACCTTGGCAGATGGGATTTTCTATTTCTTGGTCAAGGGAATATGGATAACTGGTCACTGGCTCCTAAAGCTTCTTCTACAAAGAGTCATATCACTTTTGCTTACATTGCTTTGGCTCGAGCAAGTCATAAGGTGAAGTCTCACATTAATAACAGAAAAGTGGATTTTTCTCCCAAGACGGTTAATGAGTAATTTGCTGTAGTCATAATACAGTACACTACATTTTCTGTCCCTTTCTTTCACTTATAATAGCTGAACTCTTCAGCTACCACTTCCTGCCTCTGTTCCCCAAACTGCCTGGAATAGTCTTCAGCTGTGAATATCACTCTGTGTTTCTATTCTGCATATTTGTGTTTTCTTGATGTTAGCCCAGCTGTCTTTTGCTTTTCTGTTTTTTACTTTTGTGCCTCCTTGTTATATGTTCAGAGTATAGGAAAATCCCTCAAATAACAAATTCAATATGCCATCTTGCTCAAAATGTTACCCATAATTTTGTTTGTGTGTGGAAAAAAAAATCAGATTCCACAAATCCATGATGAAATCCCTGCTCTTTCCCACAAATCATCCCTTGGGTTCCATGTGAGTTTCAAAATATAGAACTAACGTCATGGGAGTCTGGTAGGAAATGAATCTCTATACTCTCCAAAACTTTGGTGTTAACTAATCAGATTGAATTTCCATATAACCAAAATGCATTCCTTGGCCTGAAGCGTTATCTCATTAGTAAGTATAAATTGGTGCTTATTCAGCTGAGCAATGCAATTTTTGGTTTAATAAAAGCCTAATCTTGCTCATTTGTTTACTCTGTTTACTCCCTAAAGGCTAAAGCTTTGTGACTAAATACAGTGCTTAATAAACAGAAGAAAAAGTATTAATTGTAGGCACTGCCACATTCCTAAGAGCTGAATTTGGCTGCAGACCAAATGGGCTCTTGTGTAGAACCTACTATGTTGCCCTCAAGCTTAGACTTCCAGCTCTCATAAAATGGATCTTGGGCTCAAACAAACATATTTTTAGAATAATAGTTTTGCCAGAGCAGATCAGCTCAGCTAGCATAAATCTTCACTTGTAATTCTCTTCCTCTGTCAACCTTTACATCTCTGCATACTTTCTTCCTCTAATGTATCTCTCTTATGTTCACAATAGTGGTTACTCATCCAAATGTGTCATTGGTGCTGGACAAAAGAGAACTAATCTTTACTTCTTTTTCTATTGAAATCTCACGTTTCTCCAGGTTAACCATCATGTAGACAGAAATTAATTTCTTCTCCACAGCTGACACTGAGAAAGAGGGAATAAATTGCATGTGTAAAAAATGCAGGAAATGAAAGTCTTCTAATCGATAAAGTGCAGACCTCTCTGTAGCTAGTCTTGTCTGGAGTAACTGTCTCCCCATTACTGAAGATCTTCAAACAAATGTTTGATGATCATTTGGTATCTCAAGGGAGGAGGTATTGGGTGTGTGTGTGTGTGTGTGCTTCAGAACTAATCCCTTTATAAAAAGCTTTTTAAAAATTATTTTGTATTTTATTCTTTTGACTATCCTTTATTCAATATTTGCCATTTTATTTCACCTCTTATACTTAAAAATATATATTATGTTCTTCTTAATTCTAAAAGAAGTTCCTTCTTTCCTTCAATTATGTTTCTCTCTGAAGTCTCATCCCTATCTTTTCCTTTACCAAAGAATGCATGTTTAGTTGTGTGTGTATATATATATATATATATATATATATTTTTTTTTTTTTTTGAGAAGGAGAGAGATAGGCAGAGAGGGGCAGAGAGAGAGAGAGAGAGAGAGAGAGGGAGAGAGGGAGAGAGAATCTTAAGTAGGCTCCATGTTCAGCACAGAGCCCGATGCAGGGCTGGATCCCACCACCCAGGGTTCATGACCTGAGCTGAAATCAAGAGTCGGACGCTCAACTGCCTGAGCCACCAGGTGCCTCTAGTTATGTATGTTCTTAAAAGCAGCATACATAATTCTTCCCATTGAACTCTGGTCAGTGTCCCCCACAACTGTAATGAGAACTCTAAGACAGACCTATGAGCTTGTCAAACAGGGTTACATGTGTGCTCCCATGCTCATGTGAGGTCATGGGACATGTTGCATCCTTCTGAAGTATAAGTTCTACCCAATAAGACATTGAAAACATTATGCGGTTAATAAAACAAACACGAATTATGGATATCACTGCAAAATCTTCATGAATTTAATATTAAAAGAAGATCCTAAAGCCCCACTGTAGCCCCAGATTGCCAGACTCCTTCTGGAAGCCTGTTGGGTCCACCATAGAGTAGTAGCTTAGTCATTTTGTGGGTGAGGCCAAGAGCTCTGCAGTGAGATTTGAAAGTGCTGGGGCAGTCTGGGCCCCAGGGACTCTCAGAACTAATCAAATGAAGCTTCCCTCCAGGACAAACACCCACACTGATGAGAAACTAATGGGAAAGAACCCAAACTTATCAAAGAAGCAAAGGAAAGAAAACTTCGTTTTTGTTTGTTTGTTTGTTGTTTTTAAATAAGGAAAAGGAACAGACACAGCATTACAGTAAATGTGAGGTCATATTTTTTTGTTGTTGTTATTACTTTGCAAAAATGACAGGAGAGGGAGCTCTAGAGCCATAATGCTGGGAAAACTGTTCTGACCCACCCACCTTCCTAAAAGTAAAAGGAGACTCCAGAGAAGGAGCAGAAGGTGGAGGAGGAGCAGGAAGAAGAGAATGAGAAATGGATCATGGTCGATTTCCATACAGAACTATTATAAGTCATTATGAGGAAGAGGAAGTAAAGGCAGAATGATTCAGGCAATGCAATTATGCCAGAAAGATACATCCAAAACAATAGAAAACTACAACCCAACATATTTTTACGTAGCTAAGATAAATAAAGAAGGTACGAAAGAATAAAATCTACCAAGATTAGGAAAACTCCAGATTGAGATGATTAGAGAAATTAAGCTCTAAAAAGGAAAAAAAAATACACACACACACACACACACACAAAGAAAATAAACATTTGTATCAGTCTTTATTTTCATTCTTTTGTACTTAACACTTGATTTTCTGGAACTCTCTCCTACTCTGGCCACCAGTAGATGACAATCCTAATTCTCATCCAGCCACTTGTTCCTGCTCTGCCTCAGGGGCTCCTCTCTGTCATTGCCACAGAAAAGGGACATTTCCTATGGCTGTCTCTTGGCTACCTCTTTAGTTCACTCTACTCAGTGGCTGCAGCAACTTATAAAATTGAATTACACTTCAATGTGCCTGCATTCCTAACATGCCCTATTCATGACCTGATCCATGCATGACCAGCCAGCTGCCTTTTTCCTGTGTCTCACTGGCACCTCAGATGGACGAGGTCCAAAGTCACCTACATAGCATTTAATCTATGCCTCATCTAAAGTTCTATAACTTGGAACTTAGATTCTTATCTCCCAAAGCATCCATCTCTGTTCTTTTCCTTATGCTGCCACTTAATCAAACATCCCTGTCTGTTTATTTTTGCTTCCAAAGTATTTCTCAAATCTGTTCCCTCCTGTCACATTTAACTACTACTGTGCCAGGTCCTTCTATACCTCTGAAATGGACTCTTGCAATAACTTACTTGCCTTCTCTGACTTCATTCTGTCTCAACTGCAAATGATGCTGTGTAGCACAAGGACACTATGTTTAGGAGGTTCCATTTACATAAAAAATAATGTGAGTGTTACCACTCAGTGTTGTGTTTCTGTCCTGGCTCTGCCTTCTTCGAGGGCAATAGGTCCTTAGCTTGTTTTTGTTCTCAGCCCTATGGAAGGAATTAAGCATTTTAATGACAGTCCATAGAAACTACAATAGAGTAACTATTAAAATAATTGTGACTGCATTAAAATATCTCAAAATGTCCCTAAAATTGTTCAAGATGTCACTCTCTAGAACTGCACTGCTGTTCACTGCCCTTTGAATACTCTTTTATATGCATGAGGTGGTATCTTTGAGTAACTGCTTTAAAAAAATGTGCAATACCTTTTTCCCCTTCCTCATAGCACATTGCACCCTGATATTTGCAACATCACAAAACCCACTCAGGTCGGTGCAGACCAAGATAAAAGCAAGTTGTAGTGTTAGGTGAATGAAACAATCCTACTGACAAAAGACCTTTCTGTACTAAAACAAGAGAGAGAAAAGGTAGTCTCAATTTGAGGAAACATTACTGGATTTACATGTATATAAGGCAGTACACAAGAGACTATAAACTCTGAACAGAATTTCACACAAATCTAGACATTAGTCAAATAAGTAACAATGAAAACCTCTCTCATTTCCTGTAGAGATGAGTGGATGCACCCTGTTATTGTCTGCTGTATACTTATGAGAGACCCTCGGACTAATTTGTAGGTTCCTGTTTACAGCTCCAAGGACCAGAAGACCCAAGCCTTGTATCTTAAATTCTGAAGGTGAGGCTTATCATTGGGCCCTATTTTGTTTTCAAGGAGGGCATGGTGGGCAAGAAGCACCTCTCTGTCAAAGAAAATGTCAGTATTTTTTAAAAAATGTTTCTTTATTTATTTTTGAGAGAGAGAGAGCATGTGTGTGCAGAAGAGGGACAGAGAGAGAGGGAGAAAGAGAATCCAAAGCAGGCTCCATGCTGGAGCTGTCAGCACACAACCCCACATAAACTTGAACTTGAACTGGGCTTGAACTCATGAACTGTAGATCATGACCTGAGCTGATGCTGATGTCGAGCCAGCCAGGCACCCCTCATCATTTTTTTTAATGGCAGCAGATAGCATCACTTGCAGCAACAACAGCAACAAACTCAGATTTATTAGAAACCCTGAGTAGAAGCTGGATATGTGACCTACATCGAAGCCAGCAATGGGGCTGTGAAGAGGAAAAGTGGGTATGATACTTATGTCACAGAATTCGACCTTGAAGTGGAAGAGTGTGTCACCTTACCAAAAGGGGATATTCACAAGAAGAAAGAAATCATCAAGTATGTGTCCTTGCATGACTTGGATGTGGCCAACACATGGCCCTCGGGGGGCAAAACATCCTGTCTATGATGGGCAAGTTAATGGAGCCAAAGAAGACCGAAATCACAGACAAACTGCAAGGGGAGATTAACAAGGTGGTGAATAAGTATATTGATCAGGGTATTGCTGAGCTAGTTCCAGGTGTGCTCTTTGTTGATGAAGTCCACATGCTGGACATCGAGTGTTTCACCTACCTGCACTGGGACCTGGAATCTTCTATTGCCCCCATCATCATCTTTGCATCCAACTGAGGCATCTGTGTCATCAGGGATACTGAGGACAGCACCTCCCCTCATGACATCCCTCTTGACCTTCTGGACCACGTGATAATCATTGGGAAAATGCTGTACACCCCACAGGAAATGAAACAGATTATTAAAATCTGAGCCCAGACAGAAGGAATCATGAAGAGTTCTTAATACATCTACAGCCCACCACATGCACATTGAGAATCACTGGCCTACAGAGATTTGGCCAAGTTTGCAATGTAGAACTCAAGCTCTTTGGTAATCTAGGATCAACTTCATTTGTAGTCACATTTCTCAATCCTGCATCTTTTCCCATTCTCCTCAAGGCAGAAGGACTAGCTGGGATAGGATCAGCTAGAACACGGAGAATAAGTAACAGAGACACTATATAAGGAACTGGGGAGTCCCCAAAAACTTTGGGATAATTTGAGGTCAGTCAACCTTTTGATAGTGGAATTAAACAATTGACAAGATGACCATGCAGAAAACATATCATTGGGCAGTCTGCCAGTCATTTACTGAGTACTTACTCTATGCCATGGAACAGATTAATGTTAACAACAGTGTTAATCAGCATTAGAGTTCTAACAAAAGATGTGGGGACTTAGTTATTGAGGTTGTATTTCTTTAGAAGAGTTCCGTTGTCCAGAAAGTAAGGGAGGTAAAAAGATTTTGGTCCATTGTAATAACTGGAGTGCCATGTGGGAGACAATATTTTGAGAAATTCAAACAAAGGACAAGAGCCCTTACTGACAATACTAGTGGAAGATTCATGCACCACACAGCAATGACTGATTGTCTCTGGGGTTCCTTCTACTCCTGGAAGCCAACTGGGATATTGTAGCAGGTAGTGTCTGTGTAGGATTCTATGCTAAAAAGACAGGCTGTTTCTGCTGGCTCCATCAGGATTCCTCCTTAGAGTACAAGTATGTCTAATCCCTGGCAATGGTTCAACTAGAAAAGTGGTTTCAATGAGCTCAATGAGTTTCAATGAGCTCCTTTTACTTTCTCTCTTGCCATGATCCTGGTTCCATGCAGGTGCTAACACTTAGGACAGAGGTGCTAGGCCCTGCACAAACTTCTTGGCCCCAGAGAAAAGGCCTGAAATGAATTTCTTATATCCATGTTTGGATTTAACCTTTGACTTCAATGCCTTCATTGAAGTTCTTGCCTTTGATTCTCTTTACTTTCGTTTTGACATTCGAGCCCATTTTCTAACTTTCTTGTCCTTGGATGTGATCTCTCTGTCCTTATCATCCCCTGTAATGAATATTTGTCTTATAGAACCCATTACTGTCAGAACCCATTACTGACAACTAAAAAACTACATTCAAGTTAACTAAAATCAAGTTAACACTAGAAAAATTTTTCTAATACTACTCTGGGTTTCTATATCTTTACTGCCCATGGGGTGGGGAGGAGAATCTTTGATTTGGTTAGGATTTTGTTTGTTCGTTTGTTTGTTGTTTGTTTTAATAAGTGAGAAAGCCCCAGATAAATTATTATGAACCTAATTATTTTTACCTATAGGCAGGAAAAGGAAGCATACTTGATCACTACCATTGACTTGGCTTAATTAAGCATCCCAATAATGAGTATCATTAATTCATTCAACAATTTTTGAATTCCAAGTTCAGATAATTCACTGTGCCCTATTTTGTGGGGAAGGAGAAAGTGCATGTTACATATTGAGTCCATTGCCTTTAATTTAGTAAGTACTCAATGTTAGCACTCTTGCTGTTGATCGTCATAAAAATGGTGAATGTGGCATAAATATTACTGACAATCTATTTTCTACATAAAAATATTTTGAAATTATAGATTAGCAACCAGACTACAGAAAACCAAGCAAGATGTATCAAAACTAAGAGAAGAATATCAGGTGATCAAAAAGCCTGAAATGCCAGCCAAACAGGTTTTTTTTTTATTTCTTTATTTTGAGAGAGAAAGAGAGAGAGAGAGCGCGCAGGGGATGGGCAGAGAGAGAGGGAGAGAGAGAGAATATGAGCAGGCTCCACACCTTCAGCTGAAAGCCTGACATGGGGCTCGAACTCAAGAACTGTGAGATCATGACTTGAGCTGAAATGAAGAGTTGGATGCTTAACCAACTGAGCCATCTAGGTGCCCCCAGCCAAACAGGTTTTTAAATGTGACTGGGAGTCATCTAATTATATGTTTTTATTTGACTTAACAGTGACCTTCAGCAGACTCCAGATCGTTAGACTTCATGTGGCATGGGCCACTGATGCACAGGAGAACTGGGCAAGTCAGGCTAGAAAGGCTGTTACCTAGTAACAATGCCTAACTAAGGTGAAAAGATTTGGGGAAGCTGGACGGCTGGAAAAACTTGATTGAGTCTTTCTGAAAGGGCAAAAGCAATTACACTAAGGTAAATTGCCATTTTGTTCACAGGAAGAACAGTGGAATAAAAATAAATGCAACAAAGAGCTTTTAAGACACTAATTCCTGAAGACTGGGTATGTGCTGAATACTCCTGTTCTTCAGAGACTAGTGTGGTTCAACAGAGAAAAGTCATTCTTCCAAGATGTGACAACAGTCTGGATGTATCTTGTGAAATCCTTTAAGTGTGTCAATCCAAACACCATGTTTAATTTTGGGAATTTGGAGAAATTTTATCTGTGATGCTGGGATCAGCATGCCCTGGGAATTAGAGTATAGGACTGAAATATACATGAAAACTTATAGTTGAAGTGGTGACTCTATATCATCTTCTTTGCACATTGGCAAGATAGTGTTCAGAACTCTTTGTTTTGTCTTTCTGTCTTTAAAAAATGAGCTGACATATTCCAGATGGAATGAAGGCCATTAGCAGATTGCCAAGCCCTCCAACAATGAATTACAGGCATCACCATATGATAGAAGTGAGGGTTAATCATTGTGTCATTGGTGTCCACAGAGTTGATAATTTTAGATTTTGGGCAAATGTAAAATTGGAATCTTCAGCTGTCTTTTGCCAAGCTACTGAGTGTCAGCACAGAGCCAAATATGACAGAGAGCCGGTGAGAAGTCTGTTTACCTGGGGCAAACATGGCTTATCTTTGAAGAGTGTTTGAAGAGTGCACAGAATTTCTAGGGAGAGCAGTATTCTGGAGGATGCTCATATGTTCCTGTGATATTTGCTTCCTGCACATATCATTCATGTGATGCAATGGTAAATTCAGATTATCTGTTCCAGTAGACAAATTCAATTTAACACTCAATAAGATTCATTGCTAGCCCATGCTTTGATTTCTCTGGGTTCCTTTAAATTACCAAAGTGTCTTATGTGTAAGCTGCACTGACCAATTTTCATTTGGGGAATATGAGGAAAGCATCTTTTAACAAAAATTAGGAAAATTTCAGCATTAAGCATAGACTTAATTTGCTCTCAGGCTGCATGCTAGAAATAGCAATGATCTGGGTAGAAAGAACGACAAAATCCATTAGAGGTTATTTGCACTTACTGTGAATTTTTAAAATCAATTTTACTCTACTACCTCATTGATATCACGTATACTTAAAGAGTGTTTAGTGAGGCATTAGGAGAAAGAATAGAGATCACTTGGGACTGAGAGAGGGGAAGTCTTGATGTAGAATATCATCTCAGATAAATGGATATCATCTCAGATAAATGAATATCATCTCAGATAAATGAATATCATCTCAGATAAATGTCAATATCTGAAAATCAGGGAGGGTGTGCAGCAGCAGAAAGTGGAGCACTGAAGGGTTTGGACATATTTCCTACTTTAGAAGTCAGCCTGGAGCTACTCCGCATCATCTAACTTCAGTGAAAGCAAATGTACAGGAGCACCTGGGTGGCTCAGTTGGTTGGCAGACCTACTCTTGACTTCTGTTCAGGTCATGATCCCAGGTCATGGGATTGAGCCCCACGGTGGGCTCCATGGTCAGCATGGAGCCTGCTAAAGATTCTTTCTCCCTCCCTCTGCCCCCCTCCCTGACTCACACTCTCTTTCTTTTCACTCTAAAAATAATTTTTAAAAACTCCACAAGTGTACAGTTCAAGGTGATCAAATTGGTAAACCTCAGATTTAATAGACTCAACACACCTACAATAAAGTAAAATCCTAGAGATTATGACAACTGTTCAGCATCTGGCAGATCATTGTCAACTTATGTCTATTCATATATATTCAAGATGCAAAGATGTATCTTTCAAATCAGGACTATGTGAAAACACTAGGGTTAATATAGAAGAGAAGGGCCATCCATGAAGCAGTACTATCCACTAGACTCTACTTTGTGATTGTGTTGAATTCTTACAACTATTTTCTGAGGTAACACAAATGCTTGTTTATGGTGGAGGAAATCACAACCTAGAAAGGATTAGAGAGTTTGTCTGAGCCTATGTGACTTAGGTTGGGAGCCAAACTCCTATACTTCTTCTAAATCATTCTACCCTTCAGTAAAGGTACATGTGTTGGATGAATGCAAACATATCCATTGATTTTGTTGTAGTACAACTGGGAAGTTAGAGAACTTGATATGTGGGTGTGGAGGTTGGTTTAGTAGTATATTTTGGAAATGCTTAGTTAATATCTTTGTAAATTACATTTAAATATCTCTGCACTTGTGTGAGACTCTACGTGACAGAATAGGTAGGAAAATCCAGTTACCCATCCATCTCCTGATAAATCAATGAAGACAACTGCATTGACAAAAGTATACTTATTTCATCTTTGCTGAAGGGCACATTTTACCAAACATTGGTTCAGTAATTTCACTGGAAAATCTTAGAAATCTTGTTATTTATAATTATTCACCTTAAAGCATTTCTTCCCCCCTTCCTTCCTTACTCCCTCCTTCTCTCCCTCCCTCCCTCTCTTCCTCTGTCTCTTTTCTTTCTTTCTTTTTTTCTTTCTTCCTTCCTTCCATTCTTTCGTTCTCCTCTCCCCATCCCTCTCCTTTTCTCCCCTCCCTCCCTCCTCCTTCTTCTTTCTCTCTCTTTTTGTTTGAAAGTTTATGAGAGAAGTAAGAATGTCTTTGATGCACTTTGAGAAGATTGCAGATGAATAAAGGATGACCTTTGGGGTTTCTTTGGTATTGATGAAAAGAGTGTGGGCTTTTGAGTCAAACACACCTATATATTCAAGCATACATATTTATTAGTTGTATGACCTGGAGCAAATCATTTCAACTGCCTTCTCTTCTATTTCCTTAGCTATAAAATAGAGGAAATAATATACTCTCACAGAGTTGTAGTGAAAGTTAAATGAGATAATGGGTACAAGAGCATTTACTCCAGTATTTTGAACATAGTAAGTGCACAGTAAATGCTACCTACAAAATTACCATTACTATTATTGCTATAATCACACCTGGGAAAATCATTTATTCTCTCCAAACCTCAGAGTACTCTCTTTTAATGAGAGGCTTAAATAAGAAAGCATGTGTGAAGTATAGCCTTGATGAATATGAATGACTCTTCAATTCACTTTCATCCAGACACCCTTTTATTGCCAAGTAACTTCCCTTTGTTGGGCTTGGGACTGCAGACAGTCAAAACTGACCCTGTTTCCAGAGTCCTGGCATTTCAATATGGCCTGTCATTTTCTGAGAATATACACATTCTCGAATTTACCTTCCCTGACCAAAAAAAAAAAAAAAAAAATCAAGTGTGGGATATTAGGTATCAATTCACTTCCTGCTGTAGGACACACGCTGCCTTGTCAGGGTTAGAGTATCCCAGGTATACTGAAGTCAATCACACAACTTTTCATCAACTTGTCTTACACTCATCGTTTTGATCTAGTCAGTGCTCTTCAAAATGTAAGGGGATTCAAATCCCCTGATGATCTTGTGAAAATTAAGCTTCCATTCCAGGAGGTCTGGGTCAAGGCCAGAGGTTCTGAATTTCACAGGTCCCAGGTGGTAGCAATGCCACAAGCTCACATGTTGAGTAGACAGTGTCTTGGAGTCCTTACACATGTTTGGAGGGTAGTTAATGAGCTCACACCCTATTCAGATGATTGCTTTGACTGGTAGAAATTAGCAGACATTCCTTTCAAGTCATATATTCTCCACTCTGAGCTCTGTGTTCCCTTTTTTCAACACCCCTTCCTTAATTGTGAAGATAAAGTAAAAACACTTTCTGTGCCTCCTCTTCTGTGAACTTTCCCTGGTGCACCCCGTCCCCAAACAGCACCTTCTTTTATTTACTGTGCCCCCATGGCATATGGCATTGTACCTAAGTTTAATGATTGTCCTTTTCTTTTGAAAATTTTTCTCTATTTTTCTGTATTTTATACTCTTGACGATAACAGAGCACCATGAGGGAACTCCCCATTCAGTTCTTTGCACCTCATGCTGTCTTAGCAGACACTAGATGCTCAAGAAACTCAGGAGGCTGAGATATTCAGTAGAACAAGCAGTGTCGATTGGAGGCAGACAGACTCGGGCTCAAATCAATGTAAAGTTAAATAAGTAGCTTAGGTTTTCTTCACTTCAGCTTCTTCACCTATAAAAATAAGATATTTCACCTTCCTCTATAAGGTTGTTGTGACGATTATATAAGATAGTATCTGTGTGTCGTGTGGCCCCAGTGCCTAAGGGAATAGCCAATAAATGTTAATATTGTGGTTTATCATTATCACTAACATTATCGGATTGTTTGAGAATCACCTCAAATAACATAAACAAATATTAGAATACAGTTCTTCCCCTTCTATTTTAGAGTGAATGAATTCATGTTATATTTATTTTATTATGGTCTTATAGCATACAGTTTTGTTATTGGGACTTTCAATTTTTCATAGAATGAGGGCTATCTAAAGAAATTGAAAATGAAATATACAAGTGTGTATTATCATTCATTTCACATATTAGTCCCTCGAAAGATGTTTTTGATCTAAGTGACGAGAAAACTTCCTCGAGCAATACTTCTTACATTTAAACAACTTTATGACTGAGAGGGTTCAGTGTTCCCAAGGTCAACCATTTACTGACATACTTAATTTGCAAACTGGGATACATAGTTTGCTATGTCTGGTGTTCATTTTCACCGCGGTTTTTATGCCCAAATCCCCTCTGAGCCATCTGGCCACAAACTTGCCTGAGATGTTCTCTCCCTCCTGGTGCCTCACTCTTTGCAACAGAGATAAATGGATTAAGAACATGAAATAATTGAAGCACATCAAGTGGAGAAGACAATCACTTTCCATAGCGTTGCTTGCATCGATTGCAATTTGAATGCATGATGACTTCTTTCCCAGGAGTGTGAAAAAGAAATCGTTCATAAAATACCCAGGAAGTCTCTCAAGGAAACTAATTAATGGCATTATTATCTTAAGCACAGCAAAGATTATTGAAAAGTTTCCTGTTACTCAAAATACTTTATAAAACAAATTATGATTACTTCGGATACTGTGCTTTAATGAATCTTTCATTGATTTCCTGTGTGTTTACAGAGAGGTTTCAGGCTTTATTTTCAACAATTTACACAGCATTTGAAGGAGAGAGCTCCACAGGCACTGGAAAAAGAAAGCCATTTTCTGCTATTGCATGTCATAAAGCAAGAACCAGAAACTTGAAATGAAGGGGAAAAAAAGTCAGAGTCCCGTATATGTGTCCTGCCACACCAGTAGCATTTCTCTAGAGTGTATCAACGAGAAATTGATTAGCTGAATTGAAGAGTGATGTGCATATCCAGATATGCTAGACTATGCTGCAGTTTTTACCAAAGCAGTTACACTAATTGACATTTTGATTGTTGTATCCATCACAACAGGTGGTATTTTGTGATTTTCAATTTGCCACCTTTACATATATAAATGTATCTTGTCTTGGACATAATTTATATTTCCTTAACCATATTTTCTTATGTGTTATGGCCATTTGAACACCCACCCCCTTTTTTTAATGCTTCTCAGGTCAAATTTTGCCCAATTTTCTCTTTGGTTTCCAACCTTCTCCACATTGACTAATAATACTCCGTTATTAGTTTCAAAATATTTCTTAGGTGTGCACGTGTGGTATGTGCTGTGCTTATGTTGGGAATAACTCCCCAGTCTCCCAATTTGGACTTTCACTTTTTTTATGATGCTTTTTGATGAATAGAAGTTAATTCTGCATTTTAGCTTAAATTTTACCTGTGTTTAGTTTTCTTTTCCTTTAGTTTGTTCTTTTTGTGTCTCATCTAAGAAATGTATCCCTATGATGAATTTCTGAAAATATATTCCTGCATTACATTCAAAAAGTTGTATGCCTTTGCTTTTCACATTTAGATCTTTAATCTATCTTGAGTTGAATTTTCTTCTTGTACCAGTGTATCAGGCAGATTCAGTGAGGAGACAGACCTCACCAGGTTTTTTTTTTTTAAGTAATTTAATATAAAGAACTGTTAGCAGATGTAAACTATATAGCACATGTAATTACATAACTAGAAAGACAAAACACACACACAAAAAGAACCTTGAATTATCACAGAGGTAGCGACTGATAAGCAGCTATCATATGTACATTTCACCGTATGATTGGGGAAACGGAGAGATTAACATTATTGAACGATAGTAGCTTACAGGAAGGGACCCAGGTGTTGAAACTCAGATCTCTGAGAAAGCAGTGCAGTTCAGTTGGCTCTGAAGCCTCCAAGCTCAGAGAAAGGGCACTGGCCAGCTGGAGCCATGTTTCAGAGAGTGCAGTGAGCTTCTGCAAGTACTGGAAAAACCACAGACTGTATTTAGCTGGTGCTATGGACAGGGGCTGCCCCTGTCAGTTGATACAAGAACTAACAGCACACCAGAAGCCACAAGAAGCTATTATTTTGAGGAGCTGTTTCAGCCTCCCGAACTTCTATCCCTGTTTCCTCAATTTAGTGAGACCCATCATGCTCTGCTTGGGATGCCCTCTGCCATGGTCTGGAAAACATATCCAGAGGAAAACCCAGGGCAATCAGAAGGCTCACTCACCTCATTTGGTTGCCCCCATTTTTCCACTGTCAGTGATCACAGGTCTACACTGCTGGGTTCCCAATGTCTGCAAAGAGTTATTTTCTAGTTGTGTGCAGCAGGGAGGGTGGATCAGTTCCAGTTCGTCTAGCATGGCTGAAAGCAAAGATTCTTATGTCTTTGTTTCTATTTAATTTTTATTCCTCTGGTAGTTTATAAATTTTACATTATTATTTTACTCTTTTAGTGGGTGCAATTTCTTGACATATTTTTGTTATATATTTTAACTTTTACCTTATTTTTAAGTGAAATGGAATGTTTATAGTTTGCTAGTGAGGTTTGGCTGGTAACAAACTCTTTTGTCTGTCTAGATGTGTCTCTGCCTCATTCTTTTAAAAAAATTTTTTTAACGTTTATTTATTTTGAGGGAGTGAGAGACAAAGTGCGAGCAGGGGAGGAGCAGAGAGAGAGGGAGATAAAGAATCTGAAGAAGGCTTCAGGCTCCAAGCTGTCAGCACAGAGCCCGATGCAGGGCTCAAACTCACAAACCACCAGATCATGACCTGAGCCAAAGTCGGACGCTTAACCAACTGAGCCACCCAGGTGCCGCATCTGTGGCTCATTCTTAAAAGATAATTTCATTGGATGTAAATTTCTAGCCAGGCATCTCTTTTCTTTAGCGCAATAAAGATACCCTACTTTCTTCTGACATTGTCATTAGTCTGCTATTCCTTTGTAGGTAAACAAGTTTTTTCGCCGATTTTAATCTTTTTTTCATTTTTGAAGCTCTGGAGTTTCACTGTAATAAATCTTAAATGCATTCTTTTTTCTACTTGGAATTCTCTAGCCTCTTGAATCTGTGCTTACTTCACCCTTTCTGGAATTTCTCATCCGTTATGTCTTCAAATGTTGCCTCTATTTTATTCCCTTTCTCTTCTCTTTAGAAATTGTGAATGCTTATTAGATCTCCTTAGTCTCCCATGACTCTTAATTATGCTTTTCATTTTTCCCCTGTTATTTGGTTTCTGCTGCATTCTGGAGAAGTCCTATTATATTTCCAGTTTACTATGTATCGCTTTAGCTATTTCTAATCTGATATGAATTCTACTCAAAGAATCCAGTAGGTTGTATTTTACCATGCCATGCTACATGCTACAGACAGGTACTATCTAGCTTGGCATTTTCCTTTTTCTTAGAACATTGTAAGCTGCGTTGAAAACCATATCCAATATTGGAAGAATTGTGTTTTTTACTGTTCATTTTTGTTCTTGGAGACTTGTTTTCTTAGGTACTTCATTGCTTTATATTTTGTGCTGGTGATTTTCCTTGAAAATTACTGGTATGAATTTTTTTCAGGCCTGGGGAAAAAAATGCTTTTTTTCTGCATTTGCCTATCTTAATGCCTGGGAGGCCTGAGTGCCTGGAAGTTCATAAATTTCATGCCTTGAGCTTCCTTGGACCACTCAGGCGGAATTTGAACTGTATATGTGGAAAAGATTTGAGGCTATGACTTTTCCAGGACTTTTATTTTCTCCTTTGCTAATCAGCACCATTGCAGTTTTTCCTGTTACTTCCTGAGGGTGGAGAGTGACAATTTTGTTTTATTTTCCTTCTTAACCTTTACCTAAAATTTGTAGTTATTTAAAGATTCAGCTTTCGGGGCGCCTGGGTGGCTCAGTCGGTTAAGCCTCCGACTTCGGCTCAGGTCACGATCTCGAGGTCCGTGAGTTCGAGCCCCGCGTCGGGCTCTGTGCTGACAGCTCAGAGCCTGGAGCCTGTTTCAGATTCTGTGTCTTCCTCTCTCTCTGACCCTCCCCCATTCATGCTCTGTCTCTCTCTGTCTCAAAAATAAATAAACGTTAAAAAAAATAATAATAAAGATTCAGCTTTCTTGTGGAGAGATTGCACTAAAGTCCTAAACTTGGGTAAGCCTTGGCCATCCAAGGCAAAGTTCGGTTTTGCTCTGATTGATGAAATTCATTAGGCCAGAAATGGCTTTGATGTTCTGTTTACCATTTTAGATAATCTTGTTTATCTAGATATTGGCCTGATAAATCCCTGTTATCATTTCCACTCTATAATGCTTCTAAAAAAGATTTTTAAAATATATCTCAATTAATTTAATATTAATCATTTATCTTAGTATTATCAATGAGAGAGTTGGTCCAAATTGTGTAGCTCACAGTAACCCCCAAAACAGATGTTCCCTAGATAATTTTTCATGTGATATAGCATCTCCTTTAAGAGCTATACCTTTATACTTTTGACAAGTAAATTAGGTGACATCTCTTGCTATAAACAGTTTTCAGCAAATAGCTATTTTAATGATTGGGGATAAAGACTGTTGGGCAAATAACTTCATTAAAATTTCCTTTGACACTATATATTTTTCAGGATGCTTGTATCAACAACATCTTAGTATGCAAATAAATTTCTTTCTAATCAGATAATGAATATTGTTTCCTTTTTATTTTTTTTTCCTTAAACTTTGGCTTTAGAAGATCACTCCTGTGTTATATGAAAACTCAAATTTATGTTTAAATTAACTCTGTAAAGCAGATGCATATAAGTGCAACTAGTAAGTACAATAATGAATTTAGATTATTCAGACCTGTTTTCCTACAGAAGAAGGCTCAGGCCTCATCTGTCCTCAAAAGATTAAGCCATTCAGTGTCAGACATGAGGTTAATGGCAGTTTTCAATTTCTATGAAAACCCATGTTCACCAAGATATTCCAAAGTCAGTGTACTTATTGAAATGGTTAGACTTATTGAGGAAGGTCAGTTTCAGCCCCTAACCGCCCACTGTTATATCCTGTAGTTGTCAATAGCATCCTGTTTAAACATTTTGTCTTCCTCCCTTGATTGAGAGAGACAATATTATTGATGATGTAGGTGGTAAATAGAATAGTGCTTAACTAAGCCCAGATAATGGAGTACCTACCTACAGGATTTTGTGAAGGAAACTACCTGCTGAAGTCTAAGCTAAACTCTGATTGCTGAGTCTTTGGAGAACAACAAAGACTGGATCCTTGCCTTAATATTACTTTCATTCCAGTGGGGAAAAGGCGATAAGCTAATAGGTAACATATAAAATGTGAACTAGTTTCACTAGCACAATGGAAAAAATAACAAGAAATTGTGCAAGAGGATAACAAAGGGGGGATTCCAATGAAGGCTCACCTATGTGATGAAACGTAGGCTGAGATGCAAGCATGAGAAAGACCAGAAGCATGGGAACCTGGGGAGCAGGAGAACTTCTACCTACATCTGTTGTAGAAAAGAGAGGAACCTGTCCTAGGAGTGAATGGGAGAGAAATGTATTTGGAGGATAATGAGTGAGAAGCAAATTGGCTTGAAGATTTTCCAGTACTGGGTCACACAGGCCCTTTCCGACCCTGGTATGAAATCCGCTGGAAGGTAGAGAGGTATCTGGAGAACAGAAACAAACACACTGATGAAAAGCTAATATATTGGAGCGTGAAAAAGTTGGCGTGGTTTTGAACAAGGGTAGTCTCCATAGAGATGCATCTGGTGAGCTTGAGCTCTTGGGACTCACGGCCTTCCTCTAAAATTACCGATGCTGCTCTGATTTCAGTGAACTGTATGCCCGTGGGCACAGGCCTGTTCCAAGGAGCTCTGACTTTGGATCAAATGTTTTAACGTGTTGCTGCTACTTCTAATGATTTTTATTCTCAAATTTGTCTTGGTATATCAGTGAGGATAAAGGGAAAAGCTGGCTCTAGTGGAGATTTTTTTTTTTTTTTGTAATCTTAGTATTAATAACTCTTCAGTGATTCTTTTTTTTAAAGTTTATTTATTTATTTTGGGTGAGAGAGAGAGAGAGAGTAAGCAAGGGAAGGGCAGAGAGGGACAAGCAGAATCCCAAGCAGGATTCCTGCTGTCAGTGCAGAGCCCAATGAGGAACTTGAACCCACAAACCACAAGATCATGACCTGAGCTGAGGTAGAGTTGGACACTTAACCAACAAGCCACCCAGGCACCCCTTCTTCAGTGATCCTTAAAAATAGTTCAAAAAAATCAAACTCCTTTCTATTCTTTTGCTAGAGAACTGTTTATTTTGTTGGGTCCTGTTATATTCTTCAGAAGGCTGGTTGCATCACAGGAAAACATCAAATGGAGGCTTCAAGCAGGTATGAGACCCAAGAAGTCTGAGATGCTCACAATGGCTCATTGCCACCTCCTTTTATAAACATGACTTTTAAGTATTTGCAGCAATGGTGATGACTGTCAAGGCCTGGAATTATGCCAGGTTGTCTGAATATTTTGACAAAACATTATTTTTTATCACCTTTTCTCTTTTATTTGTATTGGGTTAAATAATTGAATCTTTATTTAATTTTTTCTGGTTTTATAAAAATTTTTACTGGAGACAGAAATTCCTGAGCTTATTCCCACATTACGCATTAGCAAAGGATGGGTGAGTTTGTGGACAGTAAACCAGGCTTCTCCTGAGGGACCCACAATGACGCGAAGAATTGCAGCTAAAAGAGGCCCCCCTTCAATTTAAACCTGATGATGAATTAAGACCCTTCAAAGCGCCTCTTCTTAGAGAAGGCATAAATTTGAAGATGCTGTTGGTTCACATTTCTGGAATGGGTTTTGGAGCTGTCATGTGCCACTGGTCCATAAACCCAGATTAGCTAAACAGGAGGAGAAAGGAGAATAATTAAGGAATGGCAACTGGGAATCTAAAAATAAATGATGCAACTGGGAATCTGATGGGGGTTCCAGAGCCAGGGCACAAAACTGGACGAGTTTATGTTCCTCCTTAGTTGATCATCAGTATTTCTGATACAGTCTGTTGTAGAAAGACTTAACGCATCAGGTAGAGAACCTCTGAGGCACTATTTGCTTATAACCCATTCAGTTCCTACTTGGCATACACTCTAATCATTTTACTTATGAAACATTTCTACTCATATTCTACATACACTTGAGAGACTCAAACTCCCATTTTACTTTCAACCCTTCCTGCTTTAATGTGATGGAATTATAGCTCTCCAGAGCACCATTTGCTGCCAAGGCCCTAATTGGTTGTCAGACCAAAATGTCATGGGAGGAAGTCACCATCTCAAAATGTGTTTTGGCCTCTTGTTTTCACAAATGTTTGCAACACCTTACCAACATTTTTTCCCCTGTAATCATGTTCAGCTTATAAATGAGATGTCTGTCAAAGCACGTGAAATGAGAAAGGTTAAAAAAAAATGACATCCAATTTTTTGACTTACTTAGGTGGCATCTTGACCTATTTATTTTCATTATACTTGATATATAATAATTGCATTTTCAATAACATCAATTTGAACAAATAAAGTTTCAAGCACTCAGGAAAGGGAACTGACAGTTGTTTGTGTCTGGAGATTTACTGACATCACCTTAATACCTCAAAGAGAATAAGCAAAGTATTATTAGCTATATCTAATTAAATAAGGCTCACACACTGCCATACATTCTGGTGACATAATTATATGCAGCTAAGATTTGAACATGAATCTGTGGGACTGCAATGTAGTTTTCTCTACCCTTGGAACTTTAAATCTGCTTTAAGGGTAGCAACATCAGCATTGCCCAGGAGCTTGTTAGAGATGCAGAACCTTGAGTGCCATCCCAGACCAAACTACATCAGAATCTTTATTTTAACAAGATCCCCTGATGAACCCTATGCACGTTAAAGACTGAGAAGTACTGATTTATACACCATGTCTCCAAAACAAGGTGGATTTCTTTTCCCATTTCCTATTTCTTCTACCAGTGCAAAGGCAGTCATGTGGCATACTTTAAACAAATTCATTTTTACTTCCCGACAAAACACATCTAATTTTTGTAGGAATAGTCTGGGATCTCATCGCACTATTCAAATTCTTCTTCTTTTTTTGCTTAAATAATCTCCTCTCATAGACCATTCCTTTTCCTCTTCATCTCCTAACATCTATTACAGGTTCCTTAAGCAAACTGACTCCCGTTATTATAAGGTGGCAGTGCAGCTGGTGTTTCCTTGTTTGTACTGTGAAGGAAGAACATTCATATGTTACTTTATAGATGCTGTACATATTTCCAATTCATTTTTCATGTACCTTGAGTAATTGCTTTTATACCTGCCTTTTGAATGTGATTATCTGTGTATATGTAGTGGGGAACAAAGCACAATATCAACTGGTTATTTTGAATAAATATATTAGAGTCTCTCTTCTCACTTTGGTGGTTTCTAGTTTGTAAAGCACACTTTCTATTTACACCATTCACACTATCACAAACGTAGATCTGAATGATACAAGACTACATTAGGATCATTTTACCAAATATCACAGGAAATAAATATATGGATTTTACTTAAATCCAGCAAAGAAAATGACTCATTCCACTTTGCTATCATAAATTATTATTTTTGGTGCTCCACGTGTTATTATATGATTAAATATATGTGTATGATTAAATATATTGATTAAATTTATATGATTAAATATATTATATGATTAAATATATATGATTATATATATGTGTATGTATATGTATATTTCTGTTTGGTCCAGTTGTATGATGTTCTTAGGGAAGGTATAGATGGGTGTATTATTGCATAGATGACTACATATGTCATTTTATTAATTAATTAATTTTTTTTGAGAGAGACAGAGCAAGTGAGAGCGCGTGAGCAAGTGAGCAGGGGAAGGGCAGAAGGAGGGGGAAAGAGAGAATCTTCACTAGGCTCCATGCCCAGTGCAGAGACTGACATGGCACTGGCTGTCACAACTGACTGTGAGATCATAAACTTGAACCAAAATCAAGAGTCGAACACTGAACCGACTGAGCCACCCAGGCATCCATATGTGGTTTTATATTTTCAGATAGGCTTAGAATAAGAAAATATTTAAAATTGAGCTACTAATTAAACTACTTTTCTTTTTTTAAGAAATACTAATTTTTCTGCAGCAAAACCTTCACCTACTTGTGATTAATAAAATTACACATGCTTCATTTTTAAGTTTTAATTTTTTTAAAATGTTTACTTATTTATTTTTGATAGAGCAAGCACAAGCTGGGGAGGGAAAAGAGAGAGAGAGAGAGAGACAGAATCTGAAGCAGGCTCCGGACTCCGAGCTGTCAGCACAGAGCTCAACATGGAGCTCAAACACACAGACCGTGAGATCATGACCTGAGCCGAAGTCAGTCGCTTAACTGACTGTGCCACCCAGGTGCCCCCACATGCTTCATCTTTAAAAGTTCAACCCAGAATTTAGCAAACTAAGGTTATTTCAAAATTATGACTTCCTCCATTCAATAGACACTTGTGGATTATTATAATTTTTTTTAAATGTGTTTCTGGTCTTGTGATTCAATGATGAAAAAAATATGGTTCCTGCACTCGTGTAATTGACACTATGGTAAGTCAGACATATAAACACCAAATTACGACATGAGGAGTCAGTGGTACAATGATTTCTACTTTACAGTATAGATGTGATTTGGCTTGAGATCTGAGGGATAATGGCCCATGAATGGGCTTGGTTGTAAAGGCAAATAGTTAAGGGATGATGGTATTGGCTGGAGCAGTAACGAGAAGAAGCAATGGTGGGAGTTGAAGCAGGACAAGCAGGTTGGTGTCAGTTCAAGATAACATCCACCAATATTGGGGCACCTGGGTGGCTCAGTCGGTTAAGCTATGGACCGTGGCTCAGGTCATGATCTCACAGTCCGTGAGTTCGAACCCCACGTCAGGCTCTGTGCTGACAGCTCATAGCCTGTAGCCTGCTTTGGATTCTGTATCTCCCTCTCTCTATGCCCCTCCCCAGCTTGCACTCTTTCTCTCTCTCTCTCTCCCTCTCTCTCAAAAATAAGTAAACATTAAAAAAATTAAAACACACACACGCACACACACACACACACACACACCATGCAAAGAAGAGGACAAACTATGATAAGCCATCAGAGAACCCTCAGCCTACAATACTCAATATTTATTCAATACTCCCCATTGTGCTGGTGATTGTATATATAGTCTCTAACTTTCTATTTCAATTTTATACGTGATGGAGGGATAATGGTGAATTTCATAGAGTGTTACACAAAGAATATCTGGGATGTGACCCAAGATGTGCTATTCCTGACACTTTTTCCCTTTTTAAATATGCAATGTATCATTTATTCAAAGGATACAAATTATACATATATATAAAATGTGACAAAAAGCAATAGCCTGTTTCCACCTACTCAGTTTAAAGAATTATAACATTGGTAACACTATTGAGGCTACCTTTGTGCCCGTCTGAAATCTAAACACGCTCCAGAGAGCTAAATAATATTCTTTAATTTGTATCTGTCTCCACAATATATGGTGTATTTATTTAATTTTGTTTTATTTCATTGAGCTAAGAACACTTAACATGAGATGTACCTTCTTAACAAATTTTTAAGTGCACAATACTGTATTGTGAATAACAGGCACTATGCTGCATAGCAGATCTCTAGAACTTGCGCATCTTGCATAATGAAAACTTTATGCCTGTTGTTTAGCACCTCTCCATTTCAGAAACTTACTTAAATAGTATAATATTCCACATGTATTTTGGTGACTTTCTAAAATTCAATCTTATGTTTGTGAGATTTTTCTCTGTTGATAAATGTAGGTGGAGGGAGTTTGCTTTCCCAATCCATGTATGTTTTAACCTTAAAATGGCTGTTGGGTGTTCTAAATTATTGCTTTTATTGTCAGTGCTATTATAAAATCTTTATCTCTGTCTCCTCATGCACTTGTGTAAGAAGTTTTCTAGTGTATTGACTACATCTAGGGTGTTATTTCTGGGTGGTGGGAAGCATTCATATTTAATTTTAGAAGATAACATTGAATAGTTTTTCCAGTTGGCTTCACTGATTTATACTCTCATCCATACCATCTTCTTTCTATGACCTTGTCAATAAGTACTTCTTAAAAAAAAAAATTAGGGTTAATCTATTGGGTTGCAAATGGCATTTCAAGAATCCAATTACAAGGCAGATTTTTTTTCTTATAATGTATTCACTTTTATATTTCTTCTGTGAAAAGCCCAGTCAAGCTTTTGCAAGTTTTTCTTATTGATGTATAGGTGGTCTTTTCATATTCTGGATGCTAATTCTTTGTCAGCTATGTGTATTGCAAATTATATATTTTCCCAGTTTATGGTTTATTTTATTGATTACTTTTGATAAACAGAAGTTTGTACTGTAGTTAGGGTTGCCAGACCCTCCCTCTCTTCTTTGTGTGCTTTGTGTCTTGCTTAAGGAAAGTAGCCCTAGCTTAAGTTAATGGATATGTTCTGCTCTATTTTCTTTGAAAAGTTTTAAAGATTTGCTTTTTAGATTTAGATATCCAATCCATTAAGAACTGATTTTTGTGAATGAGTGTGAGTTTGAACTCCAATGTTGTTTTTCTCCCTGTGGATATTTTGGAATATCTCTTTAGGCAGAGATGTTGCACGAGTACAATTTCGCTTGAGGATGGACTTGGTTTACATACAACTAAAGACAAACAGACCAGTAAAGAAGCTACTGCTATCGTTCCAGCAAAAGATGATGAGGGCCTGAATTAGGAGGGTGCATGGGAAGATACAAAAGATAATCTGGAGCCACAAACAACAAGACTTGATATCTGATTTTAATGGGCATAAATAACATTTTGATCTTTAGAGATTTTATGATAATTCTTAAAATGAAATATTCTATTGCTCTACCATGGTATGGGGTCCTTGCGTGTCCTCTGGTTGCTCTGCTACCCATTTAGACATGTGCACTGTCTTCAAGTCTGCTGAAATTCACTTTTTAAATGTGGACTCCTTCAAGTACCCTTTACAAAATAGCAATCGTGTTATCCTGAGCTTTGGTATATGCAAATACCTGGCAGTCTCCAGTTCCTCATGATTTATTACCATCTTTGCATGATTATTTTTATAGTGCCTGTATATTTTCACTAGATTATAAGCTCTGTGAGGGAAGAAGTTTTCATCTGTTTGTTTACTGCCATATCACCAGGAGCTATGTCAGTGTCTATTAAATTATTATAGTCATTGAGTACACAAACAGGCAGAAAGTAATTACAGTTGACCCATGAACAATTGGGGACTTGGGAGTGCCAATACCCACGCAGTTGAAAATCCACCTATAACTTTTGATTCCTCAAAAATTGAATAACTAATTGCCTACCGTTGACAGAAACCTTATGGATGTTATAAACAGTTGATTAACACATATTTTGTGCCTGGAGGTGCACCACCTGCCCAAGGTCAAGGGAGGCTGCAGCTCCATGTGAGTGTGTGGGCTTCTTGGAAGCCATGGGGTCTGATCCCCGCTGTGGGGAATAGTGTACACCCAGCCCAGGAGGAGCCCAAGGCCTCCAGCCACTGTGGCACAGCCCTGGAGCCTGGTAGGGAGGATTTGGAGGACAGGGATGTGGAGCTCCCTGAGCAGCACTCCCTACAGTCTGGGCACTTCCTTTGCTTCAGCCCAGCCTCCTGCCCACCAGCACTGGCAGCTACACCTGACAACCCTGCCATCACACCGGACACCTGCAGCCCTGACTGGTCCCAGGCTCCCTGTGGGATGCTGACTGCCTTGGCAGGCCTCCCAGGGTGCTCAGAAGGCAACGGGCACCACCGTGGTGCCAGTAGCCTTGGATTTGGTCCCATGGAGACTGGGGTGGGCAGTTATAAACAAATGCCTTGTGGGTTTTGCTGTCAACTCTTTAAAAAAAAATTGCATAAAAGTGGACCTGGACAGTTCAAACCCATGTTGTTCGAGGATCAGTTGCATATGCCAATGAAATGTGTTGTCTTTTCAAAAAGAGAGACTTGTTGGGGCGCCTGGGTGGCTTGGTCGGTTAAGCGTCCGACTTCAGCTCAGGTCATGATGTTACAGTCCGTGAGTTCGAGCCCCGCGTTGGGCTCTGTGCTGACAGCTCAGAGCCTGGAGCCTGTTTCAGATTCTGTGTCTCCCTCTCTCTCTGCTCCTCCCCTGTTCATGCTCTGTCTCTCTCTGTCTCAAAAATAAATAAACGTTAAAAAAAAAAAAAAGAGAGAGAGACTTGTAAAAACCTAGTGTTTTTAGAGTTGTAACAAATTTTTGCTTTTCCTACAATGGTAAAATTCTGGGGAAGTGGCAGAATGAACCAGTGTGCTTAAAGCCATCTTCCTATCAGATCTCACTGTAGTACTTATAAAACAATTTAAGAATAAAAATTACAAGCAGAAGGAACCATTGTGAATACCCCAGTTTGGCCTGCACATGTCTGGGTAAGCCCATCCATCATCTTTATTTCACATTGACAGTAAAAGCAATGGCTCCTAAATTAACTGAACCTTTAGAGATAAAATGAAATAAAACTGTGAAAATTAATTGGCCTGTGTCTCAGCACCTGCCTAGATTGAGGCAATACTTCCTCCTCAGCCCTGCCCCCACCCCCTGCCACAGGGTTGCATTTAACTGGCAGTGCTCCACTGGGCTGGCTTTGAAATGTTCAGAGTTAGATTGCCTTGTCTGTCTTCATCCATGCTTTGGAGAAGAAAACCATGATAGATGATTAAAGAAACTTGTACAACAACTCGTGGGCTGGAGTTTGCATAGTCTTTGGTCACATTAGAGTTTGACAAGCATCTTTTCCCCAATCCACACCTTAGAGACAGAAAATTTAAAAACTTCTCACCTGGCTTAGGGGTTGGCATCTATCCTGATATCACAGCTGGCTTAGATGACCCCCAATGTGACCAGGTTTTTCTCAAATATGTAATGTGAATATGTTTTACCTGGCAGTTTTGTAGATTTTGATTCAGTAGTGCTGGGTGAGGGTCTATGCATTTCTTACAAGGTCCCAGTTGATGTTGACATACACCGTACCAGTACCATATTTTGAAAAGCAAGGCACACTGGGAGAACTGGACAACAACATGCAGAAGAATGAAACTGGGTCACTTTTTTACACCACACACAAAAATGAACTCAAAATGGATGAAAGGCCTAAATGTGAGACAGGAAACCATCAAAACCCTAGAGGAGAAAACAGGCAACAACCTTGTTGACCTCCACTGCAGCAACTTCTTTCTTGACACGATTCCAAAGACAAGGGAGATAAAAGCAAAAATGAACTATTGGGACCTCATCAAGATAAAAAGCTTCTGCACAGCAAAGGAAACAATCAACAAAACTAAAAGGCAATTGAGGAATGGGAGAAGATATTTGCAAATGGCATACCGGATAAAGGGTTAGTATCTAAAATCTGTAAAGAATTTACCAAACTCAACACCCAAAAACCAAATAATCCAGTGAAGAAATGGGCAGAAGTCATGAATAGACACTTCTCCAAAGAAGACATCCAGATGACCAACAGACACATGAAAAGATGCTCAACATCACTCATCATCAGGGAAATACAAATCAAAACCACATTGAGATACTACCTCACACCTGTCAGAGTGACTAAAATTAACAACTCAGGAAACAACACATGTTGACGAGTTTATGGAGAAACGGGAACCCTCTTGTACTTTTGGTGGGAATGCAAACTGGTGCAGCTGCTCTGGAAAACAGTGTGGAGGTTCCTCAAACAATTAAAAATAGAATTACCCTACTATCCAGGATTAGCACGACTAGAAATTTATCCAAAGGGTACAGGAGTGCTGATGCATAGGGGCACATGTACCCCAATGTTTATAGCAGCACTATCAACAATAGCCAAATTATGGAAAGAGCTCAGTTGTCCATCAACTGATGAATAAACAAGATATGGTTTATATATACAATGGAATACTACTTGGCAATGAGAAAGAATGAAATCTTGCCATTTGCAACAATGTGGATGGAACTGGAAGATATTGTGCTAAGTGAAATAAGTCAGTCAGAGAAGGACAGATATCATATGTTTTCACTCCTATGTGGATCCCGAGAAACTTACCAGAAGACCATGGGGGGAAGGATGGGGGAAAAAGTTTCAAACAGAGGGAGGCAAACCATAAGAGACTCTTAAATATAGAGAACAAACTGAGGGTTGATGGGGCAGGGCGAGGGGAAAATGGGTGATGGGCATTGAGGTGGGCACTTGGGATGAGCACTGGGTGTTGTATGTAAGCGATGAATCATGAGAAACTACTCCCGAAGCCAAGTGCACACTGTATACGCTGTATGTTAGCTAACTTGACAATAAATTATATTTAAAAAAAGAAAAGAAAAGAAAATCAAGGCACACAGAACTCTGGTTACAATACTGAATATTATCAACCTAAAGCTAAAGATGAGATTTTTTAAGACAAATTATTAGAAAAAACTAAATGATGAAGATGCTTGAGTTCAGAGTAAAATCTTTGAAATATATTTTAGATGAAATAAAATTAAATATCAGGATGAGGTATTTTTTTGTTTTAATACTATATTAGATGAAAAACCATTGATTGTGCTTAAAGCTATAGTAAAATGTGGGCAAAATAAAAATAAGATCTTTATTGTGTATGGAAAAAAGCAGAATCAGCATTGCAAAAAATCAAATCAGAGAACCAATAGGTGAATTAAAAAGAAAACATAATCAGGATGCAGAAGAGATGTCTCAGGAGATAAAATGAATACAAGAATACATGAACTATACCAAACTCAGCCCATGGAAATTCTCGTAAACCTGGCCCAGGGGGAGGGAAATGATTAGAATCAGTAATTATGTAACAAAAGAAAATCTTCCAACTATAAAGGTTTTTAAGGGCAAGAAGGCTTACTATAAGCCGGTAGAACTACTAAGCAAAAACTAACATATACACATTCCCTGGTAAGTTTTTAAACCTCAAAGCAAAAATAAGGAGCTTAATGCTAAGTACAAAATTAGTTCATTTTGAAAGAAGAGAAACCAGACTAGATTCGAAATTCTCCTCTGCAACAGTCAAAAACAAAAAGCAATGAGGAAACATCTATAAAACCATCAGAAAATTAAAATGTAAAGCAAGATTTTACATCTTGACATGTTGTCCTAAATGTGATACAAAAGAAAGTTGCAAGAACTTGAGGAATTTATCACCAAGCACCAATCACTGAAACCTGTGTTCGTATCATAAAAGGCAGACCACAGAATGAACTCCTGGATCCAAGATGTTTAAGTTGTTTCATGGCTTAGTCATTGTAATGACTAAGTGTTCTAAGAAATAGAAACACGAAGTACATTGTTCATACCTCTTTTATAATCCTCAGCACACTGCATTATAGTGTAATAGTTGCTTCCTTGATTGAGACCTTTGCTCCATAACATGATCATCTTGAGAGCAAAGAAATTTATTTGTATCATCTAGTGTATGCTCTGAAAGTATTTGTCAGTTATGTTTGTTGTCTCTTGTGGCATAATCTCTTTTAAATCCATTCTCGTTTCCTAGAGCTGATCATGTTTAGAGCTTTTGTGGTGGGAATCATAGAAGTCACTAACAAATCCTATTTAGAGATTCTGTATTTTGGCAATCTTTTCCAAACCCAATTTTAATTTTTACAGCAACTTTGGACAGTGGAGCTCCAAGCTATGTCTGAAATATAACTTGAAATGTACACACACACACACATATTGTGACAAAGGAACAGAGCTTTTGAGGGAGATGGGAAATGGCTCTGGCCCAGGGAGAGACTCCCCAGTCCCAGACACATGGAACTATACAGGTCTGCCATCTAGGAGAAGAAACTGGTACTCTGTGCAGGGGGCATGGTTTACTCCTAGGAATGCTCTTTTCATGGCAAACGATTGCTTACTACCCTCTCTATAGTCTTATCAGGATCTCCTTTGATGTAATTTGTAATATAATTCAATTGTAGCAGATGCAAGCATTTCGTACCAAGCATGCATAGGCAAGTGGTTTTCAATTATATCAATATGTAACTTTAAAGCTGGTCTTTTCAGGGCACCTGGGTGGATGGCTTAGTCAATTGAGTGTCCAACTCTTGATTTTGGCTCAGATCATGATCCCAGATCATGGAGCCTGCTTAACGATCTCTCTCCCTCCCTCTGCCCCCCTCTCTCTCTCTCTCTAAAATAAAAAAATAATAATAAATAAAATAAGATAAAATTGGTCTTTTCATTGGATAAACTTTGGCAAACATACTAATTCACAGAATATTGTGAACTATAATTATACTGAAATACAGAATAATAAATAAAATGAGCATCCTTTAATATATTAAAGAGTAGAACTGGGAAAGTGTTTTCCCAGGATTAATTTTATAAATATTAATTACTATCATTATTAGTAAATAGTAATGTATATTATAAAAACTAGAGGCCACATGGGGCTGCTCCTTCAAGAATATTCCTAATGAGGAGGGCTGAGAAGCCAAGCTGGAAACGTCTGAATCTTTGTGCTAAATATTTCAGTGCTTTCTTGATGCCATTAAAGTTGATCGACCAGGACTGCTTCTGACCCATGAGGAAACATCTCACCCTATAAAAGCCTGAGAGAGAATTATCTTCTGAGTTTTAGGTCCAAATATTCAGGAATTTTATTTTGTGTCTTTTTCTTTCATTCTTTGACATTCCTATTTCATATTAATCCACAAGAACACAAGTCTATTTCCTTAAACTTTACAAAGCAGTATCATATATATCATTTCATTTCTTTCTTCGCAAGAAGCCTGGTTAGATTGTGATGAGTACTTAGGAGCAGTGTCATGGTTGGCTGTCTGCTAATCACTTTACATGGGCAGCCTCCTTGGATCCTTGCAACTCTGTAGTGTGGCGTTTATGCCTTGACCCATTTCACAGAGAGGTAGCAAGGCACAGAAAGGTAAGAAAAAGTCTTGCAAATCACACAGCTAATAAATGCTGGAGCAAAAGATCAAACCCACCTTACTGATCTGTTTATGGATAAGGATTTTTATTACCATTGCTCTAAGATTCTACATTACGGTCATCCTTTCCCTCCTGATTTAATTAAGGGTCTTATGAAACTCATGTAAATGAGTTGTTGGCTTCAGTCATACTATGCTTTTGATTTTTTTTCTTAATTGCTATAACATTTTGAAGAAGTTCATCACGCTTTCCTCTGAGGTTCAACAAATGCCCAGGTGCTTCTTGTTTTATTTCCAATCTATTTGAACTCAGCCCCTCCCCTTGCATCCTGCCTTACATGACTGCACTTCATTGATTTCCCCACCATTTGAGGAGATAGTGGTGTTTATATAACAGATTACTGTAACAAAAAAGTTACAGTTAAAGACTTGACATTTTTCTTAACTCTGTGTGTGTGTGTGTGTGTGTGTGTGTGTGTGTGTGTCTATCTGACCAACCAAAATTTTCCCTGTATCTGACTTTTATGTTGGGCTCTCTGCCTGCCCCTATGTGGCTGGAACCCTCTTCCTGCTCCTTCTGATGCCCTGAGCATCTGAGTTTCATTCTCTTTGCCCTAGAAATTTCAATATTCTTCTCACTATAACATGTAGATAAGTGTTATCTCTTCAATGCAATTCTTATTCTCCCAGACCAGCCCTGAGAGGAGTGCCCCATTTTGTAAGGCATCCTGTCTAGTTTCACAGATGAAGACCCCTCTGATGGAAAGTAACAAAGTATTTTCCTGAATGAAATTGTGCTTTTTTATGGAGTGGAAGGAATTGTATCAGGTTTGGTTTTAAACACCAGATGTTCTCCCTTTTTCCATACTGATGAGATGATCACCCCAGCTTTGGGTCTTGTATTGTGCTTTTGTCTCTTCCCCATTAATTTAACAATTCCATGAATGGCTTTCCAAGTAATAGTCCCTCCTGCATCAAGAAAGAAGGTCTCTGGAACTCTTTGCTTCTTTCTTTTCTATAGACCTTTTCTCCCCCTTTCTATTACCTCTACTTCAGCATATTGTGCTCAAATTGGCCCAAGTTTGATTCACTTAAACCTGAACCTTAACTTCATCCCAGGAAGAATTAAGATTTATGTCCCACAACACTGGGTGAAAAGGAACTAAAATGAGATGAATAGACCTGCTCTTGCTAAAAAAGAGGACCAGGATAGTAAACCAGAAGTTCAGGTTACCACCCATCCAGGGGTCTATTTCCTGGGGACTTCCAATATGAACAGACTTCCCCACTGAACAGCTTTAAGTGCCTCTCCTTTGTTCTACTCTATGCCTCAGCACATGCAGGGTTCTCTCCCGGAAACAGAGCAGGGCTGGTCCCTGGGAAGAACTACTTGTAGACCTAGCTTACTCAGGTTAGGAAGACAGAGCTGTGTTAACATTCAAAGAGTAAGGACCATTTATGACGAGCAAAAAAGGCCCTGGGAAAGGGCAGTGCATCCCCAGGAAAGATAAGACAGTGTAGGACAGGATCCCTGTGAAAGAGAAACCAGATGAGATGTCCTAGTTTATCTTCTTTTAGACATGAGTTACAACTCTTCACTATTTCCACCTCAAGAAAAGTCTACATACTGAGACCAGACCTGGCATATAACTCTTGATTCCAATTTTTTAATTTTTTTAAATTTATTTAATTTATTTTAAGAGAGAGAGAGCAGAGGAGGGGCAGAGAAAGAGAGAATAGAATTCCAAGCAGAGTCCACGTTGTGAGTGCCATCCAATGTGCGGCTAAATGTCATGAACCAGGAGATCATGACCTGAGCCAAAATCAAGAGTTGGATACTTACCCAACTGAGCCACTCTGGTACCCCATCAATTATTTTATCTTAAAACATATTTATATGTACGTGTTGTATTTTACAGGGACTCTCATTTTTTCCCTCCATAAAGCTTCAAATTAATATTCTCTAGCCATTGTTTTGTGTGTGCGTGTGCATGTGCTTGTGTGTGTGTGTGTGTGTGTGTGTGTGTATTGCTGGCCTACATAGATCTATCTGAATGTTTCTGAAGGGGAAACTATACAACTCTTACTTTCCTCTTTCACCTTATCTTGCCTTGTCCTGACCCACCTACCCTTTAGAAAAGCATGCTTCCTTTAGACCAGCTTAGTGCTCTAAGTGTTAAATATGCTTCATTGTTTGTACACATTTATTTGAAATTCATTTTCTTCTTTGGACAAAAACTGCCATTGACCTGCTCTAATCACATGTCATTAGTTTACTTTGAAGAAAGTGTATATATTTCCATAATCCTTTTTTTTTTACCCTTAAGTAATCATGAGAATGCCTTTATGAAAAGTTTTCAAAAGCATAATTAAGAAATTTTTGTAATTGGGATCATTCAGACTGCCAATCTTTCAAGCTCAGACATGTTTGAAGTCACTAGGAATTTTTTTATTATCATTAATGGAGAATTTAGTCCTATTAAAATTAAACTCGCTATTGTTTTCTCTCTCTGCCTCAGCTAATGAGTTTGGTATTCACTAGAATTTATTGTGAGCTGTTGCAAAGCCCAAGCTATGTAAACTACACTGGAAGAAGACTTTATGAGGAAAACATAAACAAGCATACACTGTCAAATAAATCATCCTTAATGGTGTGGTAGAAAGTTTGGGGTTAGATGGCCTAATTTGAATTCTAGCTTATTCATTTCCTCATTCATCCACATGTGGAGTGATAACCCTAAGTGAGGCATCAGAGAGAGGTACAAGTTCCTAACTAATTGTGCCGACTATTATATCCTCTCTGATCCTTCACTAGTTCCACCTCACAGCTCTTCCCTGACTGTTCCCTTAACAGTAACATGAAGGAAATAATATCTATTATAATATAATAATTACATTAAACTGTAATAATTTATCCAGGGTTCTTATGAGTATTTAATGAGGTGATATATTAAAATAGCTGAGACAACAGAAATGAAGGCATTTTTTAAATCCTAAGGTAATTACTGTAATTATGGTTGCTTGTGCTAATAATGAAAAACATTTTACTCTGTGTTCTGTACTGAGTTACGTAGGAAGGAAAAAGCTATGTAAGACCTTGTACTAGCATTACGTGCTGGCAACATTTAGACAATAGAAAGTGGCATGGAAGTGTATTCCCAAGGTTGAGGTCAAGAACAATAACTGGCAAATAAGGTCATTAGTGAAAAGAGCCATCCGTGGATGTAGAGGAGGGAGCATGTGAAGGCAGCAGGACCCTGGGAGGACATCTAAGGGAGGGATGTACAGAACCAAACCTGGAAAGGTGGAGAAATTCAGTGAACAAGGTGGGGAAGTTCCAGAAATGCATACAGGATATCAGTCTAGTTAGAACATGGCTTTGAGTGTAATAAGGTGAGTGGTAAAATTGAGGAGAGTTTTGAAGAGCAGAGAGAAAACATGGAACGGTTCTATTCAAAGAGTGGATCTCACTTAACATCAAATGAATGGCTTAGAATCTTGATTTATCAATTTTGCTTTCCAGTAAGAACAGGGTACAAATTGAGGCTTAGACGCCCCATCTGTGAATATCTGTTCTCAGCACTGCTTTGAGGACTAGATGAGATAAAATCCATTACAGTGTCTGGCATATATTAGAATCTTAATAAACTTTAGCTCTTTTCTTCTACTTTCCTTTTCCTTCTCTTCATCATTGCAATTTGGGCTTTTATCCTTAGATGAGAGTGTAAATGCCTCATGATGGTGTCCCTGCACATTTTATACCTTAGATGTATTTTATATTTATATCATCTGCTTCCTAGAGTCTAAGACCTGAAAGTTTATCTTCAGAACTTATCTAGCAGGATATACAGGTAAGTTCATGTTTAACTGTAGCCCTCGAATTTTTCCCTAATCAATTGCAATTGCTTCTTAATCTAAATCAAATTTCTTTAAAGCATTTGGATTAGGGGTGCCTGGGTGGCTCAGTCGGTTAAGTGTCTGACTTTGACTAGGGCCATGATCTCACAGTTTATGAGTTCGAGCCTGCGTTGGGCTCTGTGCTGACAGCTCAGAGCCTGGAACCTGCTTCAGATCCTGTGTCTCCTTCTCTGCCCCTTCTCTCTCTCTCTCTCTCTCTCTCTCTCTCTCTCTCTCTCTTTCTCTCTCTCTTATATAAATAAACATTAAAAAATTTTTACAAAATCATCTGGATTATATTAATAACCTCCAGGAGAGAAAATTTACTATCAGTTAAGTATCCTCCACTATCTGTTGCTTGTTGTCTGCTTACTGTTAAGAAA
Source organism: Neofelis nebulosa (assembly GCF_028018385.1). NCBI lineage: Eukaryota > Metazoa > Chordata > Mammalia > Carnivora > Felidae > Neofelis > Neofelis nebulosa. The sequence continues at coordinate 46,300,463 of NC_080794.1, forward strand.
CAAGCTATTTCTGAGTGTTGATGATTCCAGATTTGAGTTCATTCGTTAAGTAGCTCAGAACATCACCTATCAGCATGTATTTCTTTTTCCTAAATAAAAGGTGACCTTTCTTTTAATCTTTTTCTTTGGTTTCTCATTAAAGAATAGATCAAGATGACAAAATAGGAAGAGTCTCCCCTTGCTTTAGTTGAGCTTTGTGCTATTGTTTTGCTCCAGTTCTTGGTTAGCCACAATATCAAAAACAGTTTTTCAATGAATGTTTAAGAACAGAGGCAGTTTTTAATACTTTCAAAGAATGAGAAAATCTTAAAAATGGCTCCAATTCTACTGTCTTATTCAAGTAAGGCGTTTGTTTCTTAGTCCTTTTCCATTCTTTGTGTCATGACCTCATTTTCTTTCAGTACCATCACAGTCTTGATGAGCCCAGAACTCACCTGAGCAAAGGAGACATGGATTAGCTGCCCCCTCCCCTTTTTTGTCCTCCATCTGCTCTACAGTATCCGTACCACCCACCACCCCCTTTCCAGCCCTACCACCCTTCCTTATGTGTGAGGCCTCGTTTCCTCTTAACTCCATGCTGGAGACATTCTCTGAAGAGGTATGATTTCTTACATCTCCCATTCATCCTGCACACTATTTCTAATATCATCTTGCCTCTGCTCTCAGGATTTAAAAACAACTTCTGAATTATGAAGCCCTGTCACTGGGAGGGTAAGGGACAGTGGCATGGTCTGGTTAAGCGAAGTGTTCCCCATACTTAACCTGGAAAAAAAGGTCACAGACTCCTGGGCTTCCTCCAAGACTTGCTGAATCTGCGTTGATGAATGAATAATCCTGGAAATCTATATACTTAGTAAGCATAGCAGGTGATACCCGTGCATAGGCTTGTCTAGAAATCCAGCCCTGCAGAGTGCACAGAATACAAATTCGAGAGTCTGAGAATTGCAATACCACATTTAATATCTGCATAGAACTGGGAAAGGAAAGTCTTTTAACTTCCTGATATTTTCCCCTTCAAAAATGAAGACTTTAACAACTTATGGTCATCAGTGTAGCAAGGCTAAAATATGACAAAATACATACGAAGGCTGGCGCTGTATAAGAGCTCCTTCTGCTTCCCTTTCTCATCCAAACAATTACTTTCCAGAAACTTGGTAAAAAGAATGAATGATGCTTTCTTTCCATCTCACCAAATAGGCTTGTGAGAGGCAGATCTGAGATTCCAAAACCATAGCTCTGGCTTTGGTTTCCCTGTACACATGAGTCCATGGAGATCTGCAGGACCAAACATAAAGGGTGTCAGTGCCCTGTGAGAAGTCACAAAACTGGTAGAAACAGCTTTCCCTCACAGAGACTAGGATAGTCTGGACTTATAATGGAAAGTCACTATGACATGCCCAAGAATGACAAGGGACCTTGATTCAGCACCCCAAGTTATCTACCTAGACATAGTCCAAAAGTCTAAATCCAAATGGACCCAGGGCACAGCTCTGGAAAGATACAGTGTCCAAAGTGAGGTGGGCTCAGGAATAGAGAAGGCTAGACCTGACTGAGTGGACCAGTCAGGCTCGGCCATGAGCAGCAGTACAACAGAGATGGAGGCATGAAGCCAGTGGGTCAGTATCCCAGATCTGCCACAAAATAGCAAATGTTTCCTGGTACTGCAGTGCTCTGCCCTGTGCCCACCTTGATTTCTCAGAGGATTTGTGGGGTCAGAACGTGCCGTACAGAGTTGGTTTGCAGGCAGATTGCAGGTGAGATTTGGGAAGTGACCTGTGGCCAGCTGAGGTGATCCAGCGCTGGATTCAGCCCTAGAAATGAGAGGCTGGCGCTCTGGTTATATTGGCAGAGGTCTAATGTGGAATCCAGCCTGGGGTGTGGTGAGTAGACCACAGGGCTCTCTGCCATGCCTAGCCAGGTTTGTGAAAGTCATTTCCAGCTGTCCCTTCATTAACCTGACCTGGAGTCTGGATAGCTTGATTAGGATTTGGGGGCACGGGGACCAGGGCAACTGGAATTTGACCACAGTCCTTTCTGGGAATCTGTTTCCCTGCAAACCCCAGCCTCACTGCAGTGGCTCGAAGTTCCTCTTTCCCTTGCTCTATGCCCCTAGGCTTCACGATAGTCATGGAAGGTTGAATAAGCCATTTAATTCTCCCTGGTGCTCAGTACTTTCAATTGTATAATGGGGCTGTCTGGCTGGCTGGGCAATGTAAGTGCCTAGTGCACCGGGCACATAGTGTGAGCCTCGTGAATGTTAGTTTTCCCTTCACTTTTCCTCCCTTTGCCAGAGAGATCCTCTGAATATATTTGTTTGTGTTCATTCTTCTGACACTCAGATTTTCATAATAAACTGTCACTCTGGCGTATTTCGATCCTCCGAGAGCCATGACGAGTAAAACCTTCCTTAAGGTAATCTCAACTATGGGCTGGAGGATAAGAACAAATAGATTTTCTCTGGTACCTGAAGGAGTGGTAGCTCAGAGGATGTAAAAGCACTGAAATGAAAAAGTGAGCATCCCTGCAGCTGGGTCTTTTTGAGAGGAAGGCAGTGGTTTGTAAGGTTTAGAGAAACTCTTGGAACATAGCAGCGGCAGGTTTTCAGGGCAGGGATTTGGGATCCTGACGTGGGAACAAACCAAAGAAGTATCATTCACTCATTTAACATATTTAACCAGGCACTAAATGCCAGAACGTTATGGTGAATATGCTGGATTTGGTTCTTGGGCTCGCCTAGCTGCCACAGTAGTGAAGGAGACGGATGATAGGTGGACAGTATGTGCATCATCGTGTCCTCCACATTAGGGGACATTATGTCTGCTGATGGCTGGCAGCTGACTACCTCTCCGAGACTTGTCTTTGGCTGTGGAGCACTACCAGAGGAGTCAGCTGTAGTCCTGCAGCTGATAGATGCAGGGGCCCAGCCCTGTCGCCTCATCTCAGAGCAGTTCTATCTTCAGAGCAACCCGAGAACTTGGCTGAGGTCTTAGTTATGACCGCATTATCGTACAGTCAATTCTTCTGCTCCATTCTTCTGTTAGTTATGTATTGATGTATAATTCACATATCCCAAAATACACTCCCTAAAGTGTAAAATTTAATATTTTTTAGTGTATTCACCAAGTCATGCAACTATCACCCCTGTCTACTTCCAGAACTTCTTCATCACCCTCTTCAGCCTCATGTCAGGCCCTGTGGTGATAGCTCAGAGCCTGGAGCCTGCTTCGGATTCTGTGTCTCCCTCTCTCTCTACTTCTTCCCAACTTGTGCTCTGTCTCTCGCTCTCTCTCAAAAATGAATAAACATTAAAAACAATTTTTTCTTAAGGATTTACTCCTATGTTTTTTCTAAGAGTTTTATAGTTTCAGTTCTTACATTTAGGTCTGTGGTCCATTTTATATAAATCTCTGCCTCAGTGCAGTTCTGCTTATGCTGTTTCTTTCAGGTATGGTTCCCAAGTGCATCTTCTGTATACCCTCTGCAAACCTCAGGTTTGCTTCCCAGGAATCAGGTAGTTGACTCAAAAACATTAAAATAAAATAGGATGATTGAGGAAATCATGAAATCTATGAACATGGCTGTCCCAAGTGGGTTTCTGAGGGCTGACATAGCTCCCAAGAGGGAGGCCAGCTGGTAGAAACTCCTAATTAGACTTCCAGGGAAGACTTCTCCATCTCCCATTGTCTTAGTCCATTCAGGCTGCTCTAACAAAGATACCATAGACAAGTGGCTTATAAGAAACAAAGATTTATTTCTTCCAGTTCTAGAAGCTGAGAAGTCCAAGATCGAAACCTCGACAGATTTGGTGTCTGATGAGAGCTTGCTCCCTAGCTCAAAGATAGCCTTCTTTTCTCTGTGTCCTCATATAACACAAAGAGCGAGGGAATTCTCTGATGCCTCTTTCGTAAGGGCAGTAATCCCATTTATGAAGGGTCTGCCTTCATGGACTAAACACATCTCAAGGCCACATCTTTTAATACCACAGCATTAGGTGTTAGGATTCAGCATATGAATTTTAGCAGGAAATAAACAATCAGTCTATATAGCACTTAACTTTGCTCCAAGCCTACATTACTCCAAAGAAGAAATTTTCAATCACAGAGATCAAAGTGCAGGCAAGTAAATATTCAAAACTTGTCATCAGATCAAGTTACATATCTGTTTATTTATGTAATGGAGCAAGAGAAAGATAATAGATATTGTGTAGCAATTGTTATCGTGTAACATATAATTAAATGTTATAAAGATGGGCCCATTATATGTGGGGAAAAAAACCACAATTATGTTTGGTCCAAGCTGTAAAAATGCTCACTTCCTATATATTATATGCTAATATGCAATATGGAGTAGATTTGTGCTTATTTATTTAAAAAGAAAATCCAATTCGTGTATTTAGCATACATTATGTGGTCTAGATATTTGCAGCTTGCTGGCCACTTTGGAGATATTTTAGGAATAATTTAGATATTCAGTACAATATTTTATTGTACTGAATCATAGAATAAACTTTATGCTCAGAAAGTCTAAAGGGAAAAGGATAAGAAAGGGTAGGATTTGTTCAACAGTTTACTGAAATTGAGTATTTTTGCATTTATATATTTAAATTAAATTTTTTAATTCCAAGTTTTTTCAAGTCTTAGGATCTCATGTCAAACCATAGGCAGTTTGACATGAAGGACACTGCAATTAGCTAGTCTATGCCCTCACTTAACCTAAAAGGAAACTGAGTCTCAAAGGAGGAGTGATTGGCCCTAGGTTGTTGGTGCATTAACAGTAAGACTTTGCCTAAGCTCAGATTCTGACCACTCCCAGCGCTGAGACTTCGTTCTTACAACAAGCTGTCTGAGCATTTTCCAATGTGACTTCATACTGTTCATTTAAAACGTGTGGGAGTTTCTGTTAAGACATCTGTGAGTGCGGACAAGCAAGAAAGAGGGCATGCAGCCCTACCCCCAGCAAGTTGTGTCAGGATCATCTAGGTATTAGCACCACAAAGACCTCTCACTCGGTTGCAGACATTATAGCCTTGGCAGTCAGAGACAAGTGTTTCTCATACTAACTGAGGACCTGACCCACAGCAACTCCTGGGAAGGTGGAGGATCCCAGGACTACTTGGCAGCATTGTTCAACTCCAGTTAGGAGCAGCAACCCAAGGAAAAACCCTGTAAGGTATTTTAGCAATTGCAGAAATGAAAGGAGATCCCTGTTTTGAAGCAGAGTGTGGGGTTTATTTTATTTTAAATGTAATTCTCCAAAATATTTATTATACTGACACACAAAAGGCATAGAGAACATCCATAGGCCCATTGTTACAATGAGCATCCATATACCCATTGTCCAACTAAAGAGAAACAAAATGCGGCTTTAAAATTTTTAATAGTAACTAATTTTCTGTGTCTGTGATAATTCTGCAATTCTGATGCTTTGAAAGATTTAAAAACAAAAATTCAAAATAGCTTTCATAAATCACTTTGACCTTGCCCTGAAACCAAAACAATAGTTAATTCACTTGAAGCAGAGATATAATAAGTTCGAAAATAATCTCCCAGAGTCAATTTTAACAAGATAAATAAAAAATAAAGTACTTCATATTTTCATATTAAAAGTCATTTTATGGGAGCCCCTTTGTTTCATTGAATTTAAATATGTCATTATAAACTCAGTATGTTCCCAATAGTGTTGCCCTGCAATGACAACCACTATTAATATTTTCACATGTGTTCTTTGAGCTTTTAAAAATTCTTTGCATGAGTTTTTTTAAAGGGTGTTTTAGATTCTGCCGCACAGATGAAGAGCACCTCATTGCCCGCCCCCCTGTAAAGGAGTATTTCCAACAGTTTCCCCGAGACTCTGTTACCTTGATAAAGAGAAGACTGGCTATCTTCTACATAAGGTGTCCTGAAACCACCACAGTTGGCCAGGGTGATAGGTACAGCCATGTGAGGGATCAGCTTAGCCAAGACCTTGGCCAGTGCAAATATGACATTAAAGGAGGAAGCTTTTATAAAATGCATTTGATTATGAAACAAAAATCCTACTAGGAATGTACAAAGTTCATCGCCCATCCAGAAATGCAGAAACAAGTGAGAGATATGTACTCATTAGTGTTTTCTGACATTTTCTACTACTGCAACTGCCTAATCACAGGATGAGAAAAGAATGCAACGGGAAGCTTCTTAGATGTCAAATCCATCTTAAATCCATTTTAAGGATTGGGAAACAAGTCAGAGAATAAGCCACATGTCCTAGGTTCCCTGGTGACAGAGTGGCTGCACCTCATCTGCCTTCCTGGGTACTCTCTTGTCCTGTCTTTTTTTTTTTAATGTTTATTTATTATTGAGAGACAGAGAGACACAGAGCATGAGCAGGGGAGAGGTACAGAGACAGGGAGACACAGACTCTGAAGTAGGCTCCAGGCTCTGAGCTGTCAGCACAGAGCCCGACGCGGGGCTCGAACTCACAAACTGAGAGATCATGACCTGGGCTGAAGTTAGTCGCCTAACCAACTGAGCCACCCAGGCGCCCCTCTCTTGTCCTGTCTTTAGAGCAACTGCATGGGATTCCCCACTGGTTTTTAGTACCTAGAGTAGACGTGATGTCCCAGTAACTCATGCAATTATACCAAGGTGAATATTCTAATATGAGTTACAGACATTTGTTTGCATGTTGCCAACACTCCATTTTTTTTTAAATCACAGGTAAGATTTTTCACTTGGCTGAAATGTTAATTTTACAAATCATGGAAACTTGTAGGGGGCTGCAAAATAAGACTGTGAGCAGTTATCTAAGGGAAAAACAGATGCAAAATTTGACTGGCAAAGGAATAAAATTAAATCCGATGCCAGCATAACCCAGGTTCTTCCTTGTCTCTTCAGATGACAGTCGTGCAGCAGCTATGCTGAGTATTTGATGGGAAGTGAAAGGCATTAACACTCTACAAAACATGACAAGGAATACATTGGGTAAACAGTTCCCCCTGTAGATGAAAATTTACCGTCAGGTATAGTTCAACAGAGAAAATGAGATTTTTTTCTTTTTTTAGTAAATTTTATAAGGCACTTTTTTTTTTTTAAGTTTTAGGATGTGTGCTGCAGACTTTGGGTTTTAAGCATGTGTTCATGATATCCCTGATAATAGGATTTCAGACTCCATTTTTTCCTTGCCTTTGGTATATAGTTCTTTGATGGCCTGTATGGCTAGAAAGTCTTATGTAGTTTTCATTGACTACAGCTTCAGTGACTTTTTAAATTTTGTTTAATGTTTATTTATTTTGAGATAGAGAGACCAAGCACGAGCAAGGGAGGTGCAGAGAGAGAGAGAGGGAGACACAGAATCTGAAGCAGGCTCCAGGCTGTCAGCACAGAGCCTGACGCAAGGCTCGAACTCACAAGCCGTGAGATCATGACCTGAGCCGAAGTTCGACCCTTAACAGACTAAGCCACCCAGGCGCGTCTTCAGTGACATTTCAAAAGGTGGAGCTGATAGCACAGTCCAGAGGGATAGAGCAAGATTTTGGAGCTCTGCACCATTTCTTTACCGTATGTCAGGTCTTTGACCTTGAACAAATCATTGAATTTATTCGAGTCACCATTTTCTTATCTGCCAGAGTAGGTCTGAATTAGTCAGAAATGTCTCATTGGGGTTTGTATTATCAGAGAAAAGAAGACACTGGATCCTACACTGGGGGAAGAACATAATCCAAACCGTAAAGATGCCTAGCAATGAGACCAGCTTGACTGATCAGATATTTTGAGGCACAGTAGATTATAAAGCTGAACAGATAAAGTGAAGTCAAGTTAAGGCGAGTCTTAAAGCAAAGTTAAAGTGCCTGGTGTCTATATGGTAAGGATTGACTCAGGAACCATGAAAGGCATTTGAGTCATGGTTTGAAAAGTAAAGAAACAGCTGATGGAACAGGTCTGGTAAACGGATAAGAGCAATTCGATTGGATTATATTCTGGAGTCTAGATAGTAACCTAGAGATTGATACCTTTAGATACTGTGGGGTGTATGTGTGATTATAACTAACACTGACTGAATTAATAACTTTGGCAGATCAGACTACTTACAGGTTACTAAATTATCCTAGTGTCAAAGCTACTCAAAAGCTGCATTTTGGTTGGTTTGTCTACAGGGTTGTGGCAAATTATAAGCAATGGGTGATTGCTATGCCCAACCAATGAGAGATTCACCTATGGGTGCACAAGTGAAGGCAGTTCGCCATAAATAAAACCGAGCCCTTCATCCACAAACCCACAAATGTGTTTGCATTTCATATCAGGCAACCTCATTCCATATTATATCATGGTGATCTTTGATCAAAATTTAAGGTGGCATAAATGTTAACAGGGTATTTTCCCAATTTTATCACATGACTTGTTTTTGAGTTGTAGGTGAGCCAGAAACTAGAACCTCTATTCTTTGGAGAGCCATAACTCACATAAAAGTATAGAAACTGAGAATAATCCTATGGTAAGAAACCATTTAACTTTGTATCAACACTCAGCTTTCTTAACCTTCTTTGTCTACAGACTCATTTCTCTCGTAATTTCCATTAACATCTACTGGAACTGGAGATGTCCAAAACAGTGTAGAAGATCACTATGTCTAGGATATTAAGCTTTAACCAAAATTATTAACAAAGCATTTTTCCCTCTTAGGACACAGTGGCTCAATATTTAATTTTAGTGGAAATCACAGAATAAGTCTCAACATATTTGTGACCTAGACTTCGAGGTGCACAGAAAATTGACAACACGATAGTTGAGAAGAAGTACAAAATTTGGAGTTAGACATTCAAAGTTAAAATCCTTGCTTGACTCCAGGTCAGATAGTCTTTTTACTTATCCAATGTGGTTTCTTTACCTACAAATATAATATTATCCATCTATAAGCAATTATGAGAAAAAGACAATGCACATGAGGATCTAGTAAAATTGCAAAGCCTCAGTTGAATCTATATTCTGGTTCCAAACGTGCTTGTGCCTACTTATTCATGTTGTCACAAAAGTTAAAGCAATTCCTACCATGTAAGCAGAGTAGAAGGGACCCATTTAAGCAAACTGTCATGTGAAGGCTGGGTCCCTAAAGCTGTGGTATGGTTCATATTAGAATATAGGAAAAGTCAGAACAATACTATAGAAGAAGGAATCCACATTTGTATTCAAATCTGTCAGAAGTTGCAAATGGATAGGTCCCTAGGATGACTCTGCCTGTTGACATACTCTGAGTGGAAGAGTTTTGTAAATAAATAGGATTTGAATGCCCTGTGTTATGTTAGCCATAGGACCTGTTGCTTATTTTTCTGTCTTATATCTATCCTGAGACTTACATTTATATCCCTGCCCCTCACTGGAAGATTTTGGAGGTTGCTAACCCTGCTCTAAGCTGTATGCTTAGTTAACCTCATCACTTACTAAGATCATGAGGCCATGGAGACCACATCTAAGCATTAGGTCTTAACTGACCTAGCCAGGTCTCCCTAAGCATCCCTGAGCCAAGGGATTTAACAACATTTTAGGTAAGCAAGGAGCCTATTTAAATAATAGGCGGATCTTAACTCAAGACTGCATAGCCTATAAGGGAAAACATAACCAAAAAGAAATCACTTCCACTTGAAGTGAACCTATTCTCCAGATCGATGTCCAGATAATGATTTAATTAGAAATAATAATGGGAGACATCTTAATGTATATAGCATCTTATAGAATACAGAGTTCATTTTTTTAGCATACTTTATATACTAACTCTATTAAGAAATTATTACTATCAGAATGAGAGAAGTCTCTCTAAGAGAAGTGATTTGCCTAAGGTCATGCAGACAGAATGATGTGTACGCAGGACTTGAACCAACATTGCTGTTCAAAAGCCTCATGTGCCCTGTACACTCCATATTTCCTTGGGATAAGATGAGATTACTAATGCCATGACCTTCTTTAAGAGGGACCTATATGCACTTGTGGATATCCAAATTATATTGTTTCCCAGTCAATGTCCAGAAAGTCTTGCCTCCTGGATGTTGCCTGACAGTTCCTATTTTTCTCCCTTTGCAATGCATTACTAGGAACAGGTGCTGGAGAGGTTCATAAGGAACATTCTGTTACAAATATGTCAATTTGGATCACTAATATTGGGGATGTAAAAACTAAACTAAACTAAACTAAGCTAAACAACTAAATTCTTTTAAAAATTGGTCCTGCCCAAGGTACAGATCCTCTGACCCTCTTTCAGCCTAATCTAGGGAGAGCTAGTCTAACCACGGAGACTTTTGTGGCAGTGCCTCAACTGGAAACTTGAGCCAAGGTCTCAAACTCATAACTGAAATCATTTGAGTCTAAATATCCTTCTACCTCAATGCTGAGCTACCCAAGCACCCTGTTTCCCTTACACCCTGTTGAAAATTCATTCTCCTCTAGGTGCTCTCAGTTATAGGCATACCAACTGGCATACCTTTTTGGAAAGCAAATGGGCAACTTATAGCAATATTCACATACGGTAATATTAAAGGAGTTTATATCCATGATTCAGTAACTCCCATGCTGGGAAATGGAAATGTGGTCATTGATTTATATGGAAGGGGTAATAACATTGAATAGTTATTTATTATATCAACCCTTGCAAAAAGTGTGCTGAGAGGGTTTTTTTAAATATAAATAACTGTGCAGCCATATGATGGACTATTATTCTACTGTGATAAAATTATACATTTGGAAAGTGTATTTAATGATGTGAGAAAGTGCTAGAGACATGCTGTTAAGACAGAAATTAAAATGTATGTATGTAATTGTGTTTGTGTGTTGAACATTGCAGTTCTCATTAGCCTGTGGGTAAAAAGAGGTTGCATCAAAGTCCACGTTACAATGGCCTTACAACTTTATAACCTTCTCACAAAGCAAATAACAGTCTGTGCTCAGCACCAAATCCAAAGAGACCTTTTTCCCTGTTCCCTGGCTTCCTTGTCAAGGCTCCCTCCATTGACCTAGTGTAGATGTATTTCATTACAACTCTAATATTAGCTGGAATACTTGGACTTCAAAGATACCATTTGATTTGAAAGAAGATGCTCGTCATTCTAAAACTGTGCTTAGACTTTAACCTTTTATTTTATTTTATTTTTAATGTTTATTTATTTTTGAGAAAGAAAGAGACAGAGCACAAGCAGGGGAGGGGCAGAGAGAGAAAGGAGACACAGAATCTGAAGCAGCCTCCAGGCTCTGAGCTGTCAGCAGACCGACGCGGGGCTCGAACTCACAAACCATGAGATCATGACCTGAGCCAAAGTCAGAAGCTCAACTGACTGAGTCACCCAGGTGCCCCTAGGCTTTAACCTTTTATGCTAAAGTTGAGGTAAGAAAGTCAGGAAACAAAACAAAACAACGAAAACAAAAATGTATATAATGCTAGTATTTTATAGATAAGTACTGCACCATTCATTCAAGTTATCTATTGATTCTCAGCTATCCCCACTCTCTCTTTTTAATACAAAACTTGAATGGATCTAGATAGCATTCTGCACATTTTAGACCTGAGGTGCTATTTTGCTCCCATTGACCCTAGAAAAATAAGAGACCCTTAATCCTGACCCAGACCCAGTACCTGAGCAGGGTACTGTTGCCTACTGACAGATGCCACTAACATTGCCTGCCTGCCCAGATTTCTAAATACTGCTGCTCCTAGCGGTAATCCATCTTGCCACCTGTTTGGAAACTTCTCTGAGGCCGACTGGTCTCCTGGCCTCCCACCAGTTTCCTAATCACACTCCACTTGCTAGAACCCATTTTCCACCCACCCTTCTGGATAGCTTCCCATCCACAGCAGCTGCAGTGGAAACCCCGACACCAATCCCACCACAGCAGGCAAGTCTAATTCCAAGTCCAAAGGCTTCCCAGCCTACTGGTCCACCACTGCAGTTACACTTCCCAGCCACTGCGGTTACACTCGCTAGTTCTTACAACATTATGTGCCCTGGCATACATATGGTAAGATTTTTCAAGATTATTCCATTTTCTGTTTCTTAGCTCTTCCTGTTTCTTCAAATTAAGTCATTTGGAAGGAGTGAACAGTTGAAATTTAAGTGTATTTTTTGGAAGATTGAGGACTGACAAGAGAAAAAATATAGCTGATTTAATATTCCTGTCTTTCAGTCCACTTCACACTGGAGAATGGAGGTGAAGCCAGGTTGTGAAAAATAATAAAGCCAATTACTTTGTCTGTTCCTCTGTGTGATATACTGCACCTTTTTTTAAAAGAAAGCATAGATCAGTGAGTACAAATTGGTAGTTCTATTGCCCTGGGTCTACCATGCCCAGATCATCAATTATTATTACAGCATTGTATATTTGCTATTTAGAGAGTGAAAGCTATCCTGTCCTGAATGAGATGATGTGGCTCTCAGGCTATGCTTACTTTACTGGTGTCAGCCCTGCCCATTCCTAAAAACTGAGTCCACTGATGTCTTCATCTGTCCTTAGTCTTGGAACAATTTAGGCTTATGGAAGAAAGACTTTAAATTACTAAGTTGTTTACCGGTGAAACTTACATTGAGTCTTCTTCTCACCTTTGGCCTTTTTCTTTTTCCCACCTTGGTCCCAAGGTGTACTCCCATGGAGACAATTGCTGCCCCCTCAGGTCACCACTCTCCATAACTGTCACAGGAGGGATAACAGTGAATTGCAAATAAAGACAGCCAAGAATCTTTTGGCATTTGAGGAAAACCACAAGCATAAAACAGGGTCACTGAACTTAACAAAATGTAAAAGTTAAGAGAGCAAAAGAAACATCATTAATAGTCTAGGCTTCTCAGTATGGATGGTCTTTACCCCTCCTGAAGATCATCAACCACCCAAGATGCTGCCATGCTCCTCTGGTCAGATGGCCATGCTCACTTCTACCTCAAAAGAAACTCACTTGTTGCTTACCACTCTAAGGGGATGGGGTGGGCAGGGTGGTTAGAAGATGCTGAGCATTCATTTCCTCCTAGCTGCCTCTACTCAGTATCCCCCTTACTGACTTGGTCATTTTTTCTTGGGCCCCACCTGTGTTGGCCTGGTTATGTTGAAAACATCCTTGAAGTCACTGCTATGTTTTGAAGTTCTTTTCTGGTAGGTTTTAACTATCACTTTTATCTTCTGTATGATCCTGCTTCATTTTGAGGTGTTAATGATTTTTTTAAGTGTGTGTGTGTGTGTGTGTTTGTGTGTGTGTGTGTGTTATGTTATTAAGAAGGATTTGCAGCAGAAGAGAGAAGCTGTCGCTTTTTCTCAGGAAGAGATTTTGTTCTGAAACTTGGACTCCTTCACCATCAGTGTCATTTTCACCTGATTCCCTGGAGGCCGTCCTTGGCAGTCACAGTTAGAAAGAACATCTCACACAGTTAGAAAGAATATTATTTGTATCACAGTAAAATACGGTCTTGATGTACAGTTGTGCGAAGATGTTCAGAAGACATCTTCCAGTCCCCTGTGCTTTGATGTGCCCTATGCTTACTTAATGGCCTCCCTCCAGGCAGCTGAACACAGGAAATTTGATATACCTGGATTGTCTCTGAATGGAATTAGCACATTCCAAGTTGACATGCTCCATATTCATGTTTCGTGTATTCTATTTCCATTTATTTTCAACTTCTATATTAAAAATGTAGGCTTTGAATTGAGTATAGAAGAGTATGAAATATTTGAATATTACCAAAAGAAACAGAATGAGGAGACTTAAAAACAATAAGGTTGGGGTGGCAGGGGGGCTCAGTCTGTTAAGAATTCAGCTCTTGGTTTGGGCTCAGGTAAAATGGTTTGATCTCACAGTACATGCGTCCTAGCCCCACATCGGGCTCTGCGCTCACAAGTGAGGATCCTGCTTGGGATTCTGTCTCCCTCTCTCGCTGCCCTTCTTGCTCTCTCTCTCAAAATAAACAAATAAACTTAAAAAAAAAACATGGTGCTGACCTGGTATCAGAATACTGGGGTAATGTCTTAGCTCTGAATGATTAAACATTTTGCCCAGCATTGCAGAGCCACGCAGATCTGGGAGCTTCCTTCCCTCCAGAGGATGAGAGAACCTGACTAGATTTCATATGTACAGAAATGCCCAAATATATTAAGTTATATACTTGGTAACGTGGGTTTCCTCAGGGAGGTTCTGCAGAGACAGAAGAGATTTTGCAACATTCATGATGATATTTAAAGAGGACATTTTAGGGGCACCTGGTGGCTCAGTCAGTTGAGCGTCTGACTTCCGCTCAGGTCATTATCTCGTGGTTTCTGAGTTCAAGTCCCAGATCAGGCTCTGTGCTGACAGCTCAGAGCCTGGAGCCTGCTTCAGATTCAGTGTCTCCCTCTCTCTCTGCCTCTCCCCTGCTCACGCTCTGTCTCTCTGTCTCTCTCTCAAAAATAAATGAACATTTAAAAAATTAAAAAATAATAATAGTCTTGAGTTCATACTGATTTCTCTAATGCCATTCCTATGTCATAGGATTCATTCTAGCCTTCCCCATTTCTTTATACATAACTTCTTTGTCCATCAATGAAAAACTCAGCTTTTGTTATCCACAACATATTCACTTATTTGTTTGATTCTAATATACACAAAGAATTTCAGAATCATTAACCCATACCCATATGAAAAATAAGTTTACTAGCTGGAGTACAGTGCTGGTGCACAATGGGATTGGCATAGCCTTCTATAAAGGGTCAGATAGTAACTGCAGAAAACTGGCCAACATGTGACAAAGACCGAGTTTTCCCTCAGATGCCCACATAGCTATATCCCTGACTTCCTTGGTGGCACCTTGGAGGTCTGTTAAGATTATAACCCCCTCCCTACCCCACCTAGATCCTCCTGCTCCCTCTTTTCCTACTTTTTTCCTGTAGCACTTACCACACTGTAACACATGCCTAGTTTATCCACTCTAATACACTTTACACATACACGTTTTAAATATAGACTGAAACATCTCTAAAATTTGAATATTTCTTAATCAATAACAGCTGATTTAAATGGGAGCTTAAATTATGTCAGCATTTGCAATTAGTAGTGTTTTAGATTTAATAAAGCATGGTATATAATTTACTTATTTCTTTTGTTTCCCTTTTATCTTGCCCTTTCAGAATGTGAAAGGCACAAAGCCCGAGTTACTAAGGAGGATATTCTAACTACTGTAAATCTCAGTGGATTAACAGATCAAGGGTTTATTCTTCTCTATGTCATTAGGCTTCTCTGTTTCACCAGGGCCTGAGTGTCCTCTGTTGGATCCTTTACCTCCAGCCAGTTTAAAGCAGTGAGGGTTGAGGATCACTTAAGCATATAGGAGCAAGCCTGAAATTAGTGTTTATCACTTCTGCCTGGTAGCTATTCGTGTATTAATCAGAGTGTGTTAATGGCTATGTTATTATGGGTTGAATTGTGTTTCCTAAAAGACATATGGAAGCTCTGCTCTCTGTGAATGTAACCTTATTTAAATATAAGATCTTTGCAGATGTGATCAAGTTAAGATGAGATCACTCAGAATTAGGGTGAACCCTAAGGCCACTGAATGATATCCTCCTAGAAAAGAGAGATTTGAAGACACAAAGGAGACACAGGGGAAAAGTCCAGATGATAATAGAGGTAAGGGTTGGAGACACGCTGCCACAAACCAAGGAATACCAAGGATTTGTGGCAACAGCCCAGAAGCTAGAAGAAGCAAGGAAAGATTCTTACCCAGAAATTTTGTAGGGAGCATGGCCCCTTTTGACACCTTGATTTTGGACTTCTAGCCCTTAGAACTGAGAAAAAATTAATTTCTATTGTTTTAAGCCACTTGGGTTTATAATTTGTTACAGCTGTCCTAAGAAACTAGTAACCCACCCCTGTACCAAAATCTGTATCAGTAAATGTTCTGCAGACAAATAGGGCCAAGAGGATATGTGTGTGTGTGTGTGTGTGTGTGTGTGTGTGTGTGTTACATACAGGGTCTTAGCATCCTCTGTTAGATCCTCTATCTCTAGTCAGCTTAAAAAGTAAGGGTTAAAGGGGTACCTGGCTGGCTCATTTGGTAAGGTCTAAAGCATGCAACTCTTGAACTCAGGGTTGTAGGCTTGAGCCCTATGGTGGTAGAGAGATTACTTAAAAATTAAAAAATAAAACTAAAATGTGAGGGTTGAAGATCACATAAGTATTTAGAAATAATAAGAGATTCTATCTATTCTATATTACTGCATAGAATAATATAATAATTCTATAATATATTATTATATATAATCTCCTGTGGGTTCTGTGTGTTTCTTCTGTTTCTATATAATTAACATAATTACAAATATGTATGTAATATTAATCATATATTAATAATATATTAATCATAATCACGATTATTAATCATTAGTCATTTATATACATGATTTATTATACACACACACACACACACACACACACACACATATATATATGATTTATTTTAGGGAGTTGGCTCCCATGATCGTTGGAACTGGCAAGTCTGAAATCTTAGGGCACGTGGCAGATTGGGAATTCCCTCAGGAGTTGATGCTGCAGTCTTGAGGAAGAATTTTTCTTCTCTGGGAAATCTCAGGTTTCGGTCTTAAGACCTTTGACTGACGGTAGGATAAGGCTCATCTTTTTATTAAGGAAAATCTCCTTTATTTAAAGTTAACTGAGAGTAGCTGTTTACTTCATCTACAAGATACCTTCACAGCAACACCTAGATTAGCGTTTGATTAAGTAGCTGGGTACCATAGCCTAGCCACACTAATACAGAAAACAATCACATAGAGCAAAGTGAATTGAAATTGCTGCTGCTTGCCACACAAAAAAGGCTTCTCTCATGATAGTCAAACCTTGAGATTGTTGGCAGGGTGGGAAGAGTGCTGGCCTCCACATGATCACAGAGAAGATAGGGAACCCATCTAGGAATTCAGAACCCATCTAGCATTTCCCCCCCAGAGCTGTCAGAGAGTTGTTTAAAACAAGCCAGGGGGGCACCTGGGTGGCTCAGTCAGTTAAGCATTAGACTTTAACCCGGGTTATAATCTGCATTTTGTGGTTACGAGCCCCGCATCAGGCTCTGTGCTGAGAGCTTGGAGCCTGGAGTCTGCTTCAGATTCTGTATCTCTCTCTCTCTCTGCCCCTTCGCTGCTTGCACTCTGTCTCTCTGTCTCCTCCAAAAAAATAAATATTAAAAAAATTTTTTAATAAAAAAAAAAAAAGGCCAGGAACTAGAATATATTCCTTGTTTTACATTGGCCAGAGCTCAGCAGCATGGCTCTGCTTACTTAGCTGCAAGGGTGACTGGGAAATGTAGTTTTACAGTGTGACTAAGAGGAAAATTAGATGGTTTTGAGGAACACAAAACTTTGTGTTTGTTCATTGATAAATCTCAAGAATCTAGAAAATTACACTCTGAAACATATTTAGTGAAGCACTAGTTAAAAAAGAAAATCTCAATATAAAATAAATGATAAGAATAAGACATGCCAAATGATTAGGCTTTAACATATTAGTTATTAAAATAAATATGAACCACTGAATTTTCCCACTGAAGGAGAGAGATTAGGTGAGAAGGCAAAGTGCAACTATGTGTTATTTCAAGGAAACATTTTAATGATAACTGAAGGTAGAAAATAAAGGGATGGGGAAGAGCTACTGGTCAAATACATTTTTTAGAAAAAAGAAAGCATAAAGTTAAAGAGGAGTTGCAGTATTAATGAGAGGTGAGGTGTTAAGTAAGGTTAATGGGATGAATCAGGATAAAGAGGGACATTAAGTAATGATAAAAGCATAATTTATCAATATGATAACCAGCCATTAACCAATATAAATGAATTTATATAGCAACTAAATATAAAAAGTAAAATACATTGGATTAAAAAATGTTTGGTATAATACAATTATATATTATAATGAAAACCTCCTATATATTTTTCGTCATAGTTGAAGAGATCTTAGAGAGAGATATATATAAGGACACAGACCATCAGTACCATAAATGACTGAGAGTTTAGGTGCAATTTTTACATATTATTGAAGTAAAATAAATCACAGTGGTGAAAATTATAAAAGCAAGCTAGCTGGCTAATATGTTCTGGTAAGTGACTCTTTTTATGTGCCTCATTTGTTTGCTTCAGAAACATTTCCTTAAGTGTCTCTTCCTAATTAAAGCCCATTATACGCAATGATGGACTCGTGTTTAGCCTCTATTGACATAGCACTGCTACAGTTTATTCATCCGAATATAAAGAGGTCCTTGGGTGTCAGAGATCTGTTTTGGGAAAAGTGCTGTCTCTGGAGACCAAAGACTGGGTTTGAGTTCTGACCTTGTCATCACTAAAGTAATTTAATGCTTCTGATACATGAGTTATTTATATCTGGAATCACAAACTTAAGTTTAAATTCACACTGTTATTTATCAGTTATGTCATCTTGAAAAATCACTTATGCTCATCAAGATTCAGTGTTCTCATCTAGAAAATGGCGAAACCATTTCAAGATGTAGTTCTGTCTATAAATAAGTTCAACAACCTGTGAAGTAATAGTGCAAATAGTTTCATCTCTTATGATCCAAAAGGCCTCTGCAATCCCCACTTGGAACAAGGAATTGTATTTATAATAGAATAACTAAAAAACCAATTGAGACATATTATGCAAAATAAATTGCAACTGTTTCCCCCTGAAGAATAACAAGGGTTAATTAAGGCAGTGTTAAATAATAGTCTGTTGCATTTGTTTATCAAATTTCCAAAACACAGGTTGGAAATTTTAAATGCTGCAAGTGATACAGGCTTTTTTTGAGTTTTATACACACCAGTGGTAGTGTTTCATGCAGCCCTTGGCTTCATAGGTGATCTTCTTCCTTTGATTCCTGAAAATAAAATTAAGGTGATGGAGCTGCCTCATTGTTCCTTCTGCCACAAACTGACAGTAGCCCATTGGGAGGTTCCTATTCAACGAATGTCTTCCTGATGAGGCCAAATGATTTCTCCTCCAAATGATTCCATATAAAATGATTAAAAATGGTAAATTGCTGATCTGCAAAATAAGTTGTGATGCTGAAATAAAGTGTCAGTGTGTGCTTATACATGTAAGGCACAAAGGAGAATTAAAACATTCCTCAGGAGGCAAAAAAAGAGCATGGATGTTAAAAACTGTAATAAATATAAAGGGCACCTGGGTGACTCAGTCGGTTAAGCAGTCAGCTCTTGATCTTGGCTCAGGTCATGATTTCATGGTTCATGAGTTTGACCCCCATATTGAGCTGTGCACTGACAGCATGGAAACTGCTTAGTATTCTCTTTCCCTCTCTCTTTCTGCCTCTCAACCCATTCACATATGCTTTCTCTTTCAAAATAAGTAAATAAACATTTTTAAAAATTCTAATGGATATGTAATAGAAGGACAGAAATTGGGGGAAATGGATAAACTGGGGAAAGGCAAAAGCAATAAAAGAGTAAGGAAATAATCATTTGTCTCACGTCTTTGCCATATGCAGGAAAGAAAAACTGAAAAAAGAAGGAGAGAAATTGACATGGAAAAGTATAAATATTTTAGCAAAAGGAAAGAAATAAATGCTTGAAATGACAAAAACACAACATAGTAGATGCTGTTTTAGCCATCGTGAATGTTTCTATGAAAGCCAACCACATAAAGTACTGAGAAATAATATTGATGTACCTAAACTTTTATGCTACCATAAATACATGCACCCATGCATATACACACTGAGAATTTAACATCCATAAGAAAGAATAACCCTGGAAGCTTATTAAAAATACAGCTCATAGAATTTGCATTTTTAGCATGCACTTCAGCTGATTCTAATACAGATATTCAACAGTTCACAGTTGGGAGACACCTCGTAGTTGTTCTAAACTTCATCATTACCCCTAGAGAAATGAATTTTCTACTAACATTTTTATCTTGTGTCCTTGGTGGGATTAGAACAGCTTGGAGAATTGAAAATCACTTTTTTTAGTTATGTGGCATAACCCACTAAGATCTGAATGACTCTGGACTGAGGAGAATATTAATAAGACTTATTCTAACCAATGGATTGTGGTTACAACAGAAGCAAGAGAACAGCAGTTAAGCTTGTCACAAGATCCAGAAGGAAAGAGATGATGCATTCTGAAAAAGAAGTTAATACAGCCCACAATGAAAAGAAAATATTCAATTTCAGCATTCTGAAAATTGGGAAATTATAGCAGATGATGCTGTTGCCTTCCAAAGATCTATTAAAATGCATTTGTATGAAACAAATAGAGCTCACTTTGAAGGATTCCTGTATGAGGATTATTCTTCATTATCAAGTGGAATTAGAAGAGGAAAGCTGTTTAATGTTCGTGGGGTTTTTTTTTCATGTTTATTCATTTTTGAGATGGAGGGACAGAGAAACAGGTAAACAGAATCCCAAGCAGGCTCCACACTGTCAGCACAGAGCCTGACATGAGGCTCAATCTCACAAACTGTGAGATCATGACCTGAGCCAAAATCAAGAGTCAGTCAGAAGCTTACATGAGCCAACTAGGCACCGCTGTGTAATGTTAATTCATGAAGGACTGCTAAAAATTCAAAGGTAGAAGATTCTCTACTTAAAAAAAAGCAGAACAACTAGCAGAATTGAATATTAGAAAAATGTCAAAATGGTGATGATGATGATGATGATGACAAAGACAACTGTGTGTACGTTTATATGCACATACCATATATATAAAGATAAGGCAATAAATACTTGCTAGAAGAATTGCATATATAGGGTTGTTATGGGTTGGGTTGTGTCTCCAAGATTCATACGTTGTATGTGAACTTATTTGGAAATTGAGTCTTTACAGGGGTAATCAAGTCAAAATAAGATCCCAAGGGTGAGCCCTAATCCAATATGACAAAAATGGCCTTATTAAAAAGGAAAATTTGGACACACACATGCACACAGAATATCGTGAAAAGATGAAGGCAGAGATTGGGGTGATGCATTCATAAGCTAAGGAAGGTCAAAAATTGCCAGCCAACCACAAGAAGCTAACAGGAAGGCATGAACATATTCTCCTTCACAGCCCTTAGAAGGAATTTACCACACCAACACCCTGATCCTGGACTTCTAGCCTCCAAAACTGTGAGATAGTAACTTTCTGTTGTTTAAGACATCCAGTTTGTGGTACTTTGTTATAGCTGCCCTAGAAAGCTAATACACAGGTGAAACCCTTCCCTCATGGAACATTTTAGTTTGGAGCAGGAAATGAGATAGAAAATTACCAAATAGATATGATAATACTTCATATGGTAATAGATTCTAAGAGTTAAGAAAAGTTGGGTGAGGGAGATCAGAAGTGCTATTTTTATATAATATGATCTCTGATAAAAAGCCACTAGAATTGAAAGGAGGTGAGAGATTGAGTCATGTCGCTATCTGGAGGAAAAGCATTAAGACAGAATCAGCAGCCAATCCATGGCTCTAAGGAAGAAGAATGATCCTGGGTTAGAAGAGCTACAAGGAGGTAAGGGTGGTTGACCTGGAGTAAGAGAGAGGGAAAGTGGTATAGTATGGTCAAAGAGGAACATCGGAGAAATAAGAGAAGATAATCTCTGTACATCTATGGAGGATGCTGCAAGAAGTTCCCACTGAAGAGAAGCAGTTTAAGAAGGGGGCCATTGAATGTTAGTGCTGGAAGGAAAGATGAAGTTGATCTAGAGGAGAATTTGGCTTGCTGCAGTTGTGTAACCTTTGGGAGTCATGGGGTCAACAGCTCTCACACGATTCACTCCTCTTACTCATATCTTTGAGTGACATTTTTGGACCCCCATGACCCATTGTTACAATTTAGTCCCTACAATGAGCAAATGAATTTCATTTCTTCTAGAGAGGGCTCAATTTGAACAAGGGAGGAAATGTCATTATTTAAATCTCATATGGCCTTGAACCTTTTATCTAGGATTTACCATCCATCTATTAACATGAAGAAAAGGAAAATTACTGAAAACAAAATTCAAGCTGGTTTGACACTAAGTAAAATTGTTTGGTTTAGTAATATGAAATGCTCATAGCAAGAACATTTCAATAATAAGTGCTTAACAGCTGGAAATCCCACTACATTTGTTGAAAATTTCTTTGCACCTAGCTGCTTAAATATTTTGTTTTGTTACCATACAAATTACCTTATTTTATATTCCAATTTTTTTCAAGGGCAAGAAATACCAATTTAAAAGAAAAAAATTTTAAATACAGTAAAATTCATGCATAACATGGTGATATTGAGCTCAGGGCAATTGCGTCTAATTTTGCAGTACAATTAGTTAATCAATCAGCTTCTTAATCTTGTAGCAGTAACAAATGATAGTCTACAGAATATGGAGCAGATATGGATAAAAGGCCATTTGTATAGTGGGTTCAAAGAATGAATATTTGAAACCTGGGTTTGAATCCCAGCATAGTTGGTTACAGGTTGAGGAACCTAGCTAACTTCTGTGTGCCTCAGTTTCATCTCTGATGTGGAAATAAAAATAGCTGTAGATTTTCATAAAATTGTTGTAGGTTTTTAATGAATTAAGACATGTAAAGTATGCAGAGGAATGACTGCCTACATTAAGCCTTCACAAAATTTAAGCTATAATGTCTATATCATTTCACTTTCCTCATTTTCTTTGTAAGTTCCATTGGGTTAGAGAAAGGCAGAATCACAGTCTACGACTGACTCCTATTTTGTGTCGAAGCTCTGGGAAGAGGCTTGGCTCACACAGGTCCCAGACATTGGTGCAGCTGGAGGAGGGCTGAGGTTGTGGCTTCAGTGAATCCTTTGTACCCTTGCCTATCCATGCTGGCGTCTGCTGAGGTGTCCTCATTACCATCATATTTTTTCAGTCCACAGACGTCATTGCTGCATCCTATAGTCTTGCCAACTTCATAGTTCATTGATAACAAGCTCTCAGTGACGGCACCTGTCAGGTATGTGGGGAATAAACTGGTCTGTGTAGCTCTTCCTACCTGGCACATCTGAGGCACATCTGTCTGGAACCTGTAGGCATCCCATCCTTCAGTGTGAAGCTGAAGTTGGGAGAGCAATGGGTATGGGCGGCTCTGCGGTCTTGCTGCCTCCAGGGCCTATACTTAGGAAGCTCAAGACAGCTCTGTTTCTGGAACCTGTCTTACTTCCTGTAACCAGAACAGTGGGTATAGTAAGAACGGTATGATTTACAGAAGCAATGTGCATGTTTCTTTCTGAATGTCATCTCCTAGGCATTTTGGCTTTCTTCCATCTCTTCCCTTCCTAGAAAATCTTTAACATACCAAACTGTGGGAGGAGCCTGACTCTTTGTCTATAATATGAGATCTACCAGTTTATATTTCAGTTCCTTCCAGACCAAGAATTTACAACTCAAAAACTTTCCTTTTTCCTTTTTTATTGCTAAGGCCTTTCTCCATGAAACAATGGAGGAAGGGATACAAGATAAAAAGAACTACCAGTAACAGAGACCACACTGCGTAAAACTTCAAAAATCCATGCAGTGGTATAGTTTTCCTTTATTTAACCAAATGCTCTCTCTGTGCCAGGAACTGGCCCAAAATCTATAATATAAAAAGAAATTAAACATGGTCTTTTTATTAAGTTGTGTGTAGTCATTTGGGGGAAGATGGGCAAGTAAACAACTACAGTAACAGAGTAGAGTGTGATGAAACTTAAGAACACATAAATATAAAAAAAATCTGTGAAGCACTATCTCTACTGGGGACATTATGTGGGGAAAGATAATGCTTTCCAGAGTTCACCAGAGTATGCATGCAAGTTGAGGCATTGGAATTGGAGAGTGAGTGTGAGGGTAGGGCTGGAGAAGCAGCCTGGGGTGGGATCATTAATGTTTGATTTGCATGGCCTGCAAGACAAGGCGGAAAGGTTTTTGTGAGAGACAGAAGCATGATTTAATGAAATGAGATGTTTCTCAACTTGAGCAGATTAACCCACGTCTGAATCTTAGTTTCCTCAACTATAAAATGCGATCTCTAGGAAGGATGCTATCAGGATGAGTCAGAAGGATGTCATATAGATTCTCAAGTATGCATTTGTAGATGGTAGTTTAAAGGAATTATGCTGTAGATTCTGTTCATTTGCCTTGTTAATGTCTAAGGGGTGTAAAATTAGAATTTTCTAGATTCATCCATACTCGGCTTCTGACATCTGCACACCGTTTTGAAAAAAGTAATCTTACAAATAAGATGCCCAGCAGAATGATTATTTCCTCTAAGTATCTAGGAAATACATATAGAAAGTTACCAAGTCTATGGAAGAAGGTAGTGGGAGGATGAGGGTAAGAACTTAGAAGTAGGTGGATTTGACTGAGATCTCAGCTAACTGTAGGCAAAATTAGATAATGGTTTCTTTCATTATTTTAATAAAGGAGCTTCCCTTGATTTTCCTACTCTACTAAGAATAATCCAGCTACTCTGGGGGAAGCCATTATTGTAAGAAGGCTCTGCCAGTTTAAATTCTATTTCTTTATTTCTATTAAATAAAGGAAGCTTACATTAGTCCTTATGTTATTAACTACTTAATGGATTTAGGAAGCAGGTAGCAAAAAAAAAAAAAAAAGAATTGTTCTTTGCATTTAAATGAGACAAATAACACTCTCAGCTGATTATGCATTTAGGGAAAAAAGTTTCATCCTATTGCTACATTTTAAGTCTGCAAAAGTAATAAATTAATCCATTAGTGAGCCCAAGTGTGTCGTATGTTGTGCTCATTATCAAGTATTCCCAGGTGTTCAGGGGTTTATAAGTATAAATTGATGTGACTTTTAAATTTGGTAACAGAAATATTCAGCATAAGGATCATAAGCTATGAAACTATTCCCATAGCATTGCTTTTTATAAAAAAAAAAAACTTATAGAATTAAATATGAAATTAAGATGTTCCCCAATATTTTAATGTGTCATCTTGTCAGAATGAAGCAATGAAACATAATTAACAAAGAACCCATAGGGTTGCCGCATTGTCTTCCCAGTTGCCTGATTTTATGTATCATTTTAGAAGCACAATACCAAATATTAGGCACCATGAATTTGTACGTTTAAATAAATGGATTGATTTATTCAGATGCTTATTTCCACTCATTTGTGTATTCAGTCAACAAAAATGCTTTGAGCAGTTCCTACCTGCTAGAAGATGGTCCAAAGGAAGATAAGATTGCTGGATAAATGAACCACAAGGTAGAACTAAAGAACAGAGTGTTACTGGAAGGGACACCGTTGGAGGTATTGTCTGAGCTGAGTCTAAAAAGGTGACCAAGAGAAAATAGGTCTTCCAACTATCCAGAGCTCTAAAGGGCCTATTGTGTTGAAACACATTCATCCATTCCATAGGTGGAGCTTAGTTTGTGTATGGGAAAGAGGCAGGGGATTAGCACGGGAGTGCAGAACAGGATTGTCAAGCATGGCTCTGGATAAGCACTTGTGGAGGCTTTTCTCTGCAATTCTAGTGGCTATCAAATGCTTCTCTGTTTTTCAAGAGACATTAAAGTAAGAAATTATATGAGTGTGAAGACCTCAATTGACTAATATGGTAAAATGGGGGGAAAAAAACTTTACCTGTTTTTTTTTTCTTTTTCCTTCCCTGAAGTTGACTCATGATTCAATGAGGAATAAACTATGTAATTCTAAATATAGAGTGTGTGTGTGTGTGTGTGTGTGGGAAAATCTGGAAGGCAAAGAGAGCAAATACAGCCCAAGAGAAAGCACTATAATTTTACTTTTGTGATTTACTCTTTTTTCCTTATGTGATTTACTTTTAAAAATCTCACAAAAGTATACCTTCAATGGGAAAGATAACTGGTGGAATTATGAAAAAGGAGTCAATAAATGTTTACCCTCCCTAGAAAAGCACTAGGAGAAGTGAAGAAGGGGCCAGTTTACTTTAATAGTTATGATATAGGTATATCCCTACTAGTTACAACTTAGGGTGTAATAATCCTACTTTCTGAATACAGATCTCATTATCATTCATAGAAAAATGGAGCAGGTGATGTTATTTCTGGTAATCAGAGATGGCTTCAGGAGGAGTTGGGCCTTGAAAGGTGGAATGCGTTTGCAGGAGGAAGATTTGAGTCCATCAGTAAAGATACTCAAGGCGAGTGTCATGGCTACCACAAGACCATGTGTGTGAGTATGGGGCCTATTTGAGAAGTCCCAACAGAACAGACTGCTTAAAGAGTTAAGGGAAAGGGGTGACTTTTTCTCTTATTTTTTTTTAGTGATTCAGTTATTTTTAGTGATTCTCTACAAAAAAATGCCAGCTACCTTTTGCATTTGAAGAAATATCTATAATACTGTTTTCCATACAAGTGAACTTTGCATAAAACAAAACAAAGCCAGTCATTGACAATGGACAAGTCTGCCATCCAGAGGCCACAGTTATCTGCTACTAATTATGAGTCCAACCTAAAAAGTAGTTATCAAAAGAAAAAAACTAAGTTTCAGGTCTGTTTTGTGTTGTCCCACACCATTTCTCAGGGTATCAGGCATCACTTAAGACTATGCCTCCAACATACTTGCTTGTTTTGGCCTTAGTCCTGAAACTGTTACTCCACTTATGATAAATTGCACTTACTTTCTCAGTACTGACCATTTTCCTGAGTCCTAACATAAAAGTACCTCTTCTAGGTTATGACCTTGACTTGCCTGCTTAGAATGAATTATCTTTGCTACTTTTTTGACATGGGCTTACTCTTTTCTTACTTCATATGAATGAGACTTTTTGCCAGCCCCATTACATCACTGCATTTGGATGCTTCAGATAAATACCTTGGGAAATCGTTTCAGGACCAGGAATCTTCTACCTCACACAGGTCCCTTGGGTAATGTTTCTCTTTGGTTCCTCTGTCTTTGGCAGGTGAGAAGCAGAAGGTCCCTTTTTTGGGGATCTCCATTTTACCACAGTGGTCATATCTGTTGGGAGCTGGTTGTTAGTTGTATTCAGGAGAGTATTTCTTTTTCTTTTTTTAAGTTTATTTACTTATTTTGAGAGAGACAGAGACAGCACAAGTGGGTGTGGGCCAGAGGGACAAGGAGAGAGAGAGAACCCTAAGCAGGGTCTGTGCTGCTAGTGCGGAACCCAATGTGGGGCTTGAACTCATGAAAGCATGAGATCATGACCTGAGCCTAAACCAATACTCAGATTCTTAACTGACTGAGCCACCCAGACGTCCCAGAGCATTATTTCTTAAAATGTGTTCATTATTTTCTGAGTTACTATCCACCATGAAGATATTATACTTTTGAATTTGGGAACGATTAAAAACATAGTATTAAAACAATTACAAAGGCTTTAATTAATTAGTGTGGCAGTTATAAAAACTTGGAATACTGATTGCCATGTATGCCTTTCTTTCTTTCTTTTCCTTTCTTTTGTTTATTTCTGTCTTTTGAGTAACAATTTTCCCCATTTTACAATAATCCTTTTACCTATTAACCATAATCTCTTCTGTATGTCTTTACTGATAAATAAAATGGATTGAAGTTGAAAAGTTAGAACTCATAAGAGTGCACACAATAGCTATTTCAAAGAATGCATAAATGTTTTGAAATTATTAAGAGGTAAATCCTTAAATAGAATATAAAATAATATTTTAATTACCATCAAAAACTTGATAGCTGTTTCAAAGAGTGCATAAATATTTTGAAAGTATTAAGAGGTAAAACCTTAAATGGCATATAAAATAATATTTTCATTACCATCAAAAACTTGGTATCTTTTTCCTGTTAATTGATTCAAGTGAATCCTAAGTTACATACAAAAATCATGTGACAAAGATGTTGGCCTTTTTCAGAAAATAACCTGCTAATTTGGGATTTCAGATTTATATACTCATGTAATTGGTAATTAAATGTACTTTGAGTTGGGGAAATGTTCTAAAAACATTTGTGGATGTTTTTCTGGTATTGAAAGAGTTGCCACCAAAGATGTCATGTTTGCTGGAATCCTCAAAAACTGAAGTGACAGAAAACAGGCTAGGTATGCTCTGACAGAGTATGAATTTCATATTCAATGGACAAAGGGGCTGACCCAGATAGCATTTCATTCACTCAATAAATATTTATTGAGCATCTACAAAATGTCAGACTCTATGATAGGCTGAAGTGATAAATCAGTGAGGAAAAGAAGCACTGGCCTTCACTCCTGGGATTTAAGATACTTTTCCATCCTAAGAATCTAGGAGTCTACAAATATGATCTTTAGTCCTTCAAAGAAGCTTATGTTCTTCCGCTGTTAAAAGGGGCTCAGTAGCACTACTTTACAGGCTTATTTTTAAACATTAGGAAATAGTGTGTGTGGAAGTACCCCGTGAGAAAATATGAGAAGTTGAGAAAGTCAATAAAATATGAGAAGATGCTGGGGGAATTATTGTGAGTTCAGGAGCAGGAGCCCTTCGTGCATTTAGCTGTACAAATTTACTATCATTAATCATAGAATCAAAAAAAGTAGTATGTTTTTGAATGGAGAGTTCTTCTATATGATGCTAATTCTTATTCTCCGCTCAATAACTGTGAACATGGAATCAGACTTAAGTCTAATACTCCAAGATGTGTTCACTGGAAATTCTACAAGCTACTTAGGCAAGATTCATCTTTGAGGAGCGAGCTAGGCAGGTAGTCACTCGTAAACCTCTTTTGTAATCCTATTTCCAGATTTCATTTTATGGAGCAGGCTGCTCATCTTGAGTTTGCCCTGGTTGAACATGCAGCACAGTCTCCATGGCCACCTTTGCTACAAATGGACATGCTTATGCAGAGAATGAGAAGGGGGTGTGAAATGCAGGTGTCTCTTTGCTTAGCAGGAATCAGCAATAGAGCTTTTGAGAAGAAAAATAGGCCATGTTTTATAACAAGGCCCATGGAAAGGAGAATGGGTCTGTGTGCTTTTCTAGAAAAGTGATTTTGCTTTTTTATGATTGATGACCTGTCTGGTGTGAGGCTGGCCACAGTAATAATGTCAGGGCTTACTCTCAACAGTAGAAAAAACTGTCAGTTCTGATATGATGGAGGGGAGAGGGGCATTGGGATTATAGAGCTAAAATGGCCACAGGATGTCCTCTGACATAGGCACATCATGCAGGGTGATTTTGTGTAAAATTTATCTTAACTTTATTTTACATGGACAGAAGAACTAAAAAAAAATTAACCAAAATATAACGGGAATTACTTTTTGGAGGTAGTGAGAAAGGTGTCGATTTATCATTACCATGATGTTTTACTTTCTAAACTTTATTTATGAACATGTATAGATTTTTAAAATCAAATATATAGTGCTAAAGTATAATTTAGCAAAGGCAGCACAGAGTTCAGAACTCGACCTGCATTCATCTCCTAACTTGCACTAAATAACTGGGAAAAAAGGTAATATGATAATACCCTCTTCTTTCAGGACACCAGTGCCTAGAGAGGGAATTTCCTGCCTCACCCTGCAGCGCTGTGCTCACACTCTTGCCTGCTTGCCTCCCTCCCCACTGTAGGAACTCAGGCCTGAAAGATTCGGGTCAGGCTGCCACTCTTCTCCCAGTTGTGCATTCTCTCAGTGACTGCCAAGTATCACTTCCCCCTAATGATACAGGTATATGCTCTGGGAGCCTGTGGTGAACCCTGTTCCCCTATCCTTTGACCCCTGAACCTTCTTGAAAGGTATATATGTATTCTGTGGATCCCAAGTATTGCTTCCAAACTGAAGCTTCCCTCAGCAACCACCACCAGGTCCACCCACAGCCCTCACTGTTGCCCTAAGCAGAAACCTTCAAGCCTGTCCCAGCTTTTCTTGCTTTGTCCATCTTACAATAATAAACTGGGGCATACATACCTCTGTCTCAAGATATGGCATCTCATAACCATGTCCATGATCTGGGAATAAGCAGAATACACGGACTCACTGTTGAAGTGTGAGGCAATTATATCTCTTTACAGCGATTTTAGAAATTACCAGAGAATGATAAGCCCAGGTGTTGGGGGTCAGTAAATATTCAAGACCCAGTTTACCATCTTCGTAAATCCAATTTAGTGTCACCAGTGAAGAGTCATTTGACAAGGATCTGTGGGCAGGATCCACACAGTGACAGATATGGGTTCTGTTATTAGGAAAAAAAAACATTTATAACCAACATGGTTTATAGTTGAGTGGCTGTTTTCCTGGACCCTTCTATGGCATCTATTTCCCTGAGAGTAGATGCCTCAGTCATTAATTCTACAGGTTGCTTCATGGTGAAGTGGTTGACATCCAGGTGGGAAATACGTTCGACTGAACCACTGCTGGGAGAGTCTCAGCACACATTTGAAGGTCTTTAGACATGTTTGCAATGCAGAAACCTGTTGAACTTGAAACCAGTATCCTAACTTTTTTAAACACAGAACAATAATTTCGTGTGGCACGTTTTTCCACATCCCATGTGACATGGTTTTAAACAATCACATTTGGGACTATTCTGTGATAGAATTGCCTTGTTCAGTTACTTGTAACACAAAAATGACACCAAAACCCTACATTCATGTCGCAGTGCCCCAGTGCTGCATTGCACTGAGTCGCTCATGGCGAGTTGGGTAACATCTTGCCTTGCCTCGCCCTGGGATTGGAATCCAGTTAAGGATTCTCTTTGCTTGTTCTTCCTCACCCTGTCCACACTGAGGAAACTGTTGGTAGCCTCTGTCTGTCACCATATGAAAAAAAAAAAAGACATTGAATTCCTTGCACATAAGGAACTGTGGACACTTTGGAAATATGTGGGCCTTGAATTTCTGGGAGTTTTTGACTTTCCAGAATATTACGTTTGTCTCTCCAGTCACCTGCCTCGCCCTCAAATCTCGAGAATATTTCAGGTCTGCAGTGGGTTGCAGTCACTTATTAAGTGTACTGCCAATTATGAGATTATTTGGTTCAATGTTTGGCACAGATTCAGACACAACTCTTTATATACCCCTTGCTGTATGTACAAGCAAATCACTTCAATTAGAGCAGCCTCATCATGAAGAAGTCTCCCTAGTAACCAATGAAGAATATTGATGATTTGCCAATTTGGTCCCTTGGAGTGAAGGAACCCCCCCTCCACCTAGCTTATATTGGTGACTTTATGAATATACTACGGGTGAGCACATAGATAAGCTGTGCTCCTACAGTGCCTGAGGATACATGAAAATAATTTGTTGTCTTTGGTAGATTAAATAACTCCTCCCTGAACATTTTATTACCTGATAGTTTCATAAATATTAGCTTTTCCTTCATAGGGAAGGCAAATGTAAACCCTGAGTGTCACTCATTGGTGGCTATGCTTAGTCTCAATTGCATTTCTGCCATTTACAGCAATGTAGTTTAGAAGTTTGTGCCCCTCCCCATGCCTCTGTCCCTCATCTGTAAAATGAGGGTAGTGACAATCTTATATGTTTCTGCAAGATAATGTTGAAAGCAGTTTCTGGCAATCATAAATGCTCAGTGTTAGGCACCATTATATCAGCATAAGGGGTGACTATTCCAAAAGAATTGTAATGTTTACACAGAAAAGTTAATCAAGCTCAGCCATAAAAAGTTAATATTGCTCAGCCATAAGGAAGAATGAGATCTTGTCATTTGCAACAACACGGATGGACCTACAGGATATTATGCCAAGTGAAATAAGTCAGACGGAGAAATAAATGCCATAAGATTTCACTCATATGTGGAATTTAAACAAGACAAAACAAACAAACAAACAGAAACAGACTCATAAATACAGAAAACAAACCAGTGGTTGCCAGGGGGTTGGGGGGTGGAGGGATGGACATAATAGGTGAAGGGGGTTAAGAACAGAAAAAAAGCTAATCAAACTGTTAAAAAGATAGAAATTACACATTCTAGTACATGCCATAGCGGAAATCAAACTGTTTTTGCTTAAGCTTATATGCTTTCTCTTCCACCCCAGTATCTGTGTAATTCTTGGCATGTACTTTGTTGAGTGAATGAATAAATGAAAACTTAATTGATTAATTCTACCATATCCCTCTTGATGTTTTCATGCAGGCTTGAATATGCCCAAAAAGGCTGTTTGCTTTAAGAAATAGCCAGTGAAGGGTTATGAGAAATATTTTGGTTTATGTTCTGTGTATGACTCAATAGACAAAATTAATTGTTTTTCTATCATGTTTTTCATGGATTTTCATTGATCCTTTTGTATGAAAACAAAGCTTTAGACCTATAATAAGGATCACAGTTTTTAGTGCTTTAATAAAAGAAGTGTGTGTGTGTGTGTGTGTGTGTGTTTGCGTTGTTTATATGTGCACGTGAGAGAGATTTTAAATAATCTCTTTATTTATATGTTTCAGTGGCATCAGTTTTCATGAATTTCATTATAAAAATTAATAAATAATTTCTCTTTAAAGTTCAAGAATAAAGGGGTGTCTGAGTGACTCAGGTGATTGAATGTCTGACTTCGGCTCTGGTCATGATCTCACGGTTCGTGAGTTCGAGCCCTGCGTCAGGCTCTGTGCTGACATCTCAGAGCCTGCAGCCTGCTTGAGATTCTGTGTCTCCCTTTCTCTCTGCCCCTCCGCAACTTGCACTCTGTCTCTCAAAACTAAATAAACATTAAAAAGAAATAATAAAAAAAAGAAAATTCAAGAATATCAATGCCACCTTGCTCCATAGTAATTCTGGGAATTCCAACTCTTATAATCAGATGTCACTTTTCTGCTATGTTAAGAGAAGAGAGATTTTCTTTCCTTAATATTCTACTTACCTACTTATTGTTTAGATAAATTTCAAATTCTGATTTGTCCCTTCTACTGGTCCTGAATTCATTGTGGCTTAAAGAATTCAGATTGCCCTCAAATTTATTAAGCATGCCACTCAGTTCTTGGTGCAGTCTCCAGACTCACAAAGCCTGATTCTCCATATTCCCTGTCACATATAGGAGTGGAGCAGCCAAGGCTTTGGGAACAATTAAGAGTGACGACCATTGGTTCTATTGCCAGCAAAACAGACAACAGACAAAGCGCCATTTCTGAGCCATCTCAGCTCCACTAGAAAGTTATTGTTCAACTAGGCTGGGAGGCTGGTGGCCTTCTAACTGCCCAGTCATATCACTGACATTCTGGCCCACTATTTGAGGTGCTCTGTTCCCATATTTCTATATACTTTCTTATCCTGATCTCTTTCTTATGCATTCTATTCCGACTGTATGCAAAAAGGTTTTTTTAATCATGTGTATTTTTTTCTTACCTTTAGTCCCATGATAAGTAATCTCACTGAAATCCCCGTTTTTAAATACCACAATTCTACTCTCTCTCCAGGGACCCGAGTGCACATAATTGAGAAGTTTCTTATTCACACAAGAACCCAGACATGGTGTCACCAACTTTTCTACAACCTCTTTTCTTTCACTAGCATATTCTGTTTCTCCCAGGAATAAGCCTAGGGGTCCTTGGCCTCTCCTTCCAATGCATATGTTCTGGTTTCCATTATAGTGCTATTACAAAGAATTAAGAGACCTTTGTCTCTGTGGGCTCCTTCTGATGTCTGAATTACTTGAGAACAAAAATCCTGTCTTTCCATGGAAGTGTGCTAAGTATCTGTCATACTATATAGTAAGCAGTCAAAATTACCATATGAAGTAACGCATCTACTTTGAAAAAACTTTATTATAATCTTTCTTTACATCAAAGACATTTCTTAATTAATTACTTAAAAAATAAACTATTTATGGGCAAATTCATTATGACAGAAAGTAGATTAAAGGTTATCAGAGGATGCAAGGAGAAAGAAATGAGAAACTATTGCTTGGTGGGTGCAGTTTCTCTTTGGGGTGATGGAAAAGTTTTGGAAATACAGTGGTGATGGTGCACAACATCGTGAATGTAATTAATGCCACTAAATTGTATACTTGAAATGGTTAAAATGATGCATATATATATATATATTACCACAATAAAATTAAAAAATAAATTATTTACGAAAAGGAAAGACACTAAAATACTCAAGATAACTGAGTGCATATTTTCTAAAAAGAAAAGCTAATTTTCTAAAAGAAAATTCATAAAAGGAAGCCTAGTAATTAGTCTTAGAAACAAATACAACTGTAGCCATATTTTTTCATGTATTCTCATTTAAGAAATATGTTACTGCAACAAAAACTATCATTAAATAAAACAATGAATTTTAAAAGTGAATAAGTGAATAACTGAATGATTAAAAGGAAGCACCATTTAAATAAACCGACCTCAATAGTTGAATGCCTGGGCACAGTGGGGCCCAGTTTCTCACTCTGCTTATCACAGACAGACATTAGCATTAACGGGTCCAAATGGTCAGTTGTGCACATGCACGTAGAACAGACATGGACACATCTGTCATGCATTTTTGATAGGTAGGAAGCACTGTCAAGTTTCATCATCCTAAGACTCAAGGGTCAGACGGGGGTGGGGGGGGGGGGTGCGGGGGTGTGAATCAGGACCAGGTTTGTGAAGATGAAGAGGGCCTGGTTAAGGTATCATGCATTATTAACATAGAGGTCCAGGTAAATTTATATTGAACAAGTATTCTACCTAAAATATCATGAGTTCTGAAAATAAATTTAGATATTCTTTGTGTAAATGTTTGTTTTCCTCCCTTTTCTTTTTTTTTTGCCAAATTTATACTTAGCATATTTGGTAATTGATGCAATATTATTTCATCTGAAGCTCCAGGCTGTTGGGAAATGCCAATCAGTGTTCAGTTTGTTGACAATCTTTAAATTATCTGTCTCAAAAAATGGTTGCTAAAATAAAGATATATTCTTTGCCTTGAAAGGTCAATCTTATAACCATTGGCTTCCATGTGGAATTTTTTCTAATCTTTTTCTCTTTTTCTGTTTCTCTTTCTTACATGCTGACTTCGGTGTAGCAGACCACTTGGGGATTGAATTCATGGGTAAGACTACACAATTTGCTCCTTAAATATCCAGAAAAAGATAAGTTTCATAATGTATACAGTGTATTCCTTCCCCATCTGATTATAATTGAAATGTCTCATCATCAGATACTGTCAGTAGTAAAAAGTGTTTTTGTTGATTTTTCACTAAGTAGTGGCTCAAAATGAAAGACTTGACTACTTATTAGGAACGCAATTGAATGTTAAGTGCATCTCTGGAACCATACAGAGGTTGGACTTGGCTCCTGGTTTGTTTGCTCTATTTCTCCATTTTCTTATCTGTAAAATAGGGATGACAGTAGTTCCTATTTTACTGAACATGTGAATTGCTTAGCACAATGTCTACAAGATGGCAAACAATAAATGATTGAAAATAATAGGGATGATTTTTAAATGCTGTTGTTTTTTAATTTATGCTCTGATTCCCTTTCCTTTTGCATGATGACTACTTTGTATACATTATAGTATCAATAAATTTGGAATAGGGGCTATATAAACACTTCCATTTACAAAATTAAAATATTTCTTGTGAAAGTACTTACCGTGAATTGTATGTTTTTAAAAGCATTGGAATGCCTCCCACAGGAATTACTATTATGTTCATAGATAATTACATTAAGAATTGAACATACTTTCTGAGTGTATATTTTATGTAAAAAAAAAAAAAAAAAAAAAGAAAGAAATCCATAGTGTTGATATACGCTATGGTGCTAAAATGGAAGGATACTCAGGAGTTAAAGTTAGTGAAGTTGAGAAGACCTAAATTTGAAATCCAAATTAATAATTCTTTGCTTATTTGGCTTTTGTTGAACGTTGGATTTTTGTCTTATATGATATAGATATTAATACTTCCTTCATACATGAGTATGGTTATTGCGATAATAGTTACAAATTTAATTGTATTCATTTATCCATTCATCCATTCATTCAGCAAATAATTATAAAGTGCTCAATGTAAACAAAGGAAAATAATGCAAAATATTGCAAATAAAATAGCAAAAATAGACCAAAAAAACTGGTCCAATGGCACTTATAGTCTAGTAAGCTTACAGATAATAGGTAATAAATTAATAGATATACAGTTGAGGTTCTGAAGACCTATTTCAGGCAAGATGATATTAGCTTGGACTAGTGTGATCGTGGAGGATATGGGAAAAAATGATACACATTTAGGATGTGGTATCAGCAAGTATTTGAGAGGAATTAATGTTGAAGGTTAGGAAAGAGAGATTATCAAGGATAATACAGGGTATATAGTTTACATATTTAGATAAAAGGGGGGCCCGTTTACTGAAAAAGAACACTGAAAGAAGAGTAGATTTATGGGAGATGTTTTACTAGATTAGGTTTGGAAATGGTGAGTTCCAGGTACCTCTGATATATTGAGAGAACATGTCACATTTGCAATTGTATTGCTGGAAGTTTTAGCGTTAATTAGAGCTTAATGATTTAATATTTATACTAGAATTGATCTCCCCTGTTGTGTAGTATTTTTCATTAGTGCTCTATTATCTGGGTATTATATCATAGAAGAAACAGTTCAATTCCTGCAGGTTTGGGGTTTTGCTAGAGAAATGACATGAAAAATAAGGGCAATGAAATTCAGGATAAAATTCAAATGAAACATCATGGAATGTAAAGTAGGTGTGGAAGGAAGTGACAAAAGGGTGGCTACCTGAATATAATCAATGAACACTTATGATGGGAGCACTCAAACACGTTGTTGTCATGGAAAGGAGACTGTAGTCATATGGGTCAGAAATTATAGAAAATTACAGACAGGTTCGTGTAGAAGAGTATAAATTGTTGAGAAGGATATATGGCTTGTACTTTCCTCTTTTACTAGATAGTGGGGATTAGTAGCATGGAAGTCTGAGTATTAACAGTCACTTTGAAGATAATAGGTCCTGGGCCTAATGAATAGAGAAAATTGCCCCGGTGGATTGCAGTCATTGCAGGCTTTGAGAATAGAGGCTTCAGAAGTTGGTTACGCAGCAGAATGACTGCATATATAGGAAACACCATGTAGCTGATAGGTAGGGCTGGACTAACTTCAGACCCCACAAATGGTGTAGCCATGGTTATAGCAAACTAAATTGGTGCATCAGCGTTAACTATCATTGTTTAAAAAAAAAAAAAAAAAATCCACCCGTCACCCTCCTATTGGGCTTTTCCT
The DNA here is from genome assembly GCF_028018385.1 of Neofelis nebulosa. NCBI lineage: Eukaryota > Metazoa > Chordata > Mammalia > Carnivora > Felidae > Neofelis > Neofelis nebulosa. The sequence continues at coordinate 46,337,516 of NC_080794.1, forward strand.
GAGGAGCTCCAATGACACAGTTACTTTATGGTAACAATTTGCTATGGAACCAAGATATGTATTGAAAAGTTTGTGTTAAAACATATAAAAGACTTCAGGATACTGGTAGGTGAAATATAATAGGTAATTATGTAGTTCATCTATATAAATGTCAAGACTAAGGTTATAGTGGGTCATGCAAAACTGGGTGTCAAATCAGAGGAATGAAGCCTTATAGGAAATAAGTTCTTTTTTTTTTTTTTTCAACGTTTTTTATTTATTTTTGGGACAGAGAGAGACAGAGCATGAACGGGGGAGGGGCAGAGAGAGGGAGACACAGAATCGGAAACAGGCTCCAGGCTCCGAGCCATCGGCCCAGAGCCTGACGCGGGGCTCGAACTCACAGACCGCGAGATCGTGACCTGACTGAAGTCGGATGCTTAACCGACTGCGCCACCCAGGCGCCCCTAGGAAATAAGTTTTCAGTGTGTGAACATTTGACTCCAGCAATAGAGATTGCCTTAAATGGAGGGGGGTGGGCAAACAATCAGAAATGAATATGTAGTATGTATACAGGTGACAACTAATGAAGGCTTGTTTGAAATGGTGAATAGGTTAATGAATAAACTGTTTCCACTGACCTTACTAGTTCTGGACACTGTTCACTCCCACGCATTTCCTAACTGAATATGTGAAATTCTGTGTGTTGCTTTGGGAACAAATATTTTCAGATTTAACTTGTGATTTTAGAGTCCATACGGGTAAAATTATTTGTACTGAAGGTGGTATCATCCCAGTAATATGACATCTCTAGCATAAATACAGCTGGGAAGCGGAAATGTAGGCATAGTCTGTATAAACTTAATCATGTCAGTATATTGGAGTACCTACAGTGCTAAGTGCCAGTTGTGTTTTAATGAGTTCTAGAATACCTTTCTTCTCAACTTTCATCATTCTTACTTTGGGCAATGTTAATTTCATCTTTCTTGAGTTGGAACACAGATCACAAAATGATGATCTGAAGCACACAGCTCTTTCCCTAAGCCTTTGTATTCCCAGTGGCCAAGTCTATGTTATTGATCAGACTCAAAAGCTGAATACTTTATGCAGCTTAATAAATTCCTATTTAAAGCAGGAACTTCAAATCGTATGATTTGAATCATATGATTCAAGAATCCTATTATTATTTAATCAACCTATATTTCTCACACTCACTATATGCCAGATGTATGAGATACTGAAGATGCCGATATATAAGCCATATCCTTTAATACCCAAGGGCTCTGAAACGAAAAAGAGAGAAAAACTACACATAATGGAGGTGATATAACATATCAAAATGACATAGGCAAGGTACAATGAAGGAACAAAATGAATTTTAAGAAAGCATCTAAATGGGTTTGGGAAATTCAGACACAGCTTCCTGGGGGAGGAGACATGTAAGCTGAGTACCAGCCAAAGTGGATAAACTGTACTGAGTGATGCCATAGTCGAGATAGTACCAGCTCTGTATTACTTCTACATTACGGTGAGCCTTGATGTTTCAGTCTCTCTATCTGGATCTATAAGCTCCTTAGTGTCACCACTCTAGGACCGGAGAAAGAATGTCAACTTCAGTCAAAACACTTAACCAAAAAAACTGTTCTGAGTTGATTTAATAATTTTAAGGAATAATTATCTTATCACATAAGCCATGCTAAACCTAAAGTCCATAAAGCTGTCAGCATTCAACAGGATTTGTCCTTAATTATATTCGTGAATTTTTCTTATTGATGCTTCTGGGACTGGCACAATGAAAATATCAACAATAAATACTGTCCTGGAATACACTATCAGTTAAAAAAAAGAAAGTTAACTGACATAAATAGGGCAGGCATTTGAAGGTACGCGAAAACACAAAATTGTGTTTGTGAAAAAAATGTAAAATCCGAGTTTGTATTAAGTCAGTCATGAAAAATATTTCTGGAATTAATGACTTAACCTACTCACCCACCATGCATGCATGAGGGAAAATTGAGATTTTTAAGGTAAGAAGTCCACAGTTTTCCTCACAGGGTGAACAGATCAGGAGATAGAATAGACAAAACTTCATCGTAAGCATAAATACTCATTGAGAAATCCACCCAAACATCCAGAGAAGACAGATGGCCAAAGGGCATGTCAAATTGGCCAAAGCTTGGAAGGCACATTGATCGCGAAGAGGGATTTCTCATCTGAGAAATATCTGGCTACAGTGTCAGGTGCTCAATCATGGAGCATATCTCATTATATCCATTTGAGCTATTTGTTATGCAGCTATTTCTTTGACAATGCCCTGATGCATTGGATGCTGTAGGCATCAAAGATGTTTGTATAAAAGCAGGTGCAATGCCATTTGCAAACATATTAGCAAACCACAGGGAGAGCTGAAGATTGTGTGGGAGATATTTCATGCAAATCTCTTCCATTCTCATATGGAAAAACAAAATGAACTCTCTGAGTTAAATGTCTTATTTGTGATTTGACATTGTTTTAAAGATAACAATGTATTTATGCAAATTTTGATTGAGTAAGCCCTAGTACAATTTTTTTTTAATCAAAAGACTTATAGAACTTGGGAAAAGCAGAATTTTAACTAAAATCTGAAAAAGTTATTCTAGAATGATTTGCATTTTGAAGTTGAAAAAAGAAAAAAGAATGAAATGCTGAGTTTGCTATAAGGAGAGCATTAGAAATGTGTTATAGTGAAACTGTATGGTCTAAAATATGTGTATAGTTTTAGAATTGATAAGGTCATACTTCACCATATATTGAGTATCTCTTTATTCTGTCATGTAAAAAACATTGTTTTAGGATATTTTAGTAAGTGCTGAAGACTGGTTTCTAATTCTGTCAGGATGATATAAAATGGGGATATTTTCCTAAAAGCTACACTACTTATTATAAATGATTTGGTGTGTGTTCCTTTAAAGCTAACAGGCTCATATGTCAGTCAATGAGTTCATACATAGGCCAAATTTGTGACTTGGCATTAGAGATACAGAAGTGATGATTCTCTTTCTTTATGCTGAAATTTCTGAATTAGATTTATGTAGAACAAAAATGTTTTCATTCATTTAAATATATCATGTTTTCTTATAAAACAAAAGAGCAATTTATGGATTAATGTGTCTGTATTTGTATGCGAAGAGTGTTTGCCTGTTCATGTGCCCTTCTTTGCCATATTAAGCTACACAAGAAATTAGATGTTTCAGAGTAATAAAAGTTAACATTATTTAATGTTAAATGTCATTTAATGTCAAATTTTATATCATCCAATTGAACTTTTTTTTTTTTTTTTGAGAGAGAGAGGGAGGGGCAGAGGGACAGGGAGAAAGAGAATTTTAAGCAGGGCTTTACCTCACAGCCTGAGATCATGACCTGAGCCAAAATCAAAGTCAGATGCTTAACTGACTGAACCACCCAGGCACTTCATATATCATCTCATTGAACTTTAGAAAACAATGAATGAGGTAGGAATTCTGTAAATCCTTATCTTGTAAATGACAAAACTGAGGCCTGTTTAGCTGAAATATCTCATCTAAAGAGCCAGGAAATTGCAGGTATACAGGATTTCTTCCTTTCGAGCTCTTGAATTCTACTGGTGACTAACTGCTGGGCATGTCACACAATGAGGGCTTCAGGATTACTCAAAGAGGTTGTACTCTGGCAGTGTTTCAAATGGTAGTGAACTTCAGTATCTAATCCTAGGGTTTAAAGGTTATGTTTTCCAAGTACCATGAGGGTACAAAAATCTTGGGTGGTAACCCATGTTATCCAAGCTACAAGAAAATGAAAACTGAACCAGATGCCAGTCTTTAGCTTTACGTGCAGAATTATAACTGCCAGGTGCACAAAAAGGCTCCCATTGGCTGATCACTGCAATGTGTTATGTAGGGTAATCTATGGAAATGTGTTGTATTTGAAGATTTCTTGGTAATTACAGACTGTTGAGTGACATTAATCAGGTGGTCTTAACTGTTGAATGCCATTGGGGTATAAAGGCATTACACATTCATCTCCTCTGATAAGAGACATTTGCCAAATGGAATAGTGAGTTGAACCATCTCTCCAATGATTTCCCAAGATTCTGCTTAACAAACATTTACACAATCTTACTTTCTAAGTTTTCTCTTAGTAGTATGGCTACTCCCTCTCTCATTACACTATAATTTTTTGTTAACATAGGTCTCAGTACAAGTGCTAATAATTCAGCTCCCTTAATCACAAACACCTCCAAGTGTTTTTCTCTTTTTCTCTTTCTTTCTTTCTTTCTTTCTTTTTTTTTTTTTTTTTTTTTTTTTGAATGAAGCAATATCTCAACTTGGTTTGGTTCTTTTTTTTTAAGTTTATTTTATTTGTTTATTTGGGGAGACAGGGGCAGAGATAGAGGGAGAGAGAAAATCCCAAGTTGGCTCTGCACTGCCAGTGCAGAGCCTGATGCAAGGCTCGAACTCACAAACTGTGAGATCATGACCTGAGCTGAAGTCAAGAGTCGGACACTTCACTGACTGGGCGACCAGGTGTCCCTAGTTTGGTTGTTCTAAAGTTGCCTCACCACACATTTAGAATAATATTTTGATATCATAACATTAATATAATATAATATAATATAATATAATATATACTATAATATAATAAATACTATAATATAATATATATGATTAATCTAATAGTAGTTATTAGCATATATTTGTACCTCCAGTAGTTAGCAGAAAAGTCTCTAAAGGTCATGACTATAAGTGAAATAAGTTTAAATCTGACAGAATTTTCAGGTAAGAATGAAAACTTTCAGTGGTCTTCTTTGAGGAATGGCTACAACCAAGAGATGTACTGGAAAATATGCAGATATAATCATTTTGATTTCTACAAAGGAGAAAATAGACATTTATGTAAATACTTTTATAGATCAGATCCAAAATTGGTTAATAAAAATTCATTTGCAGACACTGATAAAAGTATTTTTTTGTGAACAAGTTGGAAATAAAGTATTGTTCACTGAAAGCAGACATAGGACTATCACATTTTTGCTAAATTAACATTATAATTTTTTAGAAAGCTGCTAAATGATTCAATTGGGAGTTTCTGTGTAGACTACAGCAAAGCCTGGATAGACTTCCATGAACTTCTTTTATAATGTGATGAAGCATAGATTATATCAATTTAGTGATAGGTGAATTTGGGGCAATGAAATCCTGTATGTAGGATCAAGATCAACCATGATTGGAGCTTCCCATTGCTTCTAGGGCAACATTTTATTAATATAATGAATAAAGCCGTAGCTTAAACACTTAAAAAATTATGGGATGCCTGGGTGGCTCAGTCTGTTAAGCATCCAGCTCTTGATTTCAGCTCAGGTTCATGATTTCACAGTTCATAAGTTTGAGCCCTACATCAGGCTCTGTGCTTCTTGGGATTCTCTCTCCCCTTATCTTTCTGTCCCTCCCCTGCTTGTGCATGCTCTCTCTATCTCTCAGAATAAATAAATAAACATTTTTAAAAATAAATAAAAAGTAAACAATTAAAAAACACTTAAACTTTTTTTGAACTTTTTATAAGAGGTGACTGCTATTTTATTAGATAAAATTAAGATCTAACAGAAAGAACTGGATTTTTGGATTGTCAAATTGGACTCCAAAGAATGTGAGATCTTAACCAGTATCAAGTTGATTACATACTTATGCCAATTAATCTAAAATATACTTAAGTTCATAGTAGATTCCAAAGACCTTCTTAAGTATGTTAGGAAAAAAAAGAGTAACAAAGATGTTCACCTTATTGGAAAGTAATTCCCAATGAGGTTAAAAAAAAAAAAAAAAAAGGACTGTTATATCCAGTTCTCCCTGATAACTGCTTCTGATGTCAGATGAATTTTTGCATTGGAGAGATTGACAAAAAAAAAAAAAAAAAAAAAAAAAAAGAATGATGAATTAAATTGTTACGGAACCTGGTCTGGATCACCTGGCCGAAGCACCAAGTGGCACTCCGAGATCTTGGAAGGTAGGCGGTTTATTTCACACCAGCAGGCTGGAAGGAGATCACTCTCCAGAGGTCTGAATCCGAGCGTCAGCAGAGGAAACAATTTATAGGCTGTTAGTTACGCATTCCGCATTAGTAGTAATTTGGCGCCATGCAAAGGGGGTAGGGAGGCTATGGTTGGGGACTGGAATTTCCTTATCAGTCCTGTGGGTCATCTTATAACAGATTTCTCCCTATCAGAATATCTAAAGATGCAGCAAAGATAATACTGGTTCTCCCCAATAGGCAGAGAGGCTGCTTTATGGGTTCACAGTAATGCAGTTAAGTCAGACTGTGTGGAGCCCCTTTGGGAGTTCACCCTTGCCAAGCCAGAGCCGCAGCTCAAGACAGGTAAGACAGATTCTCAAGGAGTTCACAACTCAGTGTAGGGGACAGAATCATAAACCAATTATTCCAATTCAATGCAAAAAAAAAAAAAAAGACTTTAATTGAAGGGTTTTTGTTCCTTTTTCTTTTACAAAAGGCCAGATGAGGGTTCCTAACCAGCTGCAGGATATTGACATGCGTTTCATATGCACAGAAATAGTTCACATCCTTGCGGGAAGTACTAGGTTCTGCAGTTTTCTGCTGAATGATTTTACAAAGCCTTCAGTATACTTCTGTCCATTCATAAATCTTGGAGAGAAAGCTATAGTAAGCAATATCTTATGAATATTTTTTCCAGAGAAGCATATGTCACAGAACTAGGATTTCAGAAACTGTACTCTCATAAATGCTGGGAGAAAGTAACACAGAGGAAGGAGCATCCACATCTCCTTAGAACAGTCGGGGACATCTTTATGTGGAAGAATAAATAAAATGTATTCCTAAAATTGGGGGATGGCAGAAGGAAACAGGGAAGGGGACAAGGAAGAACACAGGTAAATAAGAGCCGGAAGAGAATGGAGGTTTTAGGAATGGTGAGGAGTCCCAAGTAATTGGAGAAGCATAATACACCTGCAAGGGAGTGTGGTAGGTAATGTGGTTGGTCAATTAGGTCAGAACAAATTATGATGACACTATGCCCTTGGAAAGATGTGTGATTTTATCTCCTTGTGAGAGAAAGCCTTCAGAGGTTTCAAGCAGATAATGATCAGATTAGCTTATTCTGGGCAGTGGCTGTGTGTAGAAGTTGCCTGGAGGCATTGTGTGCAAAACCCCAGCTAATGGGCCAAGCTCAAAGTTTACTTCAAATAGTCACCAAATGCTTGCTCTTTGAATAACACTGTAGGCATTATAAAGATGAATTGCCATTTAGTCTGTGTCAGGCACAGAGAAAGAGGCAAGGGCAGAACACCTGGGAGGGTGTGGGGATGAGGAACAATGAGCAGAACCAGGGGCACAGGGGACCTTGATCTGATCTTTGAGAAAAGGGTAGGATTTCCATGGGCAGAGGAAGAAACATCCTAATGAGGATGTTAAAATAAACAGGACCAGGATGAGATGATTGGGGGGGTGGGGAGGGTTGGGGTGGGTGGGTGGATATTGGTCCTTATCAACAAAGGCAATTTGCATTATAATTTAATTTAAATAACGTTTAACTTTTTATTTAAAATTTAAATCCTGTCATTCCCCAGCATGAAACTTTCTAATGGATTTAGAATTAAATACAGACACCATACGTTGTCATGCCAAGTCTTCCATGATCTGGTACTGCCTACCTCCCTGACTTCACTTCCTACCACTGTGGTTCCAACTCACTGTTCCTGCCCTATGAGCCTTCTCTTTGTCCCTCTGTCTACCTCAGCTACCGTACTCATCTGCACATGCTTCCTTCTCATTATAAAGCCTTCAGTTCAAATCCACTTTCTAATAAACTTTCCATTGCATTTCCCATGTCATTCATATTAGCCCCTTCTGTTTCTTCCATATCCTTTATTACTAACTGGTTCATTTGTCTACTTTTTATTATGAGTCTCCCTACTAGAAAAGCTCTAGTGGGAACAAGACTTATTCGCTGTTGCATCTTTACTCCAGTGTTTAGCATAATTATAAGAACTCAATAAATATTTCTTGAGTTGATTTTAAAATGAATTTAAATGATGTATGGTTTTCTTAACTCTTAATGTAATTAAATGATTTTTTAAAAATTCTATAAGCAAAATATCAATGAAACCCAAGGCCATATGGTTTAGTTCCAGATAACTCTCAGTCAGTCACCAATATTCTTTCTGGAGATTTCCCTCTGTTTAAGCAGTGGGTGGCATCTGAGGACTTCTCAAAAGTGTAGCTTCTGGCTTACTCAGGTGTTCTATGTAGCCCTCGATGTGGTCCAGTAATCATAGAAGATCTTGACTGACCAGGTAGGTTCTTAAGGAATAATAGCTCATGAACTGTTTGTTCTCACTCCTAGGTCCATGTTTTCTGTTTGTGTCATAGTTGCAGTTTGAGATACTGAGAGTAATGGGATATTCTCAAGCGGATAGGATAACATAATTCAAGAGCTCTCAGCTTTTTCAATCCCAGACACGGGGCAGCTTGTTGCAAATGTCAGTTCCTATTTTTAGCCTCAGATATCTGATTAGGTCGTTCTGAGATGGATCAGGCTCCTAGTATTTAACATGATTTTGATGTAGGAAGTCTCTCCCTCTGTGGTGAGAAGCTTGGACATAAAGGGACAGAGAGACTTGGTTTAATTCTGGCTCCACTAGTTAGTTTATGTATGACGTGGGACAAGGGATTTATCATCTCTAATCCTATAGTTACCAGTCTGTGTAAGAGGGATGATGGCATCACCAATTTCATCAGGTTGTCGTGCAGATCTAAACACATGAAGCATATAAAGTGCTTAGCACAAAGCCTGGTGCTTATTAAGTGCTAATCAAAATGAGCTGTTCTAACTCCTGTTCCTCCAGGGAACAACTTCACTGATGAGGATTTCTGACCCATATGCTCGCCAAGGTGTGTTTTCAGGTTGTCTACATCACTCTGATTCTTCTGGAAAAGGGAAATTGAATACTGATGTTCTCTTTACTGTGTGCTAATTTTTACACCTTAGAAAGTAAGGACTCTAGAGTTTCCTTATAGAATTTTCCAGGGCATTCCATGTAATGTCAGCTATGTTTTCATAGGGTCAGCTCTCTGCAGAGTAATGTCGGTGAAAGCTAGAGATCTCTTTTCAGAATTTGTTTCTGAAGATGTGTCTTTATATCTTCTACTGGGTTGTGTAGGCTGGCTACTTTCCCTTCATGAATATTTCCAATGGAATCAGACACAGGTGAAGGGGGTCAAGTCAACTTTTCTTGTCCAGAGAAGCTGCCCACTTGGATGTTGTACTCACTCTTCTCTGGGGGATTTCATTCACTTTATTTCCTTGGATGAGTCTTGAAGCAGAAGACTGTGCTGTGTTGAAAACATATCAAATATAGACTCTTTTTACTGATAAAGCTTGCTAACACTTATGAGAAATATAAAGAAGAATTCACACTTGCTAATATTAGGTAATTTCACATGAGTTATCTCATTTTATCTTTCGAAGTTATCAGAAATCTCAAATATGTGATATAGAAAATCACCATCATCTGAATGACTGGAATTTTTTGGTCCAGGAAAAATTGATCCTGTATTTTAGTATCCTGTGGAAATACCAGATTTGAAGAGCCACTTGGCATGTATTCAAGGAATGTATTAATTTGATAGATGAATGGATAAAGAAGTTGTGGTGTATTACTCAGCCAGAAAAAAATGATGAGATCTCACCATTTGTGACAATGTGAATGGACCTAGAGGATATTCGGACTAGCGCATCAATGTGAGGTTGCCATTATGAGAAACAAAGATAGGCATGCAGGGCAAAGAAAGTTAGTATACAAAAAAACCAGCACAGCAATTTGTTCTCATTGTTTCATGAAACAAGGCCAGTGGAGGTAAAAGCAATATGCTCAAGTGATACATAGTAAAGATGAATTTATAACTCAAATCAAATATCTCCAGAGCTTAAATTCCTCCCATAGTTCTGCCCACCAGCAAAATGGAAGAAGGTATGTTCTCTGCAAATGTGATCACACTCTCTTCACTGCACCTGTGCTGGGCTTCATGCATACTGAGTCAGGGAGACACATGTACTCAACTAGGGCCTCAGCTGTAGGACATGCATTGTGGTCAGGGTTGCCAGATTGAGCAAATAAAAATCCAGAATCCCAAACTGAAATTTGAATTTCAGATATACAACAAATAACCATTTAGTGTGGATATGTTGGATAAATTACAGGTGACATACTGTATAAAAATTATTTGTTGCTTACATAAAATTCAAACTAGTTCAGTCTTGAGTATTTTACCTGGTAACCCTGACTTTGGGACCATGAGCACGGTGAAGGGTAGCCCCCTTCTGACCCATTTCTATCTCACACTTCACTCCCCATGAAAACCAAATGAAAGGTGATTTGAGGAATACAGCAAGATAAGCAGAATTAATGGGGAAGATGAGCAGGAAGGACTGGAGTCAGAATGTTTTGCGTGTCTCAGGGTAACTCTGCTTGTTATGGAGAATTAGGCAAAAATAATACTAAGCTGTTCCCAAATTATCTCTTGGTAGCTATGGATATTTAACATAGCAAATGCAGCCTCTAAACTCATTGGTTCTGGGCTTTATAAGTCCTGCTATTACAGCAATTGATGAAGTATTTTCAAGTCAAGTTCTTGTTATGAGTGACATAATTTAACACCTCAAATATGGATGCTTCGGAAAACAAATGGTAACAGGCTAACTTAGCTTTGAGAAAGAGAGGAGAATTTAACTTACCAAACGATGCATTTCAAGGCAATATTAATGAAGTAATAACAGCTGTGTCTTTATCTGTTCACCACCCATTCATTTCCGCATTATGTTCAAACTGCTAATTTCAGTTACAAACATTTTTATGAGAATATGGGGCTTTTTGCTCCTACCAGAAAAAATCAAGGTATCTATTCTCTGGAGTCATACTATGGAATCAGAGTTGTGGTTCAATGATTCCACTTTTCTATTGTTGTGAGGAAAAGAGATGCTATGAGAGGCAAGCAGTGTGATGGAAAGCAAGTATATATTCTGCAGCCAGGCAGATATGCATCAAATGTTGACTTCACCTTTTATCTATTATGAGCTATCTGTCTACCTTCCTACCTACCTATCTATTCATGTGTGTGTAGACTAATATCTCTCACTCATGATTCATTAATATAAAAATTGATGATATAACACATAATATATGCATTTATTGGCATATATTAGGCCTTCAGATTATGTCTTCCCTTTTTGCATTCCCTTACGTGTTGCATTGTATTTGCCTAGGGTAAACTAATCTGTGTATCTGTGTGTGTGTGTGTGTGTGTGTGTGATCGTAAACCCTCAAAGACAGAGAGTGCACCAGCTTTGTGCTTAGGCAGCCCTCTCCAACACTTTCTTGAAGACTTCCCCTCTTGCTTCCTCTGTTGCCTTCTGGGGATATTTCCCAAGGAGATACAGTCAAGAGGGGCAGAAGCTCCTCCAGATATGTCCCCCCAATCTATCCTAAGCCCCCCATGCAAGCAAACCTTCTGCCTTTCATAGCCCTGGAAAATAAGGAATCTTCTACATAGAGAGAATAGGTGTTTGTGTGTGTGGTATTAATTCCAGGGTCGTGCAAGCTCTGTCTAAGGAACTCTCACCTTATTCTCTGATCCTTTTGTCACATTCCTCCAGGGGAGTTTTTGACTCCTGGAATGGTACCAAATACCAGAGCATCTTAGGCCCATCTTGACTCACTACTTAGCTTCATCTCCTCTGCTCAGTGCCCTTCACAACCATTCAAACTCACATTTGCTTCTTTGAACACATCTCTCTGACTTCACTGCGTGTGATTTCTTTATGCCACAGAATTAAGGCCCACCACCCGTGTCTAACACGTCCTCGTGTGGATATCTGCACATCCTTTTCCTAAGGTCATTTTTACTTATATAATTATATGATGCTCCAGGATGTAGAAGACATAGTTTAAAAACTAGTTAGATGACAACATTAATTATCAGGGAAATGCAAATTGAAACCACAGTGAGGTACAACATTACACCTGTCAGGATGGCTAGAATCAAAAAGACAAGAAAAGCATGTGGATAAATAGTACCCCTCATGCACTGTTGGTGGAAATGTAAATTGGTACAGCCAGCCACTGTGGAAAACACTATGGAGGTTCTTCCAAAAATTAAAAATAGAAATACCATATGATCCAGTAATTCCGCTACTGGGTATTTACTCAAAGAAAATGAAAATACTAATTTAAAAAGACATATGCACCCCTATGTTTATTGCAGCAGTATTCACAATAGCTAAGTCATGGAAGCAGTCCAAATGTTCACTGATAGATGAATGGATAAAGAAGTTGTGGTAATACACAGCCAGTAATACACTGGCTGAGTGTATTACTCAGCCAGAAAAAAATGATGAGATCTCACCATTTGTGACAATGTGAATGGACCTAGAGGATGTAATGCTAAGTGAAATAAGTCAGAGAGAAATAAATACCATATGATCTCAATTATGCAGGGAATCTAAAAAATAAAAGAAACAACAAAAAGCAGAAACAGAACCACAAGTACAGAGAACATACTAATGGTTGTCAGAAGGGAGGTGGGGTAGAGGATGTGCAAAAATGTGTGAAGGGGGTGAGAGATACAGGATTTCAATTACAGAATGAATAACTCACAGGAATAAAAGGTACAGAATGGGGAATACAGTCAATGGTATTGTAATAGCATTGTATGGTGACACATGGGATTTGATGAGTATAGCATGATGTATACACACTTTTGGAATCCCTATGTTGTATACTTGTGTGCCAATGTAGCATTGTGTGTCAATTAAACTTAAGTAAAAAAAGGAGGGGGAATCTAGTTGGATGATAGGTTGATTTATTTGGAATGTGTTATGTAAGAAGACTTGCTTTTTTTTTCTTATTCAAAAGCAAAACCCTTGGAAATTACATAATTATAAAAAGGAAATTTTTAATGATTAATATCAAAATTATGTATTTATAGGTAAGTTTTCCAACAATTACCCAAACTCTTATTCTATGAACAAGTGATGTATTAATATTAATTATAAACTTGAAAGAGGCCTCAGAGGTCTGCTGGTTGAACCTGTCCCTTTAACAGGTCCCTTTTAACGTGGATGGTAGCCTGGTTCCCTGTGTGGCAGAGTGCTGTAAAGTTTTAGATTCCTGGTATTGAATCTTCTTTTAATTACTGGTATTTCAACTTCTGGGTACATTAATTTCCTTGGGCTGCAGTTTTCTTGTAGACAAGACAGGGATAATAGGAATACATACTCCAACTACTCTTGGAATCATTGAAAACAGTTTCTCTAGTCAACCTATATCTATTCTTTGATGTATTCCTTCACCCGATATTCCTTCTCATACCTCAAAGATAATTGTCATGGCCTATCTTATCAGTATCTTACTTGTTATGATATTATTTTAAACTATTTATTTCCGGTGTACTTTTTCTGGGAAAAAGCCAACAACTGTGGTTGGTCAGTATCTCTTCAGAAGTCTAAACCTATTTCCCAAGGTATTTTCAAATTTATATGAGATAAGTCATGTCTTACACTTGGAGTAGCCTATGTGCACAGTAAATTTTCCAAAATATTTTGATTATCTACTTTTATTCTTTGCACACTGTAATTTTGATACTTTAGTTGATAATATAATTTGCTTATGTTATCTCCATCCAGGGGCCATTTTTGTAGTGTGTGTGTATGTGTGTTTCCCAGTGACTTTCCCAAATATGCACATTTTATATGGTAGAGACTATAGTGTAGAGTCCTTTTATATGTTGTTGTGTTATATTGGTATTTATTTGTTGGGATGCTCACTGGGTGTTATACATAAGCAATGAATCATGGGAATCTACCCCTCAAAACCAAGAGCACACTGTGTATACACTGTATGTTAGCTAACTTGACGATAAATTTTATATATATATATATATATATATATATATATATATATATAAAAATAAAATTTTGTTTGGATTTACCTTGTAATTTGTTTTGACTTTACATTTAAAAAAAATTTGTGTTTATTTTTGAGAGAGAGAGACAGAGTGTGAGCAGTGGAGGGGCAAAGAGAAAGGGAGACACAGAATCGAAGCAGGGTCCAGACTCTGAGCTCTCAGCACAGAGCCTGATGCAGGGCTTGAACCCACGAACTGTGAGATCATGACCTGAGCTGAAGTCGGACACTTAACCAACTGAGCCACCCAGGTGCCTTGACTTTCCATTTGTATGAGAGACAGAAACACAATGGGTCTATGTCTAGTTTTAGACATTAACCTTTTAAAAAGTCCCTTAAAGTAACAAAAAAGGACATTTGTGTCATAAAACCACAATTGTGTAATATAGTCTTTAATCAAACAAGGCCATTTTTAGGGAACTAGTCTAAGGCTACCTTTTACCATTCTCTACTTACAGAACAGATGTACAAGGATATCCTTTCACAATGTAAGACTTCACATTTACTCCTAGCATTTGCACCTTTGTTTTAACCCATTTTTCTGTCTCACGGTTAGAAAATGCATAGCAATTTTTGTGTATTGATTGTGTCTTGTAATAATGTAGACTTTTTTGGCTCTTCTGTATTTTAGACAGGCACACTGACAAGTGAGGGCACACTGAGACAGATGGGGACATTGTCTCATATTTATTGTTAGTTGTAATAGTTGTAAAAATGGGATTGCCACCTTAGAACTACAGTGACAGATTTCAAAATCTGTCTTTGGCTTGATGTTATGACAGGAAAATGTCTTAGACTTGGTAAAACGAAGCCTCTGTCCAAGATAATATTTTACTCATAACTTTTTCTGAAGTTTTTTTTTTCCCTTCACATGTGGCACTATATGTATATATATACTGAAAATCACTGAGTTTTCAAATAGAATTATGACAAAGGATGCAAAGGATGATGTTCTAGTAGCTGAAGCATGAGTATTAAAGGAACTAACCTTGGAAAAGCTGGAGTTTTCTCTGTGGGTTGCCACATGTCTCCCCTGGGCTACAATGGTAGCACAGTGCAGGGAGAGATTGCCTTATTATACTCAATATCGTAGGAGACTGACATTGCTGTCAATGAAACAGCAATTGAAACTGCAGTAGAATATGAGTAACATTATTCATTAAATATATTATGAACACATTGCAATTTCTGTCAGTTTATAAAGCTACTTCCACCTATGTAAAAATGAGACTCAGGACACGAACACTAAATATGAATTGTGTAGTTTCTCAAACAATTTTTTTCATGAAATATATATTGGAAGCCAATCGCAAGATGATCACTGAAGCATTCAGACTTTCAAGCAATAAGGAATTAGAGAACATTTTTAGGGAAAATTGACTGGACGTCACTTGGAAATGGATCCTCCTTTTAAACTTTGAAAGTGCTTAAGATCTGCTTCAGTTTGAGATTCTGTCACACACAGATGCCAACTTGTATGCATGAACATCTATTATTGAAAATGCCATAAAAGCTTTTCTATCCCTCTATATTTTTCTATCAAAGATATTTTTTTCATGAAATAAAGATGATTTCATTTCCTTGGTTTCAAGGAAAACATTGTTTCATAGAAGAGTGGACTTTTTTTCTTCTATTATCTGTCTTCTTTTCATATGCCCTCAATTTCCCTTACCCATTTATCTTAAAAAAAAAAAAAAAACACCTCTTTTCTTTCCTTGGATCTCAACTCACCAGCAACACTTTTCATAGATAAAAATTTGAAAGCCCTTTTACAGGAAGGGGGATGTATTTTTGTAAGTCTGAACATTTTTTTAAAGTTCAAATTGGGTCAATATGTTTTGAGGTTTTTTTCCATGAAATGAAAACCATTTTATATACTTCGTATTCTTTTTTCCAACTGACCTACCGAACTGAAGTAATAATCAGACCAATGCACTGAGGGGACTTTGAGGTTTACTACTGTTAGTGCCATCAATTTATTCAGAATATTTGCATGAATATTTATAAGATCATAGTGTATCGTGGGTCAAATGGATCTTTGAGACTTTTGAGTCTGGAGTCCACATTCCTATTTATCATGAACTGAGACACAGTGATGTTAAAACTTGATGATGTTTACTCAGGCAAAGACAAAACTGGAATCAACATCAAGCATTTATTGACTACATGCTATGAAAAGCACTCTTACAATTCGGTCCTTTGTGCTTTTACCTTTCCATGGCAGGCAATTCAGATTTTCCATTCTTTTAATTCAGTGTTATTTACATGTAGATAGCTATATAGTTGTATCTCTTCTTCAGTGAGGATTCCGTACAACCGACCTTGAGACTTGTTAACACCTCTGTAAAACTGTCCTAATTAACAAAAAATGCTTTAGCACAGAAACTGTCACTACCTTTCAGAAATGTCTTGGAAAATGTCTCATGCACTCGGTTTTGTTCCGGCTGAAGATATGAGGTAGCAAGGGTCAGTTTTTTCTACTCATAGACGCTGATATTGTATTCTGGCTTTCATGGAGAGTCTGTAAGCTCCACACTGCTGTGCTGCATTCATCTGTGGGTCCCCTGTGCTCAGCTCAGCGGCAAGGATACGGCAGGTTCTTATTAAATGTTGTTGGAAGGTTGGGTTTTTATAAGTAACCTTTAATGCCTTTAATACCCTAGCATCATCTTCTATTACACCGGAAGTGTTATTCTACAATTACAAAGGTGATGTTTAAAATTCCTTCATATTGAAAAACAAAACTAAACAGAAAGTGTGGTTGAAAGAGTTTCCACAAATTAGAAATTGGCTCTGAATTAAGTTTTCCCGTCCCTGTTGTATAGAGCAAATCGTTCGACGCGGCGTTCGTAATTGCACTTCAACTAAAGGCTTTGTTTTACAATTTGCTCTAAGGTAATTAGAAAAATGTGCATGAAAGCATGGCACATAGAAATCACAGGTATATTCATCTGGATGTATTTTGTGTACTTTATAGCTCATTTTATAAAGCCAGATTTACTGTTTTGAAACAGACAAAGGGAAAGGGACTAGTATTTTCCCAGCATCTGCAATGGGCTAGGCAATGTGCCAGCTACAGCCCGAGCTCTCGGTTAATCTGTGATGTAAATATTGCCACCCTTTCACAAATGAGGACACTGGACTATGTGGAAAGCTGAGCATGTGGGGAATCAATAAATATATTCTTTTTGTTGAACATATGCAGGTCTAATCAAAGTAATTACAACTTATATTCAAATTAATTTGCAGTAGAGACACAAGTTGAACCCCGTTCACCTGGCTGGCAGTGCAGTTATTTTTATAAGGGGAGTTTGTATTGTTGAGGTATTTTGAATAAGGCATGTTTATTTAGGTTACAATTTAATTTGCAATGATAATTTACAGATAATTTTTATTTATTTGTTTTTTTACAGATAATTTGTTTAAAAAATACAAGCACACCACGGCATCATTATAAAGCAAACCAAGACTTTTTATAAAAGATCTTTTTTTGTGCTATGTTCCTTTACAAAATGAAGCCAGATGACTAGAAATTATGAAAAGGCATAGGCTGGTTCAATGAAACTGAACTTGGGAGACAAACTTAATTTTCTATTCTAATATAACATTTCCTAAATTGTGTTCTATAGAGAAATTAGGAGGACTTTTATACACACACACACACACACACACACATTCACCTTTATTCTAATATAAAAAAATAAATAAATGGTTGCATATGTACATAATGAATTCCATGATCAAATATGTTGAGGAAATGGGTTAAAGAAAATTAAACATTTGCTTTTAAATTCTATAAATTCTTATATCCATTAATACCATAATATGTGTTGTGAAACTCCAAGGTGAAATGGAATTTATTTATTTATTTGTTTATTTTTTAATATGAAATTTATTGTCAAATTGGTTTCCATACAACACCCAGTGCTCATCCTAACAGGCCCTCCTCAATACCCATCACCCACCCACCCCTCCCTCCCTCCCACCCCCATAAACCCTCAGTTTGTTCTCAGTTTTTAGGAGTCTCTTATGTTTTGGCTCCCTCCCTCTCTAACCATTTTTTTTCCTTCCCCTCCCCCCATGGTCTTCTGTTAAGTTTCTCCGGATCCACATAGGAGTGAAAACATATGGAATGTGTCCTTATCTGTATGACTTATTTCACTTAGCATCACACTCTCCAGTTCCATCCACATTGCTACAAAAGGCCATATTTCATTCTTTCTCATTGCCACATAGTATTCCATTGTGTATATAAACCACAATTTCTTTATCCATTCGTCAGTTGATGGACATTTAGGCTCTTTCCATAATTTAGCTATTGTTGAGAGTTCTGCTGTAAACACATCAGTACTCCTGTATCCCTTGGGTAAATTCCTAGCAGTGCTATTGCTGGGTCATAGGGTAGGTCTATTTTTAATTTTTTGAGGAACCTCCACACTTTTTTCCAGAGTGGCTGCACCAGTTTGCATTCCCACCAACAGTGCGAGAGGGTTCCCGTTTCTCCACATCCTCTCCAGCATCTATAGTCTCCTGTTTTGTTCATTTTAGCCACTCTGACTGGTGTGAGGTGATATCTGAGTGTGGTTTTGATTTGTATTTCCCTGATGAGGAGTGACGTTGAGCATCTTTTCATGTGCCTGTTGGCCATCCAGATGTCTTCTTTAGAGAAGTGTCTATTCATGTTTTCTGCCCATTTCTTCACTGGATTATTTGTTTTTTGGGTGTGGAGTTTGGGGAGCTCTTTATAGATTTTGGATACTGGCCCTTTGTCCAATATGTCATTTGCAAATATCTTTTCCCATTCCGTTGGTTGCCTTTTAGTTTTGTTGATTGTTTCCTTTGCTGTGCAGAAGCTTTTTATCTTCATGAGGTCCCAATAGTTCATTTTTGCTTTTAATTCCCTTGCCTTTGGGGATGTGTCAAGTAAGAAATTGCTGCGGCTGAGGTCAGAGAGGTATTTTCCTGCTTTCTCCTCTAGGGTTTTGATGGTTTCCTGTCTCACATTCAGGTCCTTTATCCATTTTGAGTTTATTTTTGTGAATGGTGTAAGAAAGTGGTCTAGTTTCATCCTTCTGCATGTTGCTGTCCAGTTCTCCCAGCACCATTTGTTAAAGAGACTGTCTTTTTTCCATTGGATATTCTTTCCTGCTTTGTCAAAGATTAGTTGGCCATACTTTTGTGGGTCTAGTTCTGGGCTTTCTATTCTATTCCATTGGTCTATGTGTCTGTTTTTGTGCCAATACCATGCTGTCTTGATGATTACAGCTTTGTGTAGAGGCTAAAGTCTGGGATTGTGATGCCTCCTGCTTTGGTCTTCTTCTTCAAAATTACTTTGGCTATTTGGGGTCTCTTGTGGTTCCATACAAATTTTAGGATTGCTTGTTCTAGCTTTGAAAAGAATGTTGGTGTAATTTTGATTGGGATTGCAATGAATGTGTAGATAGCTTTGGGTAATATTGACATTTTAACAATAGTTATTCTTCCAATCCATGAGCAGGGAATGTCTTTCCATTTCTTTATATCTTCTTCAATTTCCTTCATGAGCTTTCTATGGTTTTCAGCATACAGATCTTAATTTACCAGGTCCCCAAATCTTGATCACAAAATCCTTTTCCAAGGCACATTTAACTCTCAACTCTTGGAGTGTAAGTACATTCGGGGAGATGTTTATTCATTTATTTATTTAACAAAAATGTATAAGTATTTACTATATGTCATTCATGGGATAAGCATGGGGAATGAAGAATGATTAAAACAGACAAAGATTCCTGCCTTTGTGGAGCTAATAGTCTGGTAATGGGGGCAGAATATAAACAAAACAAATAAGTAAAACAGGTAGGACTCTAATGAGTCCTGAAGAGAAAAAGCAAGTGGGAAAGAGGGTAAAGAGTATCTGGACAAGGAGTTGAACATCTAAATAGAGTCCCAGAGAAAGCCTCACTGAGAAAGTAGCATTAAAGATTGAGTGAAGCAGCATGGGAGGTGGTTTTCTGGGGAGGAGTTTTCCAGGCAGAGGAGGCTCTAATTCAGGAACAACGCGTCTGTGTGGCTGGATCAGAGGGAGCAAGTGGAATAGTTGTAGGATAGGAGGTCGGAGAAATTATAGCAACCCAGATCAGGTAGGTCCTTGTAAGTTATAGAAGGAATTTGGTTATGAATGAATCCTTTGGAGAATTTTGAGCACTCAAAGGACCAAATCTGTCTTATGATTGATTTTTTGAGAAAAGCCAGCTGTCAAGGAGGAAAGTAGGACAACCAGGTAGGAGGTTGGTGCATGGATCCACAGGTGACATGATGGTGACCTGCACAAAGATTTCAGCAGTGGAGTAGGTGAACTTGAGTCAGATTCTGGATCTATATTGAAGGGAGAGAGTATGCTGGGTTTGTTGATAAACTGATATTGGATTTGAAAGAGCAATCGATGATTCCAGAGCCATAGACTCAGTAACCATAACAATAGTTGCCACTTCTTGGAATGAAGAAGACCTTGAGAGAAGAAAGTTTGAGGAGGGAAGGTTGGATATTAAAAGTTCATTTTTAGATGTAATTTTGAGCTGTTTTTCAGATATTTATGTGCAGGGCTTGGTTTGGCACATAGAATACTGAAGTACATAGTCAGTGGTACCCAGTGGCAAATTGTTTACATAGAGCACATGGGAATTCTAGAATTAGAATGGTCTAGATTTAAGGGAACCATCCTAATTTACAGAACCTTCAACAGAAACTAAAATCTTATAAGCTAACTTAGTGTTGTTGTGCTTCTGACAGAAACAAACAAACAAACACATAGAAAAAAAGGAAGGTTGGTTGAGGAGGTTGCAAAATCACTAAAGCAGTTCTCATTCATTGCTTCTTGGGAACTAGAAGGTGGAGTTAACAGCAAAACAGCAGCGATGTTGCTGGGTGCTTTGAGATGGCTCAACAATCCCTCCGATGGAATCTCAATGGGAGCTTTTCTCAAGAGTCCTGTTGAGGAGCAGTACTCTGCCCTCAACATCTCCAATTAATACAGCCTTAGAAGAGTTGTTGCTGGTCTCTAGATCTCTGCTTGACAAAGATAGCTTGTGACTTCACTGTCAGTCTGAAGTACTTCTATTTTGAGACTGGTGACAGCTACTCTAAGTGAACTTCATAGACTATTGGAATGTGACCTAGGTTGCTATGGAAATCTTTATTAGAAAATACAGGGAATATATATGATCTCCCTTGTAGGCTATTTTTTTTTTCTAAATCTCAGTGCCTTTATGTGTAGGAAAAACAATTTTTAATTGTGAACATATAAAATACATAAAACGTAAATGTGAAGCTTCATCATTTTATTATAAAGTACAAAGTCATGTAACCAGTCAGCTCATTTAGAAGCCAGTCATTTGCCCCTCCCAAATCACAGTCATGCTAGCCCCTCAAAAACAAAAACAAAACAAAAACAGTCAATATCCTATTATGTTTTCCATTTTCTAGCTTGCATTTGGCATTTTACCACCTGAACACTGTTGTTTAGTTTAGCCTGATTCATTGCGTATTATATATACATATTTGAATATATGCTCATTGTGTGAATATATTATTTATCCATTTGCTGTTTATCGGCCTTTGTTTTTTTCTAGTTTTAGAATATTATAAATAATTCTGCCTCAAACATTTCAGTAGCCATCTTTACATAAATGTGTATTCATTTCTGTTTAATGTTGGGACATAGGATGTGCTTATGTTCATATTTAATAGATAACACAAACTTATTTTCTTATAGTGGCATTGTTGTTTTGTCACTTATTTTCATGAAGAGGTTGAACCAATTTATACTCCAATCTGAATTGTGTAAGAATTTCTATTATTCTTTATTCTATCCCACATCTGAAATGGTCCCTAGTTTTAACAATTTGTCATTCTATTTTTATATATAATAGTATCTTGTTTGTGTTACCCAGTTGAGAATTTGAGCACATTTTGAGCATATTATGTTTTTTTGACATTTGGATAACCTGTTTGTGAAGTATTTGTTGGATCTTTTATTCATTTTTTAATGGGTTTTCTTATTTTCTTATTAGTTTATTGGACTCTTTATATAACATGTATTTTGTGGCTTTATAATAAATCTGTATTTCTCATAGACCAAGTAAACCAACTTGTACTTACCCTGGAATGTCCTGGTTATCCTTGGCCATTTGCATTTCCATATATACTTTGCAATCTAGTCAGCTTTTATGAAGGAAAAAAAATAACTTGTTTTGACTTTTATTGAAATTACATTAAATCTACAGATAGGTTTGGAAAGTATTGGTAAATCTTTAGATATTAAATTTTCTAACACATGGTCATAGTATAGCTTTCCATTAGTTTGCCTTTCTTTAATTTCTCTCAGTAATGTTATAGATTTCTGTCTACAGGTTTTGCCCATTTTTGTTAGATTTATCCTTTAACATTTAAATTTTTGATGCTATTGAAAATGACGTTTTTTAAGTTTTATTTTCTCATTTTCTTACTATAGAATTTAGTTGATTTTTATATATTCACTTTATATCTGGCAACCTTGCTATACTTACTTTTTACATCTAATAATTTATCTAATAATAAATTATATTTTAAGTTTATTTATTCATTTATTTATTGAGAGAGAGCATGAGTGAGACAGGGGCAGAGAAAGAGGGAGAGAGAGTATCCCAGACAGGCTCCGCATCATTTGTGCAGTGCCCAATGCAGGGCTTGCACCTGCGAACCATGAGACCATGACTCGAGCCGAAGTCAGGCACTTAACCAACTGAGTCACCCAAGTGCCCCTATAATAATAAATTATTTTTTAATAATTTTGGATTGTGTACTAAATTATATCACTTCAACATGCACTGTTAGCGTGGAGCCTGCTTTAGATCCTCTCTCCCTCTATCTCTGGCCCTCCCCTGCTTGTAGTCTCTCCCCAGATAAATAAATAAATAAATAAATAAGGAAAGAGAAAACAATAGAAAAAGCAAAAGAGATTCAAAAAGAAACCACATTTAAAAAGATGTTAAAATTATAAGTAATCATATTTAATGAAAATGCACACACATGCATATATCTGTCAAATAATAACCAAAATAATGGTAATGAAGTGCTATTAATATTAGATAAAGTAAAATTTGAAGGAACTTTACTAGGTAGAAGATTCTCACTGGTTAATAATAACATGCTCTTTTTTTTTTTAATTTTTTTTTTAACATTTATTTATTTTTGAGACAGAGAGAGACAGAGCATGAACAGGGGAGGGGCAGAGAGAGAGGGAGACACAGAATCTGAAACAGGCTCCAGGCTCTGAGCTGTCAGCACAGAGCCCGACGCGGGGCTTGAACTCACGGACCGTGAGATCATGACCTGAGCCAAAGTCAGACGCTTAACCGACCAAGCCACCCAGGCGCCCATAACATGCTCTCTTAACTAAGAAGGTATAAATTTTAAAGTTATTTGTAACTCATTATACCATCTCAAAAGACATGAAGGGAAAAATGTGTATATCTATATATCTATAATATTGATAGATTATAAGACAAATTTAAATATTTATACCATAAAAGGAAGTCTTAAGACACCTTCTTTGTTTCTTACATCAAAGAAACAAACAAAAAATCCAAACACTTAGAATACAATATAAGAAGTGCAATTTAAAAACTTGATTTAATGGATACATAATGGATATTATACTCAACATTTGGAAAATACAAATCTAAAAACATTAATTTTTTAAAAAGAAAATATAGCCTAGTTTCAACAAATTTAAAGATTTAATATTATGAATATTATATAGTCTAATCACAATGCAAACAAATCAAAAATCAGTAACAAAAGAGGACCAGTTATATCTCTCATAATTAAGGACTTTAACGCACTTATAATTAATTTTAGATAAAGGAAGAAAATAAAAATATTCCACGTCAGGGGCTCCTGGGTGACTCAGTGGGTTAGGCGCCGGACTTCACTTCAGATATCATGGTTCGTGGATTTGAGCCCTGTGTCGGGCTCTGTGCTGGCAGCTCAGAGCCTGGAGCCTGCTTCAGATTCTGTGTCTCCCTCTCTCTCTGCCCCTCCCACTCGCTCTCTATTTCTCTCTCTCAGAAATAAATAAACATTAAAAAATTTTTAAAAAATAAAAATTCCACATCAAAATACATAAGCTGAAGCTAATGCCAAGTTGAGAAGTAAATATATTGATCTTTCTTAATATTGGAAATCCAAAGGTTCTGTGTAATAAGCCAAACATTCGTCCATTAGAAGTTAGAAAAAACAAGCCATAATAAATCTAAAAAGGAGACATAAAGGACAGAAGAAATAAATGATATTTAAAATTATCACACAAAAGAGAGGATTGAAAGAGCCAAAAGTTTGTTATTAAAAATCTATCCTGAATAAAAAAAAAAAACAGCATGCTCAGCTGACTTTGGAACTGAGTTCTTTGTAATGTACCAATGACAGATAGTTTCAACTCAGTTTCTTCGAGAATTGAAAAGAGAAAATACTCCAAAATTTAAGTGGCTAGCATAGCATTAAAGCCAAAACCTAACAAAATCAGTGCAAATAAGGAAAGCACAAACTAAACTCAGCAAACTATACAAAAAGTCCTAGTACTTGACCAATTTTTATTTCTGGAATGCAAGTTTGCTTTAATATTAGTAAATGCACTACTATAATTGACCATATTAAAAGAACAAAGAAAAACTGATAATTTTGAAAGTAACAAAACCGATCATTAAGCCTATCATGGTAAAAAAAACAAAAAAAACAAAAAAACAACAACAAAAACAAAAACAAAAACAAAAAAACACTTTTCAAACTAAGAGTGGATGGGAACTTTCTTTTTGATAGAGGGCATTTAAAAATTCTTAACATATACTGTAACTGATGGGAACTCTTGCAAAATGTCCCTTTGGCATCAGAAACAAGACAAGGTGCCCATGACTTTCATTCTTTAATATTGTATTAGAGACTTATTGTCAGTGTAGTAAGAAGAGAAAAGGAATAATAAGGAAGGTTAGAGATTTGTCATTACTTGACAATGATACCATTACCCTAAATAATCTGCATATGATTATTAGAATTAATAAAAACATTTAGCAAATTTGTTGGATAAAAACATCAACATAAAAAATCAGTTACATTTATACATAATTTAAAAAACATATTTACTCTACAAGCAAATAACATAAATTACAAAAAATCTAACAAAAGATATAAAAAGATGCAATTTTTGTTTTGGGGGTTTTTTTTGTTTGTATTTTAGAGGAAAGAAATGACAAGAGTGCAAAAGTAGACATAGCATATGTGAAGAACAAGTTAGGGCATTTATCCCTACCCCCACCCCTGCCAGGTATCAAGATTTAGCTGTAGAAGTTAAAACAACAGCATATTAGTGCATGGATATACAAATAGATCAATGAAAGGAAGAAAGAATATAAGCACTGACTCCAGCACATATAGAAATTTGAATCCTGACAAAGAGACAACTACAGATCAGTTGGCTAAGGAAGGACTATAAAATAAATAATAGGGCAATTGGATATTTGTATGGAAAACTATTTAAATTGGACATCTCTCTCTTTCCATACCCCCACATAACTTCATACTAGTATTAAATACTTAAATGCGAAAAAAAAAAATTATAATTTTTTAAATGTTTATATTTTGAGAGAGAGAATACACAAGTGTTTACGTGTGCACACATGGGAATGAAGGAGGGGCAGAAAGAGAGGGGGACAGAGGATCCAAGCAGGCTCCTTGCCAACAGCAGAGAGCCCAAGGTGGGGGCTCGAACTCATGAACCCATGATATCATGACCTAAGTTGAAGTCAGACGCTTAACTGACTGAGCTACCAAGGTGCCCCTAAATTTATAAATTTAAAAAAATTAAATGACTGAGCCACCCACAGGCACCCAAATTTATAAACTAAAAAACAAAAACAAAAAACAAAAACAAACAAACAAAAAAACCCCCAAAAACACATGGAAACAAAAAATTAATGATCTGGGTAAGAAATTATTTCTTAAACAGGGCACAAAAAATCATATCCATTGATATCCTAATAAAAATTATTGCATTAAAATTAAGACCTTGTTAATGTCAAAAGACACCATAAAAGAGCAAAATCAAAAGTCACAAACTAGGATGAGACATTTTCATTACATATAACAAATATCAGTATTCTACAGATCAATATAAAAATGGCAGAAAGTCCAATACGAAATGAACATTGATATAAAGAGAAAGTACAAATAGCCTGTAAATATATGAAAAGATGCTCAACATCATCTCATTGAAGAAATGTGCATTCAAGTCAGAATGAGATATTTCACCATCAGCCAATAAGCAAGGTAGAATAGAATAGCCTTAACTAGACTCAAGTAGACTCGACTAGACTAGAATAGAATATAAATTTGGATTTTTTCTGGTGTTGACTAGATTTGGAACAACAGAAATCTCACACACTGCCGGCAATGTAATGTCATTCCTACTCATATACCATAAAAAAACTCTTGCATATGTGCATTAGGAGATGTACATGAAAGTTCATGATATTGTTCATAGCAATCAAAACATAAAAAGAATCCAAACGGCCATAATTTAAAAAATGGATAAATAAATTTTGGTATAATCAACTATGTAATAGAGTATCATGCAGCAACCAGAATAAAGAATTGCAAAAAAGTGAGTCATCATGGATACATTTCACAGAAATGAAGTAAATGGAGTAAATACACTGAGAAATGTAAATATTTTATTTATTTTATTTTATTTCTTTAACTGTAGCAGTATTTTTCTAGACATGCCTCCCAAGGCAAGGGAAACAAAAGCAAAAATAAACTATTGGGAATACATCAAGATAAAAAGCTTCCTGCACAGTGAAGAAAACAACCAACAAAACTAAAAGGCAGTTCTATAGAATGAGAGAAGGTATTAGCAAATGTCTTATCTGATAAAGGGTTAGTATCCAAAATATATAAAGAACTTACACAACTCAACACCCATAAGATAAATAATCCAATTTAAAAAATGGGGAGAAGACATAGACATTTCTCCAAAGACATCATCCAGATGGCCAACAGACATGTGAAAAGATGCTTAACATCCCTCCTCATCAGGGAAATGCAAATCAAAACTGCAGTGAGATACCACCTAACATCTGTCAAAATGGCTAAAATAAAAAACACAAGAAACAAGTGTTGGTGAGGATGTGGAGAAGGAGAAACCCTCTTACACTGCCAGTGGGAATGCAAACTGGTGCAGCTGCTGTGGAAAACAGTATGGAGGTTTCTCAAATAGTTAAAAATAGGTCTAGTCTATGATCCAGCAATCACACTACTGGGTATTTACCCAAAGAATATAAAAACACTAATTCGAAGGGATACATGCACCCCTATGTTTACAGCAGCATTATTTACAATAGCCAAGATATGAAAGTAGACCAAGTATCCATCGGTTGATGAATGGATAAAGAAGATGTGGTATATATATATGCAAAGGAATATTATTCAGCCATAAGAAAGAACAAAATCTTGCCACTTGCAACAACATGGATGGAGCTAGAGAGTATAATGCTAAGCAACATAGAGAAAGACAAATAACGTATGGTTTCACTCATATGTGGAATTTGAGAAACAAGCAAATGAGCAAAGGGGAAAAAGAGGGGGAGAGAGAGAAATTTAGAAACAGACTCTTGATTATAGAGAACAAACTAGTGGTTACCAGAGGGGAGTTAGGTAGGAGGATGGATTAAGTCTGTGATGGAAATTAAGGACTGCACTTGTCATGATGAGCACTGGATGATGTATGGAACTGTTGAATCACTATATTGTACACCTGAAACTACTATAACACTTTAAGTTACCTAATGAGTTAAAATAAAAACTTAAAAGAAAAACGTTATTTGTTTAGTTGCTTATTTATTTATTCATATATATAATGTAATTATGCATGTATAGTTTATAAAAAGGGAAAAATGAACAATATATATTTGAGGTGTAATTTCCTGGGGCTATTTGCATAGGTGGTTATTTTCTATTGATGATTGCCTGGTAAAACATACCTGGCTATGATTTATACAAATTTCAAGAAAGTGATTATCTCTGTGAGGCAGGAAAGGGGTATGATCAAGGAGAAGCAGATAATATCCAATAAGAAACTAGTGATACTAAATTTCTTAAACGGGTTGTGTATGCAGTTGTTAATTTTATGTATTTTATTAGCTTCATGCTTATCTTTTATATATCTTCACGTGTATAATACATTTCACAGTAAATATTTTAAGTAACTTGAAAAAAGAGAAAGATGTTTAAATTACACAATTCCTTTAGACCAATGGGGGAAGAAAGGCTAAAATCCAAGGTGCTAAATATACACATAAGCCCATTTTTGTCAACAATTCCAGTTTCCTTTGTGCTCAGCAGTAAGTTGATTTTGGCTCTCAGATTAATACGCCATTTTTCTCCTTTGGGATTTTTAATTTTTTTTAAAGTTTATTTATTTTTGAGAGGGAGAGAGAGAAACAGAGCGAGAGTATGGGAGGGGCAGAGAGAGAGAGGACACAAAATCCAAAGCAGCCTCCAGGCTCTGAGCCATCAGCACAGAGCCAGATGTGGGGCTCAAACTCAGGAACCGTGAGATTATGACCTGAGCTGAAGTCACTTAACTTACTGAGCCACCCAGGAACCCCTCTCACTTGGGATTTTTGTCCTTTACATTCTACTTGAAGCCATCTAACTTCTGTGCCGCCTCTCATCTCTTTTGTATTTTCCTTTAAGACTCCGTTTACCTATTGCCTCCCTAGAGAAAGATTCTTGAGAAGTCCATCCCCTGGGTTGCCACAACTTTTTCTCAGGCTCCCCCAGTATCCTGACCTATTTCTATCATTGCATTTTCTATATAGTATTGTTCCTACTGTGTAGATATTTTTCCCAATTGACTGTGAACAGTTTGAGGAAGCCATGTCACTTGTTTCTGGACTCCCAGCTCTGAGCACTATCCTCTCACAACCCGTGGGTGGCAAATATGTCTTTGTCCAATGAAGGAAGGAAGGAAGGTGGCTACTTACTTTCTTTGTTCCTGAGAAGCTTAACCGTGAAGATGGCATAAACTTGAAAAGTTACATAAGATATTTTAATAATAGTTTAAGACAGTGTGAGACAAATATAGAAGGAAATTCAGCACTGTAAAGTTTAATTCTCAAATGAGTGCCATAAAATTAAAACTATGGATTTTTAGAGGACAAGGTGAGTGACAGCCAAGGTTTGCACCTCAGCTCAGTTATTTACTGGCTGGATGAACTTAATTTCCTTATCTGTAAAGTACAGATAATTACTGTACTATACCATAGAGTTGTTGGGAGGACTAAATGCGATAATGCTGTTAAGTGCTCAGCACAGTGCCTGACACATGGACGTGCTCCCATGCTCCAACGGTATTCTTTTTTCCAAGCTTCGGTGTCAGTAGAAGGCTATAAAGAGATGGAGTTTAAGCAAGGTTTAAGAAATGAGAACTATTTGGATAGGAAACAGTTTAGAACTTTGCAAGTATGAGAGAAGGTAAGAAAAGAATGAGGCTGGTATTTGCTACACCTTTTCAACATGCCAATTGCTGACCAGGTAACGTGCTGAGCTCCTACGACTTAATGCTCATAACCAGCCCCTAGTGAGGTCTTAGCCATCCCCATTTTACAGGGAAGAAAACAACCTCAGAGAGTGTGGAGCACGTGCTTAAGATCACCCAGTTGGGGGAACCAGGCTCCAAGCTGGAGTGGTCAGGGATCTGTAGAAACTTCCCTGTGCCTGACAAAAGATGAGGCTTGGATTGTGAATGGATCTGTGAGTGTGCACATCTTATTTCCCACGAGATGCCTGTTTACAGTTGCAGGATATCTAAAAGTAGATTTTAATGAGAGGAATGATGTTTTGATTTCCTACATAGAAATACACATGAACTTTCATATACTTAAAATATGTAACAGAAAACAGCTGCTTTTCCAAAAATCAAAAAAAAAATACCTCTAAATGTGGCTTGTAAGCCGGCTAAAAACCTCAAACTCGATTTAATGTCATGTTTTTACAACAAACTGTATGGGTAGTAATCAGTATGGAAGGTTGTCTCTTTCTTCCCAAAGGATTGTAGCAGGAATGAAATTCATTAAGTTTGAGAAACCATCCCTGCTGGGAGCTGAGTCGGAGTCCCTGCCTCGGAGTGGCAAATGGAATTGCATTTTAAAGAAACCTGGAGTCTTTATTCTTCTTGGCACTAAGTCCCGCGCTCATGATTAGCAGGTGTCAGTCATCAGCTGAAATCATCCTGGTCCTTCGCTGACACTGGTTTGGTCCATTTCCATCCATCTGCTCATTCGAGATGAAATTTGCTTTAGTGAAGGGCAAATGCAAAGATCACCAGCTTGGGCAGCTTTTACCATCACAATGCGCTGTTTACATCTTTGAAAAAGGACTTGATTAAAATGCAGCAAAATAGAGTCTTTAAATGTGAGTAAATGTATACTTGTATGAATGTGTCAGTGCTTATAGAAGCAGCGCCATGTGGAAGTTCTGAATAGTTTCTTCAGAATTTTTAATTAGGCTTGAGTTAAAAAGCTTTCGAGAAACAAATGGATGTTCTTAAACCATAATCTGATGCTTGAGAGAACTGAATAATTTTTGATACAAGTAAGTTTAAGTGCTAAATGACATAAGATGGTTAAACGTCCAGATGAAAGATAAAATATATTGCTCCATGACTGAATTCACAGCATTACACAAAAGATCCATCTGGACTATAACTGGCAAGTTGCAGAAACAAACCTGAGGCTTCCTTGTTTCTGATCTCTTTATTTCTCGAATGAGTGGTGCTTTTAAGTAACTAAGATGCCTTAATGTGTAAGGTAATGATAGAAATATTTCATTCTCTAATTTTAAGCGATATAGTGATTTAAAGTATATTACCAATATTGTAATGATAGATTGTAGAGTATATTCACTCAACACTTACTATAAAAAGGGAGATCCGGTAGAGGCTTTACAGCCAGCAACCAGAGCCCTCTCCCTGGCACCACACGTCAAGGCTTCTAATCTTGTGTAGTGGACTTGCTTGGCCTTCTGAATGGGAGCCCAGAACTGCCAGACGGTGAAATAGCCAAGAGGGATCCTCGACCCATAAGAAGTGATAATTGGCAGTAAGCACCCCAACCTCTTGCCCAACAATGAGACAATCCTGAGATGCATTCCACATAGTCTGTGCCCTGGGTGTCCGCAATGGTAAACTACTTGTTAACTCCTCTCTACTTATTTCCTCTTTTCCCTTGCTCACTTCTGCACATCTTACAATACTTATAGGGTCAGCTCTCAAATCCTTCTCTCAGAGTCCAGCTAAAACATGGAGGCAAGAGGATGTGTCTAGTAGAGCTCAGGTTTTTCTTGCAAGACTACCCTCCAGGTGTCAAGAAGCACAAGAATCTCTATTCTGATGGCTTCAGGATGCAGGCGACCTTCTCTATCAGGTCTGACTTCCTGAGGGCAGACTATGCACACCTCTAGGACTGAAATTCGGAGTGAACTTGGACATGCAGACTGATTGTCCATATGCTTCTGTAAGGAAGCAGGATGAGAAGAGAAAAGGGGTGGGTTCTGGGCCTGGAGTCTCCATTTACACTCTTGTCTTAGAATTCTCAAATGTTACAGGTGGTCCTGAATAGAAGGAGCACTGAGGGAGTCATAGACCATGAGTTTTACTTTGGATTTCACCAGTTGGATGCAGTAAATTATTGGCAGGTGATCTAAGTCTTCTGGTCTTTACTTCATGAGTGAAATGAGGGACATATATAAATTTACATATAATATCTCTTCAAGATTGTGGGTTCTAGTAGTCAAAACCATTAGGAGAGCAATTCTGCCACTCATAAGGGACACTTAAAGTTCCTCATTAATTTCTGGCTAGAAACGCTGAATGCTCACTCTGAATGAATTACGGTTCTCATAACACCTGCTAGGCCTCTTTCTGCTCTTGGTTTAAAGAGCACAGAGTCTGGAAGAGCATGGATAATGTCTCTTATAATTTAGGTAAAATGATGGCAATAACAATTGTATTTGCAATATGAGCACGCATAAAAACAAAAACAAAATATATGATCAGGGAAAGTGACCTAGAAGGAAATATGTCAATATATAAATAGTGGTTTTCCTTTGATTGTAGAAATGTGGATGACAGTTTTGTCTCTGTTTTACCTTTTTCCTACGTCTGCTTTTCTTAGGATCAATAGCTTTGTTAGCACACATTTACATAGAGCATGCAAGAGTATTCAAAAATAAAATCGTCACTCTTGTAGTCATATGTATTTGTTCAGAAATTAGCATGGTACTTTTATTCTAAACAACAGCTTCAGTCATTGACAATGACTACTATTTAAAAGTGTGTATGAAATATCTGGGGAATTATCTTTATAAGTTGGGGAACTTCTATACATTTCAAAGTATCTTCAAAAAATCTTTTCAGAGGATCTGAACAAATCAGACAAACCCTCAAATCCTAACAGACAGGCCATTGCTATAATAATATAGGATGGAAGAAATTACTGAGGTCATAGGAGGGTAAATTAAAGGTAATAACCAAGCATATGAAGAATTTGATTGTATCTATAATAATATAACTTCTAATGACCCCAATACAGCATAACTATTTTTATTAAATGCATGCACACTTTATAGTTCACAAATATTTTTCTCAAATGTTATCCCATTTAATATGCCATTATAAATGTCTTAATGATTATTAATTTTAGAATGTATGCTGTAATCCCTTTGAAAATAAACATGGGCTTCCTTTAACTGATATTATATAGATATGGGGAAAAATAAAATCTAATTCCCAGCCAAATATTAATAATAATTATTATCAAGAATATAATGAATAGTACCAATACAATACCAGATAATCTGTTAAATCTTTTACATGAGTTACCTCATTTTTTAATCACAGTGAACTTATAGGGTTGGTATATTTATTTTCCATTTTACAAATGAAGACATGAGAACCAGAAACATTATACAACTTGCCCAAGGTCACTCTCATAATAACAGCAGAATATCTAGTCATATCATAAAGGCTAATGCCTTTATTATGATAAGACTCTGAGGTTACAAGCCTTTTGATGACTGGATTTGTTTAAAGGAGTTTGTTTTCATGGATTTTGCCTTTGTTTTGCTTTTATTGCTAATGAATTGGTGTCACTGACCATGATAACACAAAATGAGATCTTAGGTCTGAAACTAAGAGTTCTGTAATCACCAAACCAATCTAATGAGGAAAATCCAGATTTCACAAAAGTTTATGGGAGTTGGTTAATGTAAATGTTGGAGATAATAAACACTACCAGAACTGTCTCTAAGCATGAATTGTAAAGTTTGTTTCCATTTGTTTAAAATGAATGTATAAGTTTTTCATTCTCTCTTTCACAAAGAGCACTTACTTTTGGACACTTTGATATGTCAGAGATCTTTTACAATCTCCAGAAAATATTGTACATTTATTTAGCTTTCTTCTTTATCTTTCAAACAAGTTTTAAATATTTATAATTACCTAAAATTTGTATTTTTTGTCTTTAGCATGCCTTTCTAAAGGCTTTGAAAATCAGGGTGTGTGTGTGTGAGTGATGGGTTCACTGTCGTGCTGTCACTGCCAGCAACCATACCCTCTGGGATCGGTTCAGGCTCTCAGAACTGGACCTCATTTCATCTTACTTTTTTGACATCCAGCTGGTGCTGGAGCTGGGAAAAGATAAGTAAATGTGAAACTAGTGTTTGTGGTGTCTGTATGTATGTGCCTTTTACTGGCTGCTCATCCAATGCTCTCAGACTTCAGAGTGGCTACAATGTGGGATGGTAAGAGGCTAGAAAGAGGAAAGCAAAAAAGACAATTCACTAAAGATCCTGGACTCCTTCCTACACAAATGCCCAGAGGCCTCCTTATTTTCAGAAATGCCCACACTTCTCTCTATATGATGAACCTTTCACCTCTACTCCCGCCGAGCACTTGGAGTGTTCCTCAAGAAGAATAATGGGGCCTTTCATGATTCCCTGTAGCTGATAAACAGCAGCAGAGTGGTACCTATAGGACAGGTGAAAATTTCTTAAGCTCCAGCAGTGAACTGAATACAGTGAGATAAGGTCAAACAGAACAGCAGATGGCTAAAATTGTGTGTGAAAGTCACGTATAATTTTGAAGGCACTTGGCTCTGGTACACATACCCATATTTAAGTTACTCAGATATCTAGTGTCAGTTGGCCCAGTTTGGAAGACTTGCGATTTCATGGTCAATTTAGTAACCACCAATTTTTAAAAATAGTACTTACGTTTTTTTAGAGACACTGTCATAAAGATGACTCCTAATTTGATTTTAAAGTGGACTGGTTTGTATTAGCTTTTTCATTTCACTTCAGGTCCTAACATTTGTTAGTGTAGCTGAATACATAGATGGGTAGGTAAAGATATAGACAGACAGATGTAACCAACTGAAAGACACGTATAAGGCCAATTCTAGTAACATTATTCTGTTAGCATATATATTATGTCTACTATCAAGTATTTACAAAAGGGGAGTTCTATTTTATTATTCATTATTATACGATAATATGTAAGTGTATCTAAATATATGTTATAAAGATAAACAAGATTTCAGACAAATGGAGTGAAATCTATAGTTACATATTTGTTGGCTTTGGTTTTCACACATACCTTGTCCTTCCTATCCACTCAAGTTTGTCATTTTACATTGTCAGCTTGTATTTTACTACTTTCTTTTCCACATGCAAAGCAGAATTTCTGGAATTCCAGATATGGTTTCACTGATGGTGGCATGTTGATTGTTAATCATTCAACACAGGATATGGCTGCCCTCCCTGAACTGGGACACAGAGGATGAGTAGCTCTTAAATGTGAAAGAAAGGGAGCAGGGTGCATAAGAGGTTTCATGCGAAACACATCAAAGTGATATTCTAGAGGTAGGAAAGTATGTGGAAGCGGTGTTCCTGAGACCTTTTTTCATGTCAGAGGAAACAGAAAATAATATTTGTAAGGTATGAAGGGAGACACGTTGAAGGATATTTGAGGCATATGAATGGAGCTTTCTAACAATATTCTTTTTTTTAAGTTTATTTATTTTGAGGGAGAGAGAGAGAGAGAGAGAGCGAGCACACAAGTGGGGAAGGGTCAGAGAGAGAGAGAGGGAGAGAGAGAGAATCCCAAGCAGGCTCCAAACTGTCAGCACAGAGCCCAACGTGAAGCTCAACCCCCAAACCATGAGATCGTGACTTGAGCCGAAGTCAAGAGCCGGACACTTAACTGACTGGGCCACTCAGATGCCCCTGTAATAATATTCTATATATGAGCCTTATAGTATATAATTATATGAAGTAAAATGTGAAATATTAGGATGATATTAATTCTTTAGTTTATATAAAGCGTTTACCTTACTTTATTTTTATTTATTTTTTTTTTAATTTTTTTTTTAACGTTTATTTATTTTTGAGACAGAGAGAGACAGAGCATGAACGGGGGAGGGTCAGAGAGAGAGGGAGACACAGAATCTGAAACAGGCTCCAGGCTCTGAGCAGTCAGCCCAGAGCCCGACGCGGGGCTCAAACTCACCGACCGTGAGATCGTGACCTGAGCCGAAGTCGGACGCTTAACCGACTGAGCCACCCAGGCGCCCCTACCTTACTTTATTTTTAAAATGTGTAATGAGAAACTTAAGCTTGCTAATATGAATTGCTAATGAAAAATATTTTTATATTTGATTTTATGATTGACATGATTACATGCAATTCCTCATAAATACCCCTTAATCGTAATCTCTTCAAACTTTGGAATGCCACCATAGATAAGAAAGTAGTATAGGGGCACCTGGGTGGGCCAGCCAGTTGTGCCTTACCTCGGCCCAGGCCATGATCTCACGGTTCGTGAGTTCGAGCCCCACGTTGGGCTCTGTGCTGACAGCTCAGAGCCTGGAGCCTGCTTCAGATTCTGTGTCTCCCTCTCTCTCTTCCCCTGTGCACTCTGTCACTCTCTCTCTCAAAAATAAATAAACATTAATTTTTTTTAAAAAAAGCAAGTAGTATAAATTTAAATTCCA
The DNA here is from genome assembly GCF_028018385.1 of Neofelis nebulosa. NCBI lineage: Eukaryota > Metazoa > Chordata > Mammalia > Carnivora > Felidae > Neofelis > Neofelis nebulosa. Next base: position 46,373,619 of record NC_080794.1, read on the forward strand.
TTTACAACCATTAAACAATTTATGGTAGTTGCAATTATAGTTAGGAAACTAAAAGCCCTTTCCTTTTTGTCATTGACAAATTTGGTGTTGAAATTTCCTTGAAAATATAAACTTGTCTGTAACTCAGTAAAACTTTTTCTCTATCAACTATTCTGAATTAATGATGAGGCTCCATTTTGTACAATAATTGGATTGTTAGACAATTACATAGTTAGCTTGGATGCCACTAAAAATGAATATCAGCCACAGGCAGACATGCCCCACATGTGTGAAGCCAATATAAGCCACTCTGCCTTGCTTTCCTGACTTTCCCTGACTTACCTGACTACCAGCAGTCTCATCATGGTAGCCCTTGGGGCTTCTTTTTACCTGAATTATGAACTCCTGAAACCCTTTCCCATGACTGGCTGGTGGAACATCTACTTGGGCAAGCTTATAGATCACATGTTGCTTATCGTGCCAGCTCTCACAGAGCCCATAGGCATGACCCCAGTCTGATCAGGGCTCTTTCCAAGGTATCTCTAGTAATTTTGTTCATCTCAAGGCTGGAGGTGACAGGCCAGGGAGATTTAAACAACTCTCAAATCTCACCCAGGACTTTCCTATGACGTAGGTGATCAATATCTTTTGATTTGCCTGTAACAATAGTTGAGAAGCTCTGTTAGACAATAAATGAACAAAAATACTAGGGAATCAGAAAAGTAAATGGTAAAAAACAATCTCAGAGAGTGTTGGGTGCCTGGGTAGCTCAGTTGGTTAAGCATCCAACTCTTGATCTTGGCTCAGGTCATGATCCCATGGTTTGTGAGTTCGAGCACCACTGTCAGCACAGAACCTGCTTGGGATTCTGTCTCTCTATTTGCCCCTCCTCCTCCAACTCTCTCTTTCTATCTCTCTCTCAAAATAAATAAGTCAACTTGAAAAAAAATCTCAGAGAGTGTCAGTTGTGACAATGATATTAATAAAAACATCTGACCTGTTTTTCTCCTCAGGGGCCCAAAGTATTTCTGACATGTGACTCTAGGCATGGATGGAACTGATTGGGCATAGCCTAATTCTAACAGACACAAAAACAATATATGAGAACTTGAGCAATCCAAAATTTTTCAAGACAATTTTTCCTATTACATGGAAAGTAGATTTAAATTTATAGTGTGCATAACAAGTATGTGTTTGTCATTATTCTCCAGAACATAGAAAATGCATGTAATTGGGTCCCAAGCCTGAATCCTCACTTTGACTGGCTTGAATTCATTAGTGAGTAACATTTTTAAAGTTAGGATATAGATATTTATTCCCTTTGGAAATACCCACCTGCTGTCTTTCTACTAAAATATTTTTGATCTGCAATATCTAGAAATGATCTATATCATGTATTTATGTTAAATTTATTGCATTCATAACATTGATTGCATTGGCCTTATATTTTGCCACCTGTTCATATATTACTTTATTTTCTTTCCTTTAATCCATTGCTTATCCATTCTCTCCAATGCTTTAATGCCGTCTTCTTCCTTTACCCTGACAGTGATTATTGAAAGGTTTTCCTTCATTGCAACAGAATGAATAAATTTGTTCAAAAATTTGGCTTCTAAAATAGGTCTTTGGCACCAAAATTTCCATTTTTATTTAAACCTACTGTTTTATGTTTTTATTGTTTCATTTGTTCAATTGTTTTATGTTTTTATTGAATTATTGTTCCTATTAAATTCTCCCATAGTGCAAATATCTGGGGGAGAGTTCACGTCTCTTCTTTTGATTACATTTTCTTTCATAATTGGCTCTCACTTTACCTTCTTAATTTTGATTTCCCTCATTCCTCTGACACTACTCTCCTTTCTTTTTTGTATAGAATTTGAATAGTTGTTGTCTTAGGCTATTTGGACTGCTGTAACAAGTATACACTGGGTGCCCAACAACAAACATTTATTTCTTATAGTTTTGTAGGCTAGGAAATCCAAGATCAAAGCACTGGCAGATTTGGTGTCTGGTGACAGCCCACTTCCTGGTTCATAGATGGCCGTCCTCTGTCTATATTCTTACACAGGGAAAGGCACACTGGAGTTTTCTGGTATCTCTTTTCTAAGGACACTAATCCCATTCATGAGTGTTAGGGCATTCATGATCCAATCACTTCCCAAAGGCCCCCGCTTACAAATACCATCACATTGGGGGTTAAGATTTCAACATGAATTTGAGCGGAACACAAACAGTCCATAACAGTTGTCATTTTTATTTGCATGTTTAGTCATTCTGTCTGAAACTTCTGTTGTCCTGAAGCACTGAAGAAATGCTCTCCTGACCCCATCCAAGGCAGCAATAATGTCTCTGCCTTTTCCAGGAGCTGCCTTTAGAGGTTAATTTTCTTATATCCACATTCCTGTATTCCATTTCTGTATCCCAGTGGAATGGAGTAGAGGAGAGCTTAACTATGGCCTCTTGTAGCCCATGTTGGGAGTCAAGACTAGACTAACTTTGCCAAAATCTTCTCAAAATTAAGCATGGCTGATAACACCAACCATGTGCTTGTCCTGCTCCTGAGGCTTCACCTCATTTCTCAAATTCAGTATATTGCTCTGGTAATTTCTGCTTGTGTTGAACTCCTCTATGTCAGGACTTCTATTCTTAAAAGCATTTCCTCAGATGTTCTCTGGAACACTTGAGTGGAGTAACTAGTACAAATCCTCAGGTTTTTAGTATTTTCTTTCATCAGTAGTGACTCTAATGGGAGGGCATGGGGTTTGAAATGTAGCACATCATGCCATATTCTGTCTTTCTTTTCTCGGCAACAATATTTAAAAATCTTGTGGCCTAAGACTTGTTCTGTGTGCAGTCCCTATATCTTGTTCAGTTGCTGCTAGTGAACTTTTGGTGTTATTAAAATATTAATTTCAATAGGTTTTGAGGAATGGGATTTACAATATGGCTTCTACTCAACCATCTTTATCAAAAAATTTGATATATTTTTAAATAGCTGCACATCTGGGGCGCCTGGGTGGCTCAGTCAGTTAAGCATCTGACTTCGGCTCAGGTCATGATACATGGTCTGTGAGTTTGAGCCCTGCGTTGGGCTCTGTGCTGACCACTCAGAGCCTGGAGCCTGCTTCAGATTCTGTGTCTCCCTCGCTCTCTGCACCTCCCCTGCTTGCACTCTGTCTTTCTGAAAAATAAGTAAACATTAAAAATTTTTAAAAAAATAGCTGAACATCTTGAAATAAATGTAGCATCAGAGTTTTAAACATTAGCATAAATATAGCACAAATTTTGTTTGTTTCTATATTAACAACCAGAATTTTGAGACTATAAGAAATCCATGAAATTTAAAGTGAAACGTATTCAGTAGGAAACATGGCTTTATCACTTAGCATATTATCAATTCTTCTAATATGCATTCTCACATTTTTATACACAAGGCAAAGCATTAATCAAATAAAACCCAAGCCTTTCCTTATCCTTAAATGCCTCTCTTCTAGAAAGGGTGAAGCACATAAAACCACCTTGTTATCAGAGGAGCTTAGTAAGAATCCTGTGGAAATCAACTTGGAAAACTGTGGGGTCTTATGCTTTGTTCTTTCATAGAATCTTTGAAAGACATGGTGGTGATTATACATGTAAAAAAAAAAAGCAGGAAAATAAAGAATGACTTCATTATGTCTCAGTTACAATGCAGGCAAAAATAATATAAATGAATGGTTCCTAACATTGCCCTGCGTAGAAAATTGTCAACTGAAATCAATACAAAGTCATCTGTGTCAACAATTCCATTCTTCTCAATTATTTAGAGAACTAAGAAAATGTGCTTGATCTCATTACTGAGAACAACAAGGAGTCTTCTTTGTGGGTGTCGTCCACCCTTCATGCCCAGCACCACGGGGCTTCTTTGTCTGCTTTGAGTTCCTGTCTACTAGGAGATACATTCTTAACGTGACTTCTTGGAGGGTTTGAAGTAATACCTGCCTGTATTTATATTACATTAAACAGAAAGATTTTGGAAAATCTCCTTATGTAAAATTCATATTTTGCAGAGGTGGGGCTGCATTCTGATTCCTCGATTTTCTAGAACATTTAATTAAATCCCACTTTTAACACTTTGAGGATCATGGATTCTATTATAGTTTTCTCCCTTCTGAAGTCAGTTCACATCTTGATAAATCTTGTATTAATCGGGAGATATAATGTTGATGTAGTCTGTCTGCAGGCTATTGCGAAGCATTAATGGAATAAAAGAGATATTAATTTATCATGAATTATTTAAATTATGTCTCCACTGCTTAAACCAAAGTCTGTATTTTAATATAATGGGCTTATAGAATCTTTGTAGCTGCTTTTGAATAAGAAATATGTGTGATGTATATTATACAATATACAATATATAGTATGACATGAATCATTTCTAAACTATTCATTTTTTTCTCAGCACAGAAAGCTTCCTATTTAATTGCACAAACACTGTTTAAACACTAACTATATGTGCTGTATATATATGAATACAAAGCAAGCAGAATGGTAGCCCTTGCTGTGGAGGGCATGGAGTCTAATGTGTGGAGAAAATATATAAAACTATGAAACCATCAAACATGTGTTGATCAAACTGTGCGAGCAATGTTATACTTACAGCTTTAAATCTTAGCCTGACTTCTGACATTTATTAGACATGGTACATGTCTTTGGCCAGCCATAACCCTTCCTTGGGCTAGATTTCTCAACCTTAATGGACTCATAAAAAGAGCTCCCTTCAGGAAGACTGTAGGTATAAAGTGTCTACATGGCACCTGGTTTGGAGTAGCTTCTCAGTAACAAAGGTACCTATCTCCCTTCTTTCCCCAGTCCTGCTAAAGCATCACACAAGAAACTTTTGAGTGTCTGTATAGTTCACTGGAAAGCGAATTCACATTTCTGTGCAAGGCCAGAGGCAGAAACTGCAGTGAGGAGGCTGTCTCAGCTTGGCTGGGATAGGTAGGCTGTTCACAACTCACTCGGGAGGAACAAGTTGCCAAATGATGCAGGACAAAATCTCAATGATGACCAAGACATTGGCCGTTAAGTTCACAAGTGTGCCTGTCTTTATGCCCGTGATTCATATCAAAGAGTCACGAATGTTTCCTCTGAATAGAGATGCCCCCTTGCTCCCCTGCATATTCCAGTTTACCTTGACCTGTAGGGAAGATACACTGAGACCTGCCTTGTTTTATTCATTGTGTTAAATGGTAAAGCCAAGTAACTGGTGATTTATGCTGTAGATTATCATGTTATTCATTAGTGGTAATTACTGTTCAATCCTGAAAAAAAAAAAAACGGTAATCAATGCACTAAAAAGAGGAACATACACACTGGCTCCTTGCTGTTTGCCTGCAAAACCTTTCAGCCTGCCTCACTTTCTGGGGAAGAAGAAAAAGCCAGATGAGTGTATTGTGGAGAGAGATTATAAACTTCCAGTCCTGCTGAACCATGGCAGCATCTCCTGTGAGGCAGAGGAGCTCAGCTACAATCCTAGACGCCCTCTGTTCCCAAGAAGATAAGAGGGCTGTGTTTGGACTCTCTCCCAGAATATTCAGACTGTTTTCAGGCACAGGAGCTGTGGCAGCCAGGAGGAGGAGAAAAGCGGTGGAGGCAGCATGGTATGCTACATCCTGAAGGATGGCACCCCCAGTGGCCTGCTCAGAGTCCCCACACCTGGCTGAGTCGCAGAAATGGAGGCCCACCGCCTGCCTCCTAAGACTTGACTTCTCACTCTGGAACAAGTAGCCAGAGCATTATGAAATTTCAGCTTCTCTGTTAATGCCACACCAAATATCTATGAAGTGTAAACTACCAGGCAAATGGATCTCCATTTCATTCTGTCTCAAGCATTGCCTGCTAGAGACAACCTCTCCTGCCAAGAAATGGATCCTTGATTTTGACATAATGGTCTCTGGTCACACTGCACACAGGCCTTCTGAAGAGCGGCAGCAACAGTAGGCTTACTGGCAAGTTTGTTTTTGTTTTTGCAATGCCACGATCACTCAAGTGCTGGTGACGACAATGACATTTCCTTGCCATTTTATCACAGGAAAAGAGAAAGAAACGCAACAAGAGTTTCAATGCCTCCTGGACAGATGGGCTGACTTTAAAATTCCTATTAGTGACAGCAGAATTAAATCCTGCTACAGCAGTGATTGTCATCCTTTTGTTAGGATGGTGGATCTCCCTGCTGAATTTTCCATTTGGCATGAATTAGAGAGGTTAACTGAGATGTACGCATTATTGCTATGGTGAAAGAAATCACAGACAATTAAGATTTCTTGATGCCCAACTAATTTAGAGTTATGAATCTTTAAATAGCTCTAATGCTTAGGATATGAACCTTTTATTAATAGTCTCTAGTTTTCAGAGCACGTTTAGGTTAAGAGTAAAACTAGCAGAAAGAAAAGAGTTCTCATGTAATCCTTCCTCCACCCCCACCACCTAACCACCCCCGCCCCCTTACACACACACAGTTTGTCCTCTGAAAACATCTAACATTGGTGTGGTACATTTGTTACAACTGATGAACCAGTATCAAATAAAATCATTACGGATCAGTCTTTGCAATGTACATTCTATGGGTTATGCCAAATGCACAATGTCACCTACCTCCTATCATAATTATAATATAATATATAAGTTACTATAAACATTCACAGCAGGTTTTTGTGTGGACATAGTTTTCAACAAGTTTGGGTACTACCTAGGTGCAAAATCTCTGCATCATACACTTAGGTTATATTTAGCTTTGTGAGCTACCACACTTTCTTCTAAAGTGGCCATACCAGGGGCGCCTGGGTGACTCAGTGGGTTAAGCGTTGGACTTCAGCTCATGTCATGATCTCGCGGTGTTATGGGTTCAAGCCTTGCATTGGGCTCTGTGCTCACAGCTCAGAGTCTGGAGCCTGCTTCAGATTCTGTGTCTCCGTCTCTCTCTGCCCCTAGCCCCACCCATGCTCTCTCTCTTTCTCAAAAATAAATAACCATTAAAAATTTTTAAAAATAATAAATAAAGTAGCCATACCATTTTGCATTTCTGAAAATGAATGAGAGCTCTTGTTGCTGCACACCCTCACCAGCCTTTGGAGTTGTTAACCTTTTGGATTTTAACAATTTCAGTAGGAGTGTAGTGGTAGTTCGTTGTTGTTGTAAAATGCAGCTCCCTAATGACACATGATTTAGGGCAACTTTTTATATGCTTTTTGCGTAAATAAATACTTTTATTTGATGAGATAGGTCTTCATATTTTTGTTCCTTTTTAATATAGAGTTGTTTGCTTTTTTATTGCTGAGTTGTAAGCTTTTTTGGAGTATATTTTGGTTCCAACTCCTTTGTCAAATAGGCGTTTTGCAAATATTTGTTTTGTTTTGCAAATGTCTTTGGTGTGACATCTCAGTCTCTTTACAATGTCTTCCACAGAGCAGATATCTTTAATTGTAATAAAGCCAAAATTTCCTATTTTTCTCTTATGGATTGTGTTTTTAGTGTTTTAGCTAAAAACTACCAAACTTGAGGTCACAGGGATTCTCTTTTGAAAAGCTGCTTGCTATTGACCCAATCTCTTCAATAGATGTAGACTTAGTCAGATTGTCTGTTTTTCCTTGTGAGAGTTTTCATAGATCATATCAAGGATTTGATCAATTTCATATGAATTATCAAATTTGTGGGCAAAGACTTCCTCATACTATCCTTCATTATCTTTTTAATGTTCAGGGGATCTGCAGTAATGGTCCCTCTTTCATTTTTTTATTATTAACCTGTGTGTTTTCTCTTTTTTTCTTAGCTAGCCTGGTAGAGGTTATCAATTTTATTGATCTTTTCAAAGAACCAGCTTTTGATTTCATTGATTTTATATATTGACTTTTTATTTTCAATTTTATTGATTTCTCCTCTGATTTTTCTTTTTTTCTTCCACTTAGGTTGGATTTAATTTGTTTTTCTTTTGTCGTTTTCTAAGGTGGAGGCTTAGGTCAATTGATCTTTACATTGTTTGTCTTTTCTAATATGTACATTTTAATGCTATAAATTTTCCTCTAAGAACTGCTTTTCGGCACCCCACAAGTTTTGATTAGTTGAACTTTCACTTTCTTTTAGTTCAAAATATTTTTTTAGAATTTCTCTTGATTCTCCTTTGATCTGTGTGTTATTTAAAAGTGTTGTTTAATCTCTAAATATGTTGGAATTTTCCACCAATCTTTGATTGATTTATATTTTAATTCCATTATGAACTGAGAGCATACTTTGTATGATTTTTGTTATTTTAAATGTACTATGGCATGTTTTATAACCCCGAATATAGACTATCATGGTGCATATTTTATGTGAACGTGAGAAGAATGTATATTCTCTTGTTCTTGGATGGAGTCTTCAATAAATGTCGATTGGATACAGTTGGTTCATGTGTTATTCATCTAATCTCTACTGATTTTCTGCCTGCTGGATCTTTCTGTTTCTGATAGAGGGGTATTCATGTCTTCAAGTATAATAGTGGTCTTATTTATTGCCTCATGTATTTTCATGTTGTTTCAATAGGTATATAGATATTAAAAATTATTGTCTTTTGGGAGAATTGACCTCTTTAGCATACACAGTGCCCCTGAGAATTCCTGATAATTTTTTCTTGCTCTGAAGTCTGTTGGTCTAAAATTAATTCTTTTCTTTTTTCCAGGAGTGAAATATGGGGGTGGAGTAAACAAGGAAGGAGTAAGAGTCTATGCTAAGAATTGAAAGTTTATACTAAGGATTGTTAGGTAGTTGGGCACCTCTATGGACAATAAATAATCCCATAGGATATTTTGAGAAGCCATATGCTGGAGTGCCAGAACTATCCACCTAAGAGTTGAAAAGGGAAAACATTTATTCTAATTAACTCAATTCCTTATTGTCAAGAATGGTTTCACTAGCATTAACTTCTTGCATTACAAACTTTGAAATGAGTGTATGAGGAGTCAGAGAAGACCCAAGGCAGGAAGAGGAAGCAAATGGCCCAGGGCCAACACCCAAAGGAGATGCATTGTCAGGCTATACCTACATGAAGCTGTTTGAAGCCTGGATTGACCTCATTGGCTTTATAGCAATTGCAGTTAAAGGTTAAAATAAAAGGACATAAAGTGGTATATAAGAAGGATCCAGTGTAGTAAGAAATTATTCTATAGTTGGGGCACCTGAGTGGCTCAGTCAGTTAAGTGTCTAACTCTTGGTTTTGACTCAGGTCATGATCTCATGGCTTCATGGGTTCAAGTCCCACATCAGGCTCTGTGCTGGCAGCATGGAGCCTGCTTGGGACTCGGATTCTCTCTCTCTCTGTCTCTCTCTCTCTCCCCCCTTCTCATGCTATCTCTGTCCCTCTCAAAACACACAAAATTAAAAAAAGAAGAAAGAAAGAAAGAAAGAAAGAAGAAAGAAAGAAAAATTATCCTATAGTTCTAAATAAATTTGTGACTATTGCATGGGTCCACTATCTTCCCAAGGACCTCAGAAGGGCTGCCCATGAAGCACCAGATAGTTCCATGAAATTGTTGACACAGAGTAAAATGTCAGGGGATCAAGGAAATACTTCTCATAAGAAAATAGTTTTTGTTTCTTTGATTTATAAGTTTGACCCTTGTAAACCACAGTGAATAAAAAAACCAATAAATTTTATTCTTTCCATCATCCCTGTATCCAAACCGGGATTCTTTTCCCAGAATTTTCACTTGTTTCTAAAATTACAAGTACCCATGGGGCACCCGGGTGGCACAGTCCAGTTAAGTGTCCAACTTTGGCTCAGGTCATGATCTCACAGTTTGTGTGTTCAAGCCCCAAGTCGGGCTCTCTACTGACAGTTCGGAGGCTGGAGCCTGTTTCGGATTCTGTGTCTCCCTCTCTCTCTGCTCCTCCTCAGCTTGTACTCTGTCTCTCTCTCTCTCTCTCTCTCTCTCAAAGATAAATAAACATTAAAAGCATCTTTAAAAATAATAAAATTAGAAGTACCCATTTGCCCAGCATGGCTGCAAACTTTACCTCAGAGGTTCTCAAAGTGTGGTCCCAAACTAACAGCATCAGCATCACCTGGAAACTTGTTAGAAACCCAGTCCAGACTTCCTAAATCAGAAACTCTGGAGGCAGGGCCCAGCAATTAGGTTTTTTCTAGTTTATTTTGAAACAATTGACAAAAAAACATAATGATTTTATATAGATGGGAATAATTATCACTATAAGTTTAGTTAACATCCATCACTACATAGTTAAAAATTTTTTGCTTATGATGAGAACTTTTAAGATCTACTCTCTGAGCAACTTTCAAATATATAATAGTTGTAGCTATTTATTTATTTTATAACTGGAAGTTTGTACCTTTTTACCTCTTCACCTGTTCCCCACCCACCCACCCCTGCCTCTGGCAATCACCAGTATGTTCTCTGTGTCTGTGAGTTGTTTTTGTTTTGTTTTGTTTTTTTAAGATTACACATATACATGAGATCATACAGTATTTTTCTTAGTCTCTCTGACTTATTTCACTTAGCAAAACATCCTCAGGTTCCACTCATGTTGTCACAAATGACAGGATTTCCTCCTTTTTTATGGCCGAACTGTATGTACATATATATGGTATGTATGTGTGTGAGTGTATGTATGTATATGTATATATATGATGTATATGTCATATATACATATATATGTCATACATATCACATTTCTTTGTCCACTCATCCACTAATGGACATCTAGGCAGTTTTCATGTCCTGGCTATTGCACATAGTACTACAATGAACATGGAGGTGTGGATGTTTCTTCAAGATAGTGGTTTTGTTTCCTTCAGATATTTGCCCAAAAGTGGAATTGCTGGATCACATTGTAGTTCTATTTTTAACTTTTTGAAGAACCTCCATACTATCTTCCATAGTAACTGTGTTCCCACCAACAGTGCACAAGGGTTGCCTTTTCTCTATATCCTTGTCAGCATTTGTTATCTCTTGTCTCTTTGATAGCAGCCATTCTAACAGGTGTGAAATAGTATCTCATTTGTGGTTTTGATCTGCATGTCCTTGATGATTAGTGATATTGAACACCTTTTCATGTACCTGTTCACCATTTATATATCTTCTTTGGAAAAATGTCCATTCAGTTTTCTGCCCATCTTTTAGTAGGATTTGTTGTTGTTGTTGAGTTGCATAAATTCCTTCTATATTTTGGATATTAACTCCTTATCAGATATATGATTTTTTTAATGTTTTATTTTTTATTTTTTATTTTGGGGAGGGCAGAAAGAGAGGGAGACAAGGATCTGAAGCAGGCTCTGCACGAGAGCCTGATGAGGGGCTGGAACTCATGAACTGCAAGATCATGACCTAAGCCCAAGTGTGATGCTTAACTGACTAAGCCACTCAGGTGCCCCAGATTTGCAAACATTTTCTGCATAAGTTGCCTTCAAGTTTATCTATGATGTCCTTTGCTGTGCAGGAACATTTCAGTTTGATACAGTCCAACTTGTTTATTTTTGCTTTTATTTTCTCTGCTTTTGGTGTCAAATCTAAAATTTTATTTCCAAAATTGCCATCAAAGAGTTTATGATTTGTTTTATTCCAGGATCTTTATGGTTTCAGTTTTATGTTTAAGAATTTAATACATTTTGAGGGTTTTTGCTTTGTGTATGATGTAAAATAGTCCGTTTTTCCCAAATCCTTCATTAAGAGATTGTTTTTTCCCCATTCTATATTAATGGCTCCTTTGTTATAAATTAATTCACTATATATATGCATGGGTTTATTTTTTGGCTTCCCATTCTGTTCCATTGATCTATGAGTTTGTTTTTATGTTAATATTGTCGTGATTACTGTAGCTTTGTAGTATAGTTTGAAATGAAGAAGTGTGATGCCTCCAGCTTTGTTCTTCTTACTGAAGATTGCTTTGTGATTCAGGGTCTTCCTTAGTTCCATACAAATGTTATAAGTGATTTTTTTCTATTTCTGTGAAAAAAATGGCCCTGGAACTTGGTAAGTATTACATTAATCTGTATATTGCTTTGGGTAGGCATTTTAATATTGATTCCTCTAATCTGTGAGCATGGAATATCTTTCCATTTTTTTGTGTCTCCTTCAATTTCTTTCATCACTGTCTTGTAGTTTTCAGAGTACAGATTTTTCACCTCTTTCGTTAGATTTATACTAAGGTATTTTATTCTCTTTGATGTAATTGTAAATGGGATCATTTTTTAAATTCTTCTTTCTGGTGGTTCATTGTTAGTTTATAGAAACATAACTCCTTGTTGCGTGTTGATTTTTTAGCCTGAAACTTTACTGAATTTTTTCAGTTTTTGCTGGGGTTTTTAGTGTTGTCTATACATCATATCATATTATCTGCAAATAATGACAGTTTTTCTTCCTTATTTCAAATTGGGATGCTTTTTTGTTTGTTTTGTTTTGTTTTATTTTTGGTTTTTGCCCAATCGCTGTGGCTAGGACTTCCAATACAATATTGAATAAAAGTCATAAGACTAGATATCCTTGTTTGGTATACCAGATTACTTTTGATTGGTGTTACCATGGTATATCCTACTCCATCCTTTTACTTTTAAGCTGTGTCTTTATATTTAAAGTGGATTTTTAAATAAACTATGTATACTTGCATCTTGTTTTTTTATATGTGTACTCATCATTTCTGTATTTTAATTGGTATATTGACTCCATAATATATAAAGAGATTTTTGACATTTTTAGATGAATATTTACTCTGTTTTTTGTTTCTATTCATTGGCCACCTCTCTTCCCCCCGCCCCTTTCTGCTTTGCATTCTATTTTTTTCCTTCTCTGGTTCTAATTAAGTATTTTATGTGATAGCATTTTGTCTTCTTTCAGCACATTGATTATAATTCCTTGTTAATTTTGTTAGTCATTGCTCTAGAGTGCAATATACATTTACAACTAGTCTAAGTCCACTTTCACGCAACACTTTTCTGCTTCATGAGTAGTACACTTCAGTTAGAGTATTCCCAATTACTCCTTCTCGTGTCTTATGATATTGCTTTCATTCTTTCATTTATTCATAAGCTATAATTACTTAAAATGCTGTTGCTATTTTTTTTAACAGATATCCATTAGTTCAATTAAGAATAAGACAAAAATGTATTTCATCTTCATTTGTTCTTTCTCTGGAGCCTCTTCTTTTTCTTATATATATATCCAATTTTTTACTTCTGTTGTTTTCTTTTTCTCTGAAGAACTTTTAACATTTCTTGCAAGGGACATCTACTGAATTTCCTAAATGTTTGTCTGAGAAAGTATTTCTTCTTCGTTTTGGAAGGATAATTTCACTGGATACAGAATTCTTGGTTGGTGGTGGTTTGGTTTTGTTGTTCTTTCACATTTTATTTTTTTAATTTTTTTTTATTGTTTATTTATTATTGAGGGACAGAGAGACACAGAGTGTGAGCAGAGGAGGGGTCAAGAGAGGGGGAGACACAGAATCTGAAGCAGGCTCCAGGCTCTGAGCTGTCAGCACAGAGCCCGATGTGGGGCTTGAACTCCACAAACTGTGAGATCATGACCTGAGCCAAAGTTGGACACCTAACCAACTGAGCCACCCAGGAGCCCCTGTTTTTCTTTCACATTTTAAATATTTGATCCATTCTCCCCTTGCTTTTATGATTTCTGAAGAAAACAATGATAGAATTCTTATCCTTATTTCTCTGTAGGTAAGGGGTTTCCCCTTCCTCAGGCTTCTTTCAAGAGTTTCTCTTTGTCTTTGATTTTGTGCAGATTGAATATGATATACCTAGTGTAGATTTTTTTGTTTTTTATTTTCCCTACTTGATTCTCTCTGTGCTTTCCAGATATTTGATTCTCTTTGTCTTTGGTGTCCATCATTACTTTTTGAAAATTCTCAGCCATTAGGACTTTAATTTTTTTTGCATTCCCTTCCTTCCTTCCCTCCTTCCTTCCTTCTTGTATTCTCATTACATGTGCTACACCTTTTAAAAATTGTTCCCCATTTTTTGGATATTCTATTCTTTTAAACATTCTTCTTCTCTCTCCCTTTCAGTTTGTGAAATTCCTATTGATAGTCCTCAAGCTTATTGATATTTTTCCTTGAACTTGGTAAGTTCAAGACATTTTTTTTCATTTTTTTAACGTGGATTAATTTGTTTTTGAGACAGAAAGAGAGAGCAAATGGGGGTGGGGCAGAGAGGGAGACACAGAATCCAAAGCAGGCTCTGCACTGTCAGTGTAGAGCCGAACATGAGGCTTGAACTCAGGAACTCTGAGAGATCATGACCTGAACCAAAGGTCGGATGCTTAACTGACTGAGCCACCTGGGTGCCCCTATTTTCTTTTTTTTTTTTTTTTTAATTTTTAACTTTATTCATTTGTTTTGGGAGAAAGCACAAGAGAGAGAGAGTGCACACAAGATTGGGGAAGGGGCAGAGAGAGAAGGGAGAGAGAGAATCCCAAACAGACCCTACATTGGCAGCTGGGAGTCTGACATGGGGCTTGAACTTATGAACCCTAATACAGGACTCAAACCCAGGAACCTTGAGATCATGACATGAGCCAAAATCAAGAGTCAGATGCTCAACCTACTAAGCCACCCAGGTGCAAGTTCCAGGCATTTTAGATCTGTACTTTGGTGTTTTTGTTTCACAATACTTCCTTTTGATTCTTTCTTACAGTTTTCATCTTTCTGCATACATTACCATTTTTGTGCATATTGTCTATTTTTTTCATTAGATTCATTAGCATATTAATCCATTAAATTACCGATATTTCAAAAATGTCTGTCAAATCTAAGTCTGGTTCTGATGCCTGATTTGTCCCTTCAGATTGTTCTTTTTTTTTCCTTTTAGCATACCTTGTAACTTTTGTGTGTGTGAAAGATTTACAAGATGTATTAGTTAATAGAAACTGAGGTAAATAGGACTTCAGTGTGAGTTTTTATGTTTATCTGGGTACAAGTCAGGCTGTGTTTAATATTTGCTATAGTTGTGGGTGTCAAAGGCTAAAATTTCCTCTGGTTCCTTTATTTTTTGTCTCCCCTTGTTACCTTTGGGCTTCCCTATAGACTTCTTCCTAAATAAAGTCTGGCATATGTAGTACTTTCAGCTGTATTCCTCTCTTACTGTACAGGAGCCATTTATGAGTGGTAAAGTATGGGGGGAATATGCTATAATTCTGTGATAAGATCCTCCTCTTTTATTGGGTCTGTGCCTCTGGACTGAGGCCTTCATAAGTTCATTTCACCCTGAAGTGAGACAGGAAGACTGGAAGAGTCCATAATTGAATATTACTTTTCCCCATGTTAAAGGCTGGAGGGGACTGGAGTTGGGTGTTTCTCATGGTGGTTAGGCCCTCATACAATAGTTTTCTCTGAAGATGGCCTTTGTTAAGGATAACAGAACACAATAGGAATATTTAAAATGGTAACTTTTCTTTTCAGATCTATGAAAGGATTTTTCTCCAATGTGCATCATTAGAAACTGGAGGGACCCCTGGAGAGCTCTCACAAAATTGTTCAGGGATCTCTCCAAGGATATGTTCACTAGGAGTTTTTAATCTCTCAGGCTAGTCTACATTCAGTCTCCAGCTATTAATCAATTACTGCTTAAGTGTTCTTACAGTTTCTGGCCCCAGCGTGTGGCTTTTGATCCCAGTAAGCTGTGAGTCTCTGTACTCACCCATCTCTCCCGTTTTCAAGGCAGCCCCATGACCTCAACTCTCTGATGGCTCTAAGAAGAGCTGTTCACTTTCATTTTGTCCAGGTTTTTTGTCTGTTTGAGGACGAAAGCAATGACTTCCAAGTCTTTTACACATCAGAGAGGAAGCTGAAGTTCTATGCTCATGTTTCTGATAACCAGATATTAATCAATAAAAATTAGGAAAAATGTGTTTGACAATGAGGGAGTGAAATGTCATTCACAAAATTTCAGATTTTAAATAAATATAATATAATTTTTTAAATGTTTATATCTTTTTAAATAAACTATATTCCTAGCACACAGTGATGTTGCATTTGTGTATTCTCTTAAGATTTAAATACAGGCTGAAACTTCTAATTCCTATGATGCTAATTCAACTGAATGAATTTCTTTGCACTTCAAATTAAAAAAAAAAAAACAAACACAAAATCTCCCTGGTGGGATTTTGGCTAATCTTATAAACCTATATGTAAATATGTTATATAAAGATCTTAATACTTTTATTTTTTTTAATGTTTATTTATTTTTGAGAGAAAGAGAGACAGAGTGTGAGCAGGGGAGGGGCAGAGAGAGAGACAGAGACACAGAATCCAAAGCAGGCTCCAGAGTCTGAGCTGTCAGCATAGCACCCAACGTGGGGCTCGAACCCACAAATCGTGAGATTGTGACCTGAGCCAAAGTCCTACGCTTAACCAACTGAGTCACACAGGCACCCCAAGATCTGAATACTTTTAAATAATGAACGTATGAAGTCCATTTTAGGCTGCTTCTACAACTTAAATGATATTCTCTGAACCTAAAATGGAAGAATGATCATTTTTTTCATAAATATTGGCAAATATATAAATACATTTCTAATTTTTCTCATATTTCAATTTCTGTCATCTTGTATCTGTGATTAAGAAACGTTTATCTTATTGTTGTGATATAAATACATTTTTAGTAAGAAAGATAGTCATAAAATTGTAATATTCAAGATCCCTTGAATAAAGAATTTCTAATTCTAGATTACAGTGGCCCTTTTTTTTTTTAAATAAAGATAAAGAAACAAAAGAATATATAGTCTTGGTTCTACTTGCATAAGTCTTTACAACGGATAAAAAATCATTCCTAATATTTGAGCAGATCTGTTATAGTTTATTTGTTGTTATTCTCATTGTTTTTTTTTAAGAATAGGACACAAATTAGAACTTTGTGCAGCACTGTGACAATGTTCCTATAGATCTTATCTCAAATCACCCACCTTTGCAGTCAGGAAAAATTCTCCTCCACTCAGAGATAGGAGTAAACAGATGATATTTATTAAACATGATTGAACAACGTAAGGATATTGCATGACATTTTTTTTAAAAAAGACTGTTAAACCATAAAAACTAACAGCACAATTGTAAATTCTCCCCCTCAAATCACTGTTGAAATTTCTCCTGTTCAAGGATCCTTTCTAACAGTGGAGCATGCTGAGGAAGTCTCCATTTCTACACAGCAGTAATGCTTATATGTTCCTCAGGGAATGTAATCATATTGCTGAATTAATTGAGCTTTAAAGGACTTTGTCAGTAAGGAATTTGATAAGGTGGGAGAAAATTAAATGTCGGCCTAATATTAGCCCACTGGAGGAGAACGGAAATAATTACGGTGCAGCTCCTGATTTTGTAATATAGTACCCGGGTGGCTGAACCAACTCACAAAGCTATCATTTCCTAACTCAGGCTAAGGTCTTAGTAACTCTCCTGAGATTATGACTTCTTGACCAAAACAGGTACCAGTGACTATGAAGACTGTTTCACAAGGAAGGCACAGAAATTAAATAGAGATGACAGTTTCAAGTAGGAATGCCACACTTGCCAGGCTCTCATTAAGA
This sequence comes from Neofelis nebulosa, assembly GCF_028018385.1. Taxonomy (NCBI): domain Eukaryota; kingdom Metazoa; phylum Chordata; class Mammalia; order Carnivora; family Felidae; genus Neofelis; species Neofelis nebulosa. Next base: position 46,391,153 of record NC_080794.1, read on the forward strand.
AGAGTACTTTCCAGAGGTGCCTGGGTGGCTCAGTAGGTTAAGCTTCTGACTTTGGCTCAGGTCATGATCTCGCAGTTCTTGAGTTTCAGCCCACATCTGTGCTGAAAGCTCAGAGCCTGAAGCCTGCTTTCGATTCGTGTGTCCCTCTCTCTCTTTCCTCCCCTGCTCATGCTCTGTCTGTCTGTCTCTCTCAAAAATAAATAAAGATTTTTTTTTTTAATTTTTAAAAAGAAGAGTACTTTCCAGGTGCACCTGGGTGGCTCAGTCAGTTGAGTGTCTGACTTCTCAGGTCTTGATCTCAGGATTGGTGAGTTGGAGCCCCACATTGGGCTCACTGCTGTCAGCCTGTCAACAGAACCCACTTTGCATCCTCTGTCCCCCTCTCACTGCCCCCTCCCCTGCTTGTACTCTCCCCAAAATAAATATTTTTTTAAAAATAGTACTTTCCCACCCCAGTACAGAGCCTACATCAGAGCTAGATGGCTGACTTCCTAGTTAATCTCCAACAGGTGATACATCTAACCTGCATCTACCGTAATTATGCTACCTTTCTGGTACCTGTTCCTTTCCCCTGCCTCCGATTCCTCTGATGGTCCTGGAACCCCAACTTCTTTTCTGGTGCTTAAGGTCATGGTGAGGCCATTTCTGGTGTGTTTCATAACATCTTGGATATCCCTGAATAGCTTCCTAAATAAGCTATTGTTTATAAGCTATGGCTGAAGCCTCCCGCTGCCTGGAAGTCTCAGAGCTGAGCACTAACACTCTCAAAGCGACATTCAGACATTGGTGTTGTCTCAGACTGAGTATAACACACGTAATCCCCTACTTCTGCCTCTGGGCTAGGCTGTAAACTGGGCCTAGAGTCATAACCTTGACATTCATGCAGCTTAACTCTGTCTTGGATTGAAATTAAAGAATATATACATACATTTTTCCCTTAATTTTTTTAACGTCAAAGCAAAGTAAGCAACTGAAATTTGACATTTTCCCCCCTGCAATATACTCTAATCACCAGTGACAGAGATGAAAATAAATGGCTAAGCTACTTAACTTGGCAAGAGTACACACTCAAAAGGAGGCTTCATTAATATTTAACTTTTCATTTCCATATGTTATACGTGGGAAACATTCACAGAAGCAGTGCAGTCCATGTGGAAAGAGCAAGGGCTTTGTATTCAGACAGCCCATGAGTGTGAATCTCAGTTCAAAACCCTCTTCGCCAGAAGACTGTCAGCAAGTATTTTCATCTTTTTGAGCCTTGTTTTCTGGTAAAGTGTGCAACAAATTCCCAAACCATAAGCTTATTTTGAAGGTTAAATAAAATATCAAATAAATACCACTTATGACAGATCCTGACATGTGAGGGTTGCTGGGAAAGGAAGTTATCTTCCTTTTTAAGGATCTTCCAGAAACTCTAGAGATCTTTCACATCCTGAATGATGCTGAGATGCCAACTCCGTTGCTGCTGAGACCTGGGCACTGAGATTTTCGTGTTACCTTTTTCCTTTTTTTTTTTTTTTCTGAACTGAGGACACTGTCTTCATGAGGTCTGGCCCCCCTGCCTCGATGACCCCCACCCATGGGGTAGGGGGATCTGTCTGATGGTCCAGGCCTTGATTTCTGTGTAAATGATTATACACAACTGAACTCTGGGAAGGAAGTGAACTCGAACTTACCCGCCATGAAGTTGTGTAACCGCATGGCTTTCCTTGACTGTGCGGAAGCTTCATTTCACAGATGGAAGAGGAGATAGTGAGACAAATCTGCATTGTTGTGGCAATTAATTGGAGTAGTATCATCGAAGTGCCTACTATGGTATTTGGCACATAGTTCTTTGCAAGAGGACATTTATTTTCCACGCTTCTAAAATGCTATCCAGACTTGGCCAATAGAATTAATATAGTCTCCTAACTCACGTGCAAGTTGATTAATGAATGTGACCATTATGGCCTGCTGTTAGAAAGGGCTTTAAGCCTGGTTTTGACTGTGACCAAAGCCTTCCCCATGTGTTCATGACCCTCAGGAAAAGCCCTGTGATGCATCAGTGATTGTTTTTCAACTCCTGAGGGTCTTTTCCACAAGGGGATACTGTATCTTGATCTCTTGATATGGTAAGAAAAGCTGAATTCTTAAGAGAGGAAAACCTTACCCCCTCAGGTGGAATTGATTTACCCAAAAGAGGGCGCAGTCAGGTTTAGCAGACTTCTACTAAAAAATATTCACTGTTTACTTGTAATTCAAATTTAACTGGACATCCTATATTTTATCAAGCATCCCTACCTATCCTCAGTCTCTGAAGTCACTACATTCACACAGACATGAGCCACTCAAGCCCTCGCTGGGCCCCAGTAAGCCTTATTATAGTATGTGTATGTGTTTGTGTCTGTTCCTGTTAAGAGGGAAAAATGAGAAAGCCCTCTCCTTTTACTTAAAGTAGCATCAACACTTGGAATGGGAAAGCTAGCTAATTGACATAAACTACCACTGTCCTTCAGGCCCGGGTAATACACACCCAAGGTTATACACACCTGTGTGCTGGATTGCAGTAAACCCTGAGGCTGGTGATCCACAGAGACCAGCTCCAGGAAAGTAAATCAATTTCTTCTTAAGGCTACTTCTAATCCGATCTGCTGGCTGCCCGTTAATGTTCTTCTGAATTTTTTAACTGAGTGGTACGAGAGCCAAGTACACAATGATTTAGTATATAGAGAATGTAGAACGTATTGGAAATGTGGGAGTGATAACGGAGACCACTCCTCCCAGGCAGAGTCACTGAACTGCCGCTGTATATAAACAAAACTTCTAAAGCTGTCTCTCTTAACTTTGAAATATAGTTTTCAGACCGTCTTTAGGAAAAACTGTCTAGAAGCACAATCCATTATGAAATCCTCATTATATGTACATGTAGGAAAGAAAAGGAACCGTTAAGGGCACCTGGGTGGTTCAGTCGGTTGAGCGCCCGACTTTGGCTCAGGTCATGATCTCCTGGTTCCTGGATTCAAGCCCCATGCCTGAGTTCTGTGCCCACAGCTCAGAGCTTAGAGCCTGCTTCCAATTCTGTGTCTCCCTCTCTCTCTGCCCTTTTGCTGCTCATGCTCTCTCTGTCTCAAAAATAAATAAAACATTTAAAAAAATGTTTTAAAAAGAAAAGACACCATCAGTATATTTGATGCTGATGTGTCTCTGGCTCTGAATGACTTTGAAATAAAGTGAAAAATATAATTTGTATTAATACCCCTTCTAGCACATTTGACTATGCTTTGGCTAGCTGAGAACCTCTTGATGTTTGCTCAGTTAGAAATGAAATTAACTTCTGGGGAATTCTAAAGTTTGCAGAATGCAAACACAAATTTCTGCAATTGCTGCCTTGAGATACTGGAATGAAAAAAAAAATGTGCAGCTAAGTACTAGATGTGCATATAAGTATGAAAGCCAAAGATGGGTCTGAATAGAGAATATAGAATTTTCTTTGAAAATGGAAATAGGGAAGCTTCTCTCGTTTCAGATTCCACATGTAAAGGATTTGGAAGTTGTCACTCCTTCTAACAAGTGAAAACTAGATAAACTGCAACTCAGTGACTTTTCTGGGCTTCACTAGCCAATGGGGTGTGCAGGGCCATCACACTAAGAACTGGGGAGACTGGTAAACCCAGAGATGTGCTTCCTTGGAACCGAAGCCACTGGGCTTTGAAATACACTGGTGCATTTGATCAATTGCTGGAGGGTGAGTGTGGATTAGCATGAGAATGAGAAACTCCTGGGGGCCTGTAGTTTTAGGGAAGCCTTCAGACCTTTCCTGGGCTTTACTTCCAGAAAGCCAAGAAGGCTCTCCTCCTCACAGTTCTGGTGGGGTTAGGAGAGTAATCTTTGGGGAGTCAGAGCCTTCTCCTTAACAAAGGCCTGCACCTGAGGGAGGGGAAGCTTTTACCTGACCTTTGTTTTCCAGTCTCTGAAGAGGGCTGAGGGAGAAGGGAGGGATTTTTATAAGGATGTTTGCGATGGCCATAGGCCCATTAAGAGGCTGAAATGTTAACTATTCACTTAGGAAACACTTCTCTTACCCTACACTTTACCAGGTAAACAGGGCCCCAATATAATAATAGATTACAGCTGAAGGATATGGATTTGTTTTGTGAAGAGACCTACTTAGGAAAACCCCTAATCAAGAGGGGAGACAAACAGGACACTGAAGAGATTTAAAAACCCTGGCACCTTTAATGAAAGTATTAAACAAAGTTCAATTTCTAGCTAGGGGAACACAAATTTTCACATGGAGTCCTCTTTATGCATTTCTTAATATATAAGACAAAAAAATTAGAAAAAATAGAAACAAAAATTAGAAAATGTGACAAAAGGCAATAAAAAAATATAATCTGAAGAGACAAAGCAAACACAAGAGCCAGACCCAGATATGACACAAATGTTGGCATTATCGGACGGGAAATTTAAAATAGTTATGATTAAAATTTTAAGGACTTTAAGTAAAAAAGTATGCAACTTGCAAAAACAGATATATAATATAGGAAGAGAGAGGGCAACTCTAAGAAAAAAATCAAAAGGAAATACCAGAAAATAAACACATTGTAACAAATTTGAAGTGTGCCTTTGATAAGCTCATCAGTAGACTTGATATGACTGAGAAGAGAATCAGTGAGCTTCAAAATAAATCCACCAAAAGTTCTCAGGCTGAAATGCAAAAGAAGAAATTTCAAAACAAATAATAAAAACTTAAAAAGTATGGAATATATTTCAAAACTTGTAACATACACACATAGTTGGAATACCAGAACCCAACAGGAAACTGGAGCAGAAGAAATATTTGGAATAATAATGGCTGAGAACTTTCCAAATTTAATGACAGGCACCCAGCAAGCAGACTTTACGATTCCAATTATCTGACATTCTGGAAAAGGCAAAACTGTAAAGACAGGAAAAAACTATCATTGGTTGCCAGGGTTTCTGAGGAGAGGGAGGAACAGATGAATTGTTAGAGCATAGAGGACTTTTAGATCCATGTAACTATTCTGTATGATGCTGTAATGTTGAACATATGAAATTATGCATTTGTCCATACCCGTAGAACTTTATTTCATAAAGAGTGTACTTTAATATACACAAATTAAAAATAATCATTTAGGAGGTTGGAGGGTCCCCAGAAAGGATGAAAATGTGAGACAGGAAACAAAACGTGTTACGAATGTGTGGAAACAATGTCATGGAAGGATGTAGGGAAATCAGGTACAGATCTAAATAGCTGGAATTGAATAGATTTTGTAAAACTAAAGACTAAAGGAACTGTCTATGTGTAATATATATAGGTTGTGTATAGAAACCTATATATATATATATATATATATATATATGGTTGTGTATAGAAATACTAATTTATTCATTCATACACACACATGCATGGGACAATGTATACACACATATATATCTTTACTGCTTTACTGTCAGTTAAGAGAACCTAGAAGCAATGACACCCCAGTAACCATAAGCATACCCAGAACCCAGATTTTGGTTTATAATACTCTTCTCCAATTTTTATTGGAAACGGCTCCTTGGAGAAATGGCTGACTATAGGACTGAGGCAGAAAATATACCAGATGGGCCTGGAGCATCTTGTAGTACCAGGAAGTAAAGGAGAACTCGGGAAAAAAAAATCCCTGCAACAATATGAGTGTATCAAAGTGTTTCAAAAGCCTGAAAGAGTTCCCAGCTGCCAAAGCTGGACAAAGTATATAGACAAAATAAACTTGTATTAGACTATAATTCAATGTATAAAATAAAAATCTATGTGTCTACAGTGATATAAAAAAATAACTTAAGTAAATCAATGTGGAAAATAGGCAACTATTCCTGGCAGAAAAATTACAAATAATTTATGCAGCCACTCTGTCTTTAAAGAAATGGAACAAAACTCCCTGCTACTTAAATGTTAGCTGCACATAATAACTTTCTTCCGATTACTGTATAGACGGGAAAAAAATAGAGTAACTTCAAAGTTGAAAAACCTGACAAACTACCCAAGTCAGGTATCAAGGTTAACATTAACGGTGATAAGTCATTTGATGTGACATGATTATAATGGTACGGTAGCTCTACAGTTTCCTCCCAGAAATAAATTTCCCCAGTGTAATCATGACAAAATCATCAGACTCATCCCAACTGAGGGACATTGTACAAAATACCTGGCCAGTAATCCTCAAACTGTCAGTCATTTAAAAATAAGGAAAATCTGAAAAACTGTCATAACCAAAGGGAACCTGAGGTAACATGACCACATGGCCTCCTGAATGGGATCTGGGAAGTGAAAAAGAAGGGAAAAATTGACAAAATCTGAGTGAAGTATTGTCTTTAGTGAGTAGCATTACATCAATATCAGCTCATTAATTATTGACAAATGTACTATATTAATGTAAGATAATAATAGGTAAAAGTGTGTATGGAGAATACATGAACTCTGTATTACTTCATAATAATCCTATAAATCTAAAACTGTTACAAAGTAAAATATTTATTTAAAAATTACAATTAGGATAAAGAAAAAACATAAATCATTATTTCATTCTTTTGTTGTTGTTGTTTTGTCCAGAATTCAGTTTCTTTCATCTCTTTCATTTTATTAAAAATAAATATAGGAAGAAAATTTAACAGTGCTCAACCAATTTGGATGGGAAGATATTTTACTCTCCATCTTCTTTAGCTCCCAACAGAAGTAATTGCTTAGTGTAGTTTCAGAGAATGTGGTTTAGTTGAGGTGAAAGATATTATGAATGTTGATAAGCTGATTGCACATGTATGTGGGATTCCCTAACATTTGCCCAAATGATCTGGAAAATAGCAACTGCTTTTGAAGTCCTATGATTCAAATATTTAAATAATTTCATGGGCATGAAGGTATTTTTTGAACTTTGGATTTCAGTACAAATGTAAAACATTATCATTATTTGTGGACTTACCAATTTATCAATTCATTAAACTTTCTATGTATTAACCAAGGTGCTATGCCTTGGTTAAAACTATACTTTTAGTTTTAAAAGTATCCTGCTGAACTAGTTTATTCTTAATCCTCAGGCAGCATCATAGGGTTTTTACTGTGTTATTTTTACGTGATATTTTTCCAAATAGATAGCCTGAGAGTATAGAGTGGCTCTGAAATTTCATAGACTTTAAAACCATCTGAACTGGGGCGCCTGGGTGGCTCAGTTGGTTAAGCGGCTAACTTCGGCTCAGGTCATGATCTCGCGGTCCGTGAGTTCGAGCCCCGCGTCAGGCTCTGTGCTGACAGCTCAGAGCCTGGAGCCTGTTTCAGATTCTGTGTCTCCCTCTCGCTGACCTCCCCTGTTCATGCTCTGTCTCTCTCTGTCTCAAAAATAAATAAAACGTTAAAAAAAATTAAAAATAAATAAAAATAAAACCATCTGAACTGATGAGATATTTCAATTCTTTGAACTCTTTTGGTGTTGGACTCTCTAGCATTCGATAAGTTTTGAGAAACTGTTTCTTTTTTTAAGGTTTATTTATTTATTTTGAGAGAGAGAGAGAAAAAAAAATGCAAGAATGGGGGGAGGGGCAGAGAGAGAGGGAGAGAGAGAATCCCCAGCAGGCTCCCTGCTGGAGCCTGACTCAGGACTTGATCTCATGAACCATGAGATCGTGACCTGAGCTGAAATCAAGAGTCAGACACCTAACTGACTGAGCCACCCAGTTGCCCCATGAGAAATTGTTTCTTTATTTGTGAAATGGTTATAGGTCCTGTGTATCAAGTTCCTGCCCAGAAGTATGACATCCACCCTTAGCTTGATGACCACATCCCGGGGATTTAGATCTAATTACAGGTGATAGAGATGATGCAGTCTTACAGACAGAGTGTGTTGTCTGGAGAACATAATCATAAACAAATCTGACCCACCTGTGTACTTGATGTCTTGGGGAACTATTGAAGGACAGGAGGTCCTGGAATGTCACCACAGTAAAGAGTGCCATGTATAAGGGCATGCTACTTTAAAAAAAAATTTTTTTTTAAGCAAGCTATTTTTTTATGTTTGTTTGTTTCTGCAAGAGAGAGAGAACAAGCAGGGGAGGGGCAGAGAGAGAGGGAAAGGGAAATCCCAAGCAGGCTCTGAGCTGTCAACACAGAGTAGGGCATGTCACTCTCTAAGACATCTACATTCAGGTGTCCCCTAAACACCTCAGAGTCACTATGGACAAACCAAACTCACGGTTTCCCTTCCATCTTGAGCCATCCCCCTTGTTCTTAGTAAATGGAACCACCATCCATTTATTTGCTCAAATCACAATCCAAAAATGCATCTTTGACTCCTCCCTCTCTCTTCCATCCAACTTGCACATCCACTGATTCATTTGTTCTTAAACCTCTATTGAAGTTTCCGTTCTGCTTTACCTTGAAACCACTTGTCTAAACGGAGAAATGTCACTTAGTGACTGTAGCAGCTTACTAAATTTATCTCTAGTCGGTCTCCTTCCAATCCATTCTCCACAGAACAAAATTATTCTAAAATACAAATATAGTCTTTTCACTTGCTTCCACTCTAGTCATGCTCCTGTATGCCTGCTGTGCCGAATGACTTTCAATTCTTTTAATATTGCATGCTCTCTTTCTCACGGTGGGCCTTACAGATGCTGTTTTCCTACATCTAGAACACCCTACTGTTCCTTTTTTCACTTACCAGCTGCCCCTTCTAGTTTTCATCTTCCACCTAATCTCTACTCTCCTTTCAGAATCATCAGAAGATTGTTACTTCCTACAGAAAGTTTTCCCAGTCTTCCAAACCCTGTCTCCAAAGTTTGAATTGTATACTTAGTACAGGTCTTCACATTACACCAAATATTTTGTCTCTACCTGCTATTAGCCTGGAAAAATCTGTGAAAGCAGGGACTCTATTACTGTTACAGTTACCATTAATGCCTAACAATTCATGGCACAGAGTAGGTGCTCAAAAATAATTTTTGAATGAATGAATGAATGAATGAACAAATAAGAAACAAATATGTAAATGAATATATACAAGAATTGTGGGGGAGGGATTGGGGGGGGCTCAGTCAGTTAAGCATCCAATTTCAGCTCAGGTCATGATCTCATGGTTTATGAGTTCGAGCCCTGCATCAGGCTCTGTGCTGATAGCTCAAGAGCCTGGAGACTGCCTCAAATTCTGTGTCTCCCTTTCTCTCAAAAATAAATAAATGTTAAAAAAAATTTTTTTAAAGAATGGGGGAGAAAGCAAAGGAAATATTCCTAAGTCCAGAAGATCAGGCAGCTAACATCCTGATCAGGCAGTTTTTTGTTTTTTAATTTAAGTGGGTTTTAACGGGTTTTAAAAGGCAAAAATGGATTGAGGATTAAGATGTCTCTCTTTCTCTCTCTCTCTTTCTCTTTCTGTCTCCCTCTCCCTCTCTCCTCATTCACTCCCAATCTGTGTGTGTGTGCATGTGTGTGTGCACACATGCACATGCATGCTTTTTAATGTTTCAGGGAGATGGTGAGCAAAAAGTATGGGGAAAATATCAGTTTCTCTTGACTAGAAGGTAAAACATGCTGAATAAATGTCAGACAGGGACTCTGCTGAGCAAAACTAGAGAGGAACATTTGGACTTTGTCACTAACATCTCAATGGCATGGTCCAAGGCCTGGGCTGGACTATTAGCATTCTGATTCAATATTTAAGCAATCAATAACTTGAGTACCTCCTAAATGCTTCCATGTGCCCTTACAAGTTTAGTTAGCATTGGTTCCCAAGCCTCAGTCAGAATTGGCCCATCACTTGTGGTAGTGAGCATGTTGTGGGGGCCTTGGGATCCAGCGGGTTCAACAGAAGGCAAAAAATGGGGAAGATCAGGCACGTGTAATGATATTCTATGTATACCAGACCCATGTCTGATCTTTAGGGTCTTCTATGTACCAAAATAGAATATCTCATACTTTAAAAATAGCTATTCAACATTCTAGGTTGAGGGGCACCTGGGTGGCTCAGTCAGATGAGTGTCCGACTTCAGCTCAGGTCATGATCTCATGGTTGGTGAGTTGGAGCCATGCATTGGGCTCTCTGCTGTCGGCATGGAGCCCACTTTAGATTCTCTGTCCCCCCTCTCTCTCTTCCCCTCCTCTGCTCACTCACGTTCTCTCTCTCAAAAATAAATAAACATTAAAAAAAAATTCTAGATTGACACTACATAGAATATTCCTTCCTTCTTCCAGACCACTAACATTCAAAGCTGCCTAGTAGCATAATTAAGATTTTAAATAATTTAAGCTTCTTCACTTTAACTCAAGACAGTTTGAAAGATAGGATTATGACTTATGAAACTAATATCCATCTTGACGGGTTCAAGCTGTTCTTTGTGGTCATGAGCACCTCAGGTTTTCAAGAGGGAATTCTTAGCTATTTAGAATGAGATTGTTTTTTGTGTTAGATAATAGGAAAAAAAAATCTTCTATAAGAATAGAGTTAAAAGAGCTCCATCAGAGCAGAAAGGAAGAAGAAAAGCTTTACTTTTTTGAATGATTACCCGTTAAACATCAGACACTGTTTTGCAGACTTTGAATCGATTATTTTATTATGCTCACAAAACCATGCATGGAAGGCCTTAGTATCCCTATTTTACAGATGAGGTCCTGAGACCAGGAGAACACAAGGGATTTCCTTAATATTACCTTGCTTAATCCAATATAGGATTGGTATTTGAACCCAGGTCTGTCTGACTCCAGAGTATGACCTCTTTTACCATCCCACACTACTGCTACATCATTGTTTTGTTTTTGGTTTTGTTTTTGTTTTTGTTTTTGATTAACGACTGATTTTAGAATTACAGAGGTACAGGACAAAGGTGTTTCTTCTCCCCCTAGGCAGTAGCATAGGAGCCTAAAAGAATGCGCTCTAGTGCCAGACAGTCTGTGATCACTTACTTTTTATTTGAACCTAAATGCATAATTCAGTTTCTCAGTGCTTCAATTTCTTCAAGTGCCAATAGGGTTGATAATGGCCCCAGAACCTTGAAGAAGTCTAAATAACTTTGAACCTATACAGAGCTGTGTATTGTAAGTACTTAATAAATGTTCATGTTATAGTTGTCATTGCTATTGTTAGGGGGCCTTTTCACAGAGGCACCACTACATAGAATAGGGACATGGCACAAAGCATGCTTTGAACCCACATCATTAAGTTCCAATAATGGAGAAATAAGAAGATTCCCTACCCAAAAGTTGTTATGTCTTGCCAATCTACAAAGGGATCAACAACAGTCCGAGGCTGAGAAAGGCGGGGGGAGTTATTCACAATCTGTGAGTCATTAGGAAAATGAATTCATTCCTTGCTTGGTCAGAGCAGTGAGAGTGCACCTATGTGGAGCTCCATGGGTGCAGAACCAGCAGCTTGAAATGGGAATATGCCCTATTTGCTTTATGCTTTCCCAGAGAGATGGCTGGTATGTGCCCCCTTTTGGAGCCAAGGTAACAAAAACATTGAGGGGGGCAAGACAGCAGGAGCAGGCTGCCAGAGCATTTCAAGGGATTCAAGCATTCAGGCAGAAATTTTAAAAATTTCTAGCTAAAAGCCATTCATCCATTTATAGTTCAAGCATAGTATTGACCCCAAAGTACCATATTACAACCAAATTGCACCAGCCAGCTGTATAGCTGAGGTCTACAGGCTCTAAATACCTTACGGAACATTCTGGTAACCAAAGAAACAAAAGCTTGTTAAAAAGTGGTAGTAGCTTGCATGGCCATGAAGTATGGCACCCCTGACATCAGTCTGTGCTTTTCTTTATGTTCTTTAGGGTGAGCCATTGTGCCTTGGATACAGTTTGTGTGTCCAGTAATTATTTCCTGATAGAATGTTTTTCCCATTTCAATCTCTATGTGTTAAGCCCCTTTGATTAAAACAAACAAGCAAATGAACAGAGAGACAGAAAAACAAATCAAAATAAAAAACCTCAGGGACATTGATGAATGCAGTAAGAGGAAAATAAGAAATAAAAAAATTAAAATTAACAAAGATTTTACCTTGAGACTTTTCTTTCACAGAGACTGGGATAACATTACGGTGTCAAAACACACACACACACACACACACACACACACACACCATTAAGGTGTGGCTCTAGAAGTCAGAAAATACCTATTGCATGACTAGTGAAGAATTGTAGGCAGATCTACCTTTGGACTAGACATCCATTTAACATCTCAACTGCCCTTTGTCTCTCTTTTATCCTTACTTTCTTTGTCTTTTCCATTTTTCCCCCACTTCCAATTGATCTCCATCCTCCTTCTGGTCTCTAATTTAAAGTTTTCTGGGAAAGACCTTGGTCGTCCCAACTCCTCAGCAGCATCACTGTAACAGAGCCTTTGTGCGTGAACAGCTGACGAGATTCCCAACTACACCTGCTCAGATGCCTTGCCTGGACCTCAAGGTTCTTGCCTTAGACACCGAGTCCCCGAGCTCTAGTCACAGAAGCCACATTGGCCTTGTCTGTTAGCAGATGCTGACGGAGTTGACTTCCACCTGGCTGGCAACCTCCATGTTTACTCAGCACAGTAAATGAACTACAATTATTCTTGTAACAATTTAAGGGGTTGTTTTCAAAATTTTAAAAATCTTTAAAAATGTTAATTGAAGACCTTATTTAAATTTTTACTGTACATCTCAGGACAAAGTGATTTTTATTCATTGAATTTCTTTTTACTTATCTGGGGATCAGCACATTTTTCCTGTTAAAGGCCAAATAGTAAATATTTGGGCTTGGCATTCTTTGCGGCTACCACGCAACTCTGCCACCGTGGTGCAAAAGAAGCCACAGACAATACGTCAACAAATGGACCTGGCTGGGTTCCCCTAAACCTTTTTTTACAAAACCAAACCCGCCAGCTATATCTGGCCTGTAGACTATATTTTGCTGACCCCTGATTTTTCCCAGTGCATGCATGCATGCTCACACCCTCCAAACCCCTGCTCATTTCACAAATCCACATTTCCTTGTTAGCCATACAGCAGAGCTTGCTGATCTTGAGAAGGACTTATTTCACTGAATTGCATGGGGGTTCCTCGGTTGCGAAGGCTCGTGGGATCTCTTAAGTGGAGACAAAGCATAAATTGCCTAAAAGAGAACTGATGCCCCAGAATCATCAACAAATGCATGTATTTGGGGGAAATTTTTAGCATTATAAAATGGAATGTTTTCTCCCAGAAATGAGGAGAATGGCACTTCTGTCACACAAGCATGCATATCTGCTTAGGCACAGACATTTTGCTGAAAATCAGAATTATAATATTCTCTCCTGCCAACCCTGTGAGATGCTCCAATGATAATGGAGGAGGGGGGGACATGTAGGAAACATAATACGTTCTGCTTTTGACAACTCTCTTAACTGTGTTTTTCTCTCCTAAAATGGAGTTGTTTTTTGAACCATTCTATCCAATACCTGGCTGTCATGTCTTTATACTAGGGGGACACTGGTACCATTTTACCTTTCAGAAAACAAGCCCTAAAACAATCCCCAGGTAGGAGATTTCTCTTCCCAGATGGTAGGTCTATAAACAGTGCCTATGGGGTTGTTTACTGGATGAATTATATTCCAGCCATGAGCTACTTATTCTAAGTCTTCCAAAAATTATTCTTCTTCACAAGTTTGACTTCCTTCTTTGGTTACTATATGTTTTCTGTCTGTCGTAAGTGATGAGTGTGGTATTTCATTCTAGCAGAAATGAACCTTTCCTGTGTGTGAGACAACAAGATTTTGATGTATTTCAGCTCATGCAGACCTCCTCCCTGAGCTGTCTCAACCCACAGAGGCAACAGAAGATCCAGAATTTCTGTGCCTCTCTTCCTTGGGGGCATGAGCTTCCCTTTATTCTTAGATTTTTTCGTAATTGGTAGTTTCAACCAGGAATATCACTGTGTGAACTTTTTTGAAGGTAATTACATGTGTGAGTGGCAGGGACACTGAGGGAAAGAAGAAAGAGGAGAGCGTCCTTATATCTCTTCAGTATTATTGTTAGAACCTGTATGTCCCTTTTTCTTTTGTTTCCTCACGTACAACAACTTCCTCGTGATATTCCAGGTAATGTTGGTTACATGGAATAGGTTCATGACACATCTACCATAAGTAGAAAGGACAGTAAAATTTAAGAAGGGGTAACTTAACAGAACATTTTAAACAGAATCATCCATCTAAGAGTAAACAGGAATACTAAGAATTCCAGGGTAATCTCTGTCCAGATATGTAAGTTTGTGTTTGGATCGGAACAAACCTAGTAATGGGGTGGGGTAACCTGCCTTTGTTGATTGTGTATGTTGCCTGTAGTTTCAAGAATACACAGTCCTGGGACATCTGGGTGGCTCAGTCGGTTAAGCATCTGACTTTGGCCCAGGTCATGATCTCACGGTTTGTGGGTTCAAGCTTCACATCCATAGGTCTCTGTGCTGACAGGTCAGAGCCTGAAGCCTGCTTTGGATTCTGTGTGTCTGTCTCTCTCTGCCCCTCCTCCGCATCCTCTCTCTTTCTCCCCAAAAAATGAATAAACATTTAAAAATATAATATTAAAAATAATAAAAGAATATACAGTCCTCATTTCTCAGATGCCCTGACAATCTACTGTGTGTGCCAGTTCAGAGTCCACACCAAGTACATTCACATTATGTTATTTTTCCAGATTTTCTGGAACAAAGAACAAAACAGGAGCAAAAGAATCATCAAAGTCCAAGAGCTTGCAGATTAAAGTGAAGATAAATAAGTACCAGAGGGATTGTAATACAATGTGATAATTGATACAAGGGAGATTACTCCATTCCCACACTCATGAAATCTGTCCAGGGTAGGAGTTATGGGAAAGCTTCCTCCTCGTGGAAATCTGAGAAATCTAAATGATATACTTCTAGCTTGGAGGATGATATGGGAGAGGCAAAGAGGACATTCCAGGCAGAAGGAACAACATTTATAGTTACCTGGAGTTAAGGAGAACATTTATAGTTATCTGGAGTTGAGGAGTTGCTGGGGAACTGAGAGCAGGCATAGAGCAGAGCATGTACAAGGCAAAGAGAAAAGACATTAGTTCATATAGGCCTAGATCATGAAGGATGAGCACCCACCACCCTACAATCTCCTGCACTCACTGGTTTGTTCTTTCTCCTCCTGAAATGGCAATGTCATCCAGTTTTCGTTCTGACTAAAAATTCTGAAGCCATGCCTAATCTCCTATTTCTTTTCGTATCCCACACCTGTTCCATCAGCAGGGATAGGAATCGTAGTGACTTGCCTTTACATATTCATCCATCCTTTATTTTATAAAACAAAGTTATTTTTGAGATACTTGCCATTCATGACTTCAAGATTTTAGTTCAATAAATGTTAATGGAGCAGATAAGGAAGCAAGACATACTTGAACTTTGGAGCCAGACACAGTTGGATTGGATTCTTGCTTCTACCTTTCACCTTCTAACTTCATAACCTTGGGAAAGTCCCTTGAGCTCCCAGACCTTTGAACATGGGCAGAGAGAAGCTAATTATGTGTTCCTCAGAGTACCTGCCACAGGATCATTAAATATTAAGAAGAACTTTCTATCTCCTCACTTTCCATCCTAGTTTCCATTTCTCTTTTGAAACTTCTTTTACTGCATTTTTAAACATACATTGCCTCTTCTATTTGATTTTGTGCTCTTGTGGGCCAAAACTACATGTTAGGTGATTTTTTTTAATCTTTCAATAAAATACTTTCTTGGTTTATAATTCTACTTTTGCTTAGTTTTGGCTTGCTTGGGAGTCCTGTCCAGTCAGCTTTTGGGTGTTAGAGAGAGGAGGTATGGTTTCCCTTTCAGCTTTCTGGAGAGTGAGGATGATTAAGGCAGGTGGGCAGTGATCCAAAGTGTGAGCGCCCAATAAAGGAGGTGCCTGGGGGGTGTGAACTCTGGATTGGTTGGTTTGTATTTGAAAACCATGTTCATGAGGTACTTGCTTACTATCTCTGGGAATTGACTAACTGTGGGAGGCGAGTCCCTCCAGGATCAGCAAGGTTCTAGATGTCAGAGCATGAGAAACAGAAATAAAAGAGGCGCCTGGGTGGCTCAGTCTGTTAAGTGTCCCACTTCGGCTCCAGTCATGATCTCACAGCTCGTGGGTTCAAGCCCAGCATCGGGCTCTGTGCTGACAGCTCAGAACCTGGAGCCTGCTTCGGATTCTGTGTCTCCCTCTCAGTCACTCTGCCCCTCCCCTGCTGGCTCTCTCTCTCTCTCTCTCTCTCTCTCTCTCAAAAATAAATAAGAATTAAAAAAATAAAAATAAATAAATAAATAAATAAATAAAAAGACATGGTTATTACAGCATACGATGCTAAACATGAATGGGCATGTGGATGAGATGACAGCATGCAGCTATCTGAATACAATTGCTGTTATAAGACAAGAACTATTCCTATGGTGTGGCTATAGGATGTAGAATAAATCTAAATACTCCACATACTTTGGGGCACCTGGATGGCTTAGTCGGTTAAGTGTCCGACTTTGGCTTAGGTCATGATCTTACGGTTGGTGGGTTTGAGCCCTGAGTCAGGCTCTGTGCTGACAGCTCAGAGCCTGGAGCCTGCTTCAGATTCTGTGTATCCCTCTCTCTGCCCCTCCCCCATTCATGCTCTGTCCCTATCAAAAATAAATAAGCATTAAACAAATTCATAAAATAAATTAAATATTCTACATACTTTTATTGAAGATGATATGCACAGACATCACAGAGACTTAAGAATTCTCTGGAGACTTAAAAATTCTATTTAATTCGGCTATAATCAAATGCTTAAATCACTTCCCTTATGGGTCATATGTGGTTCATCTTGCTTCTGGATATATTTTTCAGAGATTCTTTGCTTGTATTTCTGAAAGAGGCAAGTATCCTCTGTTACTTCTGCCTCATTTGAACTATTATTGTCTTATCTCTTGGTACTAACCCTGTCATCTTCTTAGATCCTGTAGCTCACTCCTTGCTTGGTACACTTGTCCCCAAACCCCTGTTGGTATCACTACAGAGTAGGAAACAAATTTCTTTCATTGCTGGATGGCAACTTATTTCTCTTATGTGGGAAGGAAAGAATTCACTAACTGCAGTAAGATTATCATGTATTAATAATTATTCCCTACTGTCCTTTGTTTAGGTAAAAGAGATGAGATTTAAAAGTCACATTTTGAAATGACTAAAAGATTACCTGACCCAAGTCTTGCTGAGATTAGAGCTTAGGAACTTTTTAGTGCCCCACAATTTCTGGTATTCAATGCTGGAAATCACAATGGGTCTATAAAAACAGGTCAGTGGTGTTTTTTTTTGTTTTTGTTTTTTGTTTGTTTTTGTTCTTTTAAAAGTACTTCTAAGGTCCATCTTAGAGACTTAGTAATGTGAACACTTCATATTTCACTCTGGGAATTTGTCACTATGGGGTGTGTGTGTGTGTGTGTGTGTGTGTTGATAGGCCTGATGAGTCAGGATTTCCCATTCATATTTGTGAATTAAGAACACCTGGGGTATCTTCTGTCACTGAATAAAGCAGTATGTGTGTCAGTTAGACCTCTCCTTTCCTTGAGAAAGCTGACTGGCACTGTTTCTTTAGATGAGGCTTGTTGATAAGATTTGCACTGGGTCGAGAATTAGAGAGCTGTCAGGCTGAGGAACCCCAAATCTCAGAATGAGGAATGACAGCATCTGCTAGAACCCTTAGTTCTCCACAGGCATATACTTTTATTTATTTAATCTAACTTTCCTTTCCTTCTTCATGATCTTCTCTACATACCATGCAGTTGATCAATATTCTCTTTAAACCGTAGTCACTACAAGTACACGCAGCTGTTCATTATAGCATTGATTGTAATTAGATAAAATTGGAGAAAATATGAATGTCCATGAGACTTCACTATAATATAGGCTACCATGCAGCCATGAAAAAATGCCCACGATTTTGACTTTATTGTAAGTTTTATAAAGCAGGTCAACAAATGGTAATAGAGCCATCACAACAGGCAATTGCTTGATTGAATCTCACTAACATAGTAACTGAAAAACAAAAGCGATGTATAAAAAGAACATATAGTCTGATTTCACTCATACGAAGGCCAAAAACAAGTACAGCTAAACTTTGGTGTTAGAAATGAGCTTAGTGGTTATGTTAGTGATTAGACAAAGCAGTTAGTGATTAGGAGGGTGTATATAGGCTTCTTCTTGGGTACTTGTTATGTTCCCTTTCTTGATTTGGGTGTTTACCTAGGCATGTTCATTTTGTAAAATGTCCTCATGCTGTAAATTTATGGATTATGCATTTTTATGTGTGTGTTACACTTTGATACAGATTTTATTTTATTTTATTTTATTTTATTTTATTTTATTTTATTTTATTTTATGGTTTATTCATTTCTCAGAGACAGAGAGACAGACCATGAGTGGGGGAGGGGCAGAGAGAGAGAGAGGGAGACACAGAATCTGAAACAGGCTCCAGTCTCTGAGCTGTCAGCACAGAGCCCGATGCGGGGCTTGAACTCATGGACCGCGAGATCATGACCTGAGCCGAAGTCGGATGTTTGACTGAGCCACCCAGATGCCCCAATACACATTTTATTTTAAAGGACGAGAATTTGAATTTTGCAAAAATGTGAGAGTGGGTCATTTAGCAACAGGGTCAGAAAGTGAAAGGACATTCTGAGATGGAATAAGAGATGTGGCCGGCCAAGAGCATGAGCAGCCTAGGTTTCTAGGGGACCAGAAACTGTGAGCAAGTAGAGGAAGCCAACTGGTGACAGTAGGTCACCAAAGCAGAATGTGGAGGGAGGGGGGGAGCAGAGTGTCCAAAGGGAAGGCTGAGCCATGCTATTTTATTTCCAGTTCTAGTTTGCATGTGTCTATCCTTTTTTTCGGTAAAATTTTCACAGACTAAATTTAAATCAAATATTATCAGCACGAATGTTGATAAAGGAGCATGCATACTTATTATTGTTCTCATTATTTTAATTCAAGGATCTTCAGCATGTCTCTGTTCCTGAAACCAATGAGCTTGACTACAGTGATTGTTTTAATATTCCTCTTTCTATTTTCATATGAGCACTTGGAGAAATCACTTCTTTTCAGATGGTTTAAATGCCACCTCTCAAACCCAGGTTTCTCTGTGGATTTTGCCAGCAGTCTCTCTCATGGTATATTAAAATCATAACAACAACAGCAATAATAATAATAGAAACCACATCAATTTTATAAACACTTTCAGTGAGGCAAACACTGTGTGCAGTAAAGACATTATACAAAGCATTTCCTTTAATC
The DNA here is from genome assembly GCF_028018385.1 of Neofelis nebulosa. NCBI lineage: Eukaryota > Metazoa > Chordata > Mammalia > Carnivora > Felidae > Neofelis > Neofelis nebulosa. Next base: position 46,410,453 of record NC_080794.1, read on the forward strand.
TTCCAGTAATCAAGTGAGGGAGGTATTATGATCATTGCCACTTTTTCACATTAACAACTGAGTCACAGATAGTTTCAATAAAACTGCTCAAATTCACATAAACAGTTAGGGAAGGAGCCTGGGAAGAGATCCCTGTTGTCTGCCTTTTGACTTGTACTGTCTCATGTGCTAACCAATAACCACATGTAACCATTGAGCACTCAGAATTTGGCTAGCCTGAAATGAGGTGAGCTGCAAGTATAAAATATACACTGGGTTTCAAAGACTTAGTACCAAAAAAAAAAAATACATATATATATAATATATATATATACACACACACATATATTTTAATTATATTATATACTATGTATAATATTTTATTAATATTTTTATAGAGATTCCATGTTGAAATGATGCTGATCCATATGTTGGGTGAAATAAAAGTTATGTCTAAGGTTAACTTTGCTTTTGTGTGTGTGTGCTCCTTTTCCTGTGTCTTGGCCATGTTAGGTAGATTTGAACAGATACCAGTCTAGAGTCCCAGTGCTAGAAATTCAGATCTCCTACTCTGGGGTGGGGCTCACTTGTAGGTAAATTTGAAAAGATTCCCAGGTATTTATTTATTCATTTAATGTTTTTATATTTATTTTGGGACACAGCACAAGTGGGGGAGGGGCAGAGAGTGAGAATCCCAAGCAGGCTCTGTACTGTCAGCACAGAGCCCAACACGGGGCTCCATCTTACGAATGCTGAGATCATGACCTGAGCTGAAACTAAGAGTTGGACGCTTAAGCCATTGAGCCATCCAGGTACCCCCAAGAAAAGATTCTCAGGTGTTTCTAATGTATAGCCAGGGCAGAGAACCACTGCCTCAAGTCTAGAAACCTGTGCTGTGCCATCTGATACCCAACCTGACTCAGGGCAGCCCCTGATGGGATAGTTACAACATGGGCACGAGAAGTCCCAATGCTACAAAGCGAGCAGCCTGAGCAGCTGATCAGCAAGCAGCTAGCTGACTCTGTAGATGATGCTTATAGATCACAGTGGGTCACCCCTAAAATCTAGGGCAAAAGGAGTTAGATTCCTTTAGCTTACATCTTACCTAGCTGAGGAAGGTGGAGATCCATTAGACAAACCTGGGAAGGGCTGAGTGTCACCTCCAGCCTGGATGCTTACCTGGGGGGCAGCTTGAAATGATTTAAGAGGATTAGGCTTCTACTTTATCAAAACAGGTCAAACACTCAAAGATTCCTATAAACCATTGGGCCAAATTCTCCCCATTGCCAAGAAAATAAGATTTTATCATTTTGAGTCACATGTCCTGCTGGTAGAGTGTGACTTTGCCAATGAACAGTGTATCCTAAGGGACAAAAACTGGGGTTAAGGGTAAGGATTGGGGGACAGTTATTATAAGTTCAGGAAAAATGGAATTTGCAGACCCTTTAACAATGAAGCCAAAAGCCAAAGACCAGCTTTACCTTAGCATTGAACACTCACCGATAGATTTATTTTGATGCAATTTGCTTTTTACTTATAATTTATTTGCGGGGAGAAATAGCATTTGGAAGCCCAGTGCATGTTAGAGATACCAATGAGAAGACCTAGGGCCTTTCATTTTTTTCAAAATGTGTTTTATAGCATTCACTTATCTATAGTCAGCCAGAGCTGACTGTTCGGGAAAGGAGGGCGAGAGATAAGGGATTATTACAGAGAAGGTTTATTTGGTGGAGAGCGTGGGGGAAGAACAGGAAATTACAGGTTGAGAATAAATGTGTTTATGAATTTAAACTGTTATATTCCCTTAAATATCAAATTTTATGGATAATGCACATCTAAAAGCATTTTGCATGGAAATAAGATAAAATATAATTTTGAATATCAACATTTTATGATGAAGTAATTATTTTACTTTCTCAAAGTAGTTTAAAAGATGCCCTTGCCACAGTGGACTGCACAGAACAACAGAATAAATCTTTTGGGTAAGAGGACCTCCCTCCAAGAAAGCATAGCCTCTGTTTTATTCCCCCACCAGGCAAAGAGCCCAACTGGTAAAATGCTATCAGATGTCCAGCCCAGAAGCTATTGACTTTCACCAAGGCCTGCTGAGTCCCTGTCCCTGTGCAGAGCAAGCATGAGCCAGGGACAGGGATCCAGGAATGAAGATCGTATTCCTGCCCTTGAGGGGCTCTCAGTCTGGAAGGACTGTTCCCTTTGAGGAAACAGCTACTCTAATTTTTGGTACAAGGCAATGCAGTTATGGGAAGATACAAAAGAGATATAGAAGGGAAATCTTGAGAAGAAATTTCAGACCTAACAACGTGTGTATTCTGAGTTTGTATGGATCACTGGGTATGTTATTTTGTTATGGGCACATAACAAAGGACCACAAACTGGCAGAGATGGTATTGTCTCACAGTTCTGCAGGCTAGAAGTATAAATCAAGTTTGCAGGCTTGATGCCTTCTGAAGGGTGTGGGATGAACGTGCGAGAACTTGTGACGTGCTTCTCTCTTAGCTTCTTGTGGTTTTCTCGCAATCTTTGGCCTCCTTTGACATGTGGATGCAATACCCCTGATCTCCCCTCGTCCTCACATGGTATTCCCCCTGTGTGCATGTCTGTCTGTGTCCAAACTTCTCCTTTTGATAAGGATACAGTGAAATTGGATTGGGGTCCATCCTAATGACTTCATCCTAACTTGATCATCTACAAAAGCTCTAAATCCAAAGAAGATCATATTCACAGCTATGTTGGTTAGTGCTTCAACATCCTTTGGGGGGCACAGTTCAACCCTTATGGGTGTGGGGCTTTCCAAGCAGAGGAGGGAAGGGGGCTTCCAAGGAGAAATGACACAGTGTTGAAGATATAGAGCATTTCGGTACCTCCTGGTCATTTCACTCCTTTGTACGCAAGTGGTTTGGCTGCAGGCACCCAAACAGCACTCTTGGGGTTCTTTGCAGCAAGGCTCAGGGAGTTGTTTAATCTTTCTGATATTTTTATCATATACTCTCTTGGTGCCCCACCCTGCCAGTGTATGTTCGATTTCACTGATCTCCTGGTGAATATCCATTTCATTCTCCTTCAGGGCCCCCTTTACTTTGATGAAATAATTCTTTTTTTCTTCAATAGTGTAGTTAGAAGACCATTTAAGTCTTTGTTCATTTTTGTCTTCAAGTTAAAAAAGTGCACATCCCAGGTTCCAACAGTCTAAATATTCTTCTCTTTCCTGATCAAAGTTCATTTGCAGTTCCTTGTAAACTGGTAATATTTTAATCTATCTTCACCATTTGTTGATTTTTAAGAACAAAATTCGGGAAGCCCTCTTGTTCCAAGGATAATTAATGCTGGAATAAATCCATTTAACCTTAATCCAGTTAAAATGGGGACAAAAAAAAATGTCATTGGCTACAATCAGGGAGAGACTGACTTACCCAGATTATAAGGTTGACTTGATGAATAGACTCTTAACCACGGGGCCTCAGATAATGAATAGTTAGATAAGAAGGAGCCCTGATGGTATTGTCAGGTGTACTTTTAGAATGAACTATCAGAGTGATCTTGCTTTCATTTGAAACCTAGTGGTGGCACCACATAGTGTCTGATTTGCATATGTTGAATATGAGGTGGTCCAGGTAGAAAAGCTTTTGCTCTTGTATATGACTTACAGATGTGTGTGTGTGTGTGTGTGTGTGTGTGTGTGTGTGCGCGCGCGCGCCTGTGTTTAAGCCTCACATTACTTGGATACCCGCACATTTAGGGAAATCATGCTTAAGTCTTACAGACTTAAATCATGCTTAAATCTTACAGATTTAATTTAAACTGGCGGTACAAAGAAAAATTTTCTAAGAGCCAGTGGAATCCTAGGGCCCCACACTTGGAGGGGACATGGAACTGCCTTCTAGAATATAGAAGCTCCATGCCCTCACATATACAGAAATAGTTCATCAAGGTCACCCACTCCTCTATCCTTAATATAGAGATCTCTTAAAGGAAATGGCAGAAGAAAGCTGCAACTATGATTTTCTTTTGATATTATATATTTTTTCTATGTAGTAAAGCTTAGCAAGTTTTTGTGAAGGGACTTCTAGAATTCTGAAGACAATTGCAGTTTCCAAAAGCATTCTTGCAAGCAGTTTTGCACACTGGGACCTAAACTGTGAGCTGTTGAGTTTAGCAGACAATGCTGTAACCTACAAGTTTTCCAAGGAATCTTTGTTTCTGGGAACAAAGAGCACACTTTTCTTCTCAAAGGGTATATGTGAGGGAGATTATGAAAGGCAGCCCATGCCCCAGGGAGGATAACTTGCATTATATCCCCTAAAACATCTGGGTAGGAGATTCAGTAACACTAGCTGAAAAATTCAGTTACCAAGAGTAAAAGTACAAGGAACCAGGAGTAAAGAAAATGACATAAAAGTAAATTCATTCAGTACTGGTCTCAGGGCACAGGCAGTGGGGGCCAAAGACAGCAAGTCACTGACTGCCTATAGATAAGGCTAGTTTTCCATAAGAGAAGCAAGAATGTTTTCAGGTCCTATTTTTAACTTGAACATTGGCTTCAGAAAAAAAGGGTAGGGGATGGAGCTAGCATTTTTTTGTATCAATTGTATGCCATCCACTATCCTAGAAACTTTATCTGTGCTGTCCTACTGAATCCCTAAACAAAAATGGGAGGTATGTAATATTTTCCCCATTTTATTTGTAAAGACAATGAATGAGAGAGAGTGAGAACAGTTGTAGCTGGTGTTTACAGTTAGGCATACACACCAGCCCACCATACTGCTCCCTGAGTGAGATGGGCTCAGGGAAGAGTGAGTTCGGCAAAAGGCAGCATTAATCTTCAGAGTCTCAGGCCAGGCTGCCTGCCAAAAGAATTTTTTTCCATTGGGCCAATGTCAGTTTCTGAAATTTCACCATAACGTTACCTTCTTTAGTTCCACCTTTATACCTTGAAATATGATCCTATAAAAAGAGAAGAGTGAGTTCTATGCATGACAGCAAAGGAACAGAGTTGGGACCTGGAGAACAATGGAAATACCCTTACCGATTTCTTATTTAACCAAAAGTTGGTTTTGCCCTCCAAAATGACTTTCATAATCTGGCTTTTTAAAGATGGGAGTGCAGCAGTGTTGACATCCCATAGAATAATAATAACAGTTACCATGTATTAGGTAGAACCAAATTAAACTGCCAGTTACTGCCACCTATTTCCCGAGCCTCCCATGGCAATTTTGTATGGTTCAGCCTAATAGTGAGTCCTCAGAGTTAATAAGTTGGGTATGGCAGTGCCCTGTATATCTTAACTCATTCAGTCTTCACAACTTCTCTATAATGAAGTTAATGGGAGCCTTGAGTTACAAGTAAGGCATTTGCTGCTTTCTGGAATTAGGCTGGAATTGTAGCTTCTATATCCAAGCTGAAGTGGTGCAAGACAGGACGGGTATGGGGAAAGTACATTTGCGTTGGAGTACGTGAAAGATAAAGACAGAGACTCCAGAGAGTTAAGGGGCTACCTTCGTGATTTCACCAAAAGAGCTCATTCAGTTGCTCAGTGACCTCTAACGTCACCAACTTACAGGACGTTACTTTATTTGGCCTCTCAGAAGCACTCAATAGCCTGTACTTTTAGAAGAGCTTTCTGGGGTGCCTGAGTGGCTCAGTCAGTGAAGTATCTGACTCTTAATTTTGGCTGACGTCGTGATCTCATGGTTTGTGAGTTCAAGCCCCACATAGGGCTCTGTGCTGACAGTGGGGGACTGCTGGGGATTCTTTCTGCCTCCCTCCCAGCTCGTGCTCTCTCTCCAACTAAATAAACTTAAAAAAAAAAAAAAGAAAGAAAGAAAAGAAAAGTGCTTTATGTTTTCTTCCATGCTGCTATCATGTTTAGTTAATGTGGCTGTGTGGAGTAGTTTAGGTTTTTTGGGGGTTTTTTGTTGCTCTTTGGTTGGGGTTTTGTTGTTTTTTTGTTTTATTTTGTTTTGTTTTCATTTTGTTGTTGTTATTATTGTTGTTGTTTTTGCCTTTTTTGCCTTGCTTGCTTGGCTGCTCTTTTCTCATTAAAGCTCCCCATCTTAGACATGCTTCTCTTTTCACTCTGTATTTTCTCGTGGAGTTGTCTTATCAAAACATTCAGTTGCTGTATATGCTGAACCCCTGAATATTTATATCCAGAGCCCTGTCACCTCCTGTTAGCCTAGATCTATGTATTTAAATATCTACTTTGCACCTCTACTTAGATACCTTATAGGCTTTCAAAATTCACCCAAGTCCAAAACCGAGTTTGTTACCTTTCCTTTCAGTTTTGAACCTCCTCCGACATATGCTGTCATAGTTAAGAGCATTATTGTCTAGTTCCTGAAGTATTTTCAACCTAAGTGCTTTCAACTTTTGTTTATTCCTCTCTCTATCATGATTGTTACTACTGTCATACAAACATCCATCACATCTTACCTGAGCTGATTTAATAGCCTCCTAACAGGACTCTGCATTTGTTGTATCCCTTCTGATATTTCCCACATATTGCAGAAAAAAGAAACATAAATATTATCACATCACATTCCTCTCCTTTCAAATCCTTCTGTACCTTCCCACTGTTGTAATGACACGCTCATTGTACACCACATCCGTATTACCTCTGTGTTGCTCTGCTAAGCTCCTAAGGAAAATGACTTGTACAAAGGCCCTATGGTAGTAGATAGCTTCCAGATTCCCGACCATGCCATTCTATTTCCTACCACAGGGCCTTCTCCCTGGACCACTCTCCCCATCCCCAGGAACCTAACTGGCTTATAATGTTATACTTCAGATCTCTGATCTCTGGTTTCTATGAATATGTCAGTTTTCCATACTATATGCTTTTGTAACATTACATACGTCCCTGTTATAACATTTATTACAGTCGGCATTTCATATCGTTGCCTTTATTCAGATTGGGATAGGAAATTGAAGTTTATCAAGGTAAAGTAACATATCTGTGGTTACCCATATTAAAAGTGGCTAAAATTAAAATCAAATCCAAAATTGCCAGACTCCTACCTAGCCCTTTGCTTCTTGTACCTTACTGTGCTAGTTCTTATGTGACACTCTATGAATCAAGAGCATTGATAGTGCCATCACTGTAACTACACCTGGGCCTATAAATTCACTCACAGTCTTTGGAGTTTTAATTTCACTCTTGATTTAAACTCAGAATTGATTTTGTGCATTTCCCCAGGCAATATTTGACTAGCTTCAAATAAGAACAAAAACAGTACATAGATTTTATGTGGAAATCATTCAGTTTGTAGATAGTCTTATTTTTTTTTTTGTTTTAACGGGTATAATTATCCATCATTTCCATAATTCTTTTTATTGGCAGAGGCAGGGTGGGGTAGCTCATCATATACAAGTCATGCTTATTCCATTACAGTCATCAACTCACAACAATTAAAGGAGGTGAAATTCTCTATAGTTGGTACAATTACTTATTTGTTTCCAAGTTCAATTGGAAAATTTAATGAGCTTATAAACGTGGGGATGGAAAGGATGACATTCTTTAAGATGGCAGTATGCCCAAACAAGGTCTCAGTGACACATTTTTTTATTTCTTTAATTTGAATTTTTCCAAATTAAAAATGTCAACTAAGGTTTGCCAGGGCCACAAAATTGACCCTCTCCATTTATTCAGAAATTATATTTAATTTCTGATTTTGATACTTCAGTCTGAATAAAATGGAAATAGAGCCTAAGACCAGAGCGAAGAGGGGATCATTCTTCTAAATCATTGTTTCCTAGTACACTTCTGCAGGAAAAAGGACTAAAAAATGTACATCTATATTTAAAGGGAGGATATAGTGTATGGTCTCAGGAAAGAAAAAGAAAAAGAAGAAAGAAAGTAAGTCCTCGAAATCAGACTCTGTGTATATAGGCTTTCATCCAGGTCTGGTGTGTCTGATATCCATTTGCCTAATTAAAGATGAATTACTGCAATTGACTTTGCTGTTAGAGGAACATTACAAGTCATGGGCTCATTTCATCTGGCTCTGGAAGCTTCTGGGTCATTTTGGAAGAACCCCAGAAAGTCATGGTATGGGGAATTCAGCCTAGTTTTCTGGCTGTGAATTGGCATCAGCACTGAGTGAAGCTAGGCCAGAACATAAAACCAGGCAGTGCACCAGTATAGGCAGGGGGTGTGGTGAGAACAATACTCAAATCCAACATACAGAGTGTCTTCCTGGAGCCTGACCAGACAACCTGAAAACCACCCAAAATGCCAGGGACTGGCAAATAGATGGTATGGAAAAGAAAATGAACCAATAAGAGTATCTACATGTCAGTACATCATGCTACAGTATTTTCTGAGGCCTTGGAATGCATGGCTTCACCATTTTTCCTTATGGTACTTTGCCCTCTGGAAAGGACTTTGTGAGTCTAGAGTCACAGTGAGAAGGCCAGGTTTGAATGGGGAGCCCCACTGAAAGGAGCCAGGTATAGATTTCAGGAATGCATAGTGTCAGTTACTGGTGGTCAATTTAGGGAAGGAGGATGTGTGGGAAGGCTGAGAGGACATGGTGTGGATAAAGAAGAAGTAGTAAACTTGAAAAGCATCCCCAGGTGACAGTTGATGTATCAGTTGATGCACAGCTGAAAGCAGAAAATCCCTATAAAGACAGAAATATCTACTTATTCACTAGACAATAAGTCTTGTGGTGTAGAGAATATTACATATCAAGACTCTAAAAAGTTGAATGTTAGGCATGGTAGAAGAAAGAGACTAGGTAGTATGGGTGAACAACGTTGTATCAGTCATACATATCTTTTGATATTATGTATACACTTATATATTCTCTGTATTCTTTTGTCCCTCAGGATTAATATTTTGCTATTGTACTTGACATAAAAGAAACACTTATTTAAAATTTATCATTTGCTACATTTTGACATAAATATTCATCATGAAAACCTCATCCTTGAGACAATGAACATATCTATAACTCTCCAAAGTTTCTTCATATCACTTTGTAGTCTCTTTCCTCCACTCCTCCCTACTCCTGACTCCAGGTGTACAGTTACATGCTTTCTGCTACTACGTGTTAGTTTAAAATTTCCAGAGTTTTATATAACTGCAGTAACACAACATGCACCTTTTTCTTGTCTGACTTATTGCACTCAACCTAGTTATTCTGAGATTCAGGTATAGAATTTCTTATATCACTAACCCATTCCTTTTTATTGCTAAGTAAGATTCCCTTATAGGGCTATACCACAGTTTTTTTTTTTTTATTATTTTCCTTGTAGTGGGCCTTTGGATTATTCCAGATTTTTTTTTTTTTTTGCTATTGCAAATAAAGCCACTATGAATTCTTATGTACATAATGAACATATGCTTTCATTAGTCTTGGGTAAATACCCAAGAATGGAATGGCTGTGTCATAAGGTAGATATGTGTTTAACTTTATATGAAACTACTTTTTGGTGGTTATACCATTTTTCATTTCTACCAGAAGTACACGAGAATAGAAATTGTTCACACCCTTGGTATGGCCAGCCTTTAATATTAGTCATTCTATTAGTGATGCCTTATATCTCATTATAGTTCATTTTTCAATTCTATAATGACTAATGATGTTAGGCGTCTTTTTTATGTATTTACCATCTATATATCTTTGAAGAAGTGTTCATTCAAATATTTTGTCTATTCTTAAATTGTGTTGTTTGTCTTCTTCTTATTGAACAATAAGAGATCCTTACATATTATAGACACAACTCTATTGTTGAGTACATATTTTGCAGAGTTTTTTTTCCCCAGAATTTCCCTGTTTTTTTTTTCCTTTCATTTTCATTTTTTTCCTTTTCATAATGGTCTTGAAGATTAAAGATTGTGAATTTGGACATAGTTCATTTTATTGATTTAAAAATTTTTATAGCTCCTATCTTTTGTGTTATAGTTAAGAAATCTTTGTCAAACCCATGATTACTAAGATTTTCTTGTACATTTTCTTCTAAAAGTATCATAGTATGAAATATTATATTAAGGTCTGTTTTTCATCATGAATTTATATTTGAAGAAGCTATGAAGTCAGGGTCAAGGTTCATTTTAGTGGCTATGGGTATACTATTATGACAATATCATTTTTTGAAAATATCCTTTCCCATTGAATGCCTTGGCATCTATATCAAAAATCAACTGGCCACAAATGTTCGCATACATTTCTGGACTCTTTTGTTTGTTCCATTGATTTATCTGTCTATAAATAGGCCAACACTATATTGCCCTGATTACTATAGCTTTATAAAATGTCTTGGGATAAAGTAGTTTGGCGCCTTCAGTGTTCTCTTGGTTATATATTAAAAAAATTGTTTTGGCTACTCTAGATCTTTTGTATTTCCATAGAACATTTAGAATCATCTTATTGGTTTTTACAACAGCAAAATGCCTCCTGAGATTTTAAATAGAATTTCACTCAATCTATACATCAAATTGAGAAGGATTGACATCTTAATAATATCGAGTCTTTTAATTCATGACCGTGTTTTTATCTTTCCATTGATTTCGGTTTTAAATTATTTCAATAACATAATGGCAAATTTCAGTGTATAGACCTTGTGTATCTTTTGTCAGATTTATCTCTGTGTACTTTATATATTTTTGATGCTTCTGTAAATGATACTTTAATTTCAATTTCTGATTATTTGTGGCTTTTAAATGGGCATACATTTATAAATGGGCATACATTTAATTTTTATTGTTTATCCTGCAACTTTGTATCCTGAAAGTTTGCTAAGCTTACTTATTAGTTACACTAGCTCTTTGTAGATTCCATAAGCTTTTCTGCATAGATGATCATGTTGTCTGAGAACAAAGATCATGTTCCTTCTACTTTCCCAAACTGAATGACTTTAATTTCTATTTTTGCCTAATTCCATTAACTAAACCTCCAGTACAATGTTGAATAGAAATAGTAAGAGTGGATATTTTTGCTGTACCTTCCCCTGATCTTAGCAGAAAAGCATTCAGTCTATTACAATTAGGTATAAATGCTGTATAGATACTCTTCATCAGGGTGAAGAAGTTCCTTTCTAAGTTTTTGAGAGTTTTAATAAGAAATAAATGTTAGATTTTGTTAAGTAATTTTCCCCTGTATTCTGATAATTAAACAATTTTTTTTCTTGACTGTTAAAATTGTGAACACATTGATCGATTTTACAATATTAAACCAACCTTATATTCCTTGTATAAACCCCACTTGGTCACAGTGTATTACTTTTAACATCTTATTGGATTTTATTTTCTAAAATTTGTTAAGAATTTTTGCATATCAATGTAGGATATACGTCAATAAGTTACTTTCTTTTTATGTCTTTGGTTTTGGTATAAAGATAATGCTGGTATCACAGAAACAATTGTAATGTTTTCCCTTTCCTTCAATTTTAAGTGATGAGAAGACCCCGGGATGAGAGAAGAGAGTGGGATCCAAGGAATCAGTCTTTAACAAAAAATATAGTACTTTTTTAAATTAAGTCATTCTCTCTCAGGGTGCATGAGAAACACCTGAAACTTTCATTTAAGTAAAGATTTTCATTTAGAAGGTCCACTATGGATACCATACCATGTTGGCATTAACAACAACAAAGAAATCTCCCTTGTTCTTACATGGTTGATCCGTGTTCCAAAGATTTTTAGTTATTCAGTGGTTCTCAAATATGTTTCACAGGCCAGCGTCAGAATCACGTTGGAACTTTTAAGAAACTGCAAATGTTCCGTCCCCAGTTCATACCTGCTAAATCAGTAACTCTGGGAGAGAAAGTAGGTGGCCATCTGTCCTTAAGTAGCTCTCAAGGGGACTCCAATATATAGTAAAGTTTGAGAGGTACCGCACTATGTAAAGAAACAAAAGGAATAGATACAGATGCACTTAATTTTGTATATTTTGTGTTATAAATAGAGATGATTTATACTATGCTGACTTCCTTTTCTTTATATGTATGGAAAATCTGAAAGTGAGAGAAGGGAGAGTAAGTCAAATGTTTGAATAGTATGCTGAAGTTATGGGTAATCAGGAAAATGCAGAAGCAGGCTGATGCGATCGTTAGTCACTATCAGCTATCTACTTAAGCAATGCTCTTGTCAACTATATTAATGTCCTTCTTCCCAACTGTACAATCTTCTCTCCCAATTCTGAGCTGCTCAAGGGAGAGGTATGAAGAAGGCAGTTTCTTGGATTTGTATGCAGTTATTTTGCCAAATGGGTAAAAGGGAAGAAAAAAGAGATATAGTAGCTGGGCATATTTGCAAGAGAGTGAATGACTGTAATCATGGATCATAGTCTCTATGCCGTATAAAGAAAGAAAATGAAGACAAGAGGAGGATAATTAACAGAAAGTTCTGAGATCTATAGATAAAAAGGTCTGATGAGCTGGAAGATCTGTTTCAGTAGACGTATTTCAGAAATGATCTGGGATTGTAAATGGTAATGGCTAAAAAGTAGCATGCTTATATTTGAATTCTTGTGTGTGTGTGTGTGTGTGTGTGTGTGTGCATGTGTGTGTGATAAGAAGCTATCAGATATGACCTTGGTAATAGAGGTTGAGATTACTGTGCCAGATCATTGGTATTGAGGAAGTCAAGAATTAGGTGAATAAATATTCACATACATATTGAAGTTGTCTGTCATTAGTGATGTGAATCATAGTAGTGAATAGATGAATGGGAGACAGACAGAGAAGGACCAAATCAGAAAATACAGTGGCATCAGTATCACATAAAATAAATTGGAAGCCATCACTGACACAGGAAAATTCTGATGGACACATATTTGTTTCTCCAAAAGATTATTTTAGGCTCCACTATAATTTCAAAAATGTATGTCCCAGTATGTGCTAAATTTGTAGAATGTCTCTTGATAATAAGATTCATAGTTATGATATCTGTACTTGATCAAAAATATACATGCATATTCAAAAAATAACCAGCTAGCCTGTAGACAATTGCAAAGAAATTGAATCATAATAACTTCCTTATGTTTTTCTATTCATGACAGGGACAAAAACGTTTGCTCTGAAAAGCTCCTACCAACTCAGAAGTACAAGGATGAAAATTATCTCTGCCGTACCCTGCTAACATCCATTCTAATTCTGTTTTTCAAATTCACAGAGAGTGAAGAAGTTTATCAAAGGCAGGTGCTGTCAATTTCATGTATCATCTTTGGAATTGTCATCGTGGGCATGTTCTGCGCAGCATTCTACTTCAAAAGCAAGTAAGACCATTTCTCTCAAGTGTTAAAAGGTTACGTCTCAGAGAAAGTACTTTGTCTTTCTTTAACTTCACAGTCTCTGCTCCAGGCAGAGGCATCTTGTGCAAATGGGCCCATCAAACATCTATAAATGACTTAGAGTCTTTTACAGACTGTGGGGAAAATATGCAGCATGTGCATACATGCATGTGTGTGGTTTGTCTTTGGTGCATATAGCAATTATTCCTTTCTGTGATCATGAACATTCTGTGTTCTTTGCATTTTTTGATGGTCTGTCAGAAGTAAAGACTTGGTGTCTTCCTGCCACTAAGGGGTTAACACTTCTGAACAGAGAACTCACTGGTGTAGACCTAAATATTATCAACAAATATCTGTCCTTTACTGCAAAAATACTCCACACTTTCCTTTCATAGTATTTTTACCTGATACCCATAAAGATTTCAGCCAAATGTGAAGTATGAATACTGTAAGATCTACCTTGGTTCACTAGTTGGTAAGCATATCTCAAATATGCCCTATACTTCCCCTGTTAAGAAACTAAAATTTCTGGGGCACCTACCTGCTCAGTTAGAAGACCATGTGGCTCTTCATCACAGGGTGGTGTGTTCAAGCCCTACATTTGGTGCTAAGATTAGTTAAGTCAATAAATACATAAACTTAAAAAAAAAAAAAAGAAACCAAAACTTCTGCTTAAGGTGCTTATTTTCTTATTTTTGGCTAATAACATATAATAAAATATATACATGCCTAAATAGGCATACAAATATATTTATTCTGGGGGCGCCTGGATGGCTCAGTCGGTTAAGCGTCCAACTTCGGCTCAGGTCATGATCTCACAGCTGGTGAGTTTGAGTCCCGTGTCGGGCTCTCTCTCAAAAATAAACATTAAAAAAATTGAAAATATATATATTTATTCCAAACGAACTTTGATAAAGGTATTTTATGTATGGAAATTTTATTTAAGTCATGCAAGCCTTAAGAAGTTGGCACAGATTCTGTTCCTACAGCTTGTCTGAAATGTAAGCCAATGTGTAATTGCTTTTCATTGGACCTATATTTGTATGCCCATTTGCTCTTCTAAAAGTGGATCCATTTCCAGATATAGTCTCTGACACCTGTCTGCATGTTGTATATGTTGATCTTTAAAAAGAACAGAAATTATGATTTTTAAAAATAATAGAAACTCGGGTATGAATCCATAGTTAGTAACTATTATTTTTTAATAAACTATTTCAGAATAGGCTTAGATTTTTAGAATTACTGTGAAAATAGGACAGGCAGATCCTACATAACCCAGACCCAGTTTCCCCTAATATTAATGTCTTATATTAGTATGTTGCATTGGTCACAATTAATGAAATAGTATTGATACTATATTACTAACTGAAGTTCATACTTTCAGATTTCCTTAGTTTTTACTTAATGTGCTTTGTTCCAGGCCCCCATCCAGGATACCATATTTAATTGTCACATCTCCTAGGCAACTCTTGGCTGTGACAGTTATTAGTGTTCATTTTTGAGAACTTACTCTTTGTCAGGGACACTGGGCTTTTCATGTATTATCTCCCAATTCTCACAACAATTCAAATTGTTCATTATTGCTGCATTGTTCAAATAATAACAGAATTTAATTTTAAAATATTAATTTGTCAAAGCCACACAGTAGGAAATTACAGATGGGGTCTTTGCATTTCTGCAGTTCTAGGTGAAATTGTATGCTCTAAGCCACTCTACCACATTGGGCCCCACAGTCCTCCCACTAGATGGTGGAAGGTGAAACTGCTAAGGGTGAATCAGGAATGTCATGCCCTGGTGCAGCCCATCATGCTTTATGTTCTCTAGGGAGCTTACATGGTGTTTGGTCAGGATTTTAACATGTGTTCACTCAGACCTGTATTCAAGTCATCAGGCTGCCACTTGCTTGTTATATATTATTAGGCAAATTGCATCTAGTCCCTTAGCCTCAGGTTCCTTGTTTTGGTAAAATAT
Organism: Neofelis nebulosa; assembly: GCF_028018385.1. Taxonomy (NCBI): domain Eukaryota; kingdom Metazoa; phylum Chordata; class Mammalia; order Carnivora; family Felidae; genus Neofelis; species Neofelis nebulosa. Next base: position 46,425,653 of record NC_080794.1, read on the forward strand.
GGCCAAAAATAATATTTACCTTGTAGAATTTGTCAGGGATTCACGGGATAACACCACAAGGAGCACAGCACAGTATTCAAAAGAGTAAGTGCTCAGTGAAGGCTTGCTATTGTTAACACCTGCAGTTTCCCACACTGGAACTTAGAGGCTGGGTAACTACAAAATGAAGAGTAGGCAGTAGCCCAAGACAGGTAATCACACTCAGCAGGGCGTTAGATAGAAGGGTCTCCTCGAAAGTGCTGCGCAGGGGAAGGAAGTTGTGTATTTAACAATAAGCAAATTGCCATCAAGTGGTAGTTAATCACTTATTTTTATGATTTGTATCTGCAACACATTTAGACAAAAAAACTGATGATAGTCACAAGAACGGAGAGCAGCTGGGTAACGAGGGGACCTCCATCTTCATGGCTGTCATGTCAATCTCTCCCTCTTTAGGCAGCACGTGGGCTCTGACACGAACACCTCCTCCCGGAGCTCCGAGCAGTGTCAGGGTTTAATGGAAACACTGTTCAACATCATTCATTATGGGGTACTCAGAGAACTGGCCCAGTGGAGGAACACTAATTAGAATGTTGTCTTCCTGCCTGCCCAGCTGGGACACATTTTTTATTAAAAATTAAATAAATAAGAAACTGTGAGAATAATAAAGTAATAATAAGAATTGAAGCCTTTTCCAAGTGGAGTTATATTTCTCATTAGACACCTAGACTGGATTTCCTTCTAGCACAATTTCCAGGCAGGGTCTGCCTTTATTTTTCTTTGCCTGAGAGGAATACTATACCTCACACCAAGCATCTAATCTATATAGCTGAAAGCAATGTAAATTTTTATAACACATTGGCACATGTTTCTTTGCACTCATTCCTGAAATTCTAATTCTCATCCCTAGATCTTGGAGATAACAACACAGACAGACTCTACTCAAAATTTTCTTACTTTCACACATACTGTAACTTTGTTGACATGTGTGTCATTTGTTTGACTTCATCTTGGACATGCCAAGTCTTCTATGATTTTATGATCTCTCCATCATTGGTTTCTAAATAAATTCACTTAAACCAGCTTTCTATATACTGGGATATACAGGTCCCAGCCAGATAAAGTCAAGAGTTACCCAAAAGCTCACATTCTCTTGGTCATTGATGTTTTAGCTCCCATAATCTCTCAGATCCCACCACTCTGGTCCTTTGTCCATTGTCTTGTGAACCCTTGGTTTGGCATGACCTCGCCACATGGAATATTATAGCAAATTGTTAGCGGATGAAAGCTTGAAGGCGGTTAACATCATGAGGTCAAAGTGATGAACACCTTGGATTTAGAGGATTTTCTGAGTTAATTGAACCGCAACGACTCTAAAGGACATAATGAAAGAAATTCTCTTCTCATCACACCTAATAAGTCCATATATTCCCATAAGTGATTAATGGAACTATTAGTTGACCTATTCAACTAATAGCCAGCCCTATCTGGTTGATAGGGCTCACATGGTAACTATAAATTCTTCTAGATTTCTTTTTATGTTCAACTCATATGGGTAAGAAGACTGAGGCTGCCTGTAGGAGTCCTTAGTACACTTTGGAAGTACAAAACACAATTTAACTCTAAAGAACAGAATTGGGATAGGAGAGGAGATGTTCCAGCAGACAGAAGCTGAGACAAATAATGATAACAACTGAGAAACACAGAAGGAAAAAAGAGAACCGGTGCTCCCAGTAAAACCCAGCCCTAACTGTAGGTTATTGCCCTCTGAGGTCAAAGATTTTACCAACAAGAGAAGCCCATTAAGGACAGGCAGTGGATGCTCTGATATGCAGCTTCGATTCTCTTCGGCAGTGAAGATCTTTGTCCTCCAGTTGCTAAAACAAATATAATCAAAGTTGCCTTGCTCTGACCCGAGAGAGCCCACCTCCAATGACAGGCCAGTGTAAGGCTCTGAAGGCCTAGACCTTTGCCCCAGTTTGGGATACAAGGCCATGCCAATTTCAGACCCTCTCCCCCTGCCCTCCCCCCTGCCGTGGGATTTGCTGAGCTCTTCACGGAGACTGAATTATGTTCCAATCTCTCCCTCGGCCCAGTCCTGCATCCCTCCTTTTGCTTCCACAGGTGTGGATCCAAAGAGCCCCCCCCCCAATAAAAATCCTACATGCTATCTCCATCTCAGTGCCTGCTTCCCTGGGAGCCCATTCTGCAACATTACAAACAATGCCTAGACTTGTGATACCTGACATTCCACAACTTACATCTCATTGCTGAATGAACTGGACCAGAGAAACTTAAAACTCAATGAACTATAAAATGTTAACACTGACATTGTTAGGCTAGCAGGGTCCCAGTGTGCAATGCCCATATCTTGTCTTTCCCAGAGCACTGACTCTTGTGAAGAGAGCTAATGGAATTGTGATTAGATGCTTCTCATCTCCCAGTTCCCATTTGTTGGGTGAAGGAGGAAAGAGCAGAAATATGTGTGTTTGGGGCAGAGTAGGGATGATAGAGAAGGAAGCCAGTTCAGAAAGGAAAGAAAGTCTGTGTGTCCTGGAATATTAGTGAGTCAAGAGTGAATGAGTGAGAAGCCAGTACAGAAAAGCAAATTATAAAAGGATTTAGGAAATTGCAGTCAGATATTTTTATAAGGAAAATTCCTTTTCAAGTTGGCATTTCCCAGACACTGAATTACAGAATTACTGAAAAGATTGTTAATGTTTCTACTATTTCATCCTTAGGAGAGTAACTGAGTCCTTCCTCTGTGCCAAGCCCCCTTTTACTGCCTCACCAATGATTTACTTAGGTAGAATCACCTGATCTGTTTCCTTCATCAATGAATCCCTGGTGGGATTTTGTGGCTATAACATGCTTCATAAAATGCTGATATGATACATTTATTTTGAACAATAGGCTACAGATTAGCTGTCAGGAAATAGCTAGATTGTTACAACTAGATTAAAGCAACTAGAAGTACTGGAGAAAAAAGTCCCGCAAACAATTGAAAATAAAAAAGAAAGATTTAAACAAACAGAGCTACATCACACTGGTGTTGTAAATTCAGAAGAGTTAATGATGCTCAGAGCCTCCAATTCGGGTAGCCAATACTGTCAACTTGCTTGTGAGTGACGCAATTAATACAATCCTTTCTTTTATCTTTGAGTCAGTGTTCTAATTCCCCTGTAGGATCTGTCCATCCAACTAAGCTTGCTAAATATGAGAAGGGGAGCAGATCAGCACTTGACAGGTGTTCTCACATTTAGTTTCCACAGTGTCCGTGGAAGTTGACTTTTACAACTGCATGCACAGATGAGGGAACCAAGGCTCAGAGAAGTTTAGGGAAACAGTCAGTTTGATTTAGGAAATCAAAGCAAAAGTGGTGGGTGCCAGAGGGTCCCACCCCTGGGACAGCCAAGGTGGGGGGTCCCACCCCTCTGACAGCCAAGCCCATTCTCTGTGGAGTGCTGCCTGCCAGGACAAGCTCACTGCAGGAGACAGTGCTCACACTCCACCAAAGGCTCTATCCTTCTCAGGGATCTTGGGAAGAGGAAAAAGTTCGGGGTGGGAGAGGGGATGATTCTGCAAAGTGTTTGTGTGTGTGTGTGTGTGTGTGTGTGTGTTGTGGATACTGAGTCTTCTGCTGATAGATAGTTGCTGTAAAGCCCTTGGAAGAGAGCAGCTAACAAGGCAGGAAATTGCTGCATCCTTCTGATGCAGCCACTGCCTGACTTAAACAACAGTCACCCCACATATGCAGGCAGGAGTACCTCACTCAGAGTCCAGAGATCGAGAGCAATCTCAGCCTTCCCACTGAGAAGCTGTGGGACCATGGCAAATGGTTTGACAGTCCCAAGTGGTGGTTGAGGTTACACAGTATGCAACCAGCTGGGCTGGACTCACATCCAGCTCCAACACTTACTAGCGATATGACTCTAGGAAAATGATTTCACTTCTCTGTGCCTCAGTTTTCTCATCTGTTGAATAAGTATAGGTTCCTGCCTCATCACACAGAATTACTATGAAGAGTAAGTGGGTTCATACACGGAAAGCACTTAAAATGATGCGTGGCACATAGTAGGTGGTCTTTCAAGAGTTAACTATTTTTGCTGTGATTTACCAGCTGGAAATAAAAATCTTCACATTTGGGACTAATGGTAACAATAAATGAGCTGTTTCTGAACTGCAAGAGAAAACATACACAATACAGTATATAAGTAAGCTATGCAATTAAGCTATGCATGCTTATAAATGTAAATATAACAAATATAAATGTAACTCTGCAAGTATGTTATATGTGGCTGGTAGCTCTAAGCTTCAAATTTTTCCCCTAGTTACTTCTTCAGAGCATTTCTAATTCTTTACAGCTGAGCACCAAGGGTTAGGGACCTCTGCATCCATGCGGCCCAGAAAAATTCATTATGCTTATCCCAGCCTTTGGAGTGCCATTGGGTGTGAATCTCCGGGTGTTTATGGATAATACCAGTTTCTTTCCAGATTAGAAGCTATCTAATGGGGTTGGCGTATTGAAAATGAAGGAAGGCTTTCCTTTATTAACTGAGTTCATCCAGCTTTAACAAATGACAAACATATATGTTGGGAACAAATGAACCCCCCAAATACAAACAGAATAAATTTGGGTAACTATTTATGCATCTATTTATTTAAACCTGCAGGAAACAAGCTAAACAAATTCAAGAGCAGCTGAAAGAACCACAAAATGGTAAAAACTACAGTCTCAAAGCATCCAGCACAATGGCAAAGTCAGAGAACTTGGTGAAGAATCATGTCCAGCTGCAGAGTGTAAGTTACCTGTCTATACATCTGTTCCTACAACCCGTCTCAGTGTTTCCAGTTCAGGGGGGATGGGATGCTTGGGATCAGATGTGTGTGTTCTTTTCGGTATTTGTAGATTTTTCTTTAAGTCACTTTGCAGTTCTGTGTGTGTACATGTCCACATGTACAGGCTGAAACAGAGAAAACTTAAATCTCAGCCCTTGATTATATTCTGCAATATAAATTCATCTCTGAAAGCAAAAAGAGCTCCAGTTGTTTGTTCCATAATGACTTATTACATTCCTACTGTGTCAGAAATTGTGCTGGGCACCAGGGATACAATGTTCCCTACCTTATGGGAACTTATCTGTGGTAAGGGGCACAGACGCCAGAACAGAGGAGGTATGTGGGCTGAGATGGTTGACATTGCAGTAGGTTGGAGAGTAGACCAAAGAGAGGGAGGGAGATGGGTGGGTGCAATGTTCATCGTATAGTCAAAGAGCAAAGGACAAGAGACTAGAAAAATACAGAAAAAGTAAAACCATGGAATCCCAAGAACGTGTAGTATATTCCAGCAACTCCAAGGTAAGGGGTGCAAGAGAGGTCAAAGGTAAGACAGGTGGGAAGTGAGACTTGTATTCCCACAGTCAGTGCTTCCTAATACCAGGGCTTAAATGGATACCAGAATTTGAAATACAAGCTCTTTGAATCTTACATTCTTTCTAATGTTATTATAATCATTTCTGAGATATATTGCAAAACACTTAATTAACGACAAGCACATATCATCTAAGACATACTGAAATATTCCTCTCAGGGTAGCAAATTCTTTGCCCCTGTCTAAGATTGCACATCCAGATTCCGAGACACAAAAAGAACAAAAGCCATGGTATAAACCTAGGATTTGAGTATAATAAGCAATCACCCAGGACACATTCATGCCCCTCCCAATGCATAAATCACTGAGAATTTATACATCATTTATGATTCTAAAAAATCATTACCCAAAGTCACCATTATGTTATGCATAACAGATGTACTTAGATGTTTAATGTGGAATTCATAAATCGGAATTGCTTCCCAGCCAAATTTTGTTAAACTTGTAATCATAGTTATGTGGGGACTGTTCTCTGAAACAGAGGGAATGTTTCTGCTAATGATTTTTGAGTATTATCTCACTGCCCTAAAACAAATGCAGGAGCGGAGGCTTTCAAGTCCTTTGCAACTGGACCTGCTGAAGATAAACAAAGCCAGCCACTGGTTAAAATAGTAAGGGCAGGTTTTAATCAGGAATAGACTATTGCATTATGAAAGAAGGTCCAGCATGAACTGAACTCAACTTCAGTTTGTACAGAGGTGACTGGTTGTTTCAAAGGGAGAATGAGGGAACGGGGTGGGGAGCAGAAACCATGGGGTCTTGGCAGAGTCAGGGAAGTGAAACAGTACAGAGATGATCAGTGTGCATGCCAGTTTCGTCTGTTAGCTGGCAGTTAATTGAGCTTAGGATTCTGTACTTTCACAGAGCGGAAGGCCGACATGCTATCCTTCCTAATGATTACGTTTCAAAGATACGGCTTTCAGGTCCCTGAGAAAGAAACTCCCTTAGGAGTTAGTAGGAGATACACACACATCTCAGAATGACAAAGGGCGGTTTACAATTTTAAGTCCTTTTAAGGGAGGTCAGTGGCCTTTCCTCCAGCATTGGCTAGAGCTACCAGCAAATTCTTTTGGAGGCTTTGAGTTTTTGTTTTTGTTTTTGTTTCTTAGGCAGACTTTTTAAGGAAGGTTAGGGCTATTCCAGGGGCAAAGCCTTGAACCTTTAGAGACTATATGAGAGTTTACTCAAGACTTTTGGTGCGGGGATGATTGAATGAAGTCATTTATGCTGGGAATCTGCAGTTTTAATAGGCCAAAGTTAAGGCCTAGTAGAAAAGAGGGCTCAGAGGAGCCTGTCTAGAGTTTGGTTGGGAATAGTCTCGGTCAGTCCTGATGGATTTTACAGGGTTGCAGCCAGAGCACACACACAATTTTGTATCCTCTGTTTTCACCAAACAGATGATCAATAGCATTTTCTGTCTGCTTTATGCTCTCCACAAACTCATTTGGGAGACAGCATAATTGTGCACAAAGTGGCCACGTCACAATGTCCTCGTCCTTCCCTCCTTGTAGACATTCGTGTTCTTTCCTGTGGTTTACTATTAAAGGAATATTAAGATAAACTCCTCACTCATATGCTCCACCACCCCTCGTTTGACTGCAACTATTAGGATTAGAATAACAAGAAATTACAAAGTGTAGAGGTTCCAAAACTTAAAAGATCTTTGGGCGCATTGGCTTTTAATTTCTTTTTTTCTCCCTCTTCTCCCTTCTCCAGCCCACCCATATCCACAATTTTGTATGTTGGCACAGGGAAGCAGACCGTGGGCTCAACTGGATCATTCTCACAGGGCCTAAGATAAGATGTGGGAAAGTGTCTTTTTATATTCATCCTGTTTTGGATACAGAGAATATATATAGGACATTTTTTCCCTGAGTTGCAGTGTGGTCAGCTAGGACAATACATTTCAAGGGATCATGAGTTTTAGATTGGGCTGGGAGTGCAGGCAGAGAATAGGTAGGAGAAGGAGGCATTTAAGGACTCTGAAAAAGGAGAGTGAGGCGCATTGAAGAGACACAGGAATGCTAGCCATAGCATTCTATGCTTTGCCAGCTTGGGCCCAAGGGACTGCCTGAGAAGGTCCCTTTAACCAGACTAGACTAGAATGAATAAGTTGCTTTCCCAAAGGCACATATCAGTTTCAGTGCTAGAAAGTAACATGGGTCACTAGCAGCTTTGTTATACTTTGGTCAACATTTCTTTTGCTAACTTAATAGGAGAAAATGTTTTTTGTTTTTTGTTTTTTTTTCTAATTTACATTTAACTATTTGAGAGTATAGTACAATCTCAGTCCATATATTTCTAGTCAAATTTCCAGTTTGATGAATTATGTCCATGCTGATACTCTTGCTCATAATTTTGTTGTAAGAATCAAATAGCTGGGGCGCCTGGGTGGCGCAGTCGGTTAAGCGTCCGACTTCAGCCAGGTCACGATCTCGCGGTCCGTGAGTTCGAGCCCCGCGTCAGGCTCTGGGCTGATGGCTCAGAGCCTGGAGCCTGTTTCCGATTCTGTGTCTCCCTCTCTCTCTGCCCCTCCCCCGTTCATGCTCTGTCTCTCTCTGTCCCAAAAATAAAAAAATAAAAATAAATAAAAAAAAAAAAAAACGTTGAAGAATCAAATAGCAATTTGTAGTTTTTCTTGTCATACGTTATAGGAGAAAACAGTAATGGAGAGTATATATCAATAGTATGTTGAAAAGGTACAGAAACTTTTAAGATTTGCTTTCCTTCAATGTTATGCTCAAGATATACAAGGAGAAGTATACAAGGACATCTATACAGCTGGAGGCCAGGTAACTCTAGTCTTAGAGCAAGCAGTAATCTGATGTGTGGCTCAAAATTTCTGCATGAATAGTAACAAGCAAATGTATTGAGGAAAACTTAATAAAGCAGTTTTTCTTTGTAGGTCCATATTTTTTTCTTCTGGCAAGATCTAGGAGGCAATACCAATGTCGATGTTAAAAACAAACAATGATAAATGAAATAGTGACAATCATTATAGCAAATAACATGTATTGAGTACATACACAGAATAATACTAAATAATAGAGAGACATTGACTCACTTAGTCCCAACAACGACTACTTAATTTACACCCACTATGTGCAGAAGAGGAAAATGGGACTCAAAGCTTAAGAAAGTCCGTCTCTATCAGACATCCAGTGAGTAGCAGAAAGCCCATCTCACATCTTTATAACTCAGTGCTTTAACAGGGGGCAGTGTTGCCCCAGAGAACTTTTGGCAAAGACCAGAAAGACTTTGGGTGTTAAAACGTGAGAAGCATCTCTGAGCAGAGGGCAAAAGTGCTGATAAATATCCCACAATGCCCAGAAAATTATCCTTCCCAAATGTCAAGGGCAGTGAGGAAATCCAGAGTCCAAGGTCCAAGCTGCATGGTGTGTCCATTAGGAAATTCTGAACACCTAGCATAGGAATTCTATGGTTATTTCTACTACACAGAGGGTGGATGGGTTATCCAGGTACACTATAATCCTTGGGGGGAAAATTTCAGAGTAGGACACCATATCAGGCAAATCTGTCTTTATTTTATCTTGAATCCCAAATTAACTACTTGAAATTCTTTGCAAATTGCAGTGTTTAACAAATGAATAGTCTGCGTCTGGCATTCCCTTAAGTTCATTAAACATTCATGGGGAAGGGTTTCACTTTACAGTCATTTAACAAGATGTGAAACACCTAGTCCAGTGAAGCAGCATCATACTCTGGAAACACTCGACTCAGAGGCTGCAGAACTAGACCTGGCAATGCCTCACAAGCACCTAGCGCCTTACCATCATTTACAAAATGAAGTATTTGTGACTCAGAGAGATGAACTGACCTCATTTAACTGTGTCCTGGAGAAGAGAGAGAGAGAGAGAGAGCGAGTGCAAGCGAGCTGGGGCTAGCATTATAATCTCTAGACTGGCCAAGGGAGTGACACTTCTCAGCCTGATACAGGGATCAGAAAGAGAAGTCATTAAAAGAGAGATGATCTAGTCTTCTCTCTTAAAATCAAGAGAAAATATATGTAAGTGAAAAGTTAGGGACTAAATTATATACCCCTTCCCACCTTTCTTTCAATAACCATCTTAGGAAAGATAGGTTTATATGGGAGGAACATTCAGTGAGGAAGAATTGGAAGATAATATTTGCATCCATAAGGAGAATAATAAGAATTTAATGCCTAACACAGCCTTGATAATTGGTAGAGAGAGGCATCCATTTATTCTGTAATACTTATTGAACACTTCTCTATGCTGTGCACTGAATGAAGAGCTTGAAAAATACAAACAGAAGAGATGGATCTTGGACTAGAGGAGCTCACAGGATAGTGGTAGAAACAAGAGCGTAAGCATACACAGCAGTTTTTCTATGAGGTAGACACATTAAGTCAATGTGCTATTAGAGAATGGAAAAGGACATCCAGAATTGTCTGGGGGAATAATAAATCCTGGCCAAAATATGTAACATAGGAACAGAGTCTTGGGAGTGAGTTGAAGTTCATCAGATAGTTTGAAGGATGTTGGTCAGAAGAGGTAATTTCTTTATAGCATGAATCAAAGTTAACTTTGAATAGTTCTAGTCTAAAACCTGATGTCTTGTTTTAAATATCAAATTTTAACTTGTTGATTCATTATAGATTCATACACTCACCTATTCAAATATACATTAAATATTTAGTAAGGACTAGGCACTATATTAATAACAAGGTATACAATGATAACTCTAAATGACAATGTCCTTACTGATTACGATAAGTGATAGAATCCCACAAACAAATGTGCCAAGGCTTCCAGTCAATAGTGAACAGTCCCATCAGAGCTTATGGAAGGCGGGTCTGAGAGCTGATCTGACAATATGGCAATAGCAAAGAGCTCTCTCAGAAGACAGAATGATAATGACACATGCTCAATTCACCTAGCTGAACGAGGCACTTGGTTGAGGTGGGATGGTGGGTTGTAGGTGGTAGGGGTGAGGAGGAGTATTTGCTGTGCCCAGTGTGTGGAAAGAGTGTTTCCATGGGAATGGGTTGAAGTTTGACTGCAATTGTATAGCTCTTCCTGCTTGGGATATGGTGCAGAAATTCCCAGCATAACAGCTGGAGTCAAATTGTTTTTAATTACTTGCATAAGAAATCACACTTTGAATTATCCCATAACTGCTGATTTTCACCATGCTCTGGGCTCCTAAGTCAGACTTCTAGTAAAGAACTTTTTGAGACAGACATAGATGACCTGGGAGCAATGTAGAGAGACAGACATTTAAAACCATTTAAAAATAACCTCCTTCCTGCCTTTATTGCCTGGGGTTCCAGACCAGGTGATTATCAGCTCTGTCATCATTGCTTTCCAACACAGACATGCTTTTATTTAACCTTCTGACTCCTGCTGCGTGCATTGGGCAGACCTGGAAACATCGTTGCTCTACTTCCAACATGCACCTGCTTCATTTGACAGGTCTATTGATTTCAGCGCACCACCAACAATGTGTTAGGAGCAAGGCAGGTGATGGTGCAAACAACAGTGGATGTCCTCAGCACCCAGAAGCAGCCACAAGGTGGGCTTTCAGGAAAGCCAGTCGGGTTGAGTGCTTCCCTAAGAGATAACAGTATGGACCAGGGCCTCTGTGCATGATTAAAAGGAAATTGTTTCAGCTCATGTTGAAAGGGCTAGTGAAAGGACTGAGGCATCTCCTTATGAGGTATTAAAGTGACATTTTGTACATTATACTGAATGAGATTTTAACAAAACATGTATACACACAAAAAGTCAAGATCTGCATGAGTGCCAGGAAAGAACATGGAATCAACTACCATCTTTGTAACATTGTACAGAAATGTTAATGGAAAGAACCAGACAGGTAGCTTTTTGGAGATATTATCTGATGGATAAAATTGTGCAGCCCATAACTCCTTCCAGGGATGGAAATGTATAAATTTTGGAAGGGGCCATAATAAATGCTTTCAGCATAGAGCATAAAGTGTCCAAAGGCTATAATCCTGGTCAGTTAAGCTACTTTTAAGGAGGTTGGTGCAGACTAGCTGTTTTGCTGAGTGGATTATACACCTTCAGAGGCTATGGCTGAAAATAAAGGGAGGCTCAGTCTCTAAATCATAATTCTTCTCTTCCTCCTCCTCCACCCCTTCTTCCTCCTCCCCCACCCCTTCTTCCTCCTCCCCACTCCTTCTTCTTGTTCTCATGTGTGTCTTTTGCTTTTTAAAAATTCTTTTATTTTTTTATTTTTAAAGTAGATTTTCTTTCTGGGAAAGTTTTAGATTTACAGAAAAGTTGCAGAAATAGTACAATAAGTTCTCATATACCCTGTACTCGGGTTTTCCTATTAACATTGTACACCCGCATGGTACATTTGTTAAAATTAAAACCCACAGACACGCGTTGTTATTAACTCATATCCATAGTCTATTCAGATGTCCTCAGTTTTTACCTAATTGCTTCTGTTCCAAGATTTCATCCAGAATGCCATGTTACATTTAGTTGTCATTTCTTGTTAGGTTCCTCTTGGCTGTGACTGTCAGATTTTCCTTGTTTTAGTGGCTTTGACAGTTTTTAGGAGTACTGGTCAAGTATTGTGTAGGATGCTCCTCTACTGGCATTAGTTTGATGTTTTCCCCATGATTAGATTGGGGTTATAGGGTGCAGGGAGAAAGACAACAGAGATAAAGTGCCAAATCATTTGCTCATATCAAAATCACACATTATCAGTTTGACTTAGTCACTGTTGGTGATTCTGTTGTCCTCTGAGGTAATAATTGCTAGGAGTCTCCAGTGTGATGTTACTCTCCCTCCCCTTTCTATAGAGTTCTCTTTGGAAGGAAGTGACTCTGTGTAGCCCACACTTAAAGAGTAGTGCTCCCCGTTTGTGAAGGCAGATTGTCTACATACATTATGTGGAATGCTACTGCAAAGAGTTTATCTCTTGTTCCTCATTTATTTATTCCATTATTTATCTAAGAGTCTGAACTTATGGATACTTATTTTATACTTTGAGTTATAATTCAATAAATACGTTTTTCTTATTTTATATCAACTTCTTCCAGATTTGGTTCTGGTGTCTCTTTCAGTTGGTCTTTGTCTCCTTTTGATATGTTTAATCAATTCAGTGTAGGTTTTTTGGAGGTTTTGGTTTTGAGTATGTCCTTTCTTCTAGGCCCTCTCAGCAGACAGATCAAAGATATATCTAACAACCAGATAGTGCTTATGTGCAGTGCTTTTTGCCTTTAGTCTACAGATTCTACTCATTTCCAAAGTTACTTGGGACAGCACATCCCTGATACCCACCTCCCATTAATGTTCTTTCATATGTTTGTAATACAGTTCATTTCTCTTAGTAGTCGGTATGCCTTCCTGGGATCTCCAGATCTCCTAAATGATACTTATTTTGTTAAGAGATAGATTTCTTTAATAGATATAAGGCAATTAAATTTGCCTATTTCCCCTTGTGTGAAATTTGATGACACGTGTCTTTCAAAGAACTGGTCCATTTCAACAATAGATCATGTTTGAGGGCATAGAGTTGTTCATAGATTTCCTTTATATTAACCTTTTTCTGTCTGTGGGAATAGTAGTGACAGCCTCTCTTTCACTTCTGTTATTGAAAATCTTTTCTTTTTGTTTTTTATAGTATACTTATTTATTTATATATATATGTAGAGAGAGAAAGCAAGTGAGGAAGGGGCAGAGAGGAATAGAGAGAACCCCAAGCAGGTTCCACACCACCAGCACAGAGCCTGATGTGGGGCTCAAACCCATGAACCGTGAGGTCACAACAAAAGCCAAAGTCTGATGCTTAAACGACTGAGCTACCCAGGCACCCCTCTTTCCTTTTTTTCTTTTTTTTTTCTTGTGTTAGACTGAACAGAGGTTTATCAATGTTACTGATCATTTCAAAGAATCAGCTTTGCTTTTGTGGATTTTCTCTATTCTTTTCCTGTTTTCAATTTATTAATTTCTTCTCTTTTATTACTTCTCTTCTGCTTGTTTCAGTTTTAAATTACTCTTCTTCTGGCTTCCTTCAGTGGAAATTCAGATTACTGATTTTAGATATTTCTTCTTTTCAAATATAAGACTTTAATGTTGCAAATTTATCTCTAATCACTGCTTCATTTACCTCCCACAACTTTTGATATGTTGTATTTTCATTTTCAATTAGTTAAAAATATTTTAAAATTTCTCTTGTGACATTTTCTTTGATCTTTCTGTTATTTACAAGTATGTGGTTTAATCTCCAAATAGTTTTTTGGATTTTCTGTCTTTTCCCTATTGATTTCTAGCTTAATTTCAATATGGTCTGAGAATATACTTTTTATGATTTCAATTTTTTTTTTAATTTCTTAAGATGTATTTGATGCCAAGAATGCGATCTATCTGGATGAATGTGAGCTCAAAAAACGTGTAGTCTGCTGTTTTAGAAGTATTTTATGAATATCAATTAGATGCAGTTGATTGAACATGCCATGTGGCCCAACTATATCCTTAATGATTTTATGCCGGCTAACCCTCTGTTACTGATAGATGCATGTTGAGTTCTCCAAGTATAATAGAGGATTTGTCGGTTTCTCCTTGAGCTTCTACCAGTTTTTGCCTTATGTATTTTGATGCTCTGTGGCTAAGTGTATAAATATTAAGAACGGTTTTATCTTTTTTGGAGAACTGGCCCCCTTATCATTAGGTAAATGATACTTTTTAAATATTTCTTTATCCCTAATACTTTTCCTTGTTCTGAAGTCTTCTTTGTCTGAAATTATTATACCTACTCTAGCTTTCTTTTGATCATTATTAGTATAACATGTTTTTATCTCCTCTGTTACTTTTATCTGACCTATATATTTAAAGTGGGTTTCTTGTAGACCACAGATAGTTGGGTTTTGTTTTCTCATACAGGCTTTTAATCTCTGTTTTTTTTATTTTGTTTTTTAATGTTTATTTATTTTTGAGACAGAGAGAGACAGAGCATGAACGGGGGAGGGTCAAAGAGAGAGGGAGACACAGACTCTGAAGCAGGCTCCAGGCTCTGAGCTGTCAGCACAGAGCCTGACGTGGGGCTTGAACTCACAGACCGTGAAATCATGACCTGAGCCGAAGTCTGACGCTTAACCAACGGAGCCACCCAGGCGCCCCTAATGTCTGTTTTTTAATTGATGTATTTAGACCATTCATATTTAAAGTGATTAATGATATAGTTCAATTAATATCTTCCATATTGATAACTTCTAAATTCTTTGCACCTGTTCTTGGTTTCTTTTGTTCTTTCTGTTTCTTCCTTCTCTGGTTTTAGTTATTTAGTATGATTCCATTTGTTTTCCTCTCCTAACATCCCAATTATACTTCTTTTTATAATTTGTTAGTGGTTACCCAAGATTTGACAATATGGATTTACAATTAATCTAAGTCCACTTTCAAATAGCACCTTACCACTTCATGGTTCATCCAGGTATTTTATAACAGTGTATCCTCAATTCCTTTCTCCTGTTCTTTATAAAATTGCTGTCAATCATTTAATTTGTGTACATACTACATCAAAAATATATTATTATTTTGAACATTTTTCTATTTGATCTATTAATAAGAAAAATAAAATATTTTAATGTCCTTTTTTTATTACTTCTCGGCATTTTTCCTTCTTTATGTAGATTTGAGTTTCTGATCTATATCATTTTGTTTCCCCTTGAAGAGCTTCTATTAAGGTCTGCTGGTGATGAAATGCCTCAGATTTTTGTTTGTTGGTTGGTCTAGAAAATCTATATTTCTCCTTTATTTTTGAAAGATAATTAAACCAGAGATATATTTTCAGTTTGGTGTTTTTTGTTTTGTTTTTAATTTGAGAGAGAGAGAGAGAGAAAGCACAAGCAGGGGAGAGGTAGAGAGGGTTGGGGAGAGAGAGAATCCCAAGCAGGCTCCATATGGAGTCCAGCTTGGGGCTCATTCCCATGACCCAGGGATCATGACCTGAGTCAAAATCACAGAGTCAGACATTCAACTGATTGAGCCAACCATAACCCCCTATTTCTTTCTTTTAACACTTTTAGTATTTTACTATTGTCTTTTCTTGTTTGAATGATTTCTGGTTAGAATTCCACTGTATTTGTTTATCTTTTTCTTCTATAAACAAGGTTTTTATTTATTTTTTAATTTTTGACTTTGTTTTCAGCATTTTATCTTTGTGTTATTTTTTTCTTTCTTTACTTCTTTTTTCCTTTTAAAAATACAGTTTGAATATGATATGCTATGATATAGATTTTTTTTTGGTATTTATTCTGTATGGTCTTTTGGTATTCTGTGAGCTTCTTGTATCTATGGTTTGATGTCTGTCAATAATTTTGGAAAGTTCTCAGTCACTATTCCTTCAAATCTTTTTCCTGCTCCATTTTTTTTCTTTTCTTTTAGGAACTCCAATTATGCTTATGTTACACCATATAAAATTACTCAACAGTTTTCAGTATTATCATTCATTGTTTCCTTTCTTTCTTCCTTTTTTTTTAATATTCAGTATTTGTTTTGTGTTTCATTTCAGGAAGTTTCTATTGATTAATAGTCAAGCTCCCCTGATTCTTTCCTCGATTGTGTCCAATCTAATGATGAGCCTATCGAGTGCATTCATTAGTTACGTTACAGTATTTTTTATTTATTTCTAGATTTCTAGATTTACTTTTGAATATTTCATAGAGTTTCCATCTCTCCACTTACATTACTCATCTGTTCTTGCATGCTGTCTACCTTTCCCTTCACAGCCCTAAGCATAGTTATCATGCTTATTTTAAATACCATGTCTGATCATGCCAACACTTTTATGGTACCTGATTCAAGTTCTGGTGCTTACTTTGTCTCTTCAGACTTCATTTTTTAAATATACGTATATTCTAGTATGCTTTTAGATTTTTTTGTTAAAAGGTAAACATGATATGTTGAGTAGACCTCAGGTAAATACATATTTAGTGTAGGTTCTATGTTAATCTGGATAGCAGCTGGGTTTCATTTAATGTTTGCTTTAGCTATAGATGCCAGGGGCTTTAAAATCAGCTAATGTCTTTTATTTGTTTTGTTTTTAGTTGTGTCTTTGGGTTCTCCTAAGAACTCCTTCTTAAATAGAGTGTGTGTCTTATAATTTGTCAGCTGTAATCTACTGTTATTATAGAGGAGTCCTACTGATGTGGTGTTAAGGAGTAGTGGAGGGGAACTCATCTATAATCTTATGATTATATTTCACTCTTTTACTGGCATATGACCATGAGAAGTGTTTCTTCACTTTTTTCCCCCTTATGTGAGACAGGAAGGGTACAGGAGCAGGGACTCAGGGGGGAAACTTCCCTCAGGTGATATAATGCTTTGATAACGTCTTTTTTCATGTAGAAACAGCCATTTCACAATGGTTACTTTCACCCTACCCATGTCAGATATGAGATGATTTTTTTTCTCTTTTTTGGTTCTTTGTTCTGCTCTAGGTAAGCTGATCTTGACCATAGTTCTTGTATTGTCTTGTCTGTCCAGATTTCAGAGTGGTGGTTTGTCATGCAACTTCAATTACTGAATGGATATAAGAACAGTCATTGATTTTCAGTTTGTTCAGCTTTTTTCTTATTGTAGGGACAGGAATGACAATTTTTAAGCTCTTTATTTGTCAGAACTGTAAACTGGAATATATCTCTAAATTCATTTGAACCAATATGTATAGAATATTAGTTTGAACGATTACCAAATGATTTGTATATTTTTAGTGTTCCATATGTCTCAACCAACCCTGGATAGGAATACAGCAACTTAAACCTGAATCTCATGCTAAGCATAGCCACTAATGAAAGATTCTCATAAAGTCTGTGTGAGAGAGGAAAAATCCAAAATAATAAATTTTGAAAATAAATTTGTGTTAATTGACCAAAATAGTATAATTGAGAGCAACTGTATGACAACAATGCAAGCATTTGAAAGAAAAGATTTAGAACATATTATCTATTATAGATACTATAAATAAGCAAACCAAGAGGTTGAGTCTATTCAAAACTTTCATCCAGGGTTTTGAAAAAGAGCCTTTTAGCTTTCATGATCAAAAATCTCATTCAAAGCAGAGGCTATATGCACCTCATATGTTTACTGCAGCATTATTTACAATAAGCAAGTTATGGAAGCAGCCCAAGTGTCTGTCCATAGAATGGATAAAGAAAATGTGAGGTATGTACACACACACACACACACACACACACACACACACTGGAATATTATTCAGCCATAAAAAAGAATGAAGTCTTGCCATTCACAATTACATGGATAGAGCTAGAGAGTATAATGCTGATCAAAATAAGTCAGAGAATGACGTATACAATGTGATTTTTCTCACATGTGGAATTTATGAAACAAAATACATAAACAAAGGAAATAAAGGAGATAAACCAGAAAACAGATTCTCTAGAACAGAGAGGAAGTTGGTTACCAGAGGGGAGGTTGGTGCCTTATGGATGAAACAGGTGATGGGATTAGGAGCACACTTATCTTGATGAGCTCTGAGTAATGCATGGAACTGTTGGATCACCATATTGCACACCTGAAACTAATATAACACTGTATTTTAACTACACTGGAAAATAAAATAAAAACCAATTGGAATTTCACACACACCCCCAAAAGGCAGAGGCTCTGAACTAATGGCCCCAACACATAATTAGTCTGTTTGGCATACATTGCTTTAAAAAAAAAAAAAATGAATGGCTTGCTGACTTTCAATGATTCAGTGATTTCTCTAGAAAATCTAGATGCTCCAGAAACACTTGGTTGATATTGCCCCCACAGACCTCTGGAGGAGCACAGACTTACCTCCTTCCATTTCCCACAGATACCTCTAGATTATATCACTTGTTTCTGTAGCTGAGCCTTCCAAGCAAGTTTGTCTTCTAAATGAATTTATTAAAAGTTGGGATTAAAGGGGCGCCTGGGTGAGTCAGTCGGTTGAGCATCCGACTTTGGCTCAGGTCATGATCTTGCGGTTTGTGAATTCGGGCCCTGCGTCCGGCCGTGGGCTGACAGCTTAGAGCCTGCAGCCTGCTTCAAATTCTGTGTCTCCCTCTCTCTCTGCCCCTCCCCTGTCATACTCTGCTTCTCTCTGTCTCTCAAAAATAAATAAATGTTAAAGAAGTTGGGATTAAAAACCAATCAAACAAACCCCTAGTCAGTCTTTTATAAAACCTGAAAGTCAAATAGAAGGTTACAATGTTGGTTACATTCCAGTAACATGTCCATTCAATTCACTTTTCCCATGGTGGCTTGTAATAATTGACATTAATCAGTCAAAAAAAAGCACACATGAAGGTATTTACATCATTTTTGGATCTTTAAAATTTTGGATTATTAACAATAACCATCTTTTCCAAATTATTTCCATATCTTCTTTTTTATTCTGTGTCAACTTACTCCATTTTGCAAAAAGTCTGACCAACTTCTCTAAATCCATTTTGTAGATTATGATTCAAGACATGGTTATTACTGCCACTATGTGGTTTGTTTTGGAAGTACTTAAAAAAGCAAACATTTAGAGATTGCCATCTTAAGGTTAGTTACATAACCTTGACATTTTGCCTAGTCTCAATAGCCCATATCCACTGATACACTTTTCCCCAAGGAAAACATCCAGTTAATAGTGTATTTTCCTTTTTTTATTTCACCTGTGTCCTGTGTGGTTGCATGGGAAACACACAGACATGCAAACACACACAGAAATATATATGCACATACAAAATCTATATATGTTTTCGTGTGTGTATATATATATACACACACACACATATATATACATAAAGCTAAATATGTGTTTCCATATACATATACACACATATGTGTATAGATAGATAGATAGATAGATAGATAGATACACACTTACAACATGTGTGTATCTGCTGCATTTTCCTTATTTATGCAAATGCCTTCATATTATGCAAACTTTTTTAATGTTTATTTTTGAAAAAAAGAGAGAGACAAAGCATAACTGAGGAGGGGCAGAGAGAGGAGGAGACACAGAATCTGAAGCAGGCTCCAGACTCTGAGCTGTCAGCATAGAGCCCAACACAGGGCTCGAACTCATGAACCACAAGATCATGACCTGAGCCGAAGTCAGATACTTAATCAACTGAGCAACCCAGGTGCCCCTAGGCATACTTTTTTATACCTTGATTTTATTCTTTTCAATAGTTGTATAGTTTTTATTTGTGGGTATTTCTATTGTTTCTAACTGTTTTTATGGTTGTTTTTGGTTTTGTTATTAAAAATTGCACACACACACACACACACACACACAAAAGAAAGAAAGAAAAATGGGGCACCTGGGTGGCTCAGTCATTAAGCATCCAACTTTGATTTTGGCTCAGGTCATGGTCTCATGGTTCATGAAATCAAGCCCCACAACCAGGCTCTGTGCTAACAGCCTGCTTGGGATTCTCTCTCTCCTCTCTCTATACCTCTACCCTAGCCCTCCCTTCTCTCTCGAAATAAATAAATACACTCAAAAAAAAAAAGAAAATAAATAAACTTTAAAAAAGGAAAAATTGTACCACTGACGTACGGTAGTGATGATATCATTTTGAACTTTTATAATTTTACTAATAATGATAAGTCTTAGGAGTAATATTCTGGATCAAAGAGTGTGTATATTCAATATTTTGGAACATATTGAAAATTTGTACCCCAACATATTTGCACCAGGTCTACTTTTCTTGGATCTGTAACTTTACTAGATCTTCTTGAAATTTAATTTCTCTATTCTGAATTTTATCCCTTTGCAAAATATGTGCAGTTGTATACCTTTTCATATGTATATTGCACATCTGTGTTAATTGTTCTTTGAAATTCTTGTTCATACATTAGATATGAATATACAGACTTTGAAATTTTCCCTGGATTGGTTAGCACTCTAAAAATGTCATTTCTTGGGATAGTTTTTATGTGGAGTTTCTGGAAAAGAAACTCACTAGCCTTTGTTGCTTGTTCAAATGCTGTGTGTCCAGAGAGTATTAAACTTGACAACTTGCTGCCTGGTTGAGATGCCATGTGATGCTTTCCTTGGGACAAAGTTTTTCTTAATGTGTCACCTCTATAGGTTTTCCGAAAGTCTCCTGAGCCTTGTATGTCAAAGGTGAAACCAAGGCTTAATAAATATAAAGAGTGAAATGCTTACAAATTTCTCTTGTTAAACACAGTAATTACTTGGTAAATGCTGAAGGAGGGGAATGGTGGAGGTTGGTGGACAGAAACTCTGAATCAATATTTTCCATAATTCTGAGAATTTTCTGGGGTTCACTCAATCAGCATTTATTGAATCCCTACTACTAGTAGTCCAGGTACTAGTTAATTTTTTGTGTGTATAAAATGTACATTCAATAAAAAATACTTGTGTTCTTGCCTGTCAGGCACAGTGTGCCATGGGTGTAGACTGAAATGAGAAGACATATTTAAAATTCTAAGTGAAGAACCCTCCTGGATGGACCTTTGTCTAAGCACAGAATGTTTGGAGGGAGGGCAGAGACTACTCAGTGTGTGAGAAATGGGGTGCAAATGATTTCTCTATCATTCTCCTGCTCAGGTGCCCAGTGGACAAGTTACTGGCAAGTTCGGCAACTTTTTCATATCTAGCTATGGTGTGATAGACCCTCCTCTCACAACTTATCCTCCAGCTCAACTCTGTGCATGTGGTTTCCCACAGTATTCAAAGGCGGAAAGGCATCCAGTGACTGCATTGGAGAAAATGATGGAGTCAAGTTTTGCCGGCCCGCAGTCATTCCCAGAGGTCCCTTCTCCTGACAGAGGAAGCCAATCTGTCAAACACCACAGGTACAGGTAGTTACTCATGGTGGGAATGGGCACGTTCACACTATATATTATGCTGGACAACACATGCCAAGGAATGGCAATCTTATTCAGAAGAGATGATTGTTCTTGCTTCCCCTATAGTTCTCCATGGAGTGGATGCTCAAACAGCTCACAGCAAGTAAACCAAAGATAACAGCAGGCAGCAATGTCCCTATAAGAAGCCTGAAGGAATTCTTAACAACACCCATCAAAGCTGCAGACACAGACCAGTGAATGAAACAATTGCATTCTGAAAAACTATTAAAAACATGACTTTTCCTAGCCTGCCTTATCACCTTCTGCAAATTTAATGACAAATTCTTCCCTAGGTAGCTGATGTGACACCCTCCAGGTCTTCTAACATGGTTCTCACACAAGGAAAACTTTTCAGGGAGAGGAAGCTTGGCAGATCTTAACCTTGGGTTTATAAGATCTGTTACCAATGGGGTGGCACTCTTTTGCAAGCTGACCATAGAAATCGGGCTGTTTGGGGGAGAAAGCCCAAAATAAAGTTCTCTTATCAATTGTGTAACATTCTGAGGCCAAACAAGTTCTTCAGCATCTTCCAGTCACATGCTGCATTTTACATACAAGAATCTGAAAATGGAAAGTCTTTGTTCCATACCAAGTGCCCAAGTTTGGGACTAATGCTATGTTTACATGCAACTGAATCTATAGCCCAAGTCTTTGTGGACGTTGTGGAATGATTTAAGAATCCTTTTCTTAGTGAGAAATATGGTATTTAAAATTTTTTTAAAACATATATGAAAAGATTTAAGAAAAGGATAAGATAAAAAAATAATATTGATTTATTGTGGTGAGCATTGAGTAATGTATAGAATTGTCGAATCACTATGTTGTATTCCTGAAATCAATATAACATTGCATATCAAGTATACATTTAAAAAGAACCTAAAAAAAAAAGTTGTTCCCAGCAATGACAGATAAATATTGTTGACCCTTAGTTTTCACATATCTAGCCAATGTATTGAAAACCTCCATGACAGAAACACACATTATACAAGGAAACTATCTTCTTCCTTGACTCTCAATGAGTCCCCTAAAAAAGGATTTTTCTTGAAGCTGACCACATTTACTGGGAGTTTTTCAGTCACTCTCAATACTAATCCTCATTATTGGATGGTGATTTTTTTTTCTTATTCTACAAGAGTAGATACTGAAATACCAAAGTTTTGCTAGGTTTTTTTTAATGGTTTAAATATTTTCAACTTGGAATTGCAATATGTTTGGCTATTGGATAATTGCTTTTATTAACCACCAGTTCTGGCTTATATCAATTGAGGCATTTACAGATATTTGCCTGTTAAAAGAGCATTTTAGTTCACTGGATCTAATGGAAGTTCTTTAATTAGAAAAATAAGTCCAAAATTACCAGCCTTTTATAAGATGGATATTTTCTCCAAAACAACATTTCTCCTGCTGATTATAATACATGTTGAAGTGGTGTTCCAGCCAGCCGAGTAAAATAATTATGTATAATATTACTCTAGTACTATATGATGCCATCAATGTTTTAAAGTTGAAATGAAAAAGAATTACAGTTCCTAAAAAAAAAAAAAAAGAATTACAGTTTCTAAATGTATTTGAGCTGCAAATACCCTACCCCTACTCCTTGTCTGTTGGCATACTCTCATCTTCAACTTGGCTTCTACTATATTTCTAGGAAAGACTCACAAATTAAATAAGGTCATCTTTAAGAAGTGTTCCTTTTTGTTTGGTTCAATGGCACTGCAGTTTTTGTTGTCATACATTGTGTCCTGATAGATAGGCGAGGGTTGATTTATAAAGCGCTTTTAGAACTTTGTAAATTATAGTTTAATATATCATAGCTTTTGTTTTGTAAAACATGCAGTAGACTTAAACATTTTCATGATTGATAACCTGGTCACTGATTTATATATCCTGCAAACTGCTCTATAACTTCCCAAAAGCCACTGGGTTAGAAGGCTTGAACAGTTGATTGATCAATAGGTGAGGAACTGTTTTTTAAGATGGGTCACTAGTTCATACTGGAAGACATTGTTGTTGTGACAGTTTGGCTGGCTCTGCATAATTAATTTCTTTTTGTGCACTGCAAATATGACTTATTTGGATAACTCATAACAAAGCTATTAATTCAAAGCCATTATTTCTCATGTTTAGTTCAAAGGAAAAAAAATCCTCTTTCTTCTTAAAGAAAAATCTATTATGCCATGGCATACGTACTACATTATATTTTAGCAATATAACTCTTTTATAGAGAGCACATGTGCAGATTTTTTTTAGAGTGAAATAAGACCAGGGTTTTCAGTGATTAGTATGAGCCTTTGAGTTGTCACTTGTGGTGGAGAGATCAGGAGAACTCATGGCTTAAGCACCTACTACGCACCAGGCTCCATGCTAAACACGTTGTATAATTTCTCTCCTTTAGCCCTATAGCAGTCTTATGAAAATACTTAAGCATGATGCTGATACCCTTCTTTTGCACCTCTCCTACCCATATCTATTTTTTTACTTTTTTTTTTGCCTTGTCCTGTGCCCTGAAAGAGCAGCAGTTTCCCGTGTCCTCTGGCTTCTACTGGCTTGATTTGAGGCACAGACAAGAGATGGGAGAGTGGAAGGGTACAGCAGCCCTGGCCCTTATTCACCCTCCCTCGCTGATTGGTTCCCTCAGCTGCATCCCTGGTCCCTCTTCCTGGGCCACAGTGCCTGCAAAGTGGCCCTCTCCTTAGAACTCTCCTTCTCTGTCCATTCGGGTAGTCCCCCCTCCCTTTGTCCCTTCAGTTATAGGGATAGTAACAGCTTCCCGTTGTTACTTGCCCGGACATACAGAATGTATACCATGTTGGCTCCCCCCCACCCCTTACACACTGAAGACATGTCTGTAAGTTGTAAAATCTCCCCAAATGACCCAAATTAGAGTACCATCTCTTTCCCTTCAAAATTCTGGTAGAGGGGCGCCTGGGTGGCGCAGTCGGTTAAGCGTCCGACTTCAGCCAGGTCACGATCTCGCGGTCCGTGAGTTCGAGCCCCGCGTCAGGCTCTGGGCTGATGGCTCGGAGCCTGGAGCCTGTTTCCACTTCTGTGTCTCCCTCTGTCTCTGCCCCTCCCCCGTTCATGCTCTGTCTCTCTCTGTCCCAAAAATAAATTAAAAACGTTGAAAAAAAAAAAATTTCAAAATTCTGGTAGAAATTCCTCCCCCAGTATCACACTGCTGGTAATGTACAGACCTGAGAGGACCCCCAGATGCAGCTAATTCCAGTGCCACAGCCTAAGTACCCCACAGATTCCATAGTAGCTTGTGGATAATACAGATAGAGGCCGAAAGGGAGGGGGGAAATAGCTATTATAACTCTTTGAACTTGTTGGCTTGGAGACCTAACTAGAGGTCCCGTGCTGTCAACATATAGGAAATATTATAATGAATGAAGGTATAATATGTTGCAAGGTATGACCTGGTATTTGCACAAACTCAGGAAGCTAATGTTGGCTTGAAGAGTGTCAACTTTGATCAGTCACCTTGCCTAAACTAGGAAAGGGTCGATGGGGACTCAAATGTCAGGCCTCAAACTGATCTCAAATAATATTTGAGATGTTTTGTTTTGTATCTGTACAAAACTGTTAGTAGAACTAACAGTAATGTTGCTGGATGGAAAGTTACAGAACTCCAAATCACGTAGTGATATGGGTAAAATTACTTTGGGAGTCTGGTCCCTTTAGAACTTGATAGGCTTGCTGAAATTTTGAAAATATTTTTCATCTTTTTCTGTAGGGTTTTACTGGTATTTTTAGAAGGGCTTTTTTTGTTTTGTTTTGTTTTGTTTAGAGTTAAATGAGAATGCAGCAAGAAATTCTAAGTTCACTTACTATCTGAACACTGCAGAACCAGTTTGACCACATAAACTGGCATCTCATGAAATGTCTACAACAGAGTTTCTCTTACTGTCCCCATGGTTGCAGGGTAAATTCAGTGGGGGTGGCGATGGGAATGGGTATGGGATACATAATTGGTCAAATTAGCCACTGATTTTTATAGAGTCTAGTGCTTTTGTTTAGCATGATCTATGTAGGAATCTCACGTAAGATATATCCCATTTATGCCTTTTGCCCTTTGAAGGCATCTGAAAACGTGGCTATTTGGGTATTTGGATGTATGAGTCAAATAAAATATGTAATCAGATGTTTATTAAAAGCCAGTTCAAAAGAAAACCAATGTAGTTTCTCAAGACTGAGGAGAATCTGAGGTAGTGAACTGGGAATTTAGCACATATGGTAAAGAAACAATGCCAACTCAAATGAGGTTTACTTATTCTACCATTAACACTTTTCCCTGTGAACTTTTCCCTGTGAATCCCTTTGAGGGTTCCTGTGTTTAATTTTTGTCAGTGTCTAATAACAAAACCATTTTTATTTTTATTAGAGAGGCAGCTACTATATCCTGGATAATGAGGGTGGCTGAGAATCAGGAGCTTGAGAAGTCCTTAAGCCCACCTCTTATCTTTGGCTGGAAAGCTGCAATTGTTTTAGTCCATTGTACTTCAACCTAGAAAGCCAGAAACATGGGAACTTCTCTTTGTGTCAGTTTCTGCGAGGGTGAATGGATTCACCAACTTCTGATCTCCTCCTAGCAGATATTCTACAGTCATGAATGGAGCCTAGTTTTGAGTGTCTGGGGTGAAAAAGCAGTGTCAGAAAAGTTTGAGCAGCCACCTGTAAGGTTATTGCTATGTTGGTTTTCTTTCATCCCAGCAGGAGTCTCTCCTCTTGCTGCAGCCCAGGGCAAAGGAGTGGTATGCTCCATAGGAATGCCTTCAGGAGGACACCCCCCTCGCCCCGAAGTAGGCTGGGTGGCATCGTGGGACCAGCATATCAGCAACTTGAGGAATCAAGGATCCCGGACCAGGATATGATACCTTGTCAAGGGTAGGTCTTAAAAGCAATGGAATTTAGGGAGGGTATCATTAATGCTCTAACTTTAAACTGAGTTATTGTGTTCCTTGGGGTTATATTGATTGATTTTGTCATTAATTGTCTATTTATGCTTACTTCCGTATTTGTTCCATAAAAGGTAATCTAACTTAAAAGAATAGGTACAACTAAAATAGATATTAGGGAAATGTTAGAAAAATAACACTGGGAGCAAGTAAGTGTGTAGATACCTAGACACATGTTATGTAGTTGCTAAAACAACTGGAAATTTGTCTTTGATTTTAAAAAATAGAGATTTCTTAAGAGGATTAATGTATTCCTTCATTCTTAGGTTTGAAAAAAAAATAGTTAATTCTCTAATCAACATTGTCGGGCAATACTCCATTACAGTAACCTGTAATGTATTTATATATAGTATGTGCTTCCATCCAGAGAATTCTTGAGTGTGTCTCACTCAAAGTTGGCAGCATATTGTCAAAGCACAACCTGCTGAACTCAGATCTCTAGGTTCATTTATGGTGTAGGTGTGGAAAGATGGGCTCCAGATACCATGGCTTACTACTCATTCTTGCAGTGCAAAAAGTGCCCTTTCCTCCGAGTGGACACTGACCTCATAGGGTTCATAGCATGGTGAGTGGAGGAGGATGAATTTTAGCCCCCATTCACCTAATTGGCATAAATTGTTCAGTCAAACATGGTAGCCCTTACTTAAACTTACTGGATTTTAAATCTCATCCTTGAAAAAACTTTATCTTTTGAGCTTAAGTTTTCTCATCTATAAATTGAGCAAAATCGTACCAGCCTTCCTATGGGTTGTTGGACAGATTTTTAAACATTACGTGTGTAGAGGGCTTGTACCTGACACATAAGCAGAAAAGTAGTACTAGCATTTATTGTCACAGGAACTGCTCTAGAATTATTAATTTCAAAAGCCATGCAATCAGGGTTTATTCCAGAAATTTCAGGAATCCGTTCCCTCACTCAAGCCAGGTTCTTGTCGTATCTAGTTTGTATCACTCTGGATAAGGCAGACCAGGTTTCTATGCTGCTTCGGACTGGCTGATCTTTCCAGGCTGTCCATATCAAACTGAAGGCCAAAGCAGGTAGGAGACTTCTATCAGAGAGCCTTTTCTTCTCGGCAAGATACACATAAAGGAGTGCCTTGTCTGAACAAACTCAGCAACAGATTTCCTTGGGAAGACATTTGTAATTTTGAAGCAATTCCCAATGAACTCTAAAATACATTTGGTACAGATCTGGGGTGACAGTTGCAAATTCAACATAACAGCCAAGTTGTCCAAAATGTGTAATGCAAGTCAAGAAGCAGTTTGCATTTCTCTTTGCCTTATATCTGGAAAGGGAGTTTGCATTTAGCCTATAATTATAATTAATCATGTTTCATAATTACTTTTCCTCTTGAATCACTTATCACTGGTAGTGATTTTTAAGTCACTAATAACATTTGTCACTTAAGAATGAGAACAAGTGAGGGGAAATCAAGTTCAGAGATTTTTTAGGGTAGAGACAGAACCCAGCCTGTGGTGTCTTTCTTTCCATTCATCACTGTTACAGCTATCATCCCATATGTCCCGGGTATAAGGATGCTCTGAGCCTATGCCAGGCACAGGCTCGAAACATACATATACGAATCTTCAGAGATTTCCACGCAAGTTCAGGTATTGCTTTGTCTTCCACCTCCTGGGAGACTTACACTTACTGTCTGCATAGTGGTAGTTCTGTTTTGGTTCAATCATCATTGGGTTTGGAATATTCTCTCCAGCTGGCTGGCCACATGTATTTTCCTGTGTGTGATATGCACCCGATGTTGATAAATGGTGACTCTAAGTCACTGTGTGCTCAGCACAATGAATCTCAGGGAGCAATCTTATTCTCAGTTCTTGAAAACAGCTATTTTCCACTCCTGGGGGACTGACCGTCTCTCCGGACTGGAAATGGGATTGGTAATAGAATTTCACAGCTAAAGGCCCTCTTCAAATCAGGCCCTAGCCCAGAGGGGGAGTGAATGAATTTACAAGAGCTATCAGCCATCTGCTGCTTGTTTATCAAGTGTGTGGGCACTGTCTGCTAGTTAAGACTCCTGGTATATATGACTTCCCTCCTTGGTACTTACTTCAGCCCTGCTTGAACCCAGCACATATCTTAGGGAAGCCTGATGAAGGAATGAGGTGGAGAGGACATTCTTCAGGAGCTTCCCTCCCCCTCTCTGCCCCCATCAATGGACCCCTGACGACCATGGCAATGGCTTACAGAGCTTTGAACTAGTCTTTGTCAGGCAAATCAAACTAATGTATTCATATGCTAGACAGAAAGAAATGGAATCACAAAACTTGAATCGCCACCTTCAAAGTAGAAGGAGCCAAACTGTACTGCGTACCCACCTCACTTAGCTAGCAACTTGACAGACTTAAGTTATCCTTCGGGAATTTTAAAAACTGAACACACTAAGGATAGCAGAGTTTAAATGACTAACGCAAGGTAGCATATCCCATGTAAAAGAACTGAGGTTGAATACTTAGCATTTCTGACTAAATGAACCCCCGAACCAGGAAAGAAATGTGCAGAAAATCACATTCATGGATGATGTGTACATGGAATCTCTTAAGTGTATGGCCCTGGAGGGAGAAGTGGGTTTCTTCAGTTTCGCCAGTTGATTCTCATGCCATGTGCTCCAGGAACCAGGGCTTGGAGTCCCCTCCAGAAACACAGATTCCTTGGCCTGGCTTCTGAACCCCTGGGAATCAAACCAAGTGATTAACTGTTGGATTTTTTCACCTTTAAAAGGATGCTTTGGCTCACGTAGTTACAAATGAAATGCACTGTGATTTCTTTGGTGAGGGATCTGAGGAAGGGCGACTCAAACTAGTATTTTATAGTCAATGAATGACAAGCTCATGGATCAAAACTGTGAAAGAGTCTGTGACTCTTAAGGGACACAGAACTCTGAAGTGTCTTCTGATCCAGAATCACATTAGAAATTTCGCTCTTGCTTAAACTTCTGGAGAGTAGTAGAGTAGTATAGCTTCTCTCAGATACCAGCCCTGGGACCCTCACAGCAACTCTGAGAAGGAAGAGAGGATTGAACAGTGTGGATCTGGCTGAATAGCCCAGGGGCATTACTTCAGGTAGTCTCCAGAGGAATCCCCCTAGGGATTCCCACCTCCTTTAATTAATGAAAGAAATTAAAGTGTGACTACCATTGATTTAAGATTCCAGAGCTTGTAATGGTGTTGGGACTTAAAATCATGTCAGATCTACATTTTTGGAAAGTTCTAATTGTTTGTGGTGCCATCTCCATGTTATGGTAACATTCTAGATTTCAGTTATTGCCAGCTTGTGTCCCATACCTGACTTGTGAGGTGACACATAAGTCAATTGCAATTCCTCTTTTTCACCTAAATCCTTAATTTAGAAGGCTGCCCCACTTTGGCTCAAAGTGCCTTTGATTATTTCATCGTCATGCCAACGTAGTCATGAAGCTACAGTTTACTAAAATCCTCTGAGATATTTATGCCTTTACCCAACAAGTTTAACAAGCAATGTTTAGATGCGGGGATAAGAATTTGCACCTATCACCATCACATTTCAACCTGTTAGATTCTACCCATTGATATATCCAGAAGATTATCTATATGGAATACAGTTGTATCTCAATTCTATTTCTTGGCTCTGTGAATGCAGTAAGCAGACATTCTATATCTTCATATGTATTAATGATGCTAACAGGATGGTGCTGAGGACAGAACACAGAGCCCTGAAATCTGCCCCCTTTTTTCTTGTTGAAATTAAGTCATGGATCAGAAACTTTAGGGTCAGAGTTTCAGCCATATAACACTTATGTGAAAGGAATAAGACCACCCAGGGAATTGCCTTGTACATGGCTATACAATTAGATCGTAATTGTAAGAAAGATTATACATCCCTAAAAAGGTGTCCTAGTGCATCGTGGGATGCCCACTCATTTCTGGCTTTGCTAGGAAGAATTTCAATAAGACAATTTAGGATTAACTTGTTCCTCTGCCACTTACCAAAGGTATAATTTGAGGAAAGTCATTTGAGTGCCCCTTAATTTGGTTTATTTATTCATCACTGCATGGTAATAATAATAAATAAACCCATGTTTTAAAAAATTAAATGAGGTAATTAGACATAAGCATGCTTTTTAAAAACATTTTGCAAATGTCAGCCATTATTATGTTTGAAATGGACATTAACTGGGATATAAAGGGAGCATTTACCTTGAAGGTTTGTTCATGTATTCATGCATCCCTTCGATCAGGATTTATTGATTGCCAAGTCTGTATTAGGCATAGTAAAAGAGGATGGAGGTGCAAAGACACCTAAATGTGTTCCTCATGTATTTGCACTGTCTGGTGGAGAGACAGAGTTCTGAGTTGCTCTAACTTGTGTCCTTACAATAAAGACCTCTGTTTAGTATGCAAGACACTTCATTGCAATTATTCTTTCCATTTATAAACATGATTTTTATTTACATTGTGGTGTAAGACAAGGGGAATAAGATTTATTATATAAAGGGTGGATATGTTTAGATTATGCTTAAATTTTAATGTTTAATTTAACATTTAAATTAAGGACAAATAAACCAAGAGAATGGAGACTACTGTTCAAGATCCCAGACCACATTTCTGTGAATCTACAACATACCTGCCCCCACTTTCTGGCACTGGAAAATTCACTAGCTGTGAACAGGCAATTAGGGGACTAGCCAGATTCTGGCATATTATTCAAAGGACTTGGAATGGCACGTTGGCATTCTTGTCAAGCTGTTGCCCTGCACCAACATAATACCTAAATTGGCTCCAGAAACCATGTGAAGAAAGCTGCTCTATAATCTGTCTAATGGATCTCACTTCACGTTCATCCCCAGAGAGGAATCATATGCCTCCATTCCCATTTGTAGGCTCAGCAGTCTGACAGTGAGGCATTTCTATAGAGTGCCAATGAAAATTGATTTGGTCCCCCTAAAGTCAGTGTGAAGCAGTAAAACTCAGGATGAGTTTTACTCATCCTTGATGAGTAAACCTTGATGCTTGATGTCGGGCTTCCTGATTGCCTCCAACTAGTGTGGCCACAAGTCTACAGACTAAACCAGGGCTGAGAGGGTGGTCACATGGATGGAGTGGAGTAATGCCGTTATGGGTTTCCTGTTTGTCACTATGGAAAGGCCACACTTACCTGCTCAATCCCCATTTACTTTGTATTCTAGGATAGAGGTCAGGAAGACTATACCCCACCTGCCTATACAGCTGTGGTGTGTTGAAAGATCCCTGGACTTCAAGTAAGAAGATCTGGGTTTGAGTCTCAGTCTGTCACTTATTTTCTGTGTGACCTTGGGCAAGTCACTTCACCTATCTGAGCTTCAGTTTACTTCTCTGTTTAACTGGGAGCATATTATCCGTCTCATGGGGTTGCTGTGAGAATTCAGTGAGATGGTGCATGTGGAAGTGCTTTGTTGACTGAATATTGCTCTAAGAAGCACAGCCGAAAGCAGAATATGTAACACTTGGTTTCTTTTTCAGGTATTCGTCCAATGGTTTAAAAACCCAACAAAATGCATCCATAAATATGCAACTGCCTTCAAGAGAGACAAATTCCTATTTTAATAGCTTGGATCAAAAGGACCTGATGGGATATTCATCTACAAGGGCCAGTTCCGTGCCCATCATCCCTTCAGTGGGTCTAGAGGAAACCTGCATGCAAATGCCAGGGATTTCTGAAGTCAAAAGCATCAAATGGTGCAAAAACTCCTACTCTGCTGATATTGTCAATGTGAGTATTCCAGTCAGCGATTGTCTTATAGCAGAACAGCAAGAAGTGAAAATATTGCTAGAAACTGTCCAGGAGCAGATCCGAATTCTGACTGATGCCAGGCGGTCAGAAGACTACGAACTGGCCAGCGTAGAAACCGAGGACAGTGCAAGTGAAAACACAGCCTTTCTCCCCCTGAGTCCCACGGCCAAATCAGAAAGAGAGGCACAATTTGTCTTAAGAAATGAAATACAAAGAGACTCCGCATTGACCAAGTGACTTGAGATGGAGGAATCTGTGCATTCTATGCTTTGCTCAACAGGAAAGAGAGGAAATTAAATACAAATTATTTATATGCATTAATTTAAGAGCATCTACTTAGAAGAAACCAAATAGTCTATCGCCCTCATATCATACTGTTTTTTAACAAAATATTTTTTTAAAGGGAAAGAAACGTTTCAGGAGGGATAAAGCTTACAACGAAAGCTTTTGGGTAGAATTCTGAATACAATTTCAGTTAGTCCCAACACCGGCCTCGTTGGCTCTTAGTAGATGTGGGTAATTCAGACCCTTAGCCCCACAGCACCAGTGTCCTCATAAAAAAGCATTGGCAGTTACCTGGTTTTAAAGAGATGAGCTGTATCCTGAGGGCGGACGTGCCAGTGAGCAAGTGGCCCTTGCCATTTGGCTTACCAGTCCCAACCCCTAAATTTCTATTCACTCGACAGCCTCATCACAGGTTATGTCCTGTCAACAAATGTAGTGTTTTCTATTTCATTTTTGAAGAATGGCACAAAAACTCTGTAAGGGGGAGGGTAGGACATAGAAGGACTAATTGGGGGACAATCTTCGCTACTCTTATGTGCCAGCTTCCTCTGAAATTTGAAGGCACAGAATCTCAGAGGGAGGTGTGAAATTATTATAGAAAAAGAGACGAGAAAAATCACAATGTCGTGTCACTAAAATCATGCTAATAGAAAGAAGTGTTTTTCTTTGAGATTGTTTAGGGGCTCCAAAGGAGCATTTCTCAGTGTGTGCGTGCCCTTTGTGCGTGCGTGTGTGTGTGTGTGTCTGTGTGTGTGCGTGCACATGCGCACAGGTGTGTGTCTGTATGTGCTTGCTCACTTGAGCACAGGTATGCTGTATGCATATGTGTTCATTGTGTGTATGTGTGTGCATGTGTGTGCATATTAAGCTTGCTAAAATTTGTTCTGAAACATCAGGGAATTTAATATTCAGAAAAGAAATTTCCCTCTCAGATCTGTTCACTTTGAATTTATACATTAAGTGTAAAATTCAGTTAGTAAGTTCTTAAATCAAGGTCACTTGCATGGCGGGGTCCTTTAAAACTCTTGACAATGTCAAGATCATTTTCTGGTGTGAATACTTTTGAGAGGAACAACTATTGGCTCATTAATGGTATCAGTATCACAAGGCAAGTTGAGGATGTGTGTTTACTTTGAATCATGCGTACTTAAATTATTTACACAAGCCAATTATCAAACTGAAAATTACCCTTTGCTTTCTCATCATCCTCATTATTATTTATTTTGTAGCAAGTCTACTATTTGTGGACCAAGACATTGGCTTCTGTGGTTAATATGGAAAGAATAAATTGTTGAAATCACAAAGCCCAGACTTTTCAGTTCACAGGAAGCCCCCAAAAGAACAGTAAATTGTGTTGTATGTTCATTTGGAATAAAGCAATATTTTTACCACTGCTGAGGTGAACTGAAACTTCTCCTGAAGATTCGTCTGTTTTATTTACCCTTATTTTCATGGGGCATTCAAGGAAATTAGTGTTCACCTAACCAGTCTTTTCCAATTATTGGTGGTGTTGAGTTGTTATGTTTACACTGTTTTAAATAAAAAGGCACAGTATTTGAAAGTATATAAAAGATTTCTTTTACTGCAGTCTGGGAAGACTTTGGTTACATTTCCTTGTGGAAGATTCACATTACCTTGAAAGGGAATGTAATTTCTGAAACAAATATTGAATATATACAATTCTTTCTTGAGTTTATGTTGTTTCTGTTTAAAATACATAGCAAATTGCTCTTTGAGAACGTTCTTTAATAATAGACATATGCCATGTAGGGAAAAAAATCATTGTTTTCTTATCAACACTGTTTAGTGAAACTTCAAGGTCTCAAATATTGAAAAAACACTTTGGTAGAAATGCATTTTATATTTAACAAAAGATTTTGGTATTCATTAACTGTCCTATTATACTTACATTATTTTAAATATAGAGGTAATGCTGTTAGACTCTTAAAAGATTATTACAAATTTTTAGTGTCTAGATCATCTAGGTTCCCATTTAAAAAATTGTATCTTTGGGAATATTTCAGAAAGGTGGTCTTCATTTACAAGTATACAAAAAAAATCCCATAAGCTGCGTATTCAATATGTTGGGTTGAAATTTATCACTCTTATCAAACACTAACTGGAAGGCCTCACAAGTCTTTTGAAGTCAACCTTGTTTCTTTGGTTTTTCATCAAAATGTTCCCTGTTGCATAACTAAAGGATTCATACAGATTTCACCTAGTTAGCAGGTTATAATTACGTGGCCTGCAGCAGTCAAGTCAAATATTATTTTCTCTGAAAAGACTGAATATTTTCAATCAAATTTGAGTCCTAATCCAGCCCCCTACTCATTTTTTTTAAGTGGAACCATACATTATATGATTATAAACACCTTCGTGCATCCTGATGAACATGAATATCAGGCATATCCACTGGCGGTCTGATGTAGTTTAGAGATATAGTTACTTCCTAATTGATAATCAAGACAAAATATTCCATGAAGAACAGATATTAATGGTTATTTCATTAGTTATTTGTCTCCTTTTGGAATATGAAGCTCTCCTGTATAAAGGGTCCAAGCCCAAAATGCACATATTTGGGCACCACCTGACAAGTGCTGTTAGCATCAAGACTCAAAGTTGATATAACATGACAAACACCTGGAGCCATCGGTACCTTGTCCTTCAAGCTCATGTGCCTACAGAGAGGTGCTTATTTCTACAAGACACCCTTGATTTTGCTTCATGTTCCTTGTCTTTGTTATGTGAAGATATTCGGAGATTTGTGATTAAGTAAGTTGCGGATTAGTTATTTACTGAATAATGAATGTCACTCATTATTTTTTTACTCTGAATCATATTCTGATTAGTCTTCTTTTGATACATAAAGTATATGTTATTCTAAGTTGCCAGTGACTGCTGTGGAACGCTGTTGTGCAAAATATATGACCAATTTTATGCTAATGAGAAATAATAGAAATGATGTTGAATTGGCCTCCAAATTTTCTTTCTGACTTTTTTGGTACGTTATTAAATGCTCTGTTTTACACTCTAATCCAATATTTACCTTGCTGTGAGTTAAGGACTTAATATTTGTCCATTTATTCCATCTCCAGCGATTCACATCATTTCTAAGTAGCAATAGGTCTTCTGCAAGAGGAACAGCACTGATTTTAAAACTCCACAAATTAATCTCTTTTGATAATAATAATAGCATATCAGACCTACCAAAAAGAGAAAAGGAGGGCCAAGCAGACTTCAAGAGCGTGTACACTGGCTTCCGGATTAAATGATGGCTGCAATTTAAGTGAGCCCTCTGGCGACCACGGTGAAGGCTGTCAACAATCAGGTCTCCACCAGAGTCCGCTTGTTGTATGCAGTAGTCACACACACCCATCTGCTGTATGGTGCTACAGGAAACCCTGGCTCCCTAAGTGAGGGGAGATGGTGGTTCCTTTGATTCCAGCCCTGTAAGCCAGAAAATATCGCCCTGAGACAAGAGCTGTGAAACATTTCCCAAATGAGGAAATAGTATACTTAGAAGCAGAGCAGGAGGGGCGGGATTTTTATTTGATCTTTTGGTATCTGGGAAACATTTTCTATATAAAGAATACTTTTTTATTATTATTCGATTGTATAGATTCAGTATCGTGTATTCGATGATAGCACATCTCTACTGTGTTTGTACTTTAGTCTTCAGAAATTCAGATTTCATCCAGGAAAGATCAGCACAGTGTTTCTGGGCTGTTCTCAATTTTAGATGCATCCCAATATGTCAAGGGAAATGATGCCTTTAAATAAGCTTTATCTCTTCCTCTTTTATTTTTTCTTTCCCTTTTAAAGAAATAGTGAGGGTAAGGGAAGAAATTCATTCCTTAAGATCTACATTGTTTTCTTATAATAATCTATTTTCTACTGTGACTATACACACATATACACATACATACATATCTAACATATATGTATATATAAAATATGTATATGAAACTTACATGTTTGATTATTTTGCTAGCTTTATTTTTGCTTAATTTGACAAATATTAAGGTGAAATCCAATGAAATCAAACTATGTAGAGGTCGGCCAACTTTGCAATATTTAGGTGACACACGCATTTTCCAGATCTTTCTCTTTCTGAGGTAAGCAGAAATATCCTTGGGTTGGAAAATTCACAAGACCCTGAAATAAAATCTCTGCTAGATTATCTCTTAGACCTAAAGATTAAACTATGGGTGTATATGATTGCTGTCCCTATGGCTATAATGGTCTCAAATATATTTTTTACAAATATAAACATAAGTTCTCCCAAAGGTGCCTACACAGGTACCTTTGGCTTCTAATGCCCACAGGCTCTAGTGAGGAGTTGAGTTGAAGACACAGTGTAGGGGGGTGGGGGAGGAAGGGTCGGATATTACACGTTAATATTGGATTCCCAGTGAAGTTATGAAGTTAATAGCAGACGTGACCAGACACAATCTTGATAAAATAGAAAGTAGGCTTCTAGTACTTTCAAAACTTCTTGTCCTAAACATCTATATCAATTGCATAGGTATTGTTGCCTATGAAATAATTAATTGTGCGATAGCAAACAATTTATGTTGAGAGTCATCTTTGTGAAAGCTTGTGACTTATACATACTAGTAGCTCCATGACCCCATCTGTCAAATAGGGAGGATGATCTAGTTCATCTTTGATCTCCTTCCAAATTGAATAATACCTGTTATCCAACCATTCTAACTTAGACTTTACTTAGTCATTTTTCATGCAATCATTTCAACACAACCCCTCGGGAAGTTAATAGATATGTCTTGTAAGGCTCAAAAATTATTGGAACCTGTATATCAATCTATAAATAAGACTTACATTTATAATATTCCATTTAATTTCCATAGAGAATAGACAGGATCACCTTTGTCATTTTTAAAGTATATTTCCCTAGGACAGGTAAGAAAGTAGAAAGAGGATGGCCACAAGCATACCTAACTTCAAACCTTGAGCATCAAAATTTGCCCCAGATTTCTGGAATAAATTTTGCTGCAGCTTTTTTTTTTTAAAGAAAGTGTATCCTTTGTGAACCTTTATCAAACCCTGAGTAAAGGGTGCTTCAGACAAGGCATGATACTTTGAACACGTTCTCTTCTCACAGACGCAGTGACACTCACTAGATACACAGGATAGATGTTGATATACTCAATTATTTTTGCATCTCAAACTCCTTAAGATAGGGGCGCCTGGGTGGCTCAGTCGGTTGAGCGCCGCCTTAGGCTCAGGTCACGATCTCGCGGTCCGTGAGTTCGGGCCCCGCATCGGGCCCCTGTGCTGACAGCTCAGAGCCCGGAGCCTGTTTCAGATTCTGTGTCTCCCTCTCTCTGACCCTCCCCCATTCATGCTCTGTCTCTCTTTGTCTCAAAAATGAAATAAACGTTAAAAAAAAAATTAAAAAAAAAACAAAAAAAAAAACTCAAGATAAACCCTCCAATTAATAATGAATAAATTATCTGGAGACACTTCCACATTATAGTTGGAAATAATCTTCCCTTTGGGGCACAATAGACCAAAAAATGCAGAGTTTACTTATTTAATTTTGGTTTTAATTACTGTTTCTGACAAATCAATATCTATTTGCTCTTCCATAGCATCCTGACTAGGACTAACATTCTTCCATATAATTTTTCTTCATCAATATCCCAAAGTCTGAATTTCTTAGTCTTCAGTAAAACAATGTAGAATTTTAAACTATGTGAATCAAAAACAATACATCTCTTTGTGTTGTTTTTAAAGTCATAAGGATTCCATTTAATTGTTTATAAAATCCAGAAGAAAATGCACTTTTTTAAACTTTTTGACGTTATTTAGACATCTGATGAACTATTCACACAACCTTGTTCCACATTACATTGATACAGTCCTTTCTGAATTCAACTTAAATTGAAGGGCTTAAACAATCACACACACACACACACACACACACACACACACACACACCACAACACAAACACACAGCATTTTAAAAGTCAACGTGTCCTCCTTTTCCGTAGAGTTTTCTCTTATAGCTCACCCAAATGTGTCCAAACTCTCATGACATGGATGTCCTTGGATTCAAATATGTTCCATAGGAAATGCACACAGCAAAAATATATAGTGATATAGTGATTCTCTTTTAAGGTTTGTCCTATACACCTGATTTTGAATCCTGTCTTTATCAAAAATGTCTGCAGAGTAGATACATTTGTTCAAACTGAAATAAAGGGAAGAACATACTACTCACCCTAAAATCATTACACATTTAAGTGTCCACTGTGTATATTTCAAAGATAATTTGAGGGAAATACCTTGACTCCCTCTTATTTTTTCAAGTATCCAATTATACATATTAAATTTAAATGAAAAATGAATTCCCTAGTTCTTCATAATTAATATATTTTATTAACTGATTTAACCATATTTTAAATATAGTATGTAAGTCACACACAGAAGAATACATACAAAATGGTCAGCAGAATATCTTTAGTAGTTATTTAAAATTAAAAAAAAAAAAAAAACAGGAACAATCTCTTGTGCCTATGATAGTGATTTTGTTTCAAGGAGTATACATGTTTCTTTTTCCAAGAAATTACTTCAAAATGCTATTCTCTACTCTGTGAAGTAGATATGAAGGCTTTCGGAAATAATGTAGATTTTTGTCCCTTGACACCCCAGTAAAGTTTGGTTACATTTTGTGGCACTTTTTTCAAGGGAGATACACCATACTGCTTATTAAAAATCATAATATTAATGATCAATTTAATAATAATCTTGACTTTATCATGTAAGTTTTCATCTGTGGAGTGACTCCTTGACTACCATTTCCCTGTTGTATCTTCTTAAAGAGTAGTCTTTGATGAATCTGGACACTTAGATTCCCTTAGGTTGGGTTTTTACTGCATGTTCCTTTTATCTCACTTCTCATTTATTAAACTGGAAATTTTCAGCTAAAATGAGAGACTAATGTGATTTTGTAGAGAAAATAGCTTTGTTCTTTTGAGTTGTGTTAGTGGAGGAATAAACTAGTAATGTTTCAAATGTAAGTGATAATAAGGTTCATGACTTTAGCCAATATCTTCTCAAATACAGACATAGCCTAGGGCCCTTTCATTTTCCAAATATCGTTAACAGACTTTTCAACCTTCTTATTGTTGTTTTTTTTACAATATTTTCTATTTTGTAAGAGAGAAAGATAAAATCATCCATTTATGTAAAATAACAAAACAATAAATAAAAGAAAATGATCATCTTTAAACATTGAATAAAAAATAAACCAATAACATTTTTAAAGGCTTCAAGTAAAATACTAACAACTAAAAATCAAATCTAAGGCTAAAATAATGTAAATAAATATTAGGTAACTGGTTTGCAAAATAAGATGGGTTTCTGTTTCATAATTCTCTGTAAACTGGACTCTCCCCATAATAATATTTCATTTTTTAGAATTTCTGTTGGGCATTAATTATGCCTACTGAGCTCAAACATTAAATATACTAAAATCTACACTTTTGCCATTTCTTCCAACTTGACACAAATTTATGAAAATCTATGTTTAAGATGGGAAAAAATGCACAGATTTGTAGAACGAATTGTTAAATATTAATCCATTCTTATTTTCTCATTGACAGTTTTCTCCAAATGTTCCATATTCTAAGCTGAACATAGATGAAGCTACTGAATCAAATACGGAGACAGATGCCAACACATTCTGAAAATTAAAATGTGTGGCATAGATATATGGAGTGGCAGAATAGGAAAAGGCAAGCTCACTTGGAATACTGGAGGGAAGTTAGAAATTCAGGTACTCATAGGATCTAAGAGTCTACTGCAGTAAGTTAATGATTAAGGCCAAGCCAAACCAACCAACAAACAAAGCCGAGTACAAAGTATGACCAGTCTTGGGGCGCCTGGGTGGCGCAGTCGGTTAAGCATCCGACTTCAGCCAGGTCACGATCTCGCGGTCTGTGAGTTCGAGCCCCGCGTCAGGCTCTGGGCTGATGGCTCGGAGCCTGGAGCCTGTTTCCGATTCTGTGTCTCCCTCTCTCTCTGCCCCTCCCCCGTTCATGCTCTGTCTCTCTCTGTCCCAAAAATAAATAAAAAACGTTGAAAAAAAAAAAATTTTAAAAAAAATAAAAAAACAAAGTATGACCAGTCTTGTTTATGTGAGTCATCCTCCACTTTTTTCTTTCCTGCAGTATCATTTTTAAAGCAAAATCTTTCTTAGATCAAAAACCTAAACAGCTGAAAAGTATACCAGAGAGATTGAGAAATGGGGTATTCCTATGTTTAAAAAAAAAAACATAGTTTGACTTTCAGTAAAAAAGTAGCTTGTCCTGCAAATTCCATCCATTCTAGCTGAAAATAATAATCATAATCATAATCATAATCATAATCATAAAGCATTACCATGGGTCCTTTCTGCAGTGAAAAAGGAGAGACAGGCACCTGGTGCTATGAACATTTGCACAACAGTTAATTAGATTTAACTGATTTTCTTTTGGCTTTGCTATTTTTTTCCACCTTATTTTAAAATTAATGTCACTGAAAGTGTGAAAAATAAAATAATCAGCATGTATTCAACAATACTAAGACCATG
The DNA here is from genome assembly GCF_028018385.1 of Neofelis nebulosa. Taxonomy (NCBI): domain Eukaryota; kingdom Metazoa; phylum Chordata; class Mammalia; order Carnivora; family Felidae; genus Neofelis; species Neofelis nebulosa. The sequence continues at coordinate 46,466,544 of NC_080794.1, forward strand.
CTAAGCAGTGTTTTTGTATATTTTCCACATGTGTGCATATTTCACAGTTATTTTCCTACTATGTTGCATTTTAATTTTTAAAATAATACATCATACTGTCCTACGGTAGTACACTGTCTTTGTAAAGATTTAATTTAAAGGCTACTTAAATTCCAGTTTATTCCTATGTTATGATTTATTTAGAAACCTTATTATTATTTGACATTTAAATTGCTTTGATTTATTTACTACCATAAGGAACTCCACAATTAATATCATAGAATACACATTAACTTTTTCTTTTTTTTGGAAGGAGAAACTGTAGGTTCATGAACAATTTTCATACGGCCTGTAAACACTCAAAACTGTAAGCTGTGCTGGTGTATAGGTCAGTATGTGTGTATTTTTGGCGGGGTGGAAAGGTCTCTGACTAAAAATGTCATAAGGTTAGTAAAGAAAATGTGTGAACTTTAATACTTAAGAAAAACTCCTTTAAGTTATTCCCCAGTTAATATTGCAAGAAGTTTATATGGCTGGAGTCAATGAATGGGAGGGTTTTTTTGTTTTTGTTTTTGTTTTTGTTTTACTTTATTATTTATTTTATTATGTTTTAAATAAGTCTTTGTTTTTAGAGCAGCTTTAAATTCACAGCAAAATCGAGGGGAAAGTACAGAGATTTGCCATATCCTCTTCACTCCCACACATGCCTAGCTTCTGCCTGATCAACATCCCCTATGAGAGTGGTACATTTCAAACAACTGAAGGACCTATGTAGACAGACGATAATCACAAAAAATCCATAGTTACTACATGACAGTTCACTCTTGTTATTGTACCTTCTATGAGTTTTGACAAATGTATCCAGACATGTATTCATCATTGTGGCATTATGCAGAGTATTTTCACTGCCCTAAAATTCCCCTGGACTCCACCTACCCATACTCTCTGTTCCTCCACCCCCAGCAACCACTGATATTTTTACTGTCTCCATATGATCACTTTGGAAATTTGTTTTAGACATTACTCAACTGATTTCTGGAAGTGGCTAATATGGACAGTTTTGACATTACTTGAACTTTCCTTTGTTTGCTTATTTACTTTGCATAGCAATATAACACATTGTCACTAGCATGAATTAGGTCTCATCAGAAATGTGCCATTTTCATGAATCTTAATTTTAATTTGTAATTAGAAAAAAATTTACATGCTTACACATAAAATATATAAGAAGAAATATTAAAGCCACCACCAGGAGATAACCACTATTAATATTTGAGTATATTACCTTCCAATATTTTTAACTGAACAAATATATTGACACCATATGTCATTTACAAAATTGGAGTCATCTAGCATTTAAAACATTTTATCCTGCTTTCTTAACTTTACATATGGTCTCTGATAATTTCCTCAATTAGTAAAGTATCTTTACACATATTTTTAATTGCTACATAAGTCATTGTCTAGATGAAACACATTGATATTTTCAAAGAGCTCTTTAAATATTCGTCACATATGTTATTCAAATGATTTTTAAATACCTACATTTGATTTGTGTCAATGTTTAAATATTGTATGTACCCATATATACATTAATGTTTTTTTGGTGTAAGCATATTTCTGTGTATAGGTAGACAAAGATATTAGGTTCCCCCACAGTATTAACTGTCTTTTGGAACAGCTCCCTTGAGGGATTTTGATCATCAAAATCATGGTATTTACTAATGTAGACAGGTTGATAAAAAGACATAAGCCCTAGAGAAACCTTTATACAGCTTACTAAATTCACCTCTTCAATCTACATTAAAAAAAAAAATAACGTGTATTACAAAATAAAGAAGATGATGATTTAAAAAGTGCCATCAGCTTTGGAACCCAGGAGACATGACATTAATATAAAACAAACCATTATAATGAACTGAGAATATGCCCAGCACTAGACGTTTTACATATAACTTATTTAATCATCATAGTAACCCTATGAAGTAGGTATGCATATTGTTCCCATTTTAAAGATGAGGAAATCAAGGCATAGAGAAGTTAAGAAATTTGCCTGAGATTTTGACAGATAACAAATTGTAAGGGGCTGTATTTCAAATCAGAATTCGTGCAGACTTACCTTTATTTTCTAAGCTATAACATTATCTATCTTGAGGAATTTATTAGAATTATAGTTAAAATGTCCATCATAAGGTAGAATCTCCAAAGCTAAGTGAAGATGATCCTGACCTCAGTTAACTAAACCCAACAAATGAATATAACAAGTGTTCAAAAGGAGGGCAGAGCATAGAACTATGCATCCAATTTTGTGGGTTATTTGAAATTCTCACACATGAAATATAACAATCAGATAGCTACCAAAATGACTATTTCCTCTCCCAAATATGACAGGTAGCAGTATCAGGAAGAAGATGAGAGAGACCATACCTATGGCCTTGGCTACATCCACTGTTTCCATTAAGAGAAGAATGGGTACACAATGGTGGTCCTCAGATCATCTGCTTCAGCAAAGCAAGAGTTAGTTCTTTGTTTGGCTGTATACTTCCCTATTCATTCACTTCAAGGTGCCACATCACTGAAATCTTAGTATAAATCTATGTCAACTGTCCCTCAAGCCTATGATCTGAAATAAGGATTTTGTGTATGCACGTACGTGGTAAATAGAATAAATAAAGAAGATTCATTCAATCTCTCCCACACTCACCATTATTAGACAGACACAAGCCCTAGAGGAATCTCTGTAGAGTCAAGGCAAAGAGATTACAAAATACTCCAGCAGGAGCATAGGGAAGCCACTTGCAGGCAAGAGCAAAGGCCAAACAGACCTTTCAATCTGTAGAGGTCATGACTTTTTTCATAATGACATTTGCTATAATGTTGCACCTTAGAAATTATCAGCTATTATATCAAGAAAATGTATATTCAGAATGAGATAAAAGACTAAGGACAATGGGTGAGACTCAGTAAAAGAGCAAACAGTATATAAAGAAGAAAGTCAGGAAATTTTTTCTAAAGAAGAAGAAATAATGAAGGCAGAACTAAAATTTGACAGAACTAGTAAACAGGAGAACTGGATAAATGTAAATTTATGCTCCAACAGTATTGCAGCTAGAAACACAGCCGTCTAATTTCTTACTCTTCCTCCCTGTTGTTCCAAAATTTAAAAAAATTAATAACAAATAGAAAATGTTTTAAATGTTAAAAAAGCAAACAAATGTAATTTTCTTCTAAGGAGGAAATAAAAAATCCAGTTAAGGGAAAATTTTAAAATATGAAGCAAGACATAAAAGAAAAATACTTAAACCAGCAAAAGTTGTACTCAGTGGCACCCTCAGAGTCTTAAACAAATTCAACATTAAAAAGAAGAGACGTGTTGAATTAAGAATTCAACTGAGAAAGTTAGAGATAATATAATCCATTTTTTAAAATAAGAGAAATGAAAGGGGAGAAACTAGATATTTGGAATAAGGAAAAGTGTGGAAGCAGTAATACTCTGAAAAAAAAAAGAAGTCCATGAAGTTAGGAAAACAATTTTAAAATGAGAAATAAAAATAAATACAGAAAGTAAAAAGAAAGTACATAAATCACAAATATACGACATTTTTAAAATTATTATTGAACAGCATAAATAAGTTTCTGTTCATTGCTATGAAAATCCCAATGACACTTAGGACTTTTCAGGGAAAATAAAATGTACCAAATGGCTTAAAAACAGAAAATTTGAGTTACAGAAATATTCATGGGAAAATAAATAGGACAAAAAATGTTTTCCTTCCAAGAATTACTAAACTATTTGCAATGGGTGTCCAGGTCCAGATAGGTTTGTATGTAAGTCTGTTGTACCTATATACTGTGTATATGTGTATATATGTGTATATATATATATATACATATATATATATGTATATATATATATATACACACACATATATATAGTATATATATACAACAAATACACACATATAAATATGTATTAATTACATATTATATACTTAACATGTAATTAATTAATACACACACACACACACACACACACAAGACGTTAAAATGAGAGTCTCTCCAAATTTTGACTGAGAGGCAAGTGCAATAGGTGCCTGGTGCCTCTACTTCCTACAGTAATCTTTACATCACCTCAGAAGAATGTGCCATTAAATGTTACAGCCATTTCTGCCATGGTAGACATCATTTACTTCTGCCTATAAAAATGTGAGTTCTGAAAGGAGAGATAGCTCTTTCTGAGAGAATTGTCAGAATTCTGTGCTGTTTCATTTTTTAAATGGAGAAAGGATGGATTCCTCTCACATCAAGCCAAGTGAGAGGGCATTCAAAGAGCCTCATGTGTGGGGCACCTGGGTGGCTTAGTTGGTTGAGTGCCTGACTCTTGTTTTTGGTTCAGGTCATGATCCCAGGGTCGTGGGATTGAGCCCCGTGTTGGGCTCTGCACTGAGTATGGAGCCTCCTTAAGATTCTCCCTCTCTCTCTTTCTCTCTCTCTCTCTGTCTCTCCCTCTCCCCAGCTCGCTCGCTCTCTCTCTCTCTCTCTCTCTCTCAAAAAAAAAAAAAAAAAAAGAGCCTCATGTGATCCCAAGTATGGGACCCCTTGGAAGTTCTAGCCTAGGTAACTGAAAGAACAAAATTCTGGCTGAATGTTGCTTGCCAATTGCCAGATTGAGGAAACACAGAGACATGAGGAGAGGAGATCCATGTGTTTGTCTCAGGGTAAAGATACATGGTCCCTCTGCCCCTACCCCTGTGAAGGTCTATGGCAAGAAGGACTGCCTGAGGCAGCAATGTGACCCAACAGATTCCATGCAGTTGGTCCAGGGATAAGCAGAGGGCATAGCCAGGAGGAAGCATCAGCTCTGTCAGGTAGAGGATCTCCAGCAACCCCAAAAAAGTACTGCACAAAATAAAGCATTTGTATTTTTCCATCTGCCTCATTGAAAGGGTGGAAACTATACTTGTTCATTTTTCTTTGTCCTTTTTTATTTCCTCACCATCAGGTTCTATCAGGTCAGATAACAAGTGAGAAAGATGAGCAAAGAAGAGGGAGGTCAGCCAATCTTTCCCTTTAGGCATCCAGCTCTATTTCTTATAAATATTTGAAACTCAAAATCTTTTATCAAGTACTATTGTTCGGCAGAACTATCTTTGGGAAATCTATATTGTCCAATGTCACTTACAAGTATGTGTGAAAACTGCTAAGTGAAATACTTGCAAATGAATTATACTAGTATTAATAAAAAAGAAATCACCATGACAGTATAAAGTTTACTTCAGCAATTTATGATGTTTCAATATTAGTGTATTGTAACACAATTTATCTCCATAAATAGCAAAAATCAGATATGATTCCATTTCTAATTCGGAATAAAGCATTTAGTTAATAGAGGGAAAAATTCACTTCCTTAACAAAAGTCAATCATCAGCATTAGGTATATCAATTAAACATTAGACTCATCTCCCTCCCTTTTGAGTAAAGAACAAGGCCAGTCTTTCACTATTAATACTGTTAAGTAAGTTAACAGGATGACCAATATCTATCAATAAGAAAGGAATAAGAGAATAGGTATAACTATAGAAAATGTAGAATCAAAATGATCGAACAGAAAATTCAAGAGTTAACAGAATGATACTGTAAACGCTTTCAGTGATAAGCCTATCAACAAAATGGAGTAAATGGCTAGAGAAAAGATATGCTAAATATGATCCAATTTGCAGCATTAACATAAATATACATTACCTTGAAATAAACCTAAAGGAACTACCAAATAAAATAGCATTAATGAAGATTTAAATAAAGGAGAATATAATTTTCCTTTTAGTGGGAAAACTCCCTATTTTAAACTTATCAAGGGTCTGTAGTTTCATTCATTAATATAATGCAATTAAATAAAAGACATATTAACAATATTTTGGAGAATACATGAATGAGAACAGTCAAAATCAGCTTGAAAAATAAAATTATATGGAAAAAAAGAGGGAGAGTTTAGTGTATCATCAAAGATGTTATAATGCTTCAATTATGAAATCTTACGGAGTTGATGCAGGTCCTGAAAGCAGAGAAACATAAGTGACAGCCCAGAAACATACTGGAAAAAAATTTAATAGAAATTCAGGACATTTAAAATTAGAATTAAAAATAAAATAACATAAATTATAAGTTAAGTTTGCCTTATTTAAGGAAAGTTGCTAGAAAATTGGCTAACTTAAAAAAGAGAAATAAAGGTTACTACCTCATACTATATACTATGATAAATATCGATGAACTAAAGAGTTAAATGAAGTAGATAAAACCATAAAAGACCTAGAAGAAATAGAGTTGGCAAGAACTTTCTAGAAAAAGAAACAAAGAGAACACTCAAAAGTGAACTATATTTAGAGGAATAAATTTTACATTGATATTTACAAAAATATAAAGTACATAATGACATTAGAACAATGTTTATAGAATAGATTATTAAAGCTTACTGTCTTAAGAGGTCTTAAAAATAATTATATATGTATATATATATATATATATATATATATATATATAATTATTTGTGGCTGGAATGTTTCATAATAGAAGTTATATATAGAAAATCACACAGGAATTCATGTATAAGAATATTTATTACACCTTTATTTATAAGAGAAAAAAAGCCTAATGTTTAAAAAAATCATATTTTATGTAATGATAAAATTCTATTAAATCCTGTGAAGTTAAAATATTCTTAGATATTGTTCTTAGTATTACAGTGAATTTAAGATATAGGATAAAATTGAATTACAATTATATAACATAAGTAATACATATATATAGCGTGTGTTCCTTCCTGTCTTTTTCCTATGTGTCTATATATATATGTATATATTACATATATATTACTCTATATAGAGAGAGAGTAAAACAAACCTAATAGCAATTGAAAGATATCAAAAAATGCAACTACAGATAAACAATCATAACAAGAAGATGGAATAATATTGAATACCATGCTTTGAGAGAATAATGATTGCTTTAGAAAACATTCTCAGTATAAGCTATTGGAAGGAAATATTAAAATATTAACAATGGTTATTTATGTGTGGTAAGATGTTGAGAATTTTAGAGCATTTTCAACATGTTCTATTTTTTTATGGTAGATATATTTTACTTTTATATTAAGAAAATTTGTTAAATATAATTTTCAACAGTCCAATGTGGGGAACCCATTTCAATTGTCCATTAAAAGTAATGGCTTTGTTCCCATCCTTACAAATCCTGATTAGTACATTGTTTTATGGTGTTTTCTTTGAAGGGATTTGCCTTTTAGTTTTTGGCATGCCTCTTTGGTTTGATTAACTGGGGCCTCTGTTCCGCTCCTCTGCATTGCAATTGAGTGTTTGTTATAGAGGAAGCAACAAGAAGCAGGACAATATTATTGTATTCTCCCTCGAGGCTTCCTATTTTCCAGAGATTAGACTATTTGCTCAACAGCACCAAGTTGCTGTAACAATTTCTTTCTCATTTCCCTTACACCCAGGGGCAAATGGCAACTTTCTTGTCTGTCACTTTCCAACTCAGGAAGCTGGTGCATAATTTTGTCTGTTATTTAATACTTGACAGATAGCCCCCAGCATCAAACCATCCATGAAAACCATTGGCCCCTGGCACGCGGAAGAGATGCATAAGCTTTTGACATTCAAGTAGCTAAGAATGGATTTGGGGTGGTTCAAAAAAATTATTTTAAGTCATATGTGATACTGAGCTCGTTCATAGAATTCCATTCGTCATCAGTAAAATGACATTAATTATTGCTGCTCCTTGAAGCAAAGCTAAAATGTGTATTTATGCCCTTTGACAATGTGAAGTCTGACTCCAGAGAGGGCAGGGAGGAATCAGTCACCGAGTAGCAGAGCCCCTGTGACAGGGGAGAAAAATTTTGCTCTACTAACCATGGTGCTTTCTGTGGGGTGAGAAAGAGCCCTGGCCTCACCCCATAAGCTTACTCATTTCTCCCATACAAACTGTTGTCATCAAGTTTTTCCCGTGATGGGGCTGGGTGGACAGAGCAGGTGAAATAATTCTCCACACATATGTCTCCCACACATTAAGAGGTCCGTGTGTTTTCTTCCTCCCTTCTCTCCCTCCCTTCCATAGGTATCTACTGGGTGCTTACTATATGCGAGATCAAGTTCTAAGAGCAGTAGATACAGTGGCAAACAAAACTGATGAGCTCCTTAGCTTCATTGGGCTAAAGTTCTTTGTGAGAGACCACCAATAAATGAACAAGCAACTAAACAATATGAATTTCAGCTTGTTATTGAAAAACTTGATTAAATGGAGAGTAGCTGGGTGGGAATGGAGAGAAAGGAGCTATTTTAGATAAGGTAATTGGAAAAACCACCTCTGAGGAGTTCCACATGTGACAAAATAGGCCTGAATAGTGAAAGGAGTCATGTAAGGACAACCCAAATAGAAGAAATAGCAAGTGTGAGGCCCTGAGGTGGGGGGGAAGTCAGCATACTGGAGTAGGAACAAGGAGGCCAGAATGTCTGCAACGGTTAACTAGAATGGGTTTTTAATTTAAGTGCAATGAGGCATCATGAGAGAGGTTGAAGGAGAGGAGGAATCAACTCACATTTTCTTTAAAGAGATGACTCTGGCTTCTGTGCAGAAAATGGCTTCTGGGTGGTGAGAGAAGATGCAAGAGAACCTGAGAGGCAGATGGAGTCACACAGATGAGAGATGGTAGTTCGTGGGGCTGGGGCATAGGAAAACAATTAGACAAGGACAGAAGAAAATGATTCACTTAGTAGCTTATATTCACAGAGGAATTTCTCATGCTTTATCTCAAATTATCTTTAAGGTCCTTTCCAACTCCCCAAATCTGGATGTTAATCATTTATGACCTTAAGGGATTTCAACAATAACTTTTTCATTCTCCAAAATCATCATAACACATGTGATAGTAGAATTGCACTACCCATACCTTTCTCAGTATATATCTATTTAAAAATGTTGCTTTCAAATTTACACTATCAGAGAATTGAGACATATTATTCATCTTTGCTGTCTGACATGTTGGAGATCAATTTTTAGACTGGAATTCATGGTTTTAACATAGTTCAAATTGTGTTTTTAATCCCATACTCTCTGGAGCTAGAATGCATGGGTGGCTTCTCAGCCAGGATAACTCTGAAGTGATGGTAATCTATGTATGATAGCTGACATGTTGTTATATGGGTAATAAAGATAATATTGAGGAGCAGAATTTAAGAATTCCTCCCTTATTGTTCTAAACAATTAATGCTTTGCAAGAATTATATGATGATCTTTGAAATTGTGACCAACATTTATTCATTCAACAACTTGGTAAGATATTGGTTAATAAAATAGAAATGGTCCCAACCTTCACTGCTTACAGTAAATTTCTAAGATAACAAAATTAATAAAGAAACAAGTGTGTGTGTGTACGTGTGTGTATGTGTGGTGTTAAGTGTCATGAAGGATATGAATAGGTCACAATGACACAGAACAGAGGTGATATGGAACCCGTTCATGAAGATGGTTATGAAAGGTAGCCCTGGGAAAGAAACATTTAAGCCCATGCATACTTCAACCGTATGAAGAGTAGAGGTAACATCATCCAAGTAGAGGAAATTTCACACACAAAAGCTCTTAGATAGGTATGTACTTCAGCAGTTGGGGAAAGAGAAAGGAGGCCGATAAGGCTGTAGACAAATAAGTAAGTGAATCTGAAGAACAGGCAGGAGTTAGATAACAGTAGAGTTATACATCTACGGTAAGGGGTTTGGATTTTAGTTCAAGGCATGTAAAAGACACAAAAGGCCTAAGAAGAAAACACCATGACAGATTTATGTTTGTTTGTTTGTTTGTCTTCCAATCACTCTGGCTGCTACATAAATAATACAGTGGAAGAAGACAAAAGTTGGAAAGAACTAGACCAAAAAAGAGATTCTTTCATGTTCAGAGGAGTAATGATGGTTGCTTGATTCACACTAGACATGGAATATATGAGAGAAGTTGACAAATTAAAGGTATTTTTTGGATAGAATAAGACATTTTTTTATTAATATGAAGTGAGGGAAAGAAAGGGAAAGTGGATAACTCAGGCTTCTCACTTAAGGGATGGTAGATAAGATTGTCACTTTACAAGAAAATAAAACCTGATAGAAAAGATCTAGTAGAAAAAATCAACAGTGCTTTATCATAAAAGACCTAGACTAATAATTCCAAGGTCTCATTGAATGCTATTAAGAGAAAGTGCAGTTTAGGGGCGCCTGGGTGGCGCAGTCGGTTAAGCGTCCGACTTCAGCCAGGTCACGATCTCGCGGTCTGTGAGCTCGAGCCCCGCGTCAGGCTCTGGGCTGATGGCTCGGAGCCTGGAGCCTGTTTCCAATTCTGTGTGTCTCCCTCTCTCTCTGCCCCTTCCCCGTTCATGCTCTGTCTCTCTCTGTCCCAAAAATAAATAAAAAACGTTGAAAAAAATTTAAAAAAAAAAAAAAAAAAAAAAAAAAAAAAAAGAGAAAGTGCAGTTTAATTTAAGAACCTCTTATTATTAGCCAATGATGGTAAGAAGAGGGATCAAAGCAGGGAGAAGAAAATAAAGTATCCAATATTAGAACCTTAAATGTAAAACAGTATCAATCAGGAAAATGGACAGAGATTGCCATGGCTGAGGCAGGGAGAAGAGATAAGAGAGACAAGAGGTACTAAGAGTATACAAAGAAGAGAACAGCAGAAAGAGGGCATCACCATGAGGATGATGTGGATGAGATGATGACGATGGAGATTAGGATGATGATATAGATGGTGATGATATTGACGAGGATGATGACAACTATAACAACAACAATATCTCAAAAAATTTTTAGCCATTTTGCACTAGTTGCATGTGCTAGGTTGTGCACTAGTAATAAAGTCACCAAAATTTCAGTGGCTTAAAACAACATTGGCATATTTCTCACTCATGCTTCATGTGTGTTTTAGATCAACTGGGGGCTCTAAACTTGTCTGCCTCTGATACCCTTGATAATAGAGCAGCCACCATTTGGGGCATTGCCGATCATCATGGCAGTGGACAAGGGGGCATGACAAATTGCACTCTAATTCTTAAAGCTTTTGACAAATCATTAACACATACGACCTCAACCACTTTTATTGACCTAAGCAAGCCACATGGCCACACCTAACACCTAATTACAGGGTACTTCAGTTATGCTTCCAGGAGAACTGAAAATTTTTGGTGAATCACACTAATTATTTGTGTACTTGCCATATATATATATATATATATATATATATATATATATATGTATTTTAATGTTTATTTTTGAGAGACAGAGTGCAAGCAGGGGAGGGGCAGAGAGAGAGGGAGACACAGAATCTGAAGCAGGCTCTGGGCTCTGAGCTGTCAGCACAGAGCCCAACGCAGGACTCAGACTCACAAACCATGTCATCATGACCTGAGCGAAAGTTGGCCACTTAACCAACTGAGCCACGCAGGCACCCCTACTTGCTATATTTTAATTGGATTATCTTATTCAATCTTTTCATAATGCTGTGAGGTTGGTACTCTTCATCCCCACTTTACAAGAAATTGACATTTAGAGTGTTAAGGGATATCTGGTTTAGACAGGGTAGAGGACACACATATTAATGGTGAGGCCATAATTTAAACTCAGAGCTTATGTGCTAAACTCTTAGCTATGCCACCTATACTGGCCATGTCAGCAGTCTTAACTGTACTCCAAAGGAATGAGGACATCCCTTAAAATTTTTTAAAGAGTGGGATTATTAGATTTCCATTTTAAGAAATAGTAGGTACATATTTCAGTTCAAACCTCAGATAATCCCCAAAATTTGCCTTATAATTATTTCTGCCTTATAAATCAAATGTAATTTTTGGTTTGAGCCACCATTCCACTGGTAAAGTGAAAGATGAAAACTTAATCTTGGTCAATTTTGAGGTCTTATGTTCATTGGTGAGAGTTTGGTCATGAGCAATCACTGGCTTGAAAAGATTACAAGTGATTGATGTTTGCATTTGCATATTCTTAATTTTGTTGGTTCCTCTCCAAACAGTATAGGCAGGTTCCCAACAAGAATGCTCTTTTGGTCTGGGATTATCTTAGCTAACTCTAGAGTATCCACTGCCTCAGTGGATAGATATGCTGCTATCAGAAGACACTGTCACAGTGATCTCTTCATTTACATTTGTGCACCAGTCAGAAACTGCATGTAGATTTTTGAAATAGGAGCAATGCATCCACAGCCACAACCACTACCACCAAATATTGCCTACATCAGGGCGGTTTTGGAAGCCTTCGTGGTGTCAGCAAATCCGATGCCTTACGGTTTTCTTCTGTATATTTAGGGTCAGATTCTTATCCTCATGCTTCCTACTCTATGAAATAATAATAATAAAAAAAAACACTCCATATTGGTTAAGTCGCTTTTATTTGATATTTTGTTATTGAAGTCAAAAGCATGTTAACTAATTTAGCTTATATATGTAGATAAAAATTATCTGAGAATTTTTGCTAGCCAAGAGAAGAGACTGTAGGAAGAGAGAAGGTTGAAGATAAAAGAAATAAAAAGAAAAGCTAATGCAAAGCAAAGTCCCAGAGTAGGTGAAAAGATGGGCTTATTGGGAACAGTGGAAGTGGTGGCCTGCAGTGAGAGAATAGACACATCATTCTCCATGACTGATGAAAAGGAAGAGAGAGTGAATGTGAATGTAGATGTTAGAATGTGTTGTGGTGGTAAAATTATCTTCATAGTGAATCTAAATGCATTGATTTGTGGAACGTTAAGTAGTTTGCTTGGGCAGAGGCCTGAAGAAATGTAGGAAACATTTCACACAGAAATTGAGGGGAATGCTGGTCAACTAAAATGATTTAAAGGCAATTCTAGGAACCAAGCTGAGTTTGTAGACCATGGACATGGGGTGGCTGTCAATTTGAACCTTCCATGGGACAGCAGTAGAAGAGAAGATAGTTGGAAAATGCATCCCATGTCTGGGTTTTCTCTCATAATTAAGACAGAAGGACTGGACTGCAAAAGAGTGGATGTTAAGACTATGAGTTATGTGAACAACTGGTGCACCCACAATTGGCTGGGGAGGGAAGAAAAACCAGGAAGACTGAAGAAAAACGGAGAGAGCAATAACAACATGAGAACTGCATAGATGACTCTGTGGAGTGTCTACTATGTACCAGGTGCTCTGCTACGTAAAGCATCATCTCACTGAATATGCTTTCCAAACCCAGAAACTGGTATGATTCCCCTTGTCTAGATGGATCAATTTAGCATTAAGACATTGACTAGCTTTATTTGAAAAATCATTACATTTACACCTAAGATTAAATCCCAGATCTGTCTGACTTCAGTGTCTAAGTTTTCAACCTCTCAAGGGTCTGCAACTTACTAAGAAGGCAAAAGCTGTAGAAGTGGATGCAACACACATGGACAGGTAGGAGGTGGTGGTCTCAAGGTAGGATACTGGAAGTCAAAGCTTCATAATTTAAGGTGTTAATGCTAATGCCTAGATTAACGATGTGTGTAACTGAAGTTGAACAGAGGTGAAGGTTACTTGATAATCAATTATTGGTCTGAAGTTCTTGTTCTCACTTTACTACAAGAGTTACATGAGGGGCGCCTGGATGGCTCAGTCCATTGAGCGTCCGACTTTGGCTCAGGTCATGATCTCTCTGTACGTGAGTTTGAGCTCTGTGTCGGGCTCTGTGCTGATGGCTCGGAGCCTGGAGCCTGCTTCGGATTCTGTGTCTCCCTCTCTCTCTGCGCCTCCCCCACTCGTACTCTGTCTCTCTCTGTCTCAAAAATAAAATAAAAACATTAAAAAATTTTTTTTACAAAGAGTTACACATATTAGTCAGGACTCTTTTACTTTCAGATTCTAACTCAAACACTGTTGAACAAAAAATAATTTACTATAATCATGTCTCATGAGCCCAAGAGCATTAATGCAACTCAGCCGTAGGAAAGACTGGAACAAGGGGCAGAAGGCATGTAGGGAACATCAGTAGGGCTATCAAGCCATCTTTGAATACCCTTCCCTTTTCTCTCTGCTAAAAACTTCATCTGCTCTGGAGGGTACGACAGCTGAAAATGGCTTACCTCCATTTCTGAGATTATACACCTGTTCCATTTAGTATACTAACCTATCTTGAAATTTCCAAATTCTTGGAAAATGGAGTAATTGGGAATTAGATGCTCACCATCAAATTATATCATACAAAATGTTTGCTATAAAGGAGGCAGTGGTTATGAGAATAGTTTCCTCAGAAGAGAGAATGAGCAGATAACCCTCACATTGTTCTTCTTCCTGTGGATCTATGCTTATTATCTGGAAGAAATATCCTTCCAATTTCTAACCTCTAATTTCAGTGAGAATTTATCTCCTCATACTCTCAGCCTACTGCCTTTTATATTTTTGTGATGGTGTTCTTGCAAAATAACTTGAAGGCAGAAATTAACAAAATAAACTGGTGTCTACCAGGAAACTAAAATGAACATACTCAAGAATCTCAAACAAGTTATAATTGATATTAAAAGTTTCTAAATCTTGTGTTTGTTCCTAGAATTCCTTTTGCAGTTCCCGATTCTGATAACATCTCAATTACCTGGGGATTACAGGGTGTTAGGAAGTCATTATTTTCCTTTGAGTATTTATACAGAGATGGATTACCAAACAGGGAAATTGTTTATATGCCATGTTAGAATGGGTGGTAAATTCAAATGGAATTGATAAGTCTTTTAAATAAAGGATCACCATAAGTGGCTGCATTAATTATTACATACTATCAGTGCCATTAAGGTGACTAAAAACTTGTTCTCACTAATGAATATAGAGAGAGCATTTTTTCTTTCCTAAGTATCTCCTCATTAGTCAGTTCTCAGAGGAAGCAGAAATACTTCTGGATATGTTTTATGTGCAGGGGTTGGAAAGAAAAAGCTACTAAAATTGTGTTGAATATCGACTTTATAACAGTACTAAAAGTAGAGGATAAATTATTCATAAATTATTAATTTGAGTCACTCTTGGGGGAGCAGCTATAAACTCATCAGCAAAATATGTGCTTATAGCATATAAAATTGCCCTGTCAAGAGACCATCAGACCATTTTCCCTTGGAGTTCTGGGTTTCCTTTTTCACTTGAGTAGAATTTTCAGAATCCTGGCTCCTGAAGGGATTAGGACAATCTTCCAATGGTGAGTTGGTAAGTGTTGGCAGCTTTGCCGCTAGGGGAGGAGCCAAGGTGATAAAAGGCTCTCTGAAGAAGGAAAGCAGGATTTTGGGGGTGCCACAAGAGGCAGCAGTGTACTTTTCTGCCACAGAGCACCCCACAGGAGCCAGGATTTTGGCTGAATGAAAACTGTTTCGTTATCTATGAGGTTTCAACTTTTAACCTGGCTGTCCAGTGCTCCACATAAGGTCAGCAGAGAGGGCCTTGGTAAGGATCAGTGCTCTGAGAACACCTGAAGATCTGGCATAATGTTCTCCATGAAATCACGTAACAAGAAGCAATAGTAATTTCAGAAGGCTAAAGCCTCACCTTTCTCATGATCTCATAGATTTAATACACAGAAGGTTTCATGTATAATCCAAACAAGAGAAGGAAAACATGGAAGAGTTGCTGTGGATGGACTTCTCTTTGACCTTGGCAACAAATGATATGGAATGAATTTGGTATATTAAATATAGACATACATATGTATATATAGATAATAGAAAATATATATTATAAAAATTTCCTTGTGCTTTGTGTGTTATATAATTAATAGTTAGTATACACATATTATATTTAACATTTACTGTAATCCTATAAAGAAAATAATACTATATTCACTATACAGATAGAGAAACCAAGGTTCAGGGATAAGTCATGACTTGCCAAAGATGATAAAATGTCAAAGTAAGAATTGAAACCCAGATCATTCTATCCTTCTCTTTTTCCTCTTCTTCTTTTTTTAAATGTTTATTTTTGAGACAGAGAGAGATAGAGAGCATGTGTAAATGGAGGAGGGGCAGAGAAAGAGGAAAGAGAGAATCCCAGTAGGTTCCAAGCTCAGTGCAGAGCCCAATGTGGGGCTCAAACCCACAAACTGTGAGATCATGACCTGAGCTGAAATCAAGAGTCTGACTCTTAACCAAGTGAGCTACCCAGGTGCCCCTCTTTCCTCTTTTAAAATATTTACACACACAGAGAGAGATAAATGTATAAATATATCCATAGAAAGATACATACATGCAAACATAAATAAATATATGTGGCCTTTACATATGTACGACTCTTTCCTTCTCTCCCTATAATTCTCTCTTACCTTTTCCTTTTATCTTTCTCAGTATATGCCTTTCTTCTTCTCTCTATTCACATACACAGGCAAACTAGGACAGTTGATTACCCTAGTAGTGTGTACATTCACCCATGCTACATTCCTCTGGCATATTTGTAACATGAGGTGGTTATGTATATGGTTCATGTCTATTTAGAATTTGAGGGTAACGATGAGCAATTTCAATGAAGAGTAGAAAGGAAGTTTGGATTAAGTCTTGGATATTTCTAATCTAAAACCATATTAGCCATTGTTGCCACAGTAATGTTCTCCAGTGATTAAGACTCTTCTTGGCTTCCATTCCCTTCACATACTTTCAGTCCCTGCTGTCTCACTTTCTCTGTCTCTCTTTTCCCTCTTTCAATTCTTATCACATTTTTAAATCCTCCTTTACAAAACCTTTCTCTTTAATCCAAGGCTGTCTTCACAAAACTCAAAAATATTTTTCTTCATTATGCAGAGAAATTCATCCATCCTCTAGAATCTTTACTATATATATATATATATATATATATATATATATATATAGAGAGAGAGAGAGAGAGAGAGAGAGAGAGAGAGAGAGAGACTATGTATTTTTCCCCAAGACAATAAAACCACCTGACTTCAACATGAATTATTCCACTTTCCTAGAAGACCAAAATTTGATATTTGTTGTTTATTTTAAGTAGCATTTTCCTTCACATCACATTCTTGAATCAATGTATAGATTACAGAGGATATTTCTTTTTTTAAGTTTATCTTTATTTATTTTGAAAGAGAGAGAACAAGCAGTGGAGGGGCAGGGAGAGAGGAGAGACAGAATCCCAAACTGACTCTGTGCTGTCAGTGCAGAGCCCAATGTAGAGTTTGAATTCATGAACTGTGAGATCATGACCTGAACAGAAACCAAGAGTTGGATGCTTAACCCACTGATCCACCCACGGGTCCCATGGAGGATATTTCTTGAGCCCAGTTGAAAAATATATTCCCTGCAGGGGAATGTAATTTCCTCACTTCATGAACATGTAGATTTTCTTGGGAAATAGCTTTTATAGAACAAGCTCTGTGCACTTGTCTACTTATTAGCAGGCATCCAACAATAGAAAGAGCATAAAGGGCATTCTGGAACTCTACTACATTTGTAGAATGGACATTGTAGCATGCCCCTTATGGCTAGAGAGAATATTTCCTTATTTGTGAGTCATGCTAAAATCATATTAGACCAGGGAAAGAAAAAATCATGTGACTCATGTTCCACACTATTGCATCTTCTGCCTGATGCCAAGCCATTAGATCATTGGAATGTGGTAAGATGCCAGGTTCAGAGCCACACTCAGAAGTACACTTTGAAACTCAAGGACGCACCAGGTACCTGGGTCTTTGTTCCCTCTCACTTGTGTCTGTGGCATACTCTCCTGGCCCATTTTTTTTTTTTTTTTTTTTTTTTGTATTTTAATCCAGACTCATTGCCTCCTTCCCAGGCATTATGATTCTTGGTATTTACTCCATTTCTGCCCTCCCCTCATTCAGAACTTCACTTTTACTTCACATATACATATCTTTTATGACTTAATTATGTCCTTGAAGTCAGATTTGGAATTGCATCTTGTTTTTATGTTTACCCTGCCTTTGTTGCCTTGAGATCCCTACTCCATAAAGCATCACTGGCAGAGGCACCTAAACCTTACATGGCCACTCACATGCTAGTCCTTAAGAGTAGTACAGTATTTTGGAAAGAAGAAGTTAGGTTATATTTCTACACAAGCAATTCTGACAAATTATTTAAAGGAATCCCAAAAGAAAGGAATGTGGATATCTGAAACTCCAGTAAATTTTCTTTTTTCTCATTCAAAATGAATATTATATTTAATACCAAATTTTGCACTTGTAATTTCGTATTCCCTTTCTTAAAGAGATCCCCTTAAATTGCATAACTTTAGTATGGCTGCTGACAAAAGATCTTTAAGGACTTACATCTCTAGAATAGACTGGGTTCCCATTTTTCAAGAGACTATCACTAAACAATATCAAAATATATGAATAAAGGTGAAATGTTAAGGAGAAACAGGATTATTTGCAGAGCTTGAAGATTCTTCTCCCATGATATTTATTAATTACTTTGGTGTTTTATCGTATTTTTACACATTATTTGACACTCCTCCATCTAGGAGGTAGTACTTAATTATCTTCTCTTTAGTGTGGGTGCTGGACTTAGTGACTCAGTTCTGATTAATTGATTATAGAAAGGGGAAAAAACTAATTTTAGAGTGAGATATCTGACAGATATCACCTTAATAAGTGATCAGGGTCAACATTATAAGTCATGTTAATTTCATGTGCCCTCACCCCAGGGATGTGATGAGAAAGGTACAATACCTCTATAGTATTCTTTTTCCACACCATTAACTCCAGGGAGTGGGGAAGAGGGGAGCCTGAGAAACTGTCACAGATTAGATGAAATTAAAGAGATATGATGATGAAATAAAACCTTGTGTTATGGGTTGAAATATGTCCCCACAAAATACATATGTTGAAGTCCTAATCTCCATCACTTCAGAATGTGGCTGTTTTAGAAGATAGCACTTTAAAGAGGTAATTAAAATTAAATGAAGTTAGAGGCAGGAAGATGGTGGCATGGTAGGAGGACCTAGGTTCACCTTGTCCCACAAATACAACTAGATAGCAATCAAATCATCCTAAATACCCCCAGAAATCTATAACTCCATCAGAACAAACTCCACAACTAAAGGGAGAGAAGAGGCCACACCAAAGAAGATAGGAAGTGCAGAGACATGGTTCAGGGTAGAAAATGGTCCCAGGTGCTTTGGAAGGGAGTGGGGGAGCCATGGTTGCAGAGAAGCACAGGCAAGAGAGGAGCCCACAGGGGACTGCACAAGAAGGATGTTTCCCCAAAGACACTGGCTCGAAAAATGAGAGAGGCTAAATTTTGTGAGTTCTTGCAACCAGTGGGGCTTAAAGCCTAGAGTTTTAAAAGTCAGCAGGCTTGGCTGAGATAGAGGCCAGGAGGCACTGTGCTGCTCTTGCAGAGAAGGCAGGCAAATAATCCAGGGGCAGACAGTGTGGCAACAGTGATCTGATGAGTCCCTGGGGCACACAGTGAGGAGATTATTTGCTCTTCTCTGAGGGTGTCCTTGAGAGGCAGCATTCACTGAGACATCTCTCCAGGAAAAAGGGAGCAGGCCATTGTCATTTCTCTCCCTCACATCTCAGCACAAACACAGAGCCAACTGTGGGAAGCATCTCATTGGGGGTCTAACTTGCTTATACCAAACCACATCTCCCTGTGCTCTGGTGGGATTGCCTTTCTCAGTCAAGTCTGCCTCTGTCCCAGAACTTCAGGATCCCCCCCAGAAGTCCAACTCAAACCTCTGTCCACACCACGTCTCCTGATCAGAGTTTTCCAGTTCCTCAGTTCCAGTGAAGGTGGTGATTTAACAAGCAGAACAGAGCACACTTTGATAAAACTTGCCACGTTCTGGCCAAGGACTAAACACTTCCCACAGTAGGGAAGGAGAACCTCTGTAGATGACTGGCCTGAAGGACAGAACAACCAGAACACAACAGCAGAGTGCACTCTGGAGACATTCCCTTCAGCACCAGACCCTGGGCACTACATGACCTTTTCTTCAGAAGGCCATTACTCTCAGGAGCAGGAAATAAAACTGGCTTTTCTAACAAAGAGAAGCAGATAGAGACTTAGACAAAATGAGAAGACAGAAGAATTTATCCCAAATAAAAGAACAAGATAAGGCTATGGCCAGAGAATGAAACAGATATGAGTAACATGCCTGACGAAGAATTTAAAGCAGTAATAATAAGGACACTCACTGGACTTGAGAAAAGAATGGGAGGCATCAGTGAGTCCCTTACCACAGAGATAAAAGAATTTTAAAAGAACCAATCAGAGTTGAAGAGTGCAGTAAGTGAGAGCAGAAGCACATGTGATACAATGAGCAGAAGGCTGGAATAAACAGAGAAATGAATTAATGTCCTGGAAGACAAATTAATGGAAAGCAATGAAGCTGAACAAAAGAGAGAAAGAATTATGCAACACAAAAATAGACTTAGGGAGCTCAGTGACTCCATCAAATGTAATAACATTTGTATTACAGGAGTCCCAGAAGAAGAAGAGATAGAAAAGGGGCAAAACATTCATTTCAGAAAATAATAGCTGAAAACTTGACTAATCAAGGGGAAAGGAACAGACATCCAGATCCAGGAGGCACATAGAACTCCTATTAAAATCAACAAAAGGGCAATACCAAGACATATTGTAATTAAGTTTGCAAAATATAGTGATAAAAAAAAAATCTTAAAAGCTGCAAGACAAAAGAAGTCCTTAACTTACCAGGGAAAATCCATAAGGCTAGAAGGAGATTTTTCAACAGAAAATTTGCAAGCCAGACAGGAGTGGCATGATATATTCAAAGTTTGAATAGGAAAATGTGCAGCCAAGAATACTCTATCCAGCAAGGCTATAATTCAGAATAGGAGAGATAGAGATCTTCCCCAGACAAACAAAAACTAAAGAAGTTCATGACCACTAGGCCAGCCCTGCAAGAAATATTAAAGGTAACCTTTGAGTGGAAAGGAGAGATCAAAAGTGACAGTATAAAGGTAGGAAACACAAAGGCACTAAATGTAAATATTTCTGTAAAAAAATAAATCAAGGAACTGATTTAAAAAAAGATTATAAAACATAATAACACATACCTAAAACATGGGGAGGAAAGGAGAAAAGAATGGTTTCAAATGTGAATGACCATCAACTCAAGGTAGACTGCTATCTGTGAAAGAAGTTATATACACGCCTAATGGTAATCATATATCAAAAAACACTAATAAACATGCAAAGAATAAAGAGAAAGAAATCCAAATATATCTCTAAGGAAAATCAACAAAACATGAGAGAAAGACAAGAAAGAATCAGAGAAAATCTTCAGAAACAACAACAAAACAGTAATAAAATGGCAATAAATACATATTTAACAATAATTACTTTGAATGTAAATTGACTAAATAAATGTTCCAATCAAAAGACATAGGTGTCAGAATGGATTAAAAAACAAGACCTGTCTATGTGCTGCCTACAAGAGACTCATTTTAGACCTAAACCAACTGCAGATTAAAAGTGAGGGGATGGAGAAACATTTATAATGCAAATGGATATCAAAAGAAATCCAGAGTGTCCAAATATATGTTGGACAAAATATACTTTAAATTTTAAAAAAAATTTTAAAGTTTATTTATTTTGAGAAAGAGGCAGAGTGTGTGGGCGAGAGGCAGAGAGAGAGAGAGAGAGAGAGAGAGAGAATCCCAAGGAGGCTCCTGATGTGGGGCTCGAACCCACAAAACTGTGAGATCATGACCAGAGCCAAAACCAAGAGCCATATGCTTAACCAATTGAGCAACCCAGGCGCCCCAACAAAATATGCTTTAAAACAAAGACTGTAACATATATATATATATATATATATATATATATATATACTATATAATAATAAAGGGCAAAATCCAACAAGAGGATATAATAATTATACATAATTATGCAATCCACATGGAAGCATCAAAATATAGAAAACAATAACAAACACAAAGGAAATAATTGATAATAAAATAATAGTAGGGGACTTTAATACATCAATGAACAGATTATCTAAACAGAAAATCAACAAGGAAACAATGGCTTTGAATGACACACTGGACCAGTTGCACTTACCAGATATATTCAGAACATTCCATCCCAAAAAGCAGAATACACATTATTTTCAAATGCACATGGAACCTTCTCCAAAATAGATTATATAGCAGGCAATAAAACAGGCCTCAATAATTTCAAGAAGACTGAAGTCATACCAGGCACACTTTCTGACCAGAATGCTGTGAAACTAGAAACGAATCACAAGAAAAATTCTGGAAAGTCCATAAATACATGAAGATTAAATAACATGCCACTAAACAATGAATGGGTCAACTGGAAAATAAAAAAGGAATAAAAAATGCATGCAAACAAATGAAAATGGAAACCACAGTCCAAAACTTTGGGATGCAGCAAAAGTGGTCCTAAGAGGGAAGTATAAAGCAATACAGATCTACCTCAAGAAGCAAAAAAAAAAAAAAAAAAAAAAAAAAAAAAAAAAAAAAAATCAAACAAACAACCTAACTTTACACCTAAAGGATCCATAGAAAGAACAAATTAAGCCTAGAGCCAGCAGAAGGAAGGAAATAATAAAGATTACATCAGGAATAAATGATATAGAAATGAAAGAAAAAAATAGAACAAATCAATGAAACCAGGAGATGGTTCTTTGAAAATCAACAAAATTGATAAAACTCTAGTCAGATTTATCAAGTAAGGAAAGAGAAAGGACCAAAATAAATAAAATTACAAACGAGAGAGGAGAAATAGCAACCAATAACACAGAAATATGAACAATTATGGGGCGCCTGGGTGGCGCAGTCGGTTAAGCGTCCGACATCAGCCAGGTCACGATCTCGCGGTCCGTGAGTTCGAGCCCCGCGTCAGGCTCTGGGCTGATGGCTCGGAGCCTGGAGCCTGTTTCCGATTCTGTGTCTCCCTCTCTCTCTGCCCCTCCCCCGTTCATGCTCTGTCTCTCTCTGTCCCAAAAATAAATAAAAAACGTTGAAAAAAAAATTTTTTAAAAAGAAATATGAACAATTATAAAAGTATATTACAAAAAGTTGTATGCCAAAAAACTGGAAACCTAGAAGAAATAAATAAATTCCTCAAAACATATAAATTACCAAAACTGAAATAGGAAGAAACAGAAAATTTGAACGGACCCCAAAACAGCAAAGAAATCAACTCAGTAATTAAAAAACAACAACAACAACAACAACAACAACAAAAAACTAACAAACAAAAATCCAGGACCAATGGCTTCCCAGATGAATTCTACCAAATATTTAAAAAAAAGAGTTAATACCTATTCTTCTCAAACTATTCCAAAAAGTATAAAAGGAAGTAAAACTTCCAAATTCATTCTATAAGGCCAGCATTACCCTGAAACCAAAACCAGATACAGACACTGTAAAAAAAAAAAAAGAGAGAGAGAGAGAGAGAGAGAGAGAAAACTACAGGCCAATATCTCTGCTGCATATAGACACAAAAACCCTCAACAAAATGCTAGCCAAACCAAATCCAACAATACATTTAAAAAATCATTTACCATGACCAAGTGGGATTTATTCCTGGGTTGCAAGAGTAATTCACTATTAGCAAATCAATCAATATGATACATCACTTTAATAAAAGAAAGGATAAGAACTATATGATCATTTCAATAGGTGCAGAAAGAGCATTTGACAAAGTACAACCTGGGTTCATGATAAAAACCTTCAATAAAGTAGGTTTAGAGGAAACATATCTCAACATAATAGAGACCATATATGAGAAACCAATTGCTAGTATCATCCTAAATAGGGAAACACTCTCAGCTTTTCCTCTTTAGTCAGGAATAAGACAGGGATATCCACTCTCACCAGTTTTATTTCACATAGTACTGGACGTCCTGGCCATAGTAATCAGACAACAAAAAGAATAAAAGGCATTCAAATTAGCAAGGAAGAAGTAAAACTTTCACTACTTGCAGATGACATGATACTATATATAGAAAACCTGAAAGAGCCCACCAAGAAACTGCTAGAACAGATAAAATAATTCAGTAAAGTCGCAGAATACAAAATCAGTGTACAGAAATCTGTTGCATTTCCATACAACAATAAAGAAGCAGCAGAAAAAGAAATTAAGAAATCAATCCTGTTTACAATTGCACCAAAAATAATAAGATATCTAGAAATAAACCTAACCAAAGAAGTGAAAGACTTGTACTCTGAAAACAATAAAACACTTAAGAAATTGAAGATAACACAAAGAAATGGAAAGACATTCCATGCTCATGGATGGGAAGAACAAATATTGTTAAAGTGTCTACACTAACCAAAGCAATCTACACATTTAATGCAATCCCTATCAAAATACCAACAGCATTTTTCACAGAGCTAGAACAAACAATCCTAAAATTTATATGGAACCACAAAGACTCTGAATAGCCAAAG
Organism: Neofelis nebulosa; assembly: GCF_028018385.1. Lineage (NCBI taxonomy): Eukaryota > Metazoa > Chordata > Mammalia > Carnivora > Felidae > Neofelis > Neofelis nebulosa. Next base: position 46,490,951 of record NC_080794.1, read on the forward strand.
CAATTCTGAAAAAGAAAAACAAAGCTAGAGGCATCACAGTTCTGGACTTTAAGTTATATTACAAAGCTGTAGTAATCAAACAGTATGGTAATGGCAGAAAAATAGGCACACAGATTAACAGAATAAAACAGAAAACCCAGAAATGGACCCACAATTATATGGTCATTAACCTTTGACAAAGCAGGAGAGAACACCCAATGTGAAACAGACTGTCTCTTCAATAAATAGTGTTGGGAAAACTGAACAGCAAAAGAATGAAATGGGACCACTTTCTTATACCATACACAAAAATAAATTCAAAATGTGTTAAAGATCTAAATGTGAGACTTGAAACCATAAAAATCCTAGAAGAGAACATAGGCAGTAACTTCTTTGACATCAGCTGTAGCAACTTCTTTCTAGTTAGGTCTCCTGAAGCAAGGAAAACAGAAGCAAAAATGAACTATTGGGACTACATCAAAATAAAAAGCTTCTGCACAGTAAAGAAAACAAGCAACAGAGCTAAAAGTTAACCTATGGAATGAAAGAAGAAATTTGCAAATGATATATCCAATAAAGGGTTAGTATCCAAAATATATAAGGATCTTATAAAACTCAACACACACAAAATGAATAATCCAATTAAAAATGGCAGAAGACATGAACAGATATTTTTCCAGACATACAGATGGTCAACAGACACATGAAAAGATGCTCAACATCACTTTTCATCAGGGAAAGGCAAATCAAAACTACAATGAGATATCACTTCTTACCTGTCAGAATGACTAAAATCAACAACACAAGAAATGACAGATGTTGGCATGGACGTGGAGAGAGGAGAACCCTCTTGAACTATTGGTGGGAATGCAAACTGGTACAGCCACTCTGGAAAAAAGTACAGATGTTTCTCAAAAAGATGAAAAATGGAACTACCCTGCAATCTAGCAATTACCTACTAGGTATTTACCCAAAGAATACAAAAATACTAATTCAAAGAGACACATGCACCCTGATGTTTACAGCAGCATTATCTGTAATAGCCAAGTTATAGAAAACATCCCAGTGTCCATCAATTGATGAATAAAGAAAAGGTATGTGTATATATATATATACATATGTATATGTATATATGTGTATATATACGTATATATATGTATATATACGTATATATGTATATATATATATAATATACTTTCTAAAATGTATATATATTTATATATATAATTTAAATATATATGTATAAAATAAATATAATATATTATAATTTAAATATAATAATTTAATAATATAATTATAATTTAAATATAATAGTATAAATAATAAATAATATTTATTTATAATATATTTATAAATAAATTTATAAAAATTTAAATATATAGTCAAAAAAATTTTTTAATTTAAATATATATGTACTATAGTCAATTTTTTTAAATTTAAATATATACATACTATATATATAACCAAAATTTTTTTTTTAATTTTAATTAAAAAATATTACACATAGAGGTGCCTAGGTGTCTCAGTTGGTTAAGCATCCAACTTCGACTCAGGTCATGTTCACACAGTTCATGAGTTCGAGCCTCACATCAGGCTTGTGTTGACAGCTCAGAGCCTGAAGCCTGCTTGGGATTCTGTGTCTCCCTCTCTCTCTCTGCCCCTCCCCGCTCACCCTCTCTTTCTCTATCAAAAATAAATAAACATTAAAAAAAAATTTAATGTTATATATAATATATATGTATAGACATGTCTATATACACACATATGTAATGGTATATTACCAATAAAAAATGAAAACTTGCCATTTGCAACAACATGGATGGAGCTAAAGAGTATTATGATAAGCAAAAATAATAAGCGAGTCAGAGAAAGACAAATACCACATGATTTTACTCATATGTGGAATTTAAGAAACAAAACAAATGAGCCAAGGGGGAAAATAGAGAGGGAGGCAAACCAAGAATCAAGACTTCTAACTGAAGAGAACAAATAGATGGTTACCAGCAAGGAGATGGATGGGGACAGGTGAAATAGGTGGTGGGGATTAAGTAGTGCATTTGTCATGATGAGCACGGGGTATTGTATGGAAGTGTTGAATCACTGTGTTGCACACCTGAAGCTAATATTACACTGTATGTTAACTAAGTGGAATTTAAATTAAAACTTTTAAAAAGATTAAATGAGGTCATTGGGGTGAGTCTTAACCCAATATGACTAGTGTCCTTATGAAAAGAGGAGATTTTAAGACACAGGCACACAGAAAGGGAAGGCCATGTGAGGACACAGGGAGAAGGTGGCCATCCACAAGGCAAGAAGAGAGGCCTCAGAAAAAAATCAACCCTGTTTACACCTTGATATTGGACTTGTAGCCTCTAGAACTGTGAGAAAACAAGTATCTGCTACTTAAGCCACTCAGTCTGTGGCACTTTGTTACGGCCACCCTAGAAAATTAATATACAAAGTGTTCTGGATTAGACTTTAAAACCAAAAAGATCATTAGTTGAAAAAACCTAGTTAATGCTATTGTGCACATGTTAATTTCTTAGTTTTGGTAAATGTACTAGATGTTAAGATGGAAGATGTTAACATTAGAGGAAACTAAGTAAAGAGTATATGAGAGCTCTCTCTAGCATCTTCAATTATTTTGCAAAGACATAATTCTCTCTTAAAAAGTAATTTTAAAAAAAAATCTAAGGACAAAGGTTTTTAAAAATGCACAAGATAGGACATCCCGGGGAGGAGGGGACACCTAGCTTCCCTATGAAAATGTAAAATAAAAAGGGCACTTTGAGGTAAAATCAGGGAGGAGATAGGCATAGAGAAGGGTGCCAAGTAACCCTTCTAGCTTAATAAAAGCTATTTCACTTTTATTAAGCATTCTCTGCATGCTTAGGTGGGTGCTTTTTGTACAGCATTTTAGTTAAGCCTCAAGTAACCTTAGTTATAATTATTGGAAACTCTCCTCATTTCAGCCTTGAGAAAATGAAATCTGATTCCCAATTTTTCAAAGGATTGGTGAACAAGGGATTCATAAGGCACTTCATCTTGAGGGATCAACACATTGAACACTGATGCCAGGGTTCTTCGATTATATTTCCTTTATCATTAAAGCGACCACTCCTCCATTTTTATGCACATCCCATTCATCACCAATAAGGGTCACTACAGACTTCTAAATGTTTCTCTTGCACAAGTATTTCCCCTTTTATATTGCTACCAAGATGATGATACAGGTAGCCTCTAATCCAGAAGGCTCAGAAGGTCTGTGGAGCCTCAAGATGTGAACTCACATTTTTCAAGAAAACTAACAATAGTTTCATATTTCTGTTCTTAGAAAATGGCTTCTATTGTACTTTGGAAAAGAAAAAGCACCCCATATCCTTGACAGGGCTTGACTGCTTCTCCATTCTCATCATGGGATACACTTGCTCTCAGTTTCTAATCAAAATACATGCTCTATAGGTAGGTGTTAAACAAGTAAATAAATGAAAAATTCATAAGAGGAAGTATTTGAATGCACAGTTTAAGTTTCTACCATCACCTAGTGAGATAGACAAGTGACAGATAGTTAAGTACAACATTCTGAGTCCTATGAGAGGCATGTGAAGAGAGTCAAGGGTGAGGTTTAATTGCAGAGGTCAGGCAAGGCATGAAGAGTTTATGACTTTACACCTGAGTTTTGAAGGACATTTAGGAATTCACTTTTCATGCAAAGGGAAGAATAACGTTTCAGACTCAGGAAGTAGCACACATAGCTGTGCAGAGAGATACAAGATAAACCAAGACTTGTAGAGAACTCTGAGCCCTTGCCCTTGTTTGATGTGAGCTAATCACACTTATAACTTGCCGGCTAACTCAGCATACTGTCTTGAACCTACTGTTACTTGAACACAACACTTGAACACACAAAGTGTGCTTAAAATATAGTCTTCATACATAGCTCTGGATGTTCAGAATCTTAAAAGATATTTTCGAGATACATACATATATATATATAGTAATAACAATAAATTGTATATTGTATATTGTAATAACAATAAATTGTAGCTGTTATTCGCCTGCCAATATTAAATCTTAAGCTCGGGTGACATTTATCTTTTACCAGAAATAGGATTGTATAAGTCTGTAGTCATAACTGTATATAAACAAAGCAAAACTCTGTATTTTGGAACTTGAACTCTAGGAGGAAAGGTGGATAAAAAGTCTGATGTATTTAACTGAGACAGCACTTACAAGATTTTTTTACTAAAGCATGAAGAGAGAACATTTAGATAGTGCATGACTTTTAAAAAAAGGATATTTTAATAGACAAAAATATCTGCTAAAGGGCATTCATGAGGCTCAGTAGGGACTCTGAACTCATGTTACCAGTAAAGAAAAGTAAAAATTGTTTTATATCTCCATTCTTAAATAGTGCAAGTGTCATTAATTGCCATAATTTAAATGTCCAATCTGACAGACATGTTCCAGAAAAACCATGTGTCTTAACCGTTTCAGAAATCTTCTCTGGCCCTGGGTTGATAACCACTTATCTCCATGAATAATCTTACCCTTCACAAAGTACAAATTCTGGATATTAGTAATCTTAGTGAGAATTTACATAACATCCTCTTTTGTAGAAATCCTCCCATAAGATGCCTTACAAGAATACATTATATATGACTTTAGCCCCATTATGTAGACAGGGAACAAATCAATATTGAGTTCATTTAAGAAGCAGACTCTGAGGAATTAATTTGGAGACTGTAATATGCAGGCTGAAGAAACCCAGACCTGCGGAGCACAGGGTAATGCATGGAGCAGGCCCTTTGTTATCAAGCTGACCTGATTGTCAATCAAAACTCTACCCTGGATACACTGTAAGACTTCCTCAATTATAAAATTAATACTGTAATTCCTATAGTATACAGTTAGTGTAAAGACTAAATGATCTTAAAAATATGTGGCAAACTGTATCTTTAAATGCTAGCAGATGTTTTCCCCCTGCCCCCAGTATTTTATTTTATCCATCGTCTTTCTATTGCAGACAGCTAGGACATTCCACTTTTAACAAGTGAGAGAAGAATGACAGTGTAGAACATGATAAAGATACAAATACAGCCTTCCATCAGAGGGGATGTCAGGCATGGAAGAATACAGATGATATTAAGAGGAGAATTAGTTCCAGTGAAGTTAGGGAAGGTCCTCTTTACTGGGAGGAGAGAAAAGAGCTAGGAAGCAAAGGGTAATTATGACCAAAGGGTTTCTTAAGGGAATCCTGTGCCCTCCCCCATAGCTGACTTGCCATGTATGGCGGGTGGAGGAGGGGTGATAAAGCCTGAGTGAGGTGATGAGGGCACCCTATAGAGGCAACAGAGCAGGAGGATGGAGCCCAAGAGTGGGCAGAAGGGCAACTCTATGGGAGGCAATGTTGAAGTAATGCAGGGTACAGGGTCAGAGCCTGAGAGAGGACAGGAAGCTGCAAAACAGTGGACTCATTACATACAAGGGGGACTGACTAAACAAGTAACTATTTCAGTATATTGGGAGCCAGATTCCTTACTGTTTCAAAGAGGAGGTGCATTCATGAAAAGAGGAAAACTAGAATCAATTCTACTGTGTAGAATAGGAACTAGAAGTATCAGTGTGAGCTCATGGTCTTCAATTGAAATAGAAATAGAAATAAATTGAGCTGTGGGCTTGGGAGTAGCCACACGCCAACAATGATGACACACTCACAGCCCAGGTTTTGGTTTCAGGGCAGCAAGAACTTGTATGATTCTTCAAGGATAGCAGATCCTGCAGTCCTGAAGCAGGAGATTGCCCTAAATTGAGTTTTGGGAAGCCGCTGCAAAGCCTCATCTGTGCAGGCTGCCCAAGCCCATGCCTGGCAGTGATGTTACAGGTGTAAGGATTCTGCCACTTCCTACTTCCAAATCTCATGGCGTTAACTCTCACTGATGGGCTGCAAGCGAGAAGGTATTGGCAATAAATTCCTGGAAATGTCCTTTTCTGACTTTCATGCCAGTCCCTGAAACACACACGGGAGGGTAGAAGCAAGCGGAGAACATTGCTGGTGTCAAATAGAAACTAAATGTGTGCATACATGCATGCATGTGTGACTGATATATAATTGCTTGTGGTTGTATTTTGGCTTTGGCTTCCAGGAAATTCAGGAATTTCCTCCTTTGTTTCTTAATCTTATTTATTACATTCTATGATTATTAATAAAACCCACTGTGCTTTGAAGAGCAGAACAATTTGTAGCATTTAAATTATTTTATAGCTAAAATGCTACCATTGTAATTTTATATGCTTGTTTGTCAATATTTAAAATTCTCATCTGTAAAATGCAAATGTTCAATTTTAGGTACAGTTTCATGATCAGACTGCATTGACAAACTCCAGTATATGCTAAAGAAAATCATTCCCATTTTAAGGCAAGTCCTGATGCCTATATCTCTGAACTAAATGTTATAAAAACATAAATAGGAAGTTAAATGCCTAATAAAATATTTATGACATTTGAATAGGCTTTATATTACCCTTATTATGAAGTTGTGTTTGATTTTGGCTTGTAATCATAGTATTTTATGAACAAGAAGTAATAGGATATGGCTGTGAAAATAATAATCTTTCCATTGTTAAAAGGCTACCCTTTAAATTTGGAATTTTCTTGAACAATTAATATACAATGTGATATTTATGAGAAAAAATGATTCCCTTTATATGGCAACCAAAAATATAAAGTGACTGGGGATTCACTTACCAAAAATGCACAAGACCTATATGAAGAAAATTTTAACATGCTACTGGTCACAGAGAACTTAATTGGAAAGTGTGTGTGTGTGTGTGTGTGTGTGTGTGTGTGTGTGTCCTACTATGTCTCCCTTTTAAAGAAACGGTAACAGGGGCGCCTGGGTGGCGCAGTCGGTTAAGCGTCCGACTTCAGCCAGGTCACGATCTCGCGATCCGTGAGTTCGAGCCCCGCGTCGGGCTCTGGGCTGATGGCTCGGAGCCTGGAGCCTGTTTCCGATTCTGTGTCTCCCTCTCTCTGCCCCTCCCCCGTTCATGTTCTGTCTGTCTCTCTCTGTCCCAAAAAAAAAAAAAATAATAATAATAATAATAATAATAAAAAAAAAAAAAGAAACGGTAACAATGTAAGAAAGCAAGTGGCAAACTGGCAAGTGGACAAGGGGGTGCCAATAGCTTGCAGATCTGATTTGTGGAAAGCAACACAACAATGGAGTAACTGTAGATATAACAGGTTAGCTCTGGGAGATGAGACCACCACAGTGGGCTTGCGAAGTTCCAATAGATATCCCAGGTTGACTGAGGGCAATACACATGTGTAGCATAGATCAGACAGGGCCCAGAGCGCTGACACATCCTTGCTGACAAAACTTGAATGTATATGTAGACAAAAAGTGAGAGAAACTGGTGCAAAGTTTTGATTGATCAAAGGTTATGATGACCCATAGAAAAATACATCTTATTATATATAATAGACTATATCACTATATATATGGTAATATACATAGCAAGCTACTATTATGCAGGAAAAGCAGTCGAATCAGAAGTAGAATTCTAAGGACATTAAAGAATACATACTTTATGATCCATTTATATGAAATTATAGAAAAAGTAAAACTGTAGGGACAGGAATCAGATCTGTGGTTGCCAGGTGCCAGAGGAAATGATAAGGGAGTGGCTGTATCACAAGGAAACTTTGGGGATGATGGAAATGATCTATACTAAGACCATGGAGGTGGTTTTACATGACAATGCACATCCGTCAAAACTCACTCAACTGTATACATTGCATAATGAATTTTGTGGTATGTAAATAAAGCAGCCAATAATAATGTGCTAGATATGTTTACAAAAGTATGCTGAGTTATTGAAACACGGATTTTCACTAAGTATTATTTACAGTAACAAAAATCTGAAAACCTAACTTTCCATAAGTAGGAAATTGCTTAAATTTAGTATGACACATTCTTAGAATGAAATATCATGCAAATATATCTTTAGGTTTGTATGTGTTCATTCAGGGAGACAGCTCTTCAACATATTAAAAGAAAGCAATTGCACAGAGGAATGTTATTAAAATAGGAATACACAAGTACCTAGATTTTCTTATGTATTCCCACATGTGCATAAAAAATACTTACATTTTTACTCCTATACCTGTTTCTTTTCCAGATTTTTCCATTTCAGTTAATGGTACCACTTCCTACTAATTGCTCACTGAGTTTGCTTTGCGCATCATAAGACTTTATTGATTTTTTAAAGAGACTAGCTTTTCCTCTGGTCAAAGAAATATGTTGTGGCGAAAATGTGAAAGATTTGTATTTTAAAGTCAGGTACTAGTCTAGACTTCACCATCAAATTTTTTAGGATATTAAATCAATTTCTCTCTCTTGATTTTAGAATCTTGTCTAGTATGGATTATAGATAATGGATTTAATGATTTGAGTTATCTGAGAGTTGTTATAACAAAAGAAATTAGTATTCTGTTTGGATACTTCATGAGTTGTAAAGCTGAATCAAAAAAAATTAAGTTCTGGGGCGCCTGGATGGCTTAGTCAGTTAAACATCTGACTTCGGCTCAAGTCGTGATCTCACGGTTCACGGGTTCAAGTCCCACATTAGGTTCTGTGCCGACAGCTCAGAGCCTGGAGCCTGTTTCGTATTCTGGGTCTCCCTCTCTCTACCCCTCCCCTGCTTGTGCTCTCTTTTCTCTCTCAAAATAACAAACATTTTTTAAAAAATATTTTTAAAAAATTTAAGTTCTAACTTCCTAGAAGAGCATTCAATAGTGAGTTTTTGTGTCACCGTAAATAGAATTCTTTGTTATTATATCTTCAGTGTATCTTGCACTGTACCATTTCTTCAAAGTAGATAATGAAAGTTGCGTGTGTAATATTTCTTCCGCCGGTTTCTGAATAAGACGCTGAATTTGTATTTTATTGCTTGTTGCTTGCCCTTGAGCAAATTACCTACGTTTCCTGAGTCTCAGTTTTCTCACTTCTAAAATGTGAAAAATTCTGTCTTATCTTCCTAAATTTATAAGATGTATATTTATATATATTTACACGTATAATATATACACATATATTTGGTATATGGGGTTATAGCTAATAGAATTAGCCTCTAAAATGTGGAAAATTCTGTCTTGTCTTCCTAAATTTACACCATATATATTTATATATATTTACACATATAACATACACACATATATTTAATATATGGGGTTATAGCTAATAGAATTATGTTAAAATGAAAATTATTAAATTTGGAGTCAGATTCATGATTTTTCCATAATCATGAAACACTGTGCTGTTTTCTCACTTGTAAATTGACCAAAGTAATAGTTGTGCTACCCTCTGTATGGGAAGATTTTAAGCATCAAATTGAGAGGGAAATATAGTCAGTGTGAAGTTACTTAGAGGACCGAGAAACATATACAGCCTACTCTAGGAATCATACCACAGCTGCTGCTACCGTGTGGTCCTTGGTATGTATGTTGCATAAAAATAGCTATGCACAGGGGCGCCTGGGTGGCGCAGTCGGTTAAGCGTCCGACTTCAGCCAGGTCACGATCTCGCGGTCCGTGAGTTCGAGCCCCGCGTCGGGCTCTGGGCTGATGGCTCGGAGCCTGGAGCCTGTTTCCGATTCTGTGTCTCCCTCTCTCTCTGCCCCATCCCCGTTCATGCTCTGTCTCTCTCTGTCCCAAAAATAAATAAAAATCGTTGAAAAAAAAATTAAAAAAAAAATAGCTATGCACAAAATGTTCATCTGTAACCTGACTTTTTTTTGATAATATACTTTTCTAAGTGTGAATTTATTCAGACAATAGCATGATATAAATGCTTTGAGTGATTAAAAGGTGAGAATGATATATACTGTATCAAAACCTGGAAATATTAAAGGGAAATGAGAAAAGATATGGTTATGCTTCAATGTGAGAAGGGGAAATTCTGGAGGAAAAAGGCAACAAAATAGCCCTGAGAGACTGAGGGCCACTTGGAATTTATTGAAGAGGAAAAGGACATACCGATGCTTTTGCAGAAAACTGCTAGGTAGCACCAACAGGGAAGGTAGAAGCAACATCATAGGAATTAGACTGCAAGGCAGTGAGAGAGAAAATTAATGTATCTAGGCAAATTCATAAAGTCAGCAGGAGGTTTTACAAGAAATATTAAATAAAAACATGAGCTCACAAAGAAAAATCTCCTCTAAACTCCTCGTTTCCCTGAGATCGTTGTGTTTCGTCCACCTTCACATCATCCCTTGCAAATATATTTTAAGTACCTAAATCCTTGAAATATTTTCCTGAGCAAACCACGATTCATGAGTATTTGGTACCAGAATAGGTTCAGTAAACAGTCACCAAAAACTTAGAACCAAAGATTATGTGGCAGATACATTTACTGTTCAACTACTGTTCAACTACTATCCATGTGGTCCTACATATTTCCTAGCTTCCTTTTAATTAAGGGCCCTAATAGGTTCTGACAGAAAGTTACTGATACAGTTCTTTTGGTCCGAAAGCCAGGATATTAAATGCACATTAAATCATTTTGTTCTCCAGTTCCGGTGTTCCTGTAGGCAACACAGGGTGTTTTCCTCAGGGGTCAGTTGTCTTCCTGTTCCAGTACTTGAAACAACACTACAGTGAGGCCCTGATGTTAGAGCCCAGTGTGTGTCAAGGATGATTCTTTACTCTTATTTTACCTTACTTAGATGTTGAATGCAACACAAATGCAATACAAATGCAAAATTTACTCTTCATAATTACATAAGCATAGCTACACATTTAACAAAACTCAAATGTGCACAGTTTACAAAACAGCATAAGGTGGCATTTGTTAGATGTTTATGGACATGTCCTTGAGATGTGAAGCTGAGACAACTGTAGTTGTATTGACTATTGAAAACTCTCTGTGTTTATTCCTTTATTCAATGAATAATGTTTTTAGCACTTTCTTTGTATCAGGGATTGTTCTGTACCCATTAATGTATATCCACATGTATTAGTGAGCTTGGGCTGCCATAACCCTGACTGAGTGGCTTAAACAACAGAATTCTTTTTCTCTCACAGTTCTGAGGTTGTAAATTCAAGATCTAGGTGTGAGCAAGGTTTGTTTCTGGTGAGACCTTTCTCCCAGATTGCAGATGGGGCCTTCTCACTGTATCCTTCCAAGGTCTTCTCTCTGTGTTTTCAGAAAGAGTGAATTCTGGTGTTTCTTCCTCTCCTTATAAGGATGCCAATCCTATCAGATTAGGGCCCCACCCTCATGCCTCACTTTTTTTTTTTTTTTTTTTACCTCCTTACAGGCCCTATCTCCAAATACATTCACATTGGGAGCTAAGTCTCCAACATATAATTTTGGGACAGGAATACAATTCAGTCTGTAACACCACACATGCAAAGTTATCATAGAGTTATATTTTCTCAAAAGTGGTCTATATTAAAGAAGTTTTAAAATATTTGTTTTCCAGAATAAAGCAAGTTTAGGAAGAGCACTAGTTTCTAATTTTTTCAACGTTTTTTATTTTATTTTTTTTTTATTTTTGGGACAGAGAGAGACAGAGCTGAACGGGGGAGGGGCAGAGAGAGAGGGAGACACAGAATCGGAAACAGGCTCCAGGCTCCGAGCCATCAGCCCAGAGCCTGACGCGGGGCTCGAACTCACGGACCGCGAGATTGTGACCTGGCTGAAGTCGGACGCTTAACCGACTGCGCCACCCAGGCGCCCCACTAGTTTCTAATTTTTAAAAATCTGGTTGTCTGGGTGGCTCAGTTAGTTATGTGTCTGACTTTAGCTCATGTCATGATCTCACAGTTTGTGAGTTCAAGCCCCACGTCAGGATCTGTGCTGACAGCGCTGAGCCTGCTTCAGAGTCTCTGTCTCCCTCTCTCTGTCTCTACTCTGATCACACTATTGCTCTCTCTCTCAAAAATAATACATATTTTTTAAAAAAAATATTCAATGCTACAGAAGGAATTTCAAATGCAGGGCTTCTGATTTTTAATATTAAAAAAGTACTTATATAAATTCTAAAAGGTAGTTTTATGAACTTAATGATACAAGGTTTTTCCAGTTTTTACTTTCCAATACTTGCTTAACTTTATTCCCAGCATTTGACCCCTAATTTCAAGATTTCAGAATGTATCTTCTAAACTGATTGTCTTTAAAATGTGAGAAGCATTCAACATATTGAAAAGCAAAAATCAGCACTTAAAAGTTATTTGAGAGGTCAGATACTTGTAATCTTTGATATTAAGCAAGTACTGAAACAAAGTGAATCTGACATTTTCTTGGACAGGCATGTGTGAAAGAAGTATCCACTCTTTTGACTTTACATATTGTATCAGTTGGATTCATTAATTACGCCTGCAGTTTGGGAAGTTTCTAGTCCACTGTTATTCTGGCACACATCAACAAATATATGGTTATTTAACTACAGTGTCAAATAGAAATTTTCAGAATAAAAATTTCAGGTCCCAAGAGAACAGTGATATTTTAAAGCAGAAAGATTTGTTACAACATGAAATGCTCCTGGCTCTAGGTGAATAAAAATAAAAATGGTTGCTTTCTATATTATCCAATGACTTTATGGCCATGTGACATTAAAACAAAGTAAAAGTTTAATATTTCTCCATATTCTTTTTTTGTAAATTTTGATTCATTTATGAACCAGTTCCCTTTACTTCTTAGTCAATTTGGACTACTACAAGAGAACACTAGAGCCTGCTTGACTTAAAGAATAAATCTTTACGGGGTGACTGTGTGGCTCAGTCTGTTAAGTGTCTGACTTCGACTTCAGCTCAGGTCATGATCTCATGGTTTGTGGCTTCGAGCCCCATGTCAGGCTCTGTGCTGACAGCTCAGAGCCTGGAGCCTGCTGCGGATTTTGTGTCTCCCTCTTTCTCTGCCCCTCCCTGCTCACTCTCTCTCAAAAATAAGCAAATATTAAAAAATGTATATTGTTTAAAGAACAAATCTTTATTTCTCCCAGTTTAGAGTCTGGACGTCCAAGATCAGGGTGCCAGCACGGTCAGGTTCTTGGTGAGGGTTGACAGCCTTGTCCAGTTTACAGACATCTTTTTGTTGTATGCTCACATGTTAGGGAAAGGGATAACTTCCTTTCATTTCATATAAGCACATAATCCGATCATAGGGGCTCTATTCCAATGACCTACTTAACTCCCAAAGGCTCATCTCCAAATAACATCACATTAAGGCTTCAGCCTGTGAACTCTGGAGGGATATGAGCATTTAGTCCACAACTTCTAATAAAGTTTTAGTTGTGCTCATATTTTCTATACTATACTAAATGAACATACATCATTTTCTTTTTTCTTTTTTTTTTTTAATTTTTTTTAATGTTTATTTATTTTTGAGACAGAGAGAGACAGAGCATGAACGGGGGAGGGGCAGAGAGAGAGGGAGACACAGAATCCGGAGCAGGCTCCAGGCTCCGAGCTGTCAGCACAGAGCCTGACGCGGGGCTCGATCTCACGGACTGTGAGATCATGACCTGAGCCAAAGCCGGACGCTCAACCGACTGAGCCACCCAGGCGCCCCATCTTTTTTCTTTTTTATATTGTTGCCAAAAGAGAAGAGAATAATAAAATTGTTTTCATCACCTATTATTTTTTTCAAGTCAAAATGTGTTCCTTTTACTTCTTTTCGTCTTTATCAGTATTTTGCAAACTGTACTGTACATTAGATTCAGTTGCAGGGACAGCAGATTGCTACACCCCTACCCCACAGTTTCTGATTCACAGGTCTAGAGTGAGAAGTATGTTTTCACCTATCTTCAATATTTTCCATCTTCTCTTCTTTTTCTGCCTCATTCTGCATAATTTCTTCAGATCTCTCTTCAAGCTCATTTATTCTCCATCAGTTACTTATGTCATTAGTAAATATTTCTGAATGAATGAACAAATGTCCAGCTCCTTTGGGCCTGTTTTACTATTAATCTGTACCCATTCCTTGTGCCCTTGTGCAGATAACTCAAGTTCTACATTGTTCTCGAGTCATTTATATAGAGTGTCTAGCACTCTAGTCCTTCCAGGAAAGGAGTCCCATCCAGTGCCATCTTCCCGTCATGTTACTCTGTAACTGGGCCTCCTCAGTGCCCCCTGCTTCACAAATTGTATCAGTTTTCTACTGCTGTGTAATAAGTCACCACAAACTTTATGTATTCAAACGATCCATATTTATTATCTCACAGTTTCCTTGGGTCTGGAGTCCGGGCATGCCTTAGATGTCCGATTCAAGATTTTATAAGGCTGCAGTCAAGATGTAGTCTGGACTGTGTTCTCATCTAGATGCTCAATTGCATAAAATATCTGCTTCCAAGCTCATACAGGTTGTAGGAAGAATTCATTTTTTGTGTGCTACAGTACTAAGGCCCTCAGATCTTAGAAGCCACCTACAGTTCCCTGCTACATGGCCTTCTCCATAGGCATTTCACAGCACAGCAGCTGACTTCTTCAAGGCAGGAAGCTCTCCTTTTCTTGCCGCAGTCTCTTCAGAGTCTTATATAACTTAGCATAATCATGGAATTGACATCCCTTCACCTTAGCTATATAATGTAACCTAGCCAAGGCAGTGGCATCCCATCACCTTTGCTATATTCTATAGTTAGAAGAAAATAACAGGTTCTTCCCAGAAGTTCAAGGGGAGAGGATTATCCAGGCTGTAACACCAGAGGTTGGAGATCATGGTGGCCATCTGAGAACTTGGCCTGTCACACAAGATTTCCTCTGATAGCATCTTCCACATATTTGGCTCACCTAATAAAATCCTTCCTCACAACAGTATGTATGACCCCTCTCTTGCTTCCTGCCCCACCTCAGGGTGCATATCTAGTTCTTGTCCTCAGCCCCACCAAAAAGTGCCAGTTTACCATTAATCCTAGCAATATGTCACAATCTTTCTCCTACATAATAAATCTGAAGGAGTGGAAATAACTAATTGTACTTTTAAATTAGAGAAAATTGCTTTCTCATTCCAGTTTCAAAATTATGATATGTGTAAAAATTTAGAAGTGATTTGATCTCTCAATCTTGGTAAAATAATCTATATAGAGAGGAAAATAACCTAACTCATAAGGATGTGTTGATGCAATAAAAGCATTTACATATGGCATGCAGTCAATCACTGATGATGATCTTCCCTTTTATTAATATGCCATCTTCTGTGTATTAAGAAGGTTTTACCTGTGCCTAAAGCAAAAGTAGAAAAAAAATCACATGAATACCAAGAGTTGCTTTTACATCAGTGACTTGATAATATGTTCTTTGCTCTTCACAGGATGAAATGAAAATTTGAACCCCCAACACTATGTGAAAAACATTTTACCCAATCAAATTTACCTATTATTCCTTGGTTTGTCTCTGTCTCTCATGCTCATTTATTTTATTTCTTAAATTCCACGTATGAGTGAAATCATATGGTATTTGTCTTTCTCTGACTGATTTATTTTGTTTCATTCTCTATTTCAGGAACATACAAATCCATTTTTTACTAATAGATTAATAACTTAATAGGTTAATTAGTATATTTGTGGCAATGTTTTTCAAGGTAGGAACAGATGTGTATCTGGATGTTAAAAATTAATGTTAAACAAGAAAACTGCACAGGGAATTATGACCATTCAGTTGTTATTTTCATATACTTATAAGGATGGTTGAATATGAAAACTTGCTCTAGATTTAAAGAATACTGGATGCAGATTTAGTATCAGTAAGCAAATGATTTCAGTTGTTAGTAACTGAAGAGAAAGTTAAAAGTGGCTTCTCTTTTTGTATACATGAAAAATTGTCTACTGTTGGGCAGCCCCAGTGATGGCAAGATGGATTTGTTGTCTTCAGGGATCAGAGTTCTATTAAAAAGGTAACAAGAAATAATGTGTATGGTAAACTAAAGGCAAAGTTTGCCATAGTCTGTGCCTTTGGTGAAATTCTTTCTTCATACATAGACAACCTCAAAATTATATCTCCTCAATATCTGTGTTGTCTTCATTAATTTCAGTGACCCAGTGACCTGTAAGTTAAGATATAAATTATCTCTGTGCAACACGCTTTATGTACAATGATGGGGGGAAGCTAGAATTACCATATTAAAAAATGCCCTCAGAGAAAGAGAAATTGGAAAACATTCCTAGTCACTGGTCATCCAGTAATCATAGCCTGCTGGTAGACTGTGTAGACACTGCCTGAGCTAGCCCAAAGTGTGGCCTCATGCTCTACTCTCTTGAGATACTCTCTTGTTAATCATTCCCTGAATCCTCTGTGTTTGCTTTCTGGAAGTCTATATGTACGCATGCGTGCATGTATATGTCAGGCATGTCCATTATCCTCTAAGCTGTCTAACCCAGTTTCTCTTCCCACTTATGAACCCTCTCTGAAGTCAAAACCACCTCATATCCTCTTATCTCTCAGGGGCTAGAATTCAAGCACATGGATATGCCTGCCTGCAATGGGGGCTAGGAAATGTAATCTTTTAGTTGGGCATATCACTACCTTCAACTCAAAACCCATTATTAAGGAAAGAACTTATTAAGAAAAGGTTAGATACTCGGAAATAATCATTGCCATAAAGCTCGTTATGTCATCAAAAGTCCTTGATAAGTATAAATGGGATGTGATGTAATGCTGTGACTACAACAGGAAGTTGATTGAGACAATCAGTGTAGTTGGAATTTCCCCATCCCCCAAAACAAACTGGCTTTATTTGGAAGAATTATAAAGCTATTATGATAGTACAGAATTCCATACAATATCATAACTAAATGTCACCCTAGTGTGTATGGACCATAGTAAAACTTCATTGACATTCTTAGGGAGAGAAGAGAATCAGATTAGGAACCAGTAACTAATGTTCAAGTGGAGATCCAAGTTGGGGGACCAACACGAATCAAATTAAAATGTCTAATATATGTTGATAAAATTAAAGTTGATGCAGGTGAGTTGTGATCTTTGTATTTTTGTGAATATGTTTCACTTATATAGTAGGCTCATACTAATTCAAGTGGGGCTACTAATTCTAGGTGATTCTGGAGATTTATCATTGAAGTCACCAGAGGTTCAAAAATGTTGAGTAAAGATTTACAAAATTGAACTAGGGTTAGCACCCAGATCAGTCAGGCAGACTGATGTCCCTGCAAAAATCTGGAATAGGCTCTGAAAGTCAAAGTTAAATCTAAGCCATGAGAACATACAAAATGAGAGTGGGAGTAGGGTATCAGCTCAGTGGTGTTACATATTTCTAGTGGCTTACCACTCAAAGACCACATATTCCATATATAATGCTAATAAAATTCAAGTCCTCTACTCTCTATGTTTCCTGCAAAGCCACCTCATAGAGGTAATATTATTTATAATACTGTTTATTTGCTTCAGAAGCATAGATGGTCTTTTTTTTTTTTTTTTTTTTTTTTTTTGCCTACAGCCTTTATCCATGGTTTAGCACTCACCTAGAAAGGGAAACTATCCTAACATAATGGTAGGAAAAAAAGTAAAACCAGGAGAGAGCCAGATGTTAGGATACTTGGTTTTCCTGCTAACTATTAACTACTTTCTAATATGATTTATGTTATTACTTCTTCTCATTAGACTCTTTACTTTTTATTTGTAAAACGAAGACTTTGAATTTATGAGTTCTAATATCTCGTCTCATTCGAAACTTCCATAAATCTAGGTATTCAAAAGCCAGAAAATTTATTTTCAGTTCTTTTTTAAAAATGAGATCCCTTTACATTGCACTGTTTATATTGTACTTATGTGGTGACAGTCCATGAATAAATCCTGTGTTGGATCATGATCTCCAGGTAGGAGCCCCAGAGGCCACTTCTTCTGTGATTATATAACTGTGGTCACATCTGAAGTTTCAATGACCATGTGCACAGAGCACCCCCACACAGAGATCTTAAGGTCAACACATCCAGGCAGAAAGCCATATGGTTCTTGCTTCCTGAGCCACCCTCATTTCCATATAAATGCTGCCTACTACAAAAGACAATATGACTTTTGTACCTCTAAGAAGATAATGATGAAGTCATTTGGGGATGTCATTTATGTTTCTCTTTTGATTCAGTTACTTACAAATTAATGGAGTTCAGCCAAAGCTTCTCTGATTCTTTGACCCTTCCCCTTTTCCCATTTGAATGAACAATGGAAAACTTAAGTACTAGTCATAGCTCAAAATTCATGAGTTCAGTCACCAACTTCACATTTATTTCTACCGGTACAAAAGGGAAAAAATACTCTATAAATGTTCTCTTTTAATCTTTAAAATAGCAGTGAGATAGGACTGTTTCCCACCATTTAAAAAACGTTTTTAATGTATATTTAATTTTGAGAGAGAGAGAAGAGAAAACACGTGTGGGGGAGGGGAAGAGACAGAGGGAGACAGAATCTAAAGTAGGCTCCAGGTTCTGAACTGTCAGCACAGAGCCCCACATGGAGCTTGAACCCACAAACTGTGAGATTATGACGAGAGTTGAAGTTGGACACTTAACTGACTGAGTCACCCAGGTGCCCCTCTTTCGTGCCATTTTAGACAGAAGTAAACTATGGCACAAGGGATAAAAGAATATGTGTCAAATCACCATTGAATCAGATTTAATTTTTCTGAGTCCAAACACACATAATGAAATGAAGAAGGGTGATAAGGGGGGAAAAAAAAAAGAAAGAAACAGTTATCTGACAAAATCTGGGATTTTCAAGTTGTTGTGGAACAAAAAGTAAATTTTAAATTAAAACATGACCTCATCCTGCAAAATGTGATTACTATGAAAATCAAGAGTTAACAAAAGTTCTCTCTGAGAGCTTTTTCATTTCCTGAGCTCATTGAGAAAGTTCACAGAAACTCAATAAATGTATATACTGAATTGGGGATATACAGGATAGGTTCCATGTAGAGGGATTGTATAGATTAAGTAGCTATTCAGTGGATAAAACTGAAATGTGTAGTCAAGAAAATCACTGTTACCTTAGTGGGTATGTCTTTTTTTTTTTTTTTTAATATAGACTTCTGGATTATTTTAAGGGTTTCTGAATAATCACATGGATTTATTGTGATTTTGTGTCTATAACACTTTAAATTTATTTGATCTTCCAAAAATTAACCAGGATGATTCCATAATTTTAATAGGGACTCTGTAATTCAGAAATTCTCTTCTGTTGGTTGCAAATAACCAAAAATAGCTCCAGTAACTTAAATAAACAGAGAGTTGCTTATCTTAAATAATAATTCTACAGTTTTGTGGCTCATGATAATACTCCAGCAGCTTCTGTTTATCAAGATTAGTGCTTATTTTAAACTCTTGGATTTTATTATATTTTTTTCCTCGTGGTCACAAAACAGCATCTGTTTCTATAGGGATCATATCTACATTCTAGGAAGAAGAAAAGGGAAAAGGAAAATACGCTTTCCAAGTAATATGCCTCATTTGTCAAGAAAGCAAAATGTTTTTGGAATTCTTGCCCAGAGAGGTTTTTTTTTTAACGTCTCCTGGGCCAGAGACAATATTGCACATGGACTTCTCTGGTTAGAATGTGCTTTGGTAGAAGTGGGTCATAGATAGTGAGGTAACATAAAGCATCAGATATCAAATGAGACTCATATGAATAAGAAATTGTACCCCATACATAACCTTGTTAATATCAACAATTCAGTCAAGCAGCTCAGAAGAAGCATAAAAGGAATAAGAAGTCCAAGCAACTCTTCAGCTATTTTCTTTTCTTTTCTTTTCTTTTCTTTTTTCTTTTTTTTTCTTTTCCTTTCCTTTCCTTTCCTTTCCTTTCCTTTCCTTTCCTTTCCTTTCCTTTCCTTTCCTTTCCTTTCCTTTCCTTTCCTTTCCTTTCCTTTTTAATGTCTTCACTGGACACACACTCACTGGTCCAGAATACATAAAGTCTCTAAATTAGTTACAGAAATAGCATTTAGTCTATGAATCATCTCCATTTCATACCCTGGCTTCTTCTTCCTCTTCTTTTTCTCCCCCACCTCTTCCTCCCTGTTCTTCTATTACAAGCAATCCTTAACAAGAGACCTTCTTAGTCAATAGATAAGATTCCCTTTCCTAACAAATATTATTAGTCCATTTGCTCACAGTCCAGTTTTTGGGCTGTTACAAATATTAGTAAATTTTTAATTTACTAATTAAATTAAAGGGAGTAAACAGGTTATAAGCTTTAACTTCGTCTCAGACAGAGTCTCACACAGAGACAATAAGTTAATTATATTGACTGATATGGAAGCTCTCCATAGTATTTTTTCCAGTAAAGCAGCTATTTGTATAATAACCAATTCGGATTTAATATGATTTTTTTCACTGCCTTTTAGGTTGAATAAAAATCGTGACACATGAGTGTCCCTAAGTCCCCAACTCCTAAAGACTTGACTTATCCCATATACTTTGTCCCTTTCCTCCCATTATTATTAAAAATATTCATTTTGCCAGCAGCTCAGTTGAAAGTCTTCATGTGTTCCCCTCTAAAAGGCTATTTACTTATAATTAATAAACTTTTTCATTCATGCAATAAATATTTACAGGGCACCTAAATGTAAAATAAATGTGACAGATGCAAGAAATGCAATAGTTAGGCCAACAGATACAGTCTTAGCCCATCATGGGCTTTACAGTATAGTAGAGGAGAGATGAAAACATAAGTAATCACAAAATTATATACTCATGTATTTTGATCAGGTCTATAAGGAAAACATGTGGTGTAATGGTAGAGCTTAATGCGGTAGAGACCTCTAACTGAAAAGGTTAGGAAAATTTATTTCAAGGGATTTTTTTAAAGCCAAGATATATGGGATGAAAAGGGGTAGCCATAGGAAAAGCAATCCACGTCAAGACAATGGGGAAAGTACTGATTTATTACCTCAGGCACTTTTCTTATTTCATCTGCATAATGACTCTGCAAGTCATGTGTAATTATCCCATTTTGCAGGTGAATAATCAAAGTTTAAATAATTGGTCCATGTCAATTGGATAGCTGATCAAGGTTGCAAGTCCTTGTTTGCATACCTTCCTCAGGAATTTTGGCACATGATCACATAGGAGGAAGGTGGGATTTATATGCATAGTTTTTGCCCCTCTTACCTGAAATCATAAACAGGTTCAACCCCCACCCCATCTCTCAAGAATGGTTGTGCCTCACTTACTGAAGAAGCATAATTCAATCTCCATGTGTGTGGTAAAATACACATGACAAAATTTACCATTTATTATTTTTAATTTTTATTTTTTTTAAGTTACATCCAAGTTAGTTAGCATGTAGTGCAACAATGATTTCGGGAGTAGATTCTTTAATGCCTCTTACCCATTTAGCCCATCCCCCCTTCCACAACCCCTCCAGTAACCCTCTGTTTGTTCTCCATATTTAAGAGTCTCTTATGTTTTTGTCCCTGTCCCTGTTTTTATATTATTTTTTTCTTCCCTTCCCTTATGTCCATCTGTTTTGTATCTTAAAGTCCTCCTATGAGTAAAGTCATATGATATTTGTCTTTCTCTGACTGACTAATTTCACTTAGCATAATACCCTCTTGTTCCATCCATGTAGCTGCGAATGGCAAGATTTCATTCTTTTCGATTGCCAAGTAATATATATATATATATATATATATATATATATATATATATATACACACACACACCACATCTTCTTTATCCATTCATCCATCGATGAACATTTGGGTTTTGGGGTTTTTTCCATACTTTGGCTATTGTTGATAGTGCTGCTATAAACATTGGGGTGTATGTGCCCCTTCGAAACAGCATCCCTGTATCCCTTGGATAAATACCTAGTAGTGCAATTGCTGGGTCATAGGGTAGTTCTATTTTTAACTTTTCTGATGAACTTCCATACTGTTCTCCAGAGTGGCTGCACCTGTTTAGTATATTCACAATATGAATACAAACATCACCACCATCAAGTTTCCGAACTTTTTAATCACCCTCAAAGCAAACCCTGTACCCATTAAGCAGTCAGTCTGCAACCCTTGGCAACCCCCAATCTGATTTCTGTTCCATGGACTTGTCTATTCTGGATATTTCATATAAGAAAAATCATATAAGGTGTGGCCTTTTGTGTCTGGCTTCTTTTGCTTAGCATAATGATATCAAGGTTCATCCATATTGTCGCATGTAGGAGTATTTCATTCCTTTTTATGGTCACAGTTTCAACGTATGGATATATGGTATTTTGTTTATTCATTCATCAGTTGACAGACAGCTGGGTTGTTTCCACCTTCCTTTAGTTAATAGTCCTGCTGTGAACGTTAGCGTCAAGTTTTGGTTTGAACACCTGTTTCCCATTTTTGAAGATAAATACCCAAAGGTGAACTTGTTGTGTTGTATGGTAATTCTATATTTAACTTTTTGAGGAGCTTCCAGACTGTTTTCTACAGTAGAGCTACCATTTTACATTCCCACCAGCAATTTATGGAGCTCCCAATTACTCTACATGCTAGCCAACACTTGTTAAATATTGTTAAAATTATTATTAATGCCATCCCAGATGGTTTGAAGTGGCATCTCATTGTAGTTTGATTTGCACTTCTCCCATGACTAATGATGTTACCATCTTTTCATGTGATTATTGGTCATTTGTATATATCCTTTGGAGAAATGGCTATCGAAGTCATTTGCCCATTTTTTCTATTGGTTTCTTTTGTTGTTGAGTTATTAGAGTTCTTTACATTCTGAATACTAGAGCCTTATCAGATATGTGATTTGTATATGCTTTCTCCAATTCTGTGGGTTATCTTTTTGCTTTCTTTATAGTGTCCTTTAATGAATAAATTGTTTTTCATTTTTATAAAATCCAATTTCTCTATTTTTATGTTGCTTGTGTTTTTAAAGTTTATTTTGAGAGAAAGAGCGAGAGACAGTAGGGGAGGGACAAAGAGAAGGAGAGACAGAACTGCAAGCAGGATCCACAGTGTCAGCGAGGGGCCCGACGTAGGGCTCCAATTCACGAACTGTGAGATCATGACATGAGCCGAGATACTTAAATGACTGAGCCACCCAGGTGCGCCATGTTGGTTGTGCTTTTGGCATCATATTTAAGAAACTATTGGTAAATACAAGGTAATTAAAAAGAACCAGATGGCCCTTAAGGAGTTTTGTTTTGTTTTTAATTTTTTTAATCTTTATTTTTAAGAGAGAGAGAGAGAGAGAGAGAGACAGAGTGTGAGTGGGGGAGGAACAGAGAAAGAGCCCTTAGGGAGTTTTTTTAATCTCCATGTTTTCTCTCCACTTTCATCGGTTTCCTCCAATTTTCTGAAGCAGAATCCCTACACCAGAGATAAATGATACTGGGGCAAAAAGCTCCCAGAGTCAAACAGAATGCCTAAGGATTGGCCTGCAATCTGAGATTAGATTACTCCACCAGGGCTATGGCATATCGTTTCCAAAGGAAACACAGACCAAATTCACTTTGTAATTGACCTCTGTTTAACTCCTGTGGCCGTCTTCTTTAACTGTTTTACCACTATGTTATGTTGCCTTCCATTCTCAAAACACAGACTTTTCCTGGACAAGTCAGGATTTTTTATTTTATTTTATGTATTGTATTGTATTGTATTTTTGCCTTTTCCTAAGTTTTAGTTCTAAGAAACTGGGTTGGAAAATTATGAAGAAAACTGAGATGTCTTTGACAACTCTGCTGTTGGTTCCTTGCACTTTCACCCCTGAGCTTTATCTTGGTCTTTCAAGAACCACTGAATCAAAAGTACCTTCCAAAACACCACTCTGATCCTGTCCAATGGAGAGAATGCAGAGCTTATAGGTTTAAAAAATCAAAGCTCCAGCAACACATTCCTCCTCTCCAAAAAAGATCTAACCAAAAGAAGAGAGCACTCTTTTCATTTAGTAATTCAGTAATTTGTTTATTTCTTTGGTTAGCGGCTGGAGGCACTTAAACTGGTCTATTGTCCTGGACTGTGGTGTCTTTCTATCTGTTTAGTCGGAATGGTCTTTTCCAAATACAAATCGGGTCATGTTATATCTATTCTATCCCACCCACATTCTCTATATCCTTGATGTATAACACCCAGTAACTATCTTCTTAACCTGCTCTACAAGGCCTGACTTTCTGTGCTCTTATTCTGGTACTTCAAAGTTCATTTATGTTAGAATTTTTATCATATCGTGTACCATTGGTAACCTGGAATGCAGTGAGGTTGCAGAGGATATAGATGCAAGAAGTGTTCTCTTGGGCATTATCCACATCTGCAAAATTGGTATTTTATTCTACATAACACATATCTAAAATTTCCTTGAGCAAATGAAATACAACTCCAAATAAGGAACATCTCAATGCTATGAAGATATATATTCGTACAATGGTAATATAACGCATCTTGTTCCAGGGAGATTAACCAAAAATTTATTGCCTCAAACTGAAAAGGTCCCTTATATCTGTGACCCAAACCACTTTACATCAAAATACAATTTATATGTTATATTAAGAATTAATAATAAAATTGTTTTTCTCTCAGAAATAGAGAATGGCTCATGTATCATCTTGAACCAATTCTGTTAGGTTGGTATTGCCTGATGGAAGTACTTCATTGGGAAGGACTATGAGGGTCATTTATTTAGGAGTGACTGTCATGAGTGTAGAAGAGTGAAAGCTCAAGTATTTATTACCTCTAGTTATCTTGTATTCTGCAAGTTCTTTGAAATTAGAGGGCTTCTCGTTTATTTCTCATTCTCAGCATCTAGAGACTGTAGGTGCCAAGAGCTTAGTCCATCTTGTCAAATGAGCCAGTAAAGGTATGAATGGCACACTTAAATTGGGAACAGACTCTTTTTGTTTAGATAGATAGACATATAGATACAGATATGGATGTAGAGATAGGGTATAGATATAGGGTATACATGAGATTAAAAAAAGCAAATGAAGTGCAGCAATTCATGTAACCCAGGGTGCTCAAACTTCAGCAGGTAGCAAAATCCCCCGGAGGGCTAGTTCAGACACGATTTTTGTGCCCCGGCCCCAGAGAATCTGAGTCAACAGCTTTTTGGTTAGGGTCTGAGCATTTGCATTTCTAACAAGCTTCCAGGTGATGTTGCTGTTGCTCTGGGGACACACTGAAAATCATTGACACAGCCAAATGGTCTGTAGATGAGTTAGGTACAACAGCTGGCTCCAGGAGGTCAAATGTTTAATGACATATCATTTCACTTTATCCATCTTTGGCTCTGCTTTCATCTGTGGTGAACTCATTTTCAGGCAAAGATCACCAGAAGCATCTTTTAGCTTATGTAGTTGCCACAGGCTGTATATCTCAGAGAAGGAGGACCTCCTTTCATATGGTTTAAGCAAAATCCCAGGGCTGATTCTGCCTTGTTTCTGTTTAGGTCAGATATTTGTTTACCTCAGTTGATTGAGATCCTCATCAGATGAAAGAGAAGCAGTACTGAAGTGCTGTTGTTTAAAAAGTAACATAACTAGCCTCCTCTACCCACTTTGAAAATGAGAACTTTAGAGACAGCATGTGGGACAATAACCGTAACCACCTGTGTTAAGACCGGAGCTAAACACTGAATCCACAGTGCTTCTCTCCAAGCCCAGAAAGTCTCACCACTCCCCATTTACCTCATTTTCTTCTGATTCTTCTGGGGTTTTTTTGTTTTTTTTTTTTAATGTTTATTTATTTTTGAGAGAGAGAGAGAGAGAGAGAGAGAGTGGGGGAGGGGCAGAGAGAGAGGGAGACACAGAATCCCAAACAGGCTCCAGGCTCTGGGCTGTCTGCACAGAGCCTGATGCAGGGCTCGAACTCATGAGCTGTGGGATCATGACCTGAACTGAAGTCGGACACTCAATCCACTGAGCCACCCAGGCGCCCTGATTCTTCTCTAACTCTTGAATCTGTAAGAGTTTCTGGTTCTTATAAGGAAAACTTGTCATAACAAGATCTAAATAGCCAGGAGGATATTCCTTAGAAACACTTAGAATGATTTCAAATTAAAATGAGAAATATAAAAATTTCATTGACTTCCCAGAACCAAGATGACTCAGATAAATGCTGTCAAAGTGGTTAATAGAAAATTTCTTAAAGTGCTTTGCTTCCTTATATAAAAATTAATAAGTGAGAGCACAATAGAACACTTATGTTTTATGCACCTAAGGTTACTTTTGAGGAAATAAGTGTAAAATAAATCTATGTAATTATTATGAGGCAGTCCAACATTTATTTCAAGATGGATGTTAAATGTTCTTCCTGATAATCACACCTGCCATGGCAATAGTGGATAATACCATAGACATATCATGAATGCTCAATTATCTGACTAGTGGAAATGGGTATAATAATGTCCATACATGTTGGTCCCCCCAACAATATCTCCAGTTCATTTACCCTGATAAGGTAAGGGAAGAAATAGCATGGGTTGCTGCTGTACCTTGCGGATTCCTGTGACACCTCAATTCTCTCCCTTTCCTGAAGGATTCTGGATTTCATGTTTTCTCTTCATGGCTTTGCTGCTGCTACTGCTGAGGCAATTTTTCCTCTTCTCCTTGAACTCCTTCCCTTTGATTTCTTTTTCTCTCAGCTGCTATTTGTATTACCTCCTTCACAACAACTTGTGACTCTCCAGGTATTGTGGGGAGTTTATTCCCCATGGAAAGGTATAACCACATCAGACCATCTTGAAATACAGAGATCCACAGTGAATTGAGAATTTTACAGTGTCTAATGAGGAGGTTGGTATATTGACAACTTTCTTACCAGAGGGCATGTTCATGATCCTACACCTCTTTTATATGTCCCACCTCCTCTAGCCAACCTGCCTGAGACTGTCAGAGATTTTACTTCACATTGTGTAACATCATGAGTCCCCTTTAGCTTTCTTCTTAGATTCTTAAGGATCCTCTGAGAAATAGTAATAAAAATAGCCAACCCTCTTTACATATTTACTAGAGCCTGGCTTAATCCCTGTACATGTGTAAATGCCTTTGTTCTTTTCAACAACCATATGTGGTGCCTATCTTTATTAGCCTCATGTTCTGATGAGGTAAATCAGAGAAATCACACAACTGTCCAAAGTAACAGAAAGCATAAGTGGAGGGCAGGTTTTTGTTTTTGTTTTTCCATATAACAAAAGTGGGATTCTTCTTGTTGGTGAGATGTCCACTTCTCAATGATTAAAGATCCAGTACCCTTCATTTCCCAGGACTTATTATCTGTATCCAATTGTTAGAGAAGAAAGAACATGAAGCTTTCATGGGCCAGGCATAATCACGGCCATTCACACTCCACTGTCCAGATCTCAGGGTCTTGGTCACATCTAACTACAGGAAGAATGGAAAATGTAGTCCAGGTGCATGCTGAGAAGAGGAGACACAGCTAGCAGTCTCTATCACAGTGACATCCTGAGATCCCATATTTTCCAAAATAAGTACAAAAAAAATTGAACTCTACCAGTAAAAAAAGAAAAAAAAAAGCTTTCAAGGAGGCAGAGACTACATAGTATAGTACGTGATACATGTGTTGATCGATAAATATTTGTTGAATTAATGAGGGAATACAATTTTCTACCTATCTCTAAAATGATATGGGATCATGTGTCATTTCCACATGGGCTCCATTTTTAGTTTGGTTTGAAATAAACAATATTTTAGTATTTGTGATTAGACAATGTGTCCTCAAATGTCTTGTCAATTGCAAATTCAGTGTATTCATCAACGTAGCTGTTCCCATGG